>NC_081190.1:76216677-76877927 GCF_902713425.1 Acipenser ruthenus
GATAGATAGATAGATAGATAGATAGATAGATAGATAGATAGATAGATAGATAGATAGATAGATAGATCATTGTTTTATTTTGCATGGTCGTAATTCTAAAAACAAAACACTGCAGACAATTCACCACTTAAACACAATAGTACAGGGAGATAAATAAACCATTACAATCCAAAACACAAGACCCGCTCTAATTCCTGACCAATAACGTTCTGGCAGTATGAGTGAATTTGGTGGTCGTTACACAGATGAACCAAACACTAGGATTTTGAAAAAAAAAAAAGAATTGATTACTGAAACGACTTATTAATGGGCGAACTTAGTTCAAAACGAATGTATTTATTTATTTTAAAATGACTGTAGTTTGCTATGTAATAGTAGTCACATTATATAATCGTATTCCATTGAAACCTGTGATAAAACAAAAATAAAAATGTGAATTACTTAAAACTGTTGTTGATCTCCACCCTCCCTCTGTAACATTCAAACACATTGTATAGACGATTTCTTTCTAAATAACAGTGTCCATTACTAACCTTAGAATAATGAGGGTCATACATACATACGTAAATAAATAAATATTTCACTGCAGCATGTCTGTGTATGTTTCACTCAAGCAGACAAACTGACTCCCCTTTGTTCCAACGCCCTGCCTGTTCTTACATAGGATAGACTTACCACCAATTAATCTGAAAACAGTCGATTAATTCAAAATTTTTATATATATATATATATATATATATATATATATATATATATATATATATATATATATATATATATATATATATGAAACAAATGTTTAATATAGTATTTAATACTTCAATTACTGTAATTACTTTAAAACCTTAAATTAGTCGTCCGTCCGCCGCCCCCATCCCTTATCACCGGACCAGTCCACTCCAATGCAAGACTTTGTTCCCATCATTAAATAAAAAAAGGACATGTTTGCAACAACGTCTTGCATTATGAGCTCTAACAATGTGACCAATTTACAGAAACGACTGCCTACAAAATGTGTAAATAATCTATTTCGCAGCTGCAAATCCTGCTAACCCCCGCCAGCAGCGGTTTTTATTTTAAACACATTGCGAGCTTTTACCCAGACGGAAGTTACTTAAAGGCACAGTGAATAAACATGCCCTTTGCACGCAATGTATTCGATTTCCCTTAGTCATCATGACTGCAAGAAACGGAGTGTACTAATAAATATTACAGTTTGCAGTGAAGTGGGAGGAGTTAGGGCAGGCATTCTCATTTTGAGCCACTGAGTGTTTGAATGAGCTATTTGTTTTTCTTATTCATTGTGTATAACTCAGTTGGAAACCCTGTAAATGGTTATCTATATACCTTGCACTATTTGTTATAAACTACTTCCGCAAAAACTTTTAACGCAAAGTCCAGACTCACAAATCACACATATTAGAAGTTCTAGTAAAAAAAAAACAACAACAACAACAACAAAAATGCCTTGCAACTGTTTAGTAAGGGTAACAACAACAGCAGAGATGTGTCTATTTATTCCATACAGTACAACTTTCCTATTTGTGAGGTCTTCTCAGCAGGTGTTACTCAAACAGGATCTTGTCTGATTATGCCTTATGTCTCTGCCGTTACAGGGAAAAAAAAGAAAAAGGCCATTTTGTGATGGGGGTGAGGAGGAGGGGGAGGGTGATAATAAATGGCATAATAAATGAATTTCCATAGAAACAAGGTACTTGTGGAAAGCAATTGAAATAGAGGTCTAAAAATAAAGTTCCCTTTTCAAATCAAACAAAAGCTCCCACAGAGAGGATGAAACCAGTATATTAATTACTCTACATGTACATTTTGTAACTGAAATGGCTGGAGCGTATTCTATGAAAGCACCGTACACAGAAAGGGAATGTAAAACAAAATGGCATAGTCTATTTCCTTTTCTGCTTATACAGTACCATATACACTGCTGTCTATAGAGTTATACATTAATTTTTTTAAGGACAATAGCTCTGTGTGCTGTCTTGCTTGACAATAGTCCTGTGCTTCCAGCAAGCAGACAATGAATTGTCCCAAATGATGTGTTTGCAATGTGAGTAATATCAACAAGGAGCTAGAGACTAACACAACCATTTCACATGTGACCTGAGCTGGGTTCAAAGCCAGGCCACCAAAGATGAAACGAATGAAACAAATGAGATGTGTATCAACAAAATGTTGGTAATGGCACAATGATGATCTCAAAAAAATGCCCATATAGGGTGCTTAGTAAAGACAAAAAACCTACCCATAAGTAGCGGGCACGGGAGGATGGAGAGTGGAGGGAAAGCATGTCCATTCAGCCAGTAGAGGAGGAGTGGAGAGGGCAAGAGGGGGTGTAGGGAGACATGAGGGATTGGAGGTAGCAGCGGGCAGTGTGGTGAAGAGCAGTAGGCAAAAGCAAGGGTCTTGAATTGAATGTGAGCAGAAATAGGTAGCCAGTGAAGGGTGGACGAACAGGGGTTGCATGAGAGTAACGAGGTTGGGAGAATACTAGACAAGCAGCAGAATTTCACCCCAGATATGTGCTAGGAGGGATGCATTCTTTCTTGAGAATATTTTTGTGAATTTGTGATATTTATTAAATTAGACATTGCCACTGGCATATACGGTACACCTCCACAAAAAATGAAGAATGCACAATTTTCTCTGAAATAACTTGAAACTGACAAAAGTAATTGGCATCCACCATTGTTTATTCCATATTTAATAGAAATCAGACTTTTCTTTTGATTTTTTATTCAACATAATATTGTAAATTGCCGCAAGTGACGCTGAATCAGCTAGGCTGGTCAGTAAAATATTGACTCCTTTCGCATGGAGGATCTCAGTAGCTACAGCTGTTGGTTCATCAACTGAATCAGATTCAGTTGTATTGTGTCTGCCAACGGATGATGTGAGGCAGAACAGTAATTGGATACCAGAAAATATGAATAACAGTGAGTTTTGGCCTCCTTCAGTGTTCTGGATGGAAGGCGTACCTCGCAAAGTGACTGTGTGAACAGAAGGGAATGTATAGTAACAACGTGTACAGATCTAGAACTATTGTACATGGTGCAGAATTAACCCTGACACACAAATTGAAACATAATCCTCTTGTTATGTGTGCATGTAATATGTGCCAAAGCAAGTCATCAGTGACTGGGCCTAAACTTTGTCCAGCCGGTAGTCATTTAGCTAAACACTGTAGAATCTTGTTTGAATGTAATGATTCTGAAGGAATTTCTTTCTCTCATCTAAATGTAGATCCAAAAGATATTAAGAGGATTGAATGCATGAATTGTGAAGGAGGTCACTTAGTGAAATTGGCACATCTAGGTAAATTGGGATGTGTAGAAGGTGTCCCAGCTAAACGTGTCCAAGTATCTTGTAGGTACGAAGTGAGGAAGATGGAGTCTCAGAACTGTGATGCTAAACTTTGGATAAAGGGGCCTGTTGTCGTTTTCGCAGAACCAACCAGAGCTGAACCCGGCACAGAAGTTGAATCCTGCTGGGAACGCTGGGATATGCAGGACATGGACTAGGCAATTTCAAATATGGAATGTATTGTAATATAAAAAATGAAGTGTTAGAGGAGGGATAAAGAAAGAGTATCCTTGTACCACCAGTAGATGGCTCTCTTGCTCCATGAAACAGGTCAGTCTACATCTGTTTCTAATTAAACATTTGGCAATCTGAGAATTTTTAAAATATATATATATAATGAACGATTTACCACTTGTATATCTTATCTTCAGAAAGCATGACGCTTGATAAAAAGCACCATTCCGGCTAAAAGTGAACGTTAATCTACAAATTTATGTCCTAAAAACACAAGATAAGAAGAGAGACTCTTTATGACCAAAAGATTAACTAACAAGCCAGAGGTCTTGAGAAGAAAGCCTGTGTTGGCTGGATTTTGTATGAACAAAGAGAAGGGTTAAACCTAGTTGAATGCAGTTATACTGGCCTATATTTAGATTTTAAATCTTAAGAGGGATTCACCAAAATAATATTATAGCAATTGATAAACAGAGGTAAATTAATTGAAAGATGATCTTATAATGAAACAGGTTCAGTGCTAATTGACACTGTTTATAGTTCATAACAGTTATTTCATAAGATTAGTAATATGTTTTAAGTATTTGCTATAATGAGAAAACATATTATTTAAAACTGACAAGTATTATTGCTTGTTCACGACTTTGCTTTAGTGATAAGAAGATTAAAAGCTGGAGCAGTATTCAGTTTAATTAACTGAGAAAGAGGTAAATTATTTCTTCTGCTATTGAACAACAAAACCTCTAGATATTATGATATCCATTGAATTATAGAATTTAAAAGGTGTTGTGTTGTGTTTTTGTGTTAAGTTTGTAATAATATACTATAATGAACCTTGTTATTAATCCACTATACTATTGTCTAATGATGTTAGATGGAATCCTTATAATGTGGTTATTTGAAACTGCTGCAGTGAAAACAGGGCCTCTCTTCTTATCTAGAAAGAAGGAATGTCCTTGGGTTCCACTTCAGCAGAGCTGCAAGCCTCATAAAGATGGAGTGTTAAGGTTTATGGAGTTAGTGGTTTAGCACAGATAAGAATATATCTTGAAATAATATGCAAAAATTATGGCTTAACAGACATCTATAGGTCATAAATCTAAAAAGTGTTTGCACAGACTCTGGCTTTGGAAAAAGCAGGAGACTGTGGGAAACTGCTTGGAAAAGCACATTCAGAAGTCAGGTACAGGTCAGAGCCTGATTAGTACAATTTGTTAAGGGACAAATAATTGTAATTAAAACTATTAAACTTAGTGAAACTAATTGACTTAAATATTGTATGAGACAATATTTTGTCAAATACTCTGTTAGACAATGGTATATGGAATTGAAACTGACTCATTAACAAAATGATGAAACAACATGAGGTTAAAAGAAACACATACCTTTAATTTACTAAAACATAATCAATTAGAAGATGATGTCACATATTAAGAACATCTCTCATATATAACATATATAAAAATAGTGTTTTGCATACACATATAACAGTAGTGTTTTTATTATTATATTATAGACCAAGATCCTGTGAACTTTGGTTCACTTAACTTTTCAGATAAAGGAGGGGCTCGGGGGAAAAACAAGGGATGAGATCATAAGAGTTGAAACAAATGTGCAGTCTTGAATTTATTAAGTACATGACACATATTAATTCTGAAAAGTTAGTCCAGATCTTTTGAAAACTATTATTTGATTAATGATTGGATTTAATTGAGGCATCCCATGTATCCCAATGAGACGAACAACCTATAAAAACTGCACAGTAATTTCAATGGGTACCACACTCATCCCAGACAGGGCAAGGTGGTCCATCTTCTGCAAGCCAAAACACAATTGAATTGATTTAACTCAGTTTCATTTGCCTGGTGAAGACAGTCATATCCTTTTACAATTTATATTAAAGGGTAAGCATTAATCAATTATTATTTTATCTCACATGTATTGCATGTATTGCTATAAGGGACTCACACTATGTTTAGAGAATAGGAGAACATTTCTTGAATGTGCTGAAAGAGGCTACTGGGTGTATTCAGTGTCGTGGTCGTGAGCAGACCTGCAGGCTGCACTAATACATAAAGATGTATTAAAGTGTAAATGTTAATATCTGTTAAGACACTGGACTGCCCAGAACGTCTGTCAGCTGGGGATATGAAGTAGCCTGTAGCTACTCAATCCAATATTTAACTGTTAATAAACCGAAGGAGTACTGATCATACTCTGATTCGTACAACACTTTAGATACATGAGTCTGTCAATTTCTTGGGTACTATATTGGTTATCTGCATATACTGCGGGTCCAGAGCACGAACTATATCCAACTAGGAGTAATAACATCTCTGTCCTCCTAACGTCTCCCCTGAGATAAGAGTGTGTGCTGAGCAAATAAAAAGAGTACGTAAAGGAATCTGAACACGCGGATTTCGTGACAAAATAATAAAACAAATGAAAATGGCATGGACAAAAATGATGGGACCGCTAACCTAATATTTTGTTGCACAACCTTTAGAGGCAATCACTGCAATCAAACGTTTTCTGTAGCTCTCAGTGAGACTTCTGCACCTGTTAACAGGTAGTTTGGCCCACTCTTCCTGAGCAAACTGCTCCAGCTGTCTCAGGTTTGATGGGTGCCGTCTCCAGACTGCAAGTTTCAGCTCTTTCCATAGATGTTCGATAGGATTCAGATCAGGACTCATAGAAGGCCACTTCAGAATAGTCCAAAGTTTTGTTCTCATCCATTCTTGGGTGCTTTTAGCTGTGTGTTTTGGGTCATTATCCTGTTGGAGGACCCATGACCTGCGACTGAGACAGAGCTTTCTGACACTGGGCAGTACGTTTCACTCCAGAATGCCTTGATAGACTTGAGATTTCATTGTGCCCTGCACAGATTCAAGGCACCCTGTGCCAGGCGCAGCAAAGCAGCCCCAAAACATAACCGAGCCTCCTCCATGTTTCACTGTAGGTATGGTGTTCTTTTCTTTGAAAGCTTCATTTTTTCGTCTGTGAACATAGAGCTGATGTGACTTTGCAAAAAGCTCCAGTTTTGACTCATCTGTCCAAAGGACATTCTCCCAGAAGGATTGTGGCTTGTCAATATGCATTTTAGCAAATTCCAGTCTGGCTTTTTTTATGTTTTTCTTTCAAAAGTGGAGTCCTCCTGGATCTTCTTCCATGGAGCCCACTTTCGCTCAAAAAGCGACGGATGGTGCGATCAGAAACTGACGTACCTTCACCTTGGAGTTCAGCTTGTATCTCTTTGGCAGTTATCCTTGGTTCTTTTTCTACCATTCGCACTATCCTTCTGTTCAATCTGGGGTCGATTTTCCTCTTGCGGCCGCGCCCAGGGAGGTTGGCTACAGTTCCATGGACCTTAAACTTCTTAATAATATTTGCAACTGCTGTCACAGGAACATCAAGCTGCTTGGAGATGTCTTGTAGCCTTTACCTTTACCATGCTTGTCTATTATTTTCTTTCTGATCTCCTCAGACAACTCTCTCCTTTGCTTTCTCTGGTCCATGTTCAGTGTGGTGCACACAATGATACCAAACAGCACAGTGACTACTTTTCTCCATTTAAATAGGCTGAATGACTGATTACAAGATTGGAGACATGTGTGATACTAATTAAAGAAACTAATTAGTTTGAAATATCACTATAATCCAATTATTTATTATCTTTTCTAAGGGTTACCAACAAATGTGTCCAGGCCATTTTAGAATATCTTTGTAGAATAAGCAACAATTCATCTCTTTTAACAGCTTCTTTGCTTTATTCTATGACATACCAAAGGCATGCAAGTATTTATGATAAAATAGCTTTTAATTTCATCACTTTTCAGGAGGAATGAAGCATTATTTCAATGAGCTGTAAGGGTACCAACAAATTTGAGCACGTCTGTATATATATATATATATATATATATAGTGCTTGGACATTCTGGCCTGTGATTAGTTAAAACCTCATCATAGGAGCAAAAATAGATTTAACTATTGCCCTCACACCCTTACACCACTGGGCAATAGTCTCTGTTTGTCATGTGATTGGTTCACATCACTGTCATCACACACATCACTTCTACATAGCACAGCATGAAAAAATTCAGACTCATCATGATGCTGGATTGAGTCCAGACGCTTCCTGCCAAGGGAGCAATGTAGGATGACTGTAAATATTTGCGCCATCTATGCAAAAAAATATCATAAATCACCTGCTTCAGGATGCTGCACCAGAATGAGACCACAGCTGCATCAGCACATAATGCATTGCAATCTCTTAAAGAGTCAATGCATTGCAATCTACGCTTATGTTGAATAATCATATCACAAATATGATAATCTGTTCAGTATGGAGATAAATGGAGCCAGCAAAATCTACCAGAACTATTTTATTTTCTTCACTTATTTGTATGTATTACCTTCTGAAATTATACATGGGTCGACCTGGGTGACAGAAGCAAGTCCACAATGCCTCGGAAGCAGCTTGGCACGGACACCCAAATGTTTATTCAACAGTCTCAATCATCAGAAATATGGCTAAACAGAATAAACAGAAATGTTCCTTCTGGAAGTGAAACTTTCACGCAGGCGTGGCTGTTTGTTTCTTCGTCCGCTCGCAAATGCCCATCATGTATTTTGTCTCGCTTAATCCGGGTCAAAGCATGTCGACCCACATCCTGAGCTGGGTCACTGCCGACCCGGTTCACCGAGGTATGACCCAGGTACGTGGTTTCACACTACGGACAGTGCTAGTGTGAAAGGGTCTTGTGAGCATTTTTCTGAGTAATAGGAAGATCTATCGAAGTGAATCTGCTCTTTGGTAGAAAGAAAAATATACCTAATATTATTTTTTAGCTCTTTGACAACGTAGATGTATTTTGTTTTCAGACATAAAGGAATAACTACTTGTAGGTTTGCTAAACATTACAGCCATATTGTTATAAATAGTATGCCGTATAGATAAAAAGCACACATAAAAAAGGCAGTAAAGAAGCCAAGGATGTATGTTATATCTACCATTTTTTATAAAGTTAATAGCGGTGGCAACTCACAGGGAATGCCTATGAAAGAAAGACAAGAAAGAGCTAGCAAATACACCTTTATCTTTAGAAAGGTACCCAAATAATACTAAGTTTTATATTCAGTTTACCTCCTTCAACCAGGCCATTAGTTGCTTTAAATATTTCTCATTTTGTGTTTATACCAGAATGTAACTCCATCCTGAGTTTCTTTAAAATCATACTGGTCTGGTATTAAGAAACTAGACAGAAAAGGGAAATCAAAGAGTAATTAATAAAAACATGAAGCATGAAAGCGCTTCCTTCTATCAATGTGTAAATAACAACCCCGTCGTTGTCCTTAATTAGAGATAAGTAAGTTTAAGGATATGCCAAGGAAGTAAAATGAATGAACTACTTTTTTTTAATCCAAACGTATCAGGCTTATGAGGGATGATGTTCTGTGCTAAAATCCAAATTTCTTTACTATGTCGTCTGTCCTTGTCTTGTCAATCACTGCAGATTGTAGACCTACAACTGCAGTCTGTGTTGCTGCCACCTGCTGATGCACTGCAGTATTACAAATAGTTTGGTTTATCATTCTACAGCAATGGCCAAAAGTTTTGTATCACTTAGAACTTTAGAAATGAGACATCATTTAAAAAAAAAAAAAAACTATATGAACATAATTTAGATATTTTATTTAATATAATGTAATAAAAAAACAACAAAATAATACCGCAAACGTACTGGAAACCATACTAGTAGTACAGAATTTCATGTTAGATTTCAAAATGTCACATTTTTGTCAATTTTTCTTTAAATATATGGAAAACTGCAAAGCGGTGTGTAATTCAATATGTTGACGTAACATTATACAGCAGGTTTCACTTGACTTGAAACCACATGTGTTAATTCTATTGGGTGATGCAAACGTTTTGGCCCCAGCTGTATTTGTATCTCGAAACATACAATGCCAGTTTTACTAATCATTACTGTCATTACTGATGTAGCCAGTGGTGTCCACAGGTGGTAGAAATCTCCAAACCCCAGCACTGTCCACTGTCTCACCTCTAGCAAGGTGGTGATGGTGGGGATAATCAAACACAGCGGAATATGGGCTCAGAAAGAGTGTCAGACACCTCTGTAACTGAATTTATAAAGATGTATGCACAAAGTTATGCAACTCTTTTACATCTAACGTGTCAGCATGCTTTTTATAGACCCTACTAAATATAAATATTCCTCCAAATGAGTGTAAATGATTGATGGGAATCAATAAATATATAAATATTACAAAGCACATAATTCATATCTGTGTGAAGTCATTTATTTCAGATCATATACTTAAGTGCACCATTATTTGTGTGTTTGGATTGAAACACATACGTGGATATTCAGAATACTGACAACAAAAGAATACTATTCAAATTCAAAACACTTTCACCACACTTCATCCAAATCTTTTTGTAAAAATTAAGCTAAAGTGCTGATGCCTTGAACCAGATTTGTAAATAGGTTAGATTTTCTTAAAAGTAATTATTATCCTTTTTTTTAGGAAACAGATTTAAGTGATAAAATATAAAAAATAAAATTAGAAAAACTGGGAGAACAGTACACTATTGTTTTGATATGTTTTTTTGAACCAGTGGAACCAATTCTGTACCACCACACCACACCACAGGTGTTTTCTGTTAATTGTGAAAATCTGCAATGTACAAATAATCATATCACAAATACTGGAGATGGATGGAGTTGGCAGGATCTATTTTTTTCCCTCCCACTAATACGTGTGCATTACCTTATGATATGATTGTATACATGTTAAAATTATATTTCCCATTTTGGGGCTGTTGTGGACATGTGTAATAACAGAAACTAAAAGTGACATAATATCATGTCATGGCCTATCCTACAAAATCTAGGTTGTGTTATTCTTAAAATGGTTCAGTTCATGGGAGAAAAAAAAAAATTGTGAACAATTATTTTTTATTATTTTGATGTTTTACAAATGAACAAACATACAGTATTTAAAGGATCTTTTAAATTGCACAAGAGAAAAAAATGATGTTCATCAGAGCTATATAAAAAAAAGAATGTTTGTGAATTATAGCAGTATAATATTTTTTAGCATTCCACAAATATGAAGAACTGCACTTCTTAAACTGCAACAATAGCTTTGCCAGTGTTTTCTCCCTTCAACATTCCCATAAAGGCTGCAGGCATATTTTCAAAGCCCTTTGTGATATGCTCTTCGTACTTCAGCTTACCCTGTAAATGAAACAAAAAACAAACATAAATTGTTTGTACCAGGTGATTTTTGACGTATGACTTGTATTAAAATCTTGTATTAAAATACATCTTAAGTCCATACAGGATATAGAGTTTCTTTCTCTCATGTGCTTAGTAGATCATATTATGGTTGTTTTACAAAGAGACAAAGATGAGAAAAAGAATCACAGTATTCATTGAAACATAAAAGTCATTGCTATAGAGACGTGTCCAGTGGCAGACAAAGTGAGTGTCACAGGGTTGTAACAAGAGCATGTGGCTGTCAGATACTCGCAAACCTGGGTTTTGAACTGATGTAAACTGGGAAACATTTTCTGAGTATTATTTTTGAGTAACTTTTAAAGTAAAGAGATACATTGTGTACATGGCAGTCAAGAAACCATATTGGAGTTCAAGGTCATGATGACCCATGGGTGTATCTACCATTTTTAAAGTGGTAGTGGTGGTGACTCACTGGGAATGCTTATAAAACAAGACAAGAAAGTGCTAGCAAGTACACCTTTCAGTCAGGTACCCAAATCATATCTAATCAAATATTATATTTAGTTTACCTCCTTCACCCATGCCATTAGTTGTTTTAGAGTTTCCTCATCTTTGTGTTTCCATCTGCCCACAATGAAGCCCTCCATTCTGAGTTGCTTGAAGACCATAACACTCTGGACATAAGGACCTGGACAGAAAGGGGAAATAAGAATCATTAATGTCCAGATTTTTTAAGTAAAATTCGTACTGTAGTGCTACTGTAATAACCTGTTCTGTTGTTATAATCATCATTCTCTTCAGGAGCTGATGTTTTGCATCCCAATACATATGTGATGCATGAAGCCCATAGGCGTCAGCAGGATTTTAAAAGTGAGGTGGGGGGGGGGGGGGGGGGGGGGGGGGCACATGAGTGACATAGTAGCCCCCATCAGTGACAGATTAGCTGAAACCCTGAAATAGAAAAGGTGGCTTGAACCAGGGAACATGCTTAATCTAATTGTTTTTATTGCCCTAGTGTCATACATCACAGCCCCCCTAGAAAGTCTGCTAGCCCCCCAGTTGAGAACTGGTGCTCTACAGAATTCGTCAAACTGCAACACCTGCCATAGCACTGAGATGGCTGCACATGATTGGAGGAATAAGTCTGTTGTCTGTTTATATTCCTTGTGTCATAAGTCTAAAATCAATGAGTTAAAAAACATGACATTCTGAAATAACCATGTGTTCAGATTTTTTCTAATATATTTAAAATACTTATACCGTAAAACTTCAAATAATTGGCAGGTCTCAAATAATCGCTTGTCTCCAATACGCGCCGGGTCTGCTGGCAAATACTGAAAATAAACGCTGGATCTCTGTCATTGCCATTGAAGCTTAGGAAGATGAGGAAGAGCTTGAGCGTAATGAACTGCTAATAAGTGACAGCGATGAAAGTGATAATTTATGGGGGCTCCAGTCTGGGGGGGGGGGGGCAGGGGGGGCTAGGTCAGCCAGGGTGTCCTCGACTCACCGCACACCAGCGACCCCTGTGGTCTGGCCTGGCACCTGCAGGCTTAAAGTAGGCCAGATACAAACCTCTTGATGTATTTTAATACAAACATTTAATAATAATACAAACATTCTAGAAGTTCTGTAAGCAAAGCCTACACACCTGTGTTCTGATATCTACAGGGCTGTCTTTTAGTGGATTTAACTGGTATTATTATTATTATTATTTTATTATTATTATTATTATTAACAATGGTAGATCTAATTCCGTTTTTAAATACAAATTCGTACTTCTGCTTGTTCATTTTCCAACGTTTTGCATACCGTATCCTTGTTAACCAGTGTATATAAAAAGACTGTAATAATACTTTTGCTTTATACTTGAGGGTGTACAATATAATGTAATTGTTATAAAACAAAACTGTTACTTAGTTCCCACTGACACACAACCTTTTAACAAAGTTGCTGGAATGTTTAAATTGAGTTACGATGTTGCTACAAGGTTGTGTGTTAGCGGCTTCTCAATGACCGAATGAATATAAACGCCGGTCTCCAATACTGCTGCAAGTCTGCTGGCAAATACCGTAAATAAACAGAGGTGTTTAATTGACATTTTACGGTAAATCAATTATATATTTCTCAAAGTAAACACTTAAAGACATCCTTATATGTTTTGTAATGCCTGTGTAGCATATTCACCCAGTCTAGGCAATATAAAGCTTTTTTTTATTATTGTTATTTAACATATAATTATCATTATTATTATTATTATTTATTTCTTAGCAGACGCCCTTATCCAGGGCGACTTTCAATTGTTACAAGATATCACATTATTTTTACATACAATGACATTATTTTTTTTACACATTATTTTACATAAAATTACCCATTTATACAGTTGGATTTTTACTGAAGCAATGTAGGTAAAGTACCTTGCTAAGTGTAGCAGTGTCCCCCACCTGGGATTGAACCCATGACCCTCCAGTCAAGAGTCCAGAGCCCTAACCACTACTCCACACTGCTGCCCTATAAAATGCAAAGATGTACCTGTCTGCTTTGTAGTATCGTTGTACAAGGAGATGCCTCCACACACAGCAATCCTTCCGAACCTTCGCATCTGCTCTAAAGCAACGCTAGAGAATTGTCCTCCAACCTAAGAGCAACGCATTTGTTATCACATACATCCATATGACACTTTACTGATAAAGCGCTGTTTGAAATAGTTAAGTCTTTCAAACATGGCAGACCAGTATACAGGCAGAGTATATGCAGGGTTCTTCAGAAAGTCACATCAAAAATGTTCTAAGCACCACATAATAATATTCTATGAACTATTTTTTCATTTAGATCACTAGGGTCTGATGTACAAGTATTTACATTTTTTAAATATGTAATATGTGTTTGTTTTATTTTCTACTGGTAAAAATCATTAATTATTTCTATCCCACTTCTAGTATAGAAAATCATTTATTTTCCACAACCAGCTGTAGTACCATTAAGTGAACCTTATTAAGGATCTGAATAGCAAAAAACAACAGTTTTAGAACACTTGAGTTTACCAACTTCCCTATCATGATGACAGCATGTCACTATGGCAACAATCAGGAGAGTTTATAAGAGGTATGTTTACCATGAGGACAGCGACTTAAATTAGGAGCAGTCTTTGTAACATTTCAAATATAGTACCTTTGTTTACTTCTTCTGTCTTTTAAATGTTAGCTTTGCGAGATTCAGGGTACGGGAGCTGGGGCTGCTTAATTAACGTCTATCATTATTAGCCTCCTATTTAAACCCCAATCTCACGCTCCTTCTTTGTCTAGTGTTTTGCTTTCTCCTCCTCCTCCTCTCTATTTCTCGTGCCTTTGCATCTGTCTCCTCTGGGGGGGTAAGTGCGGATTCACTCCCCCGACCTCAGGTCAGCCACGCTACCTCATCCTCACACAAGGGGGACCCCCAGCCACACTTGCGCAGCTCGCGTGCCTATTCTACCTCACCATGTGAGGCGCTGTTCTTCTTTCGCTAGGGACGTGGCCCGTTTTACTCTCTCAATGCTTGAGTCCCAGACTATCCCATCTCTCCCTGTTGCAGGTTCCCTGCGGGACACCTTCCCGCTCCCGGCTTCGGAGGCCTGTGCCACACCTCATTCGAGGGCAGCACCAGACCAGTCAGGGAACCCTTTACTGTCTCTCCTTTCAGGTCCTAATGCACCTGGACTATTCCTATCACCCCGAGAGGCGTCTCTGCCAAGCAGAGCCCTTTTATATTTCAGATCCAGAGGAAAGTGACCTTTGACCAAGCTCGGTCCTCGTACAAAAGGACAGGTCATTGTCCCTCTATCCTAGTCCAGGCTCTCTCTGCTCGCCACTGTCTTACTAACAGCTTGTTTCTGCTTCCTCTGCTCTATCCTTACAGCCACATGAATTAAACATTTGCCCTACTTGTATTATTGCATATTTGCTCCTGTGGGACATATTCCCTGAATATGATATTAATACCTGAACGTGTATTAATGATATAACTGGACTAATTAATGAAACTGCTATGTCTTAGAAAAAGAGCAAACTGCTGTCTCTTAAGAAAAGGGCCCCTTGGTTCCTGGCAGGAATACTGAACTGAAGATGACCAGGGCTAGGAGGGGGGCATCTTTACTGGGTGAGGCTGAAAGGACAGTGAAAAGACCGTAAAATTGCAAACACAAGCGGTTTGGTGCAAGGAAGACAAAACGTAGATGTCAACAAACCAGTCTGTGTTTGCTGTACACCTGAAACTACAGTATCTAGAAGAAACTGCCCTGCTACCTGCGTAGCTAAAAGATTAAGTGAAGAGGACAGAGCGGACGGGCACTGTTGTCGATCCTATACAGAGGACTGAAGACTTTGTTGCAGCTGTTTGTTAATTCTATAGAGAATTGAAAGCTTTGTTGACGAGTTTGATCCAATGTGGGACTGAAGACTTTGTTGCTGAGAGGAGAGCCTTTTGTACTGGACACTTCAACAGATTGAGTTTCCAAACCAGCGGACCAAAAATCTAAGCTGTTGAGTATAATTCCAGTTGCATTTTCCTTTCATGGAACTAAATTAATTAATTGTAACACATTCACATAGAATTGAACTGTTAATTATTTAGTTTGCACACTTTGCGTGTGAAATAACTTTTAGTGAAACTTGATGAAGTAACTATAAGTAATCTACCTCATATTGTTGTATGAAGAATTTCTTTAAAAGTAAACTTGCCATATCTTTAATCTATATACCATTAATAAGCTTAATGTAATATACTCTTAGATTGTCTGCATCATTTCAGTTTAGGCTGTGTGTGTGTGTATGTGGGCGTGTATGTGTGTGAGCAAGTTACTGGCTAGTCACAGCCTGCTTCGCTGTTGAAGTTGCTGCTTGGTGTGTGAGGAGATAGGCGGTGTCATATTTCAATTGCCCTGCTAGCCGCATGAATGCAGTGAAAACTTTTGACTTGGGTTTGGTGCTTAGAGACTAAGAGATTTACTTTCTGACTTTTCTGATTTCTGTTTAATATTTGTGTATTTAATAAAATACTACTATTGATTAAACATTCCTTGTGTCTTGTGTGTTCATAGTAAATCCTCGATCTTTGTAACATGTCAATTAAATATTATTAATAAGAGAACTAATCAACCCAGATAAACTCTGAATTATCAATTATTGAATTGTTCTTACACTCCAAATGAGAATTTGAACTTACATTATCAAAATAGCAGTCATATCCTTCTGGCGAACATTTCTTCAATGCTTCTTCCAAAGAGCTGACGGTTTTATAGTTGAAGGCCTCATCAAATCCAATTTGTTTTAAGTAAGCAACCTTTTTGTCAGAGCCAGCACAGCCAACTACTTTGAAGCCCTACAATAAATAAATAAATAGATTATACAAAATTAAGCCTTTTGATAAAATTCTACTGGCACTATATTCCTAAAAAAGAATGTCAACAAGAAAATATTTAAAACTGTGGCATCCATTAAAATAAATAAATAAATAGATAAATAAATAAATAAATAAAAAAGTGCAGTTCTGACTCCATCATCATCTCAACTGGAATTCAACACAGTTGTGTTTACTGTAGTGTGTTGTTGGCAAAAAAACGAACTAAAGGTTTGCCCTGTACTACACTTGGTATATTCCAACCCTATACGTTACAATTTTGAAATACATTTAGCTATGTAGAAGCAATACATGTAATGAGATTTTGTGGCCCATACCCACACCCACACCGAGACCAAACCGGATATCAGGTCAACATCACCCATCAATGTGTAACCTAGTTAACAAACCCTACAGTCTCCGGGACATTGGGGGTTATGCATGAAATTGCACCATCTGGTTTTCCGAGGTGGTTATTGGAAGCTTTTTTCTCATTCATAAAGTGGGTTATTGACATTTAAATTCCAGTATCGTGACAGTGGCAGTACCCTGCAGACAACCAACAGTTAATTCATAAAAATAAATTGTATTGCAAATTAACTTATGCTGTAATAACATTCATTTATATTTTCTTAATTGTTTAATCTCTTTCCGCTCATCTGCAAACTGTATCTATAGTCCACATTGGGACTGAACTATTTCTATCGTCAGCTCTGCTGATATTAGAAGTAGGTGGAGTTAATTTAAACATGCCAATAAACTACTGTCTCCAAAAATCATAGAGTATGATATTTATCATGAATCAGACCAAAACACCTGTCGCAGCTATTAATTACCAGGATGGTCTGGAAACACTGTCTATTTATATTCATAACCTCCATTGTGTAAACTGTTTAACCGACTATGGACAGTGGGTACCTAATAAAAAGATGAGAAGCACTTACTTTTATTTTAGCAATCTGCCCAACCACCGAACCAACAGCTCCAGCGGCCGCATTAACCAACACAATGTCTCCATCTTTTATCTGACACACTTCCATGAGGCCGTAGTAAGCAGTTAACCTGCCAAAAGAAAAGAAAATTATTGTATTACTGTTAGGATTACTTGTATTGCCTGCAAGGTATTGAAAGGTTCACTTAAAAATGCCTCAAAGTGTATAAAGTGTTGTATGTAAGTTGCCACTTCAACAGGCTTCTACCTAAAATACCTCTGATCAGGGATGAATACAGTAAAATAAATACTAAAATAAACACAAATTCAATGACACACCACCCTTGGTTTATCTACTGACAATATCTCAATCCAATTGTGGCCCAATTAGAAGTTTGACCCATCTCATTTCAGCAGTATAAGGCAAATAGTGTTGGATCTCCCAACTTAATACATTCTGGCATATAAGTATTTATGAACCTTATGGAGCTGTCTACAGGCAACAACTACAAACTTTATAACTTTAATTAACATATTCTTTTTATTAATTCAAGGGAGTGGGAGAGTGAGAGTCTGGGGCAGGCACATAAAGTTACTATTCAATTCAGGTATGGCAACATTTTGCATGGCAACGTAGTGTACTTTACCCTGGCATTCCAATGGTTCCCAGACCCAATGACTTGGGGATGCTTTCTGGCCAGTCTGTGAGAAGAAGCTGCAGATCCTTTCCATCAGAGATTGAGTGAGTTCTCCAGCCTGTACTGGCAACCACATAGCAACCAACTGGGAAACTGGGGTTTTTACTTTCAACAACCCTGGAATTAAAAAAAAGCAATCTTACAGTACAGGTATTCCTTCTTGATCCACCCTTATAAACATTCACCACAGTATTTCTGCATGGTACGTTTGCACTTTTAATATGCTTTTCCCAGTTTCCCATATCAGGACCCCTACATTAAATATCAAATAAGAATGTATATTAACAATGAAGCAGCTCCTACACAGCAAGAAAATAAAATCATTGTATTACTGTTAGGATTACTTGTTTTGGGACAAGCATTAATACGTGGTACAATACTAGTTTAAAGAATGGTCTGTTTTCATACTGAACTTTCAGGTTGAAGCAATGTATGCCCCACAGCTTAAATGGTCAAATATTGCAATTTTAAATTTAAAGATGTAATACTGTTTGCACAATACATACATGTATATAGCTGGAAAGTGTAGGAAACAAAAATAACTTTTAGAAAGCAAGACACTGCTTGTAACTTTTACACTGCTTTCTCATGTATATTTGAAAGATTTTTCCATTTTCCTTTTGTTTCACTTGTGCCTTTATTAATTTAAATTCTAAAATAATATTGTCTTCAGCAGTTTACAGTTTACAGGTTTATACTGTAAAAAATACTTTATTTCTCGCTTTGCCCTTAAATCAAAAGGGGTGCGGCCGACTCCAAAGATGTAAACACTATAGTTCCTGAAATGTATTCACTTATTGGAAGAAAAATGTGGAAAAGCAAACATTGCGATTAAATAAGTGTCTACTGTGATCATTTCTCTTCATGTTATTCTGTGACTGTGAATAAAGCCACATTGAATTCCCCTTTATATTTAGCAATTAGTAACAGTATGAAAGTGTAATTTGTAATTTGTAATCTTTCAGGATATGTTTGAATCTCAAACTGCATTTAATGAGTAGCTACAAAGCAATCAACCAAAATAAAAAAGCATAAATAAACATTTCCCATATCCATGGAGTTAGGTGTAAATGTACTCATAATGATCTATTACTCCACAGAAAGGGTTCCATGTTACCTAGCAACTTGAGCTCCAATCATCACGTTGCCTTCCTTCATATGGACTGCGCTGTATGGCCTGAAAAATAAAACACCCAATTTGACTACTTTCCATAGAAAGCAGTTTATTGCCATAAAGCTCAGCATGGGACACTTCTGAACTCCAACATTGAGGAGCTACACATAGAGGTAGCTATATGTACTGTATGTCACACTTAAATTTGTATTTCAATCTAACCTCTTATCCAACTGGGATAAAGCTTTGTTTACAAATATCAGAATCCGTCTTTTAATATTTACAGCTGTGTCGGGGGATGTATGTCAATAACATACTTTTTATATAGTTAACTTCTGTTTCCCCCCTCTAGATATGTCATGTTGGTGCGCAAATACAAAATTCACAAATCACCAAACTGTATCAGTATTTATATGTAAAATTCAAGTCTAATGTATAGATGGTTGGACAGGTGTCTCCATATATGCTAAAGAAAGTTTAATCAAAATTTCATATAAATTGATGCTGTGTGGTCCAGTGGTTAAAGAAAAGGGCTTGTAACCAGGAGGTCCCCAGTTCAAATCCCACATTGTGTGACCCTGAGTAAGTCACTTAACCTCCTTGTGCTCTGTCTTTCGGGCGAGACATAATTGTAAGTGACTCTGCAGCTGATGCATAGTTCACACACCCTAGTCTCTGTAAGTCGCCTTGGATAAAGGGGTCTGCTAAATAAACAAATAATAATAATAATAATAATAATAATAATAATAATAATAATAAATTATGTAAAACTATAGGTTTCCTTGGAAGGAGTTATTAGTATCATGTTGAAAAGCACATATTGACAAAGACTGAATTAGGTGGGAAAGCACTTTTAAACCTACATGTTTTTTCAAGATTCTTACCTCATGTATGGATCAACACTGAGAAAAACAGCCTCAAGCAGGACCTCTGCAATAATATAAAAAGAGGCAACATATTATATTTTAAACATATTCACAGGCATACTAGCCTTCAACAAGTAGCGGGGCAGGTTTTGAAACAGCTATTCCAATTACTGGTTTCTGAGATATACAGTAATTATTATTACCCAAACAAATTAAGTAATTGGACCAACCTTACTCTATACTGTACTGTCAATTTTAAGCAACCAAATTAATAAATCTAATGCTACCAAGCCTAAATTCATATTAAGCCATTCAACGAGGCATACACTGTCAGAGATGATAATGATCCACTACCTCCATCTTTTGTTTCTGGAAGTTGTTCTTCTTTCATTTCAAAATCACTGAACTTAGGGAAACCCACAAAGTGCTTGCGCAATGTCCAGGTCTTTGCGTTCACCATATTTGTAGTTTTGTGTTATACCTTGAAAAAAAAAAAACTGTTAACACGGAATGCCCAATTGCTTTTTGTCTGATGTCAATTTGAGTAACAGGTCAAGGATTAGAAACTTAAATAAGTACATAAAGAAATACATCTTCCAAACTGGTTATATTAAAAAAGGAAAAAAAGAAAAAAACACAAGAAACAACATTATATAATATATATATATATATATATATATATATATATATATATATATAAACACACACAGTGCCGTGAAAAAGTATTTGCCCCCCGTCTGATTTTCTTCAACCAAAACCTAATATTAGATAAAAGGGACCCTGAGTGAACAAATAACACAAAAATTTGATACATATTTAATTTATTTATTAAAGAAAGTTATGCAACACCCAATGCCCTGTGTGAAAAAGTAATCGCCCCCTTAGACTCAATAACTGGTTACGCCACCTTTAGCAGCAATAACTGCAACCAAACGCTTCCTGTAGTTATTGATTAGTCTCTCACAGCGCCGTGGAGGAATTTTGGCCAACTCCTCCATGCAGAACTGCTTCAACTCTGTGACATTTGTGGGTTTTCGAGCATGAACTGCTTGTTTCAGGTCCTGCCACAACATCTCAATGGGGTTTAGGTCTGGACTTTGACTAGGCCATTCCAAAACTTTAAATTTCTTGTTCTTCAACCATTCTGATGTAGACTTGCTTGTGTGTTTCGGATCATTGTCTTGGCTGCATGACCCAGCTGCATGGTTCCTTCAGTGATGGCAAGGTGACCAGGTCCTGATGCAGCAAAGCATCCCCAAACCATGACACTACCACCACCATGCTTGACTGTTGGTATAAGGTTCTTACTGTGGAATGCAGTGCTTGGTTTTCGCCAGACATAACGGGGCCCATGTTGGCCAAAAAGTTCCACTTTTGACTCATCTGTCCATAGAACATTGTTCAAGAACTCTTGAGGATCATCCAGGTGCTTTTTGGCAAACTTGAGATGAGCATTCATGTTCTTCTTAGTGAGCAATGGTTTCCGCCTTGCTACTCTGCCATGAATCCCATTTTTGCCCAGGGTCTTTCTGATGGTCTAGTCATGAACACTGACCTTGGCCGAGGCGAGAGAGGCCTGCAGATCCCTGGATGTTGTTCTAGGGTTCTTTGTGACTTCCTGGATGATTTTACGCCTTGCTCTTGGAGAGATTTTGGCAGGACGGCCACTCCTGGGAAGATTCACTACTGTCCCAAACTTTCTCCATTTGGACAATATGGCTCTGACTGTGGTTCGGTGGAGCCTCTGAGCCTGAGAAATGGCTTTGTAACCCTTCCAGACTGATAGGCATCAACAACTTTTTTCCGGAGGTCTTCAGGAATTTCTTTTGTTCGTGACATGATGTGCGTCTAGAACCTGTCTGATGACAACTTCACTCTGATGGTAAGGGCCAAAGTTAGTCAGATTTATATTGGGCAGGGCTGGCCCAAATCAGGCCTGGTTGTTAACCAAAGTACTCAAACAGTTGACCCTAATTATCCCTTTAGTTAACTAGGGGGGGCAATAACTTTTTCACACCTGAAGATTGCATGTTTGATTACCTTGCACACCAAACAAATGAAAGAAGCACCAAACTTTGGTGTCATTTTTTCTGTCAGACTCCCTCTATATACTATTACAACCCACAAAAAAATCTGACCAAATACAATGTGAAAAATGCAGAAAATCAGACAGGGGGGCAAATACTTTTCACGGCACTGTATATAAATAAAATCAATCAATATATATATATATATATATATATATATATATATATATGCCCAGCTATCATTGTTTGTTAGATTGTAGGACGGCAAAATCTTCCAGGAAGCATTGTTGTGCTTAATACCTTTAGAAACCTACACTACAGGAGAGATCGTTTTTGAAAAGGTAAAAGGCTTTTTGATCAGCATGGATTAGCAGAAAGTAAACCACTTGTTACAGACGGAGCCACCTCCATGACAGGGAAAGAGAAAGGCTTTGCTTCCCGTTTGGCAGCGATACACCCTTCATTAAACACTCTTCACTGCATCATTCACCAAACTGTCCTGTGCAGTAAGTTTTCTGATTAATTGAAAAAAACAATGGATTTTGTGATGAGATTAGTGAACTGCATACACTCAACTTCTAGCTTGCAACATCGTTTTTTTCAAGCACTTTTGCAGGAGGTTTCAGCCGAATACAATGATCTGTTGCTGCATAATGCCGTTCACTGGTTAAGTAAGGGGGTGTGTGTTTGAGAGGTTTTGTGCACTTCAGGAAGAAATAATAGAATTTCTTTCAAATCAGACCAGCACAGCTGGCCAATTACTGGAATTTATGAATGATGTTCCCACAATGTCCTGGGTAGCTTTTCTGTGTGATATTACTGGTCACTTGAATAGCCTCAACCTACAGTTACAAGGCCGTGCAAGCAGTGTCGTGGATCTGTTTGAGAAGGTGTGTGCGTTTCAGAGGAACCTTGAAATCTTTAACACTGACTTAACAGGAAAAATGTTGCACTTTCCCACATTGTGTGTTGTTGCTACAGATGACACCTTGATGAAAATTATGCAGGAATTCATGAACAATCTCATCAAAAACTTTCAAATGCGATTTGAGAACTTTAAAATTACAAAGGATGTGCTTTTATTTGTGTGTGATCCATTTGCTGTCTCTGCTGATGAACCTTGCCCTTCTGAAGCAAAGAACATCAAATGATGAAGGTGCCTTTCAATTAAAAATTGTAGTGCTCCAGAGTTCAGATGTCTTGAAAGCAAAATTCAGAGAAGTGGGACCCTGTGATTTCTGGACTCAATATGCTGACCAATTTCAGAATAGCCAGAACTTAACCATCTTTCTTTTAACGATGTTTGGATCAACGTACCTGTGTGAATCAGGGTTTTCCTCTACGAACATTATAAAAACCAACACCACAATCGCCACACAGATGAGCATCTGCATCAGTGCATGCGCCTTGCCCTAAACTCCTACAAACCAGTCTTCACAAAGCTTGCCAGAGAACGAAGATGCCACCTCTCCCATTAGATTGACACAAACACAGGTAAGAATGTAATTCTATTTACAATTAATTCAACTTAGTTAAATTATAAACACTAATACTGTACTTAGTTTGCAACCAATATATATATATATATATATATATATATATATATATATATATACATATTTGCAGTTTAAGTTATTATGCGTGAGTTTCTATTTTTTTGTCAACCTTCTGTGCACTGCCTGCCCCCCATCATAAAATTCCCAAATTGGTCCGCGGGTGGATCTAACTGAGTGTCGCTGGAGTAGAGCTTCAAATGTTTTATCAATGATGACAGAAAGATTACCAGATCTGAGAAATATAATGGACCAAGAGAGAATGTCTGAGGTGATAGGCAAACGAGGCAGAGGTGAGAAGGTTTCAGAGCGTTGAAGACCTTTAAGAAGTAGAGCTGAGAGTTACAAGGAGTGTGTTGTCTGGAGAAGGCAGAGGAACAGTGGTGCTGAAAGAAAACCTGGAGGAAGCCGTGGGTGGGAGCAGGGCATGAGAGGAGAAAGACTGAAAGACTGAGGAAGACTTTTGTATGGTGGACAGAATAGCGAGAGGGGGGCTATGGGGGCCTGTTGGAGACCCGCAGTGGACAGTAATGATGGTGGGAACGAAGTGGGGGCCTGTTGGATGCCCACAGAGGACAGAGAAGGAGGGAGAGGGGCTGAGGAGATGACACATAGAGGTGGGGAAGAGGGTGTGTTGGCTTTCCCTCTCTCTGAGTGGCTGAGAGGCGGGCCTTGGGGGATTGCTCGGCCCATAAGAACTGCGCTTGGTTGTGCACTGGGGTGGCCATGACAGGGGAAGCCCAGTGAAGCTAGCTGAAGAGGTGAGCATACACAAACACCAGGCAGGAACGCCAGTGGTAGAAGCAAGAAGAATAAAATCAGGCAAGCATTGCTGAGGAAGCCAGCCTTAAACAAACCATTTATTAAAATATATGGTTACGTACCCGAGGGGACGTGTGTAGTGATAGGGGAACCATGGCCACCCTAGTGTATAGTGCACAGCTAAGCGTAGGATGGACACCCGAGCTGATGGGCATAGCTAAGAAAAGAAGAAATAATAGTGGCAGTGGGGGCACTGTATAAGCAGCACTTTTGTTTTGTAGTTTTATTACTGTGTTTTATTTTCCCTTTTTCATTTCGCCTTTGGTTTTCATTATTATTTTTGAGCACCTGTGAGCGCGCCTGCAATTACCTGTGTTGGTAACCTGTGGTCCTGATTACCGTTGCCGGTATACAGGCCACAGACAACAGCGCCCTCTGTGGGCTAAAATAAATCAAAAAGAAAATAAATATAACTGGGCACCTAGGCGGAGTTTGCAAATTAAATCTTCTGTCTCCTGTGTCAGCGAATACTCCCACCCTTCCACATGGAGTGACCGGGAGTAAATATTGAATAGCTGGCTTTGCGGGCTGAAGTGCCAAAAGGGATTATTATTGCAAAGCTGTTGCTGGAGTTTTGGAACTGTTCATGTCTGGAGCTGGAGAGCGGGTAGCCAGTCGAGTGCTGCGGTGAACCTGAGACAGCTTTTGAGCTGACCCGGAGCTGCACGTTGAACCAGATCTTAAGGATTGTGGAGACTCATGGAGGCCGAGAAAGCCAGGGTTGGAATTATTGCAGATCGAATCAGCTGGTTAACGAAATCAGGTTGCGTCGCAGGAGTTTTCTGTATTGGAGGAACAGCAAAAAATCTTTGTTGTCGGGTGAATCTTTCCATGGTGAATGCGAAAGAACAAATGCAAAAAGAAGGGTGAGTAAAAAAGTGATTATTTATGCTAGCGGTAATTATTCAATTTAGATTCAATTAAGCCCCTTGCACACTGGCCTGCTCTACCCGGGTCAGAACCTACCCCGGTCATGCAGGTCAGCTACACGATTTCACACTGATTTTGATAAAGAAGGGTTGACCTGAATGACATACTGTGGCCGTCTGGCTTGCAGTGGTGAGGTGGATGACGTCACGGACCAGGAAGTAACTGACACCAAAACAGTGGATGGGCGGGTGAAGCTGAATGCCATTGCACTCAGCGTGGATTTATTAAGTAAATAAACAGAAACAAAAGATTTAACAAAACACCAAACAAAAGGGCACGAGGGCCAAACGAATAAACAAACAAACAAGTAAGTGTTGTGCTGGATACTCCAGCACGTTTTAGCAATTGTTTTTAACTGTCCTTCTTTCTCTCCGCTCCCCGTACTCTCCTCTCTACACTCAACCCCGAGTGCAGAGAGCTGCAGGTTTATATACTCTGGCCGAGGGATTAACTAGTTGTTAATTATCTTAATATCCCTCGGCCAGAGTCTGCACGCGTTTGGTAAGGATGCATGACTGTCAGCTAGTTAAATAATCAGTAGCTGATCAGCCATGCATCCTCACGGGGTTTTTAAATATAATAAAAGACGCAGCGCTTTTATCCGCGCCGCAAACAAAAATACAAATAATAATAAATAGGGGCGGGACACTCCGCCACACATACACAAGGGTCATGGGTTCAATCCCCGGTCGGGGACACTGCTGTTGTACCCTTGAGCAAGGTACTTTACCTAGATTGCTCCAGTAAAAAAAAAAAAAAAAAAACAACTGTATAAATTGGTAATTGTATGTAAAAATAATGTGATATCTTGTAACAATTGTAAGTCGCCCTGGATAAGGGCGTCTGCTAAGAAATAAATAATAATAATAATAATAATAGATAGCAAGGCTGGGTGTATGGCCAAAATACCTTGACGCGTAACCACAGAGGCACAAAGAAAAGTAAAGTGAAATGTCTGTATTGTTTCGCTTGCATACACAGGGCTATGAAAAAGATAAGAACTACCATTCGAAGTAATAAGGATGTCAACGGTTTTAAGAGGGGGCTGCAGGCCAATTTAGCAAACCAGTTCAAACCAGTACTTAAGGTACAGTAAACAAATTAGGTGGTTCGGGGGTGGGGTGGGGTGCTGTCCCTCTGTGATTGGATAATTAAGAGGGAGCAGCAGGGATGTGCTTTGCCTTTTCGGCATAAATATGTAATGACTTACCAATTATATATTCTTATGTGAATTCATGTATCTTTAGAATACTTAGGTTTGTGCTTGAAATTAGTGTAATAAAAAATATATATGGTTCTATTAACATGGTCATCCGTTCAAACAAACTCCAATACTACTAAGAGTTAGAACATAAATAACAAGATACAGATTTTTTACTTTGGGTATGAAAAAAAAATGAAATATGTGCTAACCTTTATGTTAGATGGAATTGAGCTCAAATTACAAGATGGTTGCGTTCCAGACAGTAGAACACACATTTCAGTGTTAGTATCACCTGCCTGCACCATCTAGTGTCATAGTTATGAGCACTGTGACAACCAACCCCTTCTCCCTTACTGTACTGCTATTATGGCTTCCCGTAGACTTTTCTAATATAATTTTGTAGTTTCTTTGCTTAAATGATAGTAAATAAAAGATCTAAATTATGTTCGTGTAGGTTTTTTTTATGCCTCAATCCTAAATTTCTATGTACATATGTGCTGCATTGACCATGTAAATACCACCATATGACTGAAAAAAAAGTATGCGCTAGCTCATAAAATTTGCTCGAAAAGTATTTCAATTACATTTGTGCGCATCATTTACGCATGAGTTAGCGCCTAAAAAAAAGTTTAATGGAAACATAGCTAATGACCTTTCTATACATGAACTGTATAATTTGCCTTAGAGAGAAATATGAATGTTGATTAACATTTTCATTGGGTGGCTGGAGGTTTGCACACTGCAGCAAGGGCGGTGGCGAGTAAAGCTGAGACAAGTGCCAAATTCCAACTAAAGCTTTACTGAAGAAACCAAAACAATACACATGCAATAACAGGAACAATGCTCTTTTTATAAGCATACAGCACGTCAGCAATCCTAAACCAATAATAATATGCCATCAACACAACCCCCCCAAATCAGCCATTCAGAGCACAGAAAAACTGTAACATTTTATAACATTCATGCAAAATAAGCATCGAAACAGAACGCTTACAATTTAGTCAGTCCCCCGTGCCGCCCCCGCCCCCGCCCCCGCCCCCGCCAACACACACAGTCCCAAACCCCTATATGTTTTGCAGCTGTCTCTCAAATCATAGCGCCTCTCTGCTACAATACTTTTTAAAAGGTAATTTATGTAGAGTTGGATATGTACCTCTTTTAGGAAAATGTAACTACATAATGTCAGAACAATTATCATTATCGTTGCTTTTAAAGGTTTGTTTATTTCAACTGTATTCATTAGTTTTTTTCTTTATTACAAACAAAACTCCACACATTCCCACAAAAATGTGACAATACTGTATTTTAATTTAAACAGCAGCAGGTCCTTGATAACCTAAAACGTGTACCGTACAATATCCCCCTTGTGTTTATGACGTTTATTAGAAACGTTAATTTGACATGATCGTGTTGAGTTCCTATCTAATAGCACATGACCCAACACGGCTATTGAGGTTTTTTTTTTTTTTTACAAACTGTCACAACACTGCTGTGCAATTGCACAACACAAACACTCGCAGCTAAATATATATATATAATTGTTACTAAAACTTGGTGTGGCGCACAGAAAACACTAGTTCACAACCTACACCTTCCTTTCGTGGAACTTTTTGTTTAATTTTGCAGCTACCTTAGAAACGACTTGATTTGTGTTGATTGAACTTGTCGGAATACTGTTCTAATATTACATTAAATATGATAATAATAATTCTGCTTAAAAAAAACCCATAACATAAGATGCAAGCGCCTCGCTAGAACATCATCTGAAATGTACAGTCCATATAATAGTTTAAGACATATTTTGAGTTAAACTTTTGTCAGGTTTGTGACTTTGTTGCTTACATTTTTAACATGTATATACTTAAAAGAATGCTTACCTGATGTCTAATGCAGCTGTTCCTGGTAACGTGAACGTCTAAGTGGAATGTGTTGATTTCAAACTAGTTCTCTTTTTTCTCTCTCTCTCTCCTGCAACAGCAGCGTATTATTGGCCAATCTTAGTTTTGTGCTGGGGAGTGGCCCGCGATATGGATAATTTACTAAACAATTATTGACCTAACTAGTACTAATACACTTTCACCTCGTGTACTTACACAGTAACTTGTTAATCATTGAAATGCAAGTACTGTACAGATTTTTAAAAAAAAACAAATAACTGTTGCACCTTATGATAACAATGGATTATCAGTTTCGTATTTTCGACGCACTTAATTTGTAGTATGAAATGTCCATATTAGGTCTTGGGATGACGTACGGAGCCCGGGAGTGGAGTGGAGTGGGGGGAAGATTTTACGCACTGTGACGTGGCGGCTTGAACTGTGATGAGTTTGGTGATGTCTTGAGACTAGGGGGAGCGATCGTTCCCACGGGATACTTTGAGCAAGTTTCATTGAGCTCTGTATTCTATTCCTGTAGCTAACTAAAAGCAACAAACCTGTGCCAAGGAAATAAAGAAGATTGCTAGGAGGGACATGTCTTAGTTAAAGCTACACTGCAGTAGCATTAGCTGTTCAGTTCCAACGAATCATTTTTGCTGTATTAATTCTACACAAATAGCATTAATAAAATAATCTGAACAGTGCAAATACTATAACCTGGCCAAAACAACAGATTCCAACATTACAATAGCATCAGTAATAAAACCAACTTAAATGAGATGGATGCAGCGATTGTATCAATTAAATATGCGATTAAAACCAAGATAAACTGAATTATTCCTTTAAAATCTCAAAATCAATCATGATTATTATTTTTTTAATCACTTTACTGCCTAGTAATAATCTATTAAAATGTTTCTGTAAGTAAAAATTAACTACACTCCAAACTGGCTATATGTACTCAAAATCGCCCTATTAAGAACAGTGATGTTTACCTCACAATCATCCACCTACGCCACTGTCGTGCACGGCTCACTGGCCTCTAAACGTGTCGGTACCAAAATTTCTTAATAAGGGACATTTCAGGAAGGTTTAAGGAATATTTGTAATATACAAAACACTCCTTCC
Organism: Acipenser ruthenus; assembly: GCF_902713425.1. NCBI lineage: Eukaryota > Metazoa > Chordata > Actinopteri > Acipenseriformes > Acipenseridae > Acipenser > Acipenser ruthenus. The sequence goes on from NC_081190.1 coordinate 76,246,024, forward strand.
CACACTCCAGTTGAGGAAAAAAATACAGCAGGTTTTCACAATCCAGACGATCGACACAATTCAGACGGTTTTGCTTGTTATCTCCTCATTAACTGGTCATGTAGGAGTTCGAAGTGATATACGAAAGTTTTAGTACTGTTTAAGGAGGCTATTTTCTGCAAAAATTTACAGACAGGTCTGGTCTGCTCTAAAAGCATGTTAGCATAGCCTTCCCCATAGAAAGTGACATTTTGTCAGCATAAAACATGGATTTGTGCGTCTGTGTTGTGGCATGTGAGTCCATAAGAACATCTTGCTCCTTTGGTTGTTAGTAGCTTATTGATCCCAAAATCTCATCAAGCAGCTTCTTGAAGGATCCCAGGGTGTCAGCTTCAACAACATTACTCAGAAGTTGATTCCAGACCCTCACAATTCTGTGTAAAAAAGTGCCTCCTATTTTCTGTTCTGAATGCTCCGTTATCTAATCTCAATTTGTGAGCCTATCTATCTATCTATCTATCTATCTATCTATCTATCTATCTATCTATCTATCTATCTATCTATCTGCAATACCTGTGTTGGTCAGTTTCATTTTATACCTCCGAGTTAATTTTTAATTAATAAGTCGTCAGATAAATTAGTTGAAACCGGATTCAATACTAACGACAAGCCAACCCACCTGACGTTTGAAAAACAATTTGGTCAAGAGCAGTAAAACACATTATTAACCAAGCAGGCACAAGGTATTTTGCTTTATTACAGCAGCTTAGATTCACTCGTGTACCAGTTCTCTGCGCATGGAAACCACATTTTCACAAAATGTCACTAGTAAACTTCAAAAACAGCACGAGTACTTTACGCACAGCTAATTTACATATCAACCCCCACCTTTCCCATGCATTTGCATGACGTCGAGTGAAAAGCCCGGTTTACTCGAGTAAAATGAGCGAATGGAAACCCAAAAAAGCATTTTACACAAGACATTTTTCTCGTGTAAATGTCTCGAGTTAAAAAAAAAAACTTTTAGAATTATTAATGCTTGAATCAGATTGCCGCATAGTCTTCTTTGTTCTAGACTGAATAGATTCAATTCTTTAAGCCTGTCTGCATATGACATGCCTTTTAAACCAGCAATAATTCTGGTCGCTCTTCTTTGCACTCTTTCTAGAGCAGCAATATCCTTTTTCTAGCGAGGTGACCAGAATTGAACACAATATTCTAGATGAGGTCTTACTAATGCATTGTAGTTTTAACATTACTTCCCTTGATTTACAGTAAATTCAACACTTTTCGCTATATATGGGCAGCAGTGTGGAGTAGTGGTTAGGGCTCTGGACTCTTGACCGGAGGGTCGTGGGTTCAGTTCCTGGTGGGGGACACTGCTGCTGTACCCTTGAGCAAGGTACTTTACCTAGATTGCTCCAGTAAAAACTCAACTGTTTAAATGGGTAATTGTGTGTAAAAATAATGTGATATCTTGTAACAATTGTAAGTCACCCTGGATAAGGGCGTCTGCTAAGAAATTAATAATATATCTGAGCATGTTGTTGGCCTTTTTTATAGCTTCCACACATTGTCTAGGTCAGGGGTCTCCAACCCTGGTCCTGGAGAGCCCCTATCCAGCAGGTTTTATAGGTGTCTGTGTTCAGTTTGAGAATTAATATTTTATGCTGGACTTTGTCAAAAGCTTTCTGGAAATCTAAATAAACCATGTTGCATGCTTTGCAGTTATCCATTGTTGATGTTGCATCCTGAAAAAAATCAAGCAGGTTAGTTAGACACAATCTCCCTTTCCTAAAACCACGCTGACTGTCTCCCAGGATACTGTTACCATATAGCTAATTTTTCATTTTGGATCTTATTAGTTTCCATAAGTTTACATATAATAGAAGTCAGGCTTATTGGTCTGTAGTTACCTGGTTCGGTTTTGTCTCCCTTTTTGTGGATCGGTATTACGTTTGCAATTCTCCAGTCTGTCGGTACAACCCCTGTGTCAAGAGACCGTTGCATGATCTTGGTTAGCGGTTTGTAAATAGCTTCTTTCATTTCTTTGTGTACTATTGGGAGGATCTCATTTTATTTTAAGAGCTCCTAGTCCCTTTAACACTTCTGCCTCAGTTATGCTAAAGTCGTTTAAAACTGGATAGGAACAGGTCGACATTTGGGGCATGTTGCCTATGTATCCTCCTTTGTAAAAACTTGTGAAAAGTAATCATTTAATATATTTGCTATTGTTTTCCCTTCATCAATGATTTTGCCATTTGTATCAGACATTTTGCCTCCTCTCTTGAATGTTCTCTTGCTGTTATAATATTGGAAAAAACGTTTTGGAATTGGTTTTAGCCCCCTTAGCAATGAACATTTCTATCTCTCTCTTGGCCTTTCTTCCCATCTGACTTGTGCTTGCAGTTCCAAGTACTCTTTCTGTGTGCTTTGTTGTTGGTCCCTTTTAAACGCTCTGTAAAGTGCCTTTTTTCTCTGAATATTTTTTTAATTGCTCTATTAAACCATTTTGGCAATTTTGTTTTAGATTTAGATTTAGCATGATTGGTTAAAATGTTGTGACCTAAATGCTTAATTCTGGTGTAATTTTCTTTATCGTGCCTTGATTTGTGCCAGCATGACAATTAATCACTACATCAGCTTTCTCTGTCAACGCACTAATATTTTGACAGTACGGCCACAGCTTTGCAAACTGCCACAATTTTTTTTTCTTTTTCTTGGACAACACCAATGATCCAACTTGACCTAGAGAACCAGTAGGTCTTTATCATCTCTGACTACAATAAGACAGCCATCATAGGTCACTGGTCCAAGGGGTACCGTTACCAAAATATGGAGTTGCAATGTGAAATAGTTTGTCAGATACTGGTAGCTTCTGTTTAATGTTGGCAGGTTACTATAAATTATTACTATAGAGCATTACTTAATGGATTTCTTTTTCCAGTGTTTAAAGTAATGCACCATGTTGTTGCCAGTTGAGAGTTAATATTTGACAAAATATGTTGGTCCAGTACAGAAGGCTGTGTGGTCCTGTGGTTAAAGAAAAGGGCTTGTAACCAGGAGGTTCCCAGTTCAAATCCCACCTCAGCCACTGACTCATTGTGTGATCCTGAGCAAGTCACTTAACCTCCTTGTGCGCTGTCTTTCAGGTGAGACGTAATTGTAAGTGACTCTGCAGCTGATGCATAGTACACACACCCTAGTCTCTGTAAGTCGCCTTTGATAAAGGCGTCTGCTAAATAAACAAATAATAATAATATAATCAGTTAAGCATTCCACAGATTGCATTGTTAAAGTATATTTTGCAATAGGTGCTGTTACCTTTTTCACCATACATCTTGAGTCAACACTATAGAGGATATGCCAACAAAAAACAGGTGCAGTAACATACATAAAGTTTGTTTAAAAAGATACACAGTATGCTGACTGACAGAATGTATTTGCATTGCAGTGTCAAAATGGAAAGAAAATATCCAGTCACTAACTTTTCATGACATAACATAAAAAAGAACTCCTAGACATTTAGCCACATAGGGAGTATAAAATGTGTTTATTTATCAATACAATAATAAAACACTTTTGATGCTAAAGATTCACTCCTTTAAGAAATTTTAAATAACACAGAATCTGGGCTACCGAGTGCAGGATGCGCCCAATAGCCTGGAGATCACCGGTTTAAATCCAAGCTATGCCATGGCCGACCGTGGAAGGGAGTTCCCAGGAGGCGGCGCAGAATTGGCCAAGTGCTGCCTGGGTGGGGTAGGGGTTAGGTCGACTAGGGAGTCCTTGCAGAGTGAAAAAAAGAGGCCGGCTGACGGCACTCATTTCGGAGCCAGGTTGAATAATAATTGGACGGTCCAATAATTGGGAGAAAACTGGAAAATGAATACAAATAATTGATCATAAAAATAAATAAATAACACCAAATCTGTATCTAACAAGAACCAACACGCTCTCCACAAGTACAGTATCACACTCAATCAGTATATATTCTACATAACTTAAAAGGGCAGGGCTTAAATAGCAAATGGGAATGGGTATGAAATATCAGAGTTATCATTTTTTAACAATCAGAATGTGACGACTGAAACAGAAAATCCCACAAAGTGAATTTAAACAACCAGAAGAATACATTTGCTAAAATAACTGTTTCACACCCGTAACTGCTCTTGAACTAACATATTCTTCTCAGTGTTAAGAATCACTTTGTAGTCTGTTTGTCATCCTATCTGTGAGACATGTCCATTGGCATCAATAGAGCTCTCAGAATCATGGCTAACCCCCAAGAACATGTGGTACACCAGTGCAACCATTAACCTGTCCCCATGACTACCTTTAACCTGTCCTACCCTTAACCTAATGCATTCTGTATTGTTTACAAAAGGCCACAGCAAGGCTTAATAAATGTAGTTCATAGACAAGGGTAAACAATCTGTTACTATATGGCCACAATATTAATAAAGGAACTGTAAGGTTTACCTGTTACAACAAAGCGGTGGGGGTCAAGGTTGCCCCAATGGTTTCTTGAAACTTGGCTTGTGTTTTTGATATCTCCACTTGGCTGGGCACTTAGAATTTTTTCACATTTCTAATGTGTTTTTTCAGATATAATTTCTTTTTTCACTTAATGGACACACACACATTATGGGAATAGCAAAATTGTTCAATCTATATGGAGGCAATGTATTGCCATTTGGATAGGGTAAATGTAAATAGTAGCCTAGTTGTTGAAAGGGTTAAGATGTGAATCTGTGTAGCATAGCGGTTATGTAGTTGGAGTGAACGTATGACTAGTTACGGTTCAAATCCTGTCTTTTATATAAACACTGAGTGTACAACACATTAGGAACACCTGCTCTTTCCATGAAATAGACTGACGAGGTGAATCCAGGTGAAAGCTATGATCCCTTATTGATGTAACCTGTTAAATCCACTTCAATCAGTGTAGATGTAGGGGAGACAGGTTAAAGAAGGATTTTTAAGCCTTGACACAATTGAGACATGGATTGTGTATGTGTACCATTCAGAGGGTAAATGGGCAAGACAAAAGATTTACAGTAAGTGCCTTTGAACGGGGTATGGTAGTAGGTGCCAGGCCACATGAGTACATGCATCCATCATGCCACGTGTCAACATTGCAGGCTGGTGGTGGTGGTGTGATGGTGTGGGGTGTGTTTTCATGGCACGCATTGGGACCCTTGATAAAAGTGGAGCAACGTTTGAACGCCACAGGATATTTGAACATCATTGCCAATCTGGTGCGTCCCTTCATGGCAGCAGTGTATCCATCTCTTAATGGATTTTTTCAGCAGGCTAATGCCCCATGCCATGAACTGAGGCTGTTCTGAGGGCAAAAGGGGGTGCAACTTTAGGAAGGTATTTCTAATGTTTTGTACATGCAGTGTATATATATATATATATATATATATATATATATATATATATATATATATATATATATATATACAGTACTGTGCAAAAGTTTTAGGCAGGTGTGAAAAAATGCTGTAAAGTAAGAATGCTTTCAAAAATAGACATGTTAAAAGATTATATTTATCAATTAACAAAATGCAAAGTGAGTGAACAGAAGAAAAATCTACATCAAATCACTATTTGGTGTGACCACCCTTTGTCGTCAAAACAGCATCAATTCTTCTAGGTACACTTGCACACAGTTTTTGAAGGAACTCGGCAGGTAGGTTGGCCCAAACATCTTGGAGAACTAACCACAGTTCTTCTGTGGATTTAGGCAGCCTCAGTTGCTTCTCTCTCTTCATGTAATCCCAGACAGACTCGATGATGTTGAGATCAGGGCTCTGTGGGGGCCATACCATCACTTCCAGGACTCCCTGTTCTTCTTTACGCTGAAGATAGTTCTTAATGACTTTCGCTGTATGTTTGGGGTCGTTGTCATGCTGCAGAATAAATTTGGGACCAATCAGATGCCTCCCTGATGGTATTGCATGATGGATAAGTATCTGCCTGTACTTCTCAGCATTGAGGAGACCATTAATTCTGACCAAATCCCCAACTCCATTTGCAGAAATGCAGCCCCAAACTTGCAAGGAACCTCCACCATGCTTCACTGTTGCCTGCAGACACTCATTCGTGTACCGCTCTCCAGCCCTTCGGCGAACAAACTGCCTTCTGCTACAGCCAAATATTCAAATTTTGACTCATCAGTCCAGAGCACCTGCTGCCATTTTTCTGCACCCCAGTTCCTGTGTTTTCGTGCATAGTTGAGTCACTTGGCCTTGTTTCCACGTCGGAGGTATGGCTTTTTGGCCGCAAGTCTTCCATGAAGGCCACTTCTGACCAGACTTCTCCGGACAGTAGATGGGTGTACCAGGGTCCCACTGTTTTCTGCCAATTCTGAGCTGATGGCACTGCTGGACATCTTCCGATTGCGAAGGGAAGTAAGCATGATGTGTCTTTCATCTGCTGCAGTAAGTTTCCTTGGCCGACCACTGCGTCTACGGTCCTCAACGTTGCCCGTTGAGGACCGTAGATGCAGAAATGCTGAATTAGCAAGAACCACTGAGCTCAATGGAACGCGAGTAGTACTAGCAACATTCTTTTATAGTTCCATAGAGATGATAGTAGTATGATCTTCTGATTTCTGTCTCGCTATCATATTGTGCGGTTGTGTTTTAACTATTAACATTCTCTTAAACGGTTATTGAAAAATGAAACAAATGATACAAAACAGAAGCAGTCATCACTGGTGACTACTGGTCTGATTTTTTCTTTGTCACTGTCAAAAAACATGCGTAATTCGCGAGAGTGACGAGGGACAGTGAAAACACTGACTGCATTAAAATAAAATATACAATTTATTTTTAATATAGCCCTTCATAAATGAAATAAGCCACACAAATGCAGGCACTGAGTCAGATACATCTATTTTTTTTTCACCCAAAGGCATGTGTTTAAAACAAAATTTAAAATGTATATATGCATTCTTGGTATAAACAAGATATCTTGTTAAAGGCCGTGACATACTACATTTTTATGTTATTGCCACATGTGCCTGTGACAGAAAGATAATGATTCTTGGTGGCAAATCTTCCTCTCGACCTGTGAGGACACTAAGTAACGGGAACAGAATACTCTGGACTATGGAGATGGAGCTTCGGTACACTAACTCATTGAAATGATGTGGCAGCTGCAGATCATAAAAATCAGGTGCAATCGTTTACCAAGGGGCCATGAGTGACAGTATAACTAGGGGGTCAAAGCAAGGTTATCTGTTCCTTTGTTTTGGTTGTGTCATTTACCTGGAAGGACCTGTACTGTTGGTGAAATAAATCATGAGTGTTTGTTGGTGAAATAAAGCATTGAGTGTTTTCTCTAGACAGCTAACATGTTCCGGAATTGTCGCCAGAGGCCAGCACAAACCCGGAACAGCACTTCACTTGTACCACTGTAAAACTGTATTGCACCACAATCACTAATTCACGCACTAACCGGACTTGTGTATGTGTTTTGTGTTTAATGTGGAGATACAAGAACGGGACTATTATTTCAGGACCAGCTTGGGGAATTATAAATGTAAGTAATACACGCCGCTGTATTACTTACCAGCATTATTATTTCCTGTTTGTTTTTCGCCGTCAGGCACTGGACAAAAACAAGTAATAAAAACAAACCTTTTCACCTGGATTACAATTGTCTGTTTGTTCTTTAATCACCTGCACCTGTACACAATTAACCACTTTGCCACACTGCCCATGACAGAAATACCATATGTAATGGCTTTTCATGACTTATCTCTAAGGCCCAGGAAAATTCACGATATAATGAATTTCATGGAAATCGTGTATTTGACTGCCTACAGTGAAAAATATGCATTTTATTTTCCTTACAGTATTTTACATTACTCTTCACCTCCCCTGTTCATTTCATACTTTTATTAAGTAGAAGCAGCGCTACAGTACATGGTCCATGGTTACTATGGCAATGGGGTCAAACAAACACCAGCTTCGTGATTGGTGAATTCCTCATACTGTACAATGACATTTCTACATACTGCTAGAAATGTATGGGAGTGGGTAAAGGCCAGACGGAGACAAAAGTGCCCAGACAAGGCAGTAAAACTATCGTCATAAATCATGCATCAAATTATTACTCCCTCCCCATGCATTACGTACCAAAAGGAATTATCATTCTAGGATTTGTAGTTTTTGTTTTCTTCCAAGTACAGAACTTTTCCATAGATGTCCAATTCTACACATCCACAGCATTCAATGGATTTCACCAGATGCCTGGAAAACACACAGATATCTACGTCATTTTCTGTAACATTCACCATTGCTGTTCTGGTCAGGAGAATTCCATCAATGATGGCATCAGTTAGCCACCTATTGTTCAATAGGAATCCATGTATGCCACATTGATGGAAATGTTCTTCACTGTCACAGCTTTGAACTGTGGATATTCAGCTACACTTTTCCAAGGACCTTCTCTCCAGTGAATTTCATTGGTGTGTAAGTAAGAAGAGGTTCTTCAAAAGAATGAATCTCCTCTTTTCCCATTCCTGGCAATAAGGTTACACCCAATGTTTCATCCTGCTTCTCCAATGAGTCTGTCTCCAGTGTATCCTTTTGACGTGGTCTCTTTCTTCCTGGCTTAAACCTCCAGGCATTCATTTTAAGTTTAATCAAACTATACACTTTCTTTTGTGCCTTCTTCAGGCCAATTGACAATCTTGCAGCAAAAATATGGTAGCATGTCTGGATGCTGCTACATTAACATTTTTCATTAGGAAAAAGATTCACTACATAATCCTTATCTCTGAGCCCTTTAATAATAAAGTTAGCTGACTGTGCATGAAGAAATACGATGTTTTCTTTTAAAATCATCTCAGCTAATCCCTGTAACGTTTTCGATCTGCACTCTTTTATTTCTGGTTTCTCATCCTCACAGCTTGTTTTCCACTTGCCGTCTTGCAAGATTTTTATAATGTCCTTGAGTGCAACACAGTCATGAAGAAACTCAGTCTCTGCAGGGTCCATCTCCATATGGGCATGTTCGTTTCTTAGACAGTAGTTTCCACTTCCACAGCGTCCTCTTAAAACTTCCCTGTGATAAAACATTTGCAGAAAATAGAACGCATGAACAATGGCATCAATGTTGATTTCCTTCCACTGCGTGAGTCCTTTGAGCACAGCATTCATGCTTTCTGACACGTTTGTTGTTACACCACTAGTTGCAGTGTAAACACCCAAATCATCCAGCAACCACCTTCTACATTTTCCAATTCTTTAAGTTCTTTTCAAAGTACTGTAGAAAGCCTAAACTCCATTTCTTATCCAGTTGCTCCAAAAGGTTTACAAAGGGTTTCCAGTGGGCAAAGAACATTTTTTAAATATACAGCTCTGTCTGCCTTTGCTCCTTTGTGTGTTGTAACCCAGTGCTCCACGTCCTTCAATAAATGGTTCTAACAAATTCAATGTTTTGTATCTGGAAGTGCATTTGTTATGGCCTTCACAATTCCAATCTCTCTGTCAGTTACCACAACACAATTGCGCAGCTCAGGGATAGCATCCAACATTGTAGAGAACAATAACCTGTGCACTCCTTGACTCCTTTTTTCATTGAAAGTGTACCTGGCTGCTATATCTGCGTCCCACATCAAAAGTGACTGTGTCTCCCTGACCTCATTTTTTGGCAATGCAGTTTTTAAAAGGGGCTAGGTGGCTCTGTCCTCTCCTTAAAATATGGTTCCTTCCTGGCATCTGGACTTCGTACCAGAGGCTCTTATGAAGGCTCCCTTCGAACCTCTCCAATCATTGGACCCTAAATACTTGTCTTTTAAGCCAGCGTTTCTCCTGTTTGTGCTTTGCCAGCGGTGGTGATAAGGTTACTTTGTGTACTAACCCGGCTTTTCTGCCTGTGGTTGTTTCACAGTTTCACTTGATCCAGTCAGTGGAATTGGAGGCATTCCACCCGCCCCCCTTCTCTTCTGAAGCAGATCAAAGACTTAACACACTCTGCCCTGTCAAGGAGCTGAGCTGTTACATTGACAGGTCTCAATCATGGCGACGGACAACGCAGTTATTTGTGTTATGGGTTGCGTACTCAAGGTAAGGCACTTTCAAAGCAGCAATTGTTGCATTGTATAGTGGATACGATCCTGCTGGCTTACGAGCTGGCTAACCTACCCTCTCAAATTGATGTTACAGCTCACTCCACTAGAGGGACTATGACATCTTGGGAAGTGTTTCATGGGGCATCCCTGCCTCACATATGTAACGATGTGGCGTGGTCCACACCGCACACGTTTATAAGGTTTTACCGACTGAAAGTGGCTACTTCAGTGGCACCTTCTGTGAGGTCCAGAGTCCTTGATGCAGCTTGCCCTCTTGCAGAGCAGCCTTCCAGTTTGGCTCGAGCCACAAGGCTTGTGGCTGCTTTGGCTCACTGTACAGATTGGGTATACATTTCCTAACACGTAATGGCTGATATTTCGAGATTGAAAGGGAACGTTAGGTTACTTTCCGTAACCCTGGTTCCCTGAAAAAGAAATGTCAACCATTCATTTTGTGAGGTCGCTAGCTCGCCCTCATTGCCATTCAGAATCAAATGGCGAAGGTTGCTGTGTGACGTAGTGTCTTGTTCCCAGAATGTAACAGACAGGTGGTTACACCGGGCCTATCAGACAGCTTTTTAAATATGTGCTCAGGTCATGTGACACGAGGGTCATTTCCCAACTCGTAATGGCTGACATTTCTTTTCAGGGAACCAGGGTTACGGTAAGTAACCTAACGTTATTTATGCAACCAGAGTTGGGTTAAAGTGGAAGGGAATTTGCATGTAAATGTAATCAAGAAAAACACACTGCATCTGTTTGCAAATGCATTTGAATAATCTATCAAATGCATTTAGCAAGTGTTAGTATTTAACCAAATCCAAGTGCAATTAATTATACAGCTGTTAGTAATACATTGTCAAAGTAATCGCAGGGTTAATTGAGAACTTACAAGTGTTTGAAGTAATTTCAGAACACATAATTAATTACATGAGGAACATGATTAAATGAGTTTTTTTATAATGGGGAGCAGTTTGAATTAATAGAGAAAAGCTTCCATGTTTGCAATTATTGATGAGGAGTTTCAGTATATACAGTTGTAGTCAAAAGTTTACATACCCCAATGGAAATTTATAATTTCTAGAAATTTCTCGAAAACAAAGAATTTTAGGAAAAATCTTTTGTAGCAAAAGTTTTGCTTTTGTGGATGAGGAAAAAAAGTTAAAATAAATAGATGTCTTCAATTATTTATTTCAACAATTTTTTTGCAAAACTCCAAAAAATGCTAATTCAAAAGTATTTATACCCTTTGATGCTATGATAGTATTGTCTACAAGGTGCTAGAAAATGCAGAACCTAACTCTAGAAAAGTCTAGAAAATGCTCGATTGAAAGTGAACATTCTTAGAGAGTATAAAAGGGTTAGGCATAGGATGATTGCTGTCATTACCAATAAGTCAATATGGGAAAAAGTAAAGAGTTACCTTAGGCAGAAAATTATTTACTATCACAAAGTTGGAGAAGAATACAAGAAGATTTCCAAGTATTTGAGTGTCCCAATTTATAGTGAGTGAGACGGGTAAATTAATCTAGCCATCCCTTCTGGTTTTGATAAAAGAATATGACCAAAGACAGATACATCTCTCTGTAACCAAAAGCTTAGTAATAAGTTTGTTTTATCCAGTCTGTTGTTAAAATTCAAGAACTCTCTATTTTTTAGATTTTTGGTCATAATAATTCCCAAATACTTAACTTCATTTTTTATTGGAATAGAATCAATATTATTAAGAACACAATTATGAATAGGCAGAAGTTCAATTTTTTTAAGTTGAGACACCTTAGTGAAAGTTACAATTTTCTTAATAACTATAGATACTTGTGACCCGTTATTTATAAAAAGGGTAGTATCATCTGCAAACTGGCTAATGCTAAAAGTTCTATCTAGAATATTTAATCCTTGAATATCAGGAGAATGTTTAATTAGAATAGCCAGTAATTCAACAGCTAATATTAGTAAAAGATGGGAAATTGGACAGCCCTGTCTTATACCCCTAGATATTTCAAATCGAGGGGAGGTTCCAGAACTTAGAGAAATAGAACTATTAATCTTTGCATACATTAGTTCAATTGTTTTAATGACATTTTCCCCAAACCCAAAAGATTTTAAAGTTCTGAACAGAAATAAATGTCCCAGTAGTCAAAGGCTTTAAAAAAAATCCAAAAATAAAATGAAACCATCCTTCTTTATTAAATCATTATAATCTAAAATATCCAGAACTAGTCGTATGTGATTATAAATTTGTTTACCTTTTATAAAAGCTGAATGGGATTCACTAATAATATTATGTATGCCTTTTTTTAGTCTATTAGCCTTAACAAGGGCTAACATCTTATAATCCGAACATAAAAAAGTGATTGGACGCCAGTTATCCAATAATAAAGGGTTTTTACCTGGCTTAGGAAGTAAGGTCATAAGACCTTGTTTCATAGTACATGACAAGGAATTATTATCGATACATTCCTTAAAGGCCAAAAATAAAAGTTCTCTAATATCAGACCAAAAATGTTTATAAAATTTGGCATTTAATCCATCAGGGCCAGGTGACTTACCAATAGGTATCTGCTTAATAGCTTGATCTAATTCCCAAATTTCAAGATCTGCTTCAATTAGATTTTTAAAGTTTTCATCAATTTATGGTATAGTACCATTGATGACATTAAAATAAAATATCAGTATCAGTTAAGGAAAGATTTGAATTATATAAGTTTTTATAAAAATTTAAGATTTCATTGTCGACTTTATGTTCATTTATTACTTGTTTATCAATAAGGAGAGAATTTATTGATTTCTTATTTTGCCTTTGTCTTTCTAAATTAAAGAAATATACAACTTTATCACCCCATTGAGACCCCATTGAAAATTATACTGTATGTATGTATATTATACCTTAAATCAAAGCAGTAATACGTTTTTAACATTTTGAAGTAACCTATGAAACAAACAAAAAATAACAACAACAACTTGAAGTTCAAAGTTCTTATATCTTAGATCTTCTGAGTATTTCTGAGTTCTTCAATGTTGAACCTTACCGGAGGATGCTATCTAATGATCATCAATTGTTATATATATATATCCGCAGCCTCCTCAAAAAAAGGCTTTTTGACCCTTCTTCCTGGCTTAGCAATCCGTGGCCACAGTCTGGCTTGCTGTGGCAGGGCGAGGAGCCCTGCACATGAAAAGGGGGCAGGGCAAAGCCCTGCCATAAATGTGCAATTTGTTTTGTTGTATTATTATTGTTATTGTTATTGTTATTATTATTGTTATTGTTGTTATGATTTATTTATTTATAAATATGACAGCGTAGCCTTGTTTTGTTATTGTTTTATAAATGTGACGGCGGAGCCGTATATTTTGTTATTGTTTCGCACGATGGATGGAAAGCCCGGCATCGCCTGCGGTTGCCTGCTGCTCCGCGTCGCCTGGGGTTGCCTGCTGCTCCGCGTCGCCTGGGGTTGCCTGCTGCTCCGCGTCACCTGGGGTTGCCTGCTGCTCTGCATCGCCTGGGGTTGCCTGCTGCTCCGCGTCGCCTGGGGTTGCCTGCTGCTCCGCATCGCCTGCGGTTGCCTGCTGCTCCGCGTCGCCTGGGGTTGCCTGCTGCTCCGCATCGCCTGGGGTTGCCTGTTGCTCCGCATCGCCTGGGGTTGCCTGCTGCTCCACATCGCCTGGGGTTGCCTGCTGCTCCACATCGCCTGGGGTTGCCTGCTGCTCCGCGTCGCCTGGGGTTGCCTGCTGCTCCACATCGCCTGGGGTTGCCTGCTGCTCCACATCGCCTGGGGTTGCCTGCTGCTCCGCGTCGCCTGGGGTTGCCTGCTGCTCCGCATCGCCTGGGGTTGCCTGCTGCTGTGCATCGCCTTGGAGAGCTGTTTCTTTTATGTCTCGCTGATGGTCCCGCCTCGCCTGGGGTCGCTGACGGTCCCGCTTTGCCGACGGTCACTGACAGTCTCACTTCGCCTGGGGTCGCTGACAGTCCCACTTCACCTGGGGTCACTGACAGTCCCGCTTCACCTGGGGTCACTGACAGTCCCACTTCACCTGGGGTCGCTGACAGTCCCGCTTCACCTGGGGTCGCTGACGGTCCCGCTTTGCCGGGGGTCACTGACAGTCCTGCTTTGCCGGGGGTCACTGACAGTCCAGCTTCACCTGGGGTCGCTGACAGTCCCGCTTCACCTGGGGTCGCTGACAGTCCCGCTTCACCTGGGGTCGCTGAAAGTCCCACTTCACCTGGGGTCGCTGACGGTCCCGCTTTGCCGGGGGTCACTGACAGTCCCGCTTCACCTGGGGTCGCTGACAGTCCTGCTTTGCCGGGGGTCACTGACAGTCCCGCTTCACCTGGGGTCGCTGACAGTCCCGCTTCACCTGGGGTCGCTGACGGTCCCGCTTTGCAGGGGGTCACTGACAGTCCTGCTTTGCCGGGGGTCACTGACAGTCCCGCTTCACCTGGGGTCACTGACAGTCTCGCTTCGCCTGGGGTCACTGACAGTCCCGCTTCACCTGGGGTCGCTGACAGTCCCGCTTCACCTGGGGTCGCTGACGGTCCCGCTTCACCTGGGGTTGCTGACGGTCCTGCTTCGCATGGCAGCAGGAAATGCTGTGGCCAGAGCCCCACAGAGAGGAGCTGCCGGCCATGAAGAAGGGGGGGGGGGGGGGTCAAGAGACCTGCTCCCCCCGCAGTATTTTCGCTGCCCGATGGAGTGTGGCTGGAGCCCAGGAAGAGGGAGCTGCCAGCCACGAGAAATGGGGGGTGGAGGACATCCCACCATGGGCACCCCCATAAACACCTTGCTTCCCCCTCTTCCGGGACTTTGAGACTGAGGGGGGAAGCGGCCATTGGGCCAAGTGTGCGTTGCACAAGGGGGGGGGGGGGGGGGGGATATGTGGCAGGGCAAGGAGCCCTGTACATGAAAAGGGGGCAGGGCAAAGCCCTGCCATAAATGTATTTATTTATAGAACAGGGTACCCCTCTGCCCCTGTGCAATTTATTATTTTGTATTTGTTTTGTTGTATTATTATTGTTATTGTTATTATTATTATTGTTATGATTTATAAATATGACGGCGTAGTCTTGTTTTGTTATTGTTTTATAAATGTGATGGCTAAGCCGTATATTTTGTTATTATTTTGCAGCGTGGATGGGAAGCCCCATCTCCCGAGTTAATTAATTGTTTAATTGTTTATTTGCAATCTGAGTGAAGTATCCCATTATGAAAATAAATATTTATACCTATCAACACTAGTTGCTGTTTCCCACTTTCTAAATACCTCCGTGTTCTTACAAGAATAATGTGATTGTGGGTGGGGGTAAGCTCGGACCGTCACCCTGTTACACACCATAACAGTAAGTCAAAATAGTCAATATGTTTTTTTTTTTAAATATATACACTAAAATTGCTTCTGTGTTGCATTTAAAAAAAAACTATTAACAAACATCTGCTACAAAAGGATTACTGTATATCCCTGTAGCACTTCCGTTCTGAATGCAGACTATCATTCCATAAAAATAAAAAAAGCAGTTCGCCACATTTTAGACCTGCTTTTAAGTCACATATGTGAACGCGCAAAGGCGCCTTAAAAACGCAAATGTGAACGGGGTTGCAGACCTAAATATGCAGTGGCCTTGGGCCAGCCCAGTGCTAGCCGGTAGTGTGAACGGGGTCATAGTAGTGGAAAGTCAAGGCTTCAGAACTCTTTTGCTTCGGTTCGGAGAAGTTCAGCTGTCTCGCCTTCTCCATAGTTTGTTTTGTTTTTTCCGGGTATAAAAAAAGCTTGTGATACAGAGGGTTTGGTCACAGGTTTCTTTTGTTTAAGCGTCAGGTGAAAATATTAGAAATGGAAGTATGCTGTGATATACTGCGTACGACACGCACCTGGGATAATAAAAAAATAAAATAAAAATGAAAGTAACGCAAAAGAAAAGGAAAAAAAGAAAAACAATAAGGTCAAGATTTGATTACACCATTACTTGCTGCAATTTGTTTATATTGTAGACCTAATTATTTCCCAATTAGGGCTTATTAGAGAAAAAAAAATAGCAGTTACCGCTTAGTGCTGCTGCTCACTCCGCCATCTTGTCCCCCCTTCAAGGTTACATAAACTGAAATGCTTAAAAAAATAAAAGTAAAACTGTAATGAGTTACCAGCAGATGGCACTGCAGAAGCTTTTTATTTGAAAATGAGACATAATAATGGAGGTGCAGAATCCAAAACCATTAACAAAAGCTGTCTTTCACTCCCCACAATGTAATATATAATGAGATAAAAGCTGGCACTTAACAAGTATTGAAATACATGATTATCTCTTTTTTAAAATTCTTAATGCATTCTATTCTTGTGAAATAGCAAAATGTAATATTGTATTCAGGGTCAATGCTACATACATGATCACCACCATACACGATGCAAGAAAAGAAAAAAACACCTAATATTACTGATATGAGCTACATTTTAACCGTTTCAGGACCAAGCATTTTTCAGTGGGATGCTCCCCAAGAACCAGGCGTCTTTTGGCTATAGAAACCATAAACTTGTTTAAACTGAGTGATTGCAAAGACAACATTTATTCTCAGGGTCTTTATAAGCAATAATGGACACTACTCTCAATTTATTTAATCAAAATAAAAATTATAGTTATTCATTCCATTGTTATCAGTAATAAGGAAAAAAAAAACGTACCAGATACATTTAGTTCATGAAATAGTATATGCTTATGTCCACTCGTTTCTTGATATTTATAAATATTGTAAAAATATATATAAAAACACGAGACAGAATAAATGTTCAAATATAATTCAATCAAATACATCAGATTTACAGTGTTTCCTCTGTACTAGGAAACTCTACTAATTAGATAGATGTTTTAATTACTCCAGTATAATTTGAATATTAAACCACAAAAACAATATCTTGATCCATAAAAATATACAGTACAACATCAAATAGCCAGATTACTGGGGCATAATCAGTCTGTTAAACTGATATTCTGGATAACTGCTTTAAAAGCACATTCTGACTATGATCCAGCAAAACGTATATTATTGTATTACACTTTGAATAACATTCATAGTACAGTGTGTTACCACTGGCATGTATACACTGGTAAAAAAAATGTAAAAAAATGTCTTTAGAATTTCTTCTTTAATATTATTAATATGGGAATCTTCCATGGCTCTCAAGTATGTATTTTGCTTAAATGGTCTTACATATTTGAATGTATTTCTGTTTTAAAGACAGCATAGTGGATAATCTGAACAATGGATTTACAGTGTAGTTTTAAATAAAAACTAATGTACATATATACAGATTAATTATGACTCAAAATACTTATTTAACTCCAACCTGTGACATGTTTATATTTGACTTGGCAGCTCAGACAAAGAGAAACAAAATTCTGATCATGTGCTGATTGAACGGGAATTACATCAAATAGAACCATTTTCCTTCTGAAGGGTTGCAATCATCACAGCAGTGGATTGACTACAATCAAATCACAAAGCTGTTAATCACATTAATTAAGTTTGAAAGAAGAAAAGAGTTTGACCAAGGGCACCCTGGCACAGATCTTTAAAGTCAGTTTGAGTTGGCTATTTACAAAAACTGTATTTATTTTTTACTATGCTTTAGGAGGCATGGTTAATTTACTGGTTTCATATTCATCTGGCCTGAGGTGGTTTATGTGTATATTTACTTATTTATTTAATGTCATAAGTAATTGAGTATAAGTAAGGTTGGCAAACTTTTTTTTTTTGTTTTGCTTGGAAGGTCCACTGTCTACTTCATTAGGACCTATACTAGCAGGTAAAAACATGATGGAAGTATTTTTCATCAACATATATTACAAATACATACAAAATGAACTGTGGTACATTACAGCAAGTATTGGGTCAGTATTGAATTGGTATACAACACAATTCAGACTAGTAGCCATACTAGTACCCAAGGTTGTGTCCTGTAGGTGGATAAATGTATACCAACGTCTAATCAGGTGTGCTGTGATACCAGTCCACAAAATCTTTCGTCTTTAAGCTTATTTAAATTTCAGGCTACTGTAAACATACAAATAAGATGTGCCTTATTTTGTCATTTCTGATATTGATGATTTTGTCTCAGTTGTCTCTTAAGCACTTGACAGAAACAGACCAGAATAAAAACATACCAATTGAAAGGTGCCAATAGGGACGATGCTGAAGTTGGCTTCTTATTCGCCAGCTTCTTTTTCGGTCAGCTTCTTATTTGCTTTTTGGGCCGGGATAAATACATATGGATGACACAGAGGGATTATTATTATAGTATCCCTCAGTACTCAAATGAGGCTTGACAGCTATTTTTGCTTATGGAAGAAGAATGCTCACTGTTCCTATTAACTGTACCATTAAAAACAAATAATAATAATAATAATAATAATAATAATAATAATAATAATAATAATAAATAATAATAATAATAATAAAAGCCATGAAGATAGAAGATTAACATTTGCTTCTCTGTCACTGTACTGTAAGGTAACTTCATTATAGCTCCCGAGGTGGCGCGCGCTCTAAGATTTGGTGCCGCTTGTTACAATACTCAATCAGAACTGGATGTATTCATGCGACCAGCGAGTGAAGATACTTTCTCTCTGAAAAAACACGAAAAACAAAACCAAAAAACAACAATTACTCTCAACAGCAAGTTAAAATATGCTGCGTCTGAAGCGTGATACTAGACTGTTTCTACTGGTAAGTGCTTGCAAAAATCTATTTGCCACCACCTATTTGTCAGTTGTTCTAACTATGAAATTGTTTTATGTAGACAGTAGTGAAAGTTTTTTTTTAATCGTTTTGATTGTTACTTTATAAACCATTTATCTTTTACTTCACGTATGTTAGATCACATTGTAAATTATCTAGGATTGTTTAGGTGCATTGAATTGTTGAAAGCGTTTTAAAAGAAAAACGGTTTTTTTTATCTTTCTTCAGACACTTTTTCTAAGAGCTGCTTTTGGATGGCATGATTTAGATAATAGCGAGTATGACTGCTGGCCATTAGAAAAACCAGATGAATTTAACATGATAGACTGTGGAGGTAAGCCCCTTTATCTTATATTACCTCTGTCTCCTTCGTCACAATAATCTTAAAAACAAACAGTAATAATAATAATAAAATAATAATAATAATAATAATAATAATAATAATAATAATAATAATAATAATAATAATAATAATAATAATAATTGCGTATAAATCCAAGATAACGACTAAATGTTATAGTGAATGACGAAATAACTAGTGTGACATTGGTCGTTAGGGAAATCTACCAAATATTGCTTTGTGAATATTATATCTTAACATAAATTATATTTTAGTAAATCATACAACATATGTATAAACCATTTATGTGCATACTTACTGCAAACTATTTGAATAGAAACAACAAAGTATATATTTGTATTGTACAGTATAGAAATTAAGAACACATGACCACTTTATATTTTATATATGTATTCACATACCATATATGGTTTCTTTTACATACTGTACAACATATTTGTTATTATTTTAAACATGTTCTAATATATTTGAACTCATATACTGTATATATTGCATTTCCAAAAGTTATCCAAGAAGGGAAAGCTATATAATGTGGAAAATTATTCAGTGTAATATATGTATAATTTTAATGAAATTGCCTTAAAAAGAGCCTTCAGTTCACAGCATTACATTACATGCAGTTTGCATCCTTATAGGGGGCAGTGTATCATATGAAAACAGGGGGAAAGGCAGTTCATTTCAGTGCTCATGGCTAACCAAAGTGGCAGATTTTAGCAGAAAGATCACTGTTATGTGTGTGTTTCTTCCTTTCTTATCGTTTCTTACAGTTTGTTGCTGTACTGATTGATTTTTGATTTGTTTGTATTCATTTTGAACTTCGATGCAATATCTAGTTCTTTCTATGGGTTCCACTACAGAAAGAGGCATCTGGCATATTGCTTGTGTCGATGATTCCCCTGTTATTTAACCCTTATTTTGAAAGGTTATTGGCAAACTCCAAATACATTCAACTATGCTTATTGTCAGTTTTTGCTTTTTATCAAAAGGGGTTTGGCTGTACATATATATTCATTTACTGCTTTCTTAGCACCAGCCTCAATATGTTTTGGTAGTTTCCTTTGGGGAAGTTACAAAGAAAGTACTTTTTATTTTAATATAGCCAATGTTTCCAATGTTATTATCGTTTTAAATAATAAAGGCCATCACACCAGCATATACTGTAGACAGCAATGCCCTTATGAGCCCAATGCTGTGTCACAGTGAACTGTCCTACTCGCAAACCTTGTAATGGAAATTATACAGCACTATCAACTGCAAGAATATGCCACAATAGGGCACTTATAAGATGGATGGATGACCAATTAGATTGTAAGTAATAATTCAGTGGCTGTTAAAGCTGTTTACCAGCAGCTGTCTATATGTCATGTTATAATTAACAGTGTATTCTAAGGAACAGTGATGTCTTCTGTTTGAGGTCTGGAGATGGCTTGGGTACACAGACCACCAGAGAAAATTATGAGTGGAGAAGAATTCAACGTCACCTATGCAGTAACCACATCGGATGAGTTTTATCACTGGGCAGTAGAAAATGGTATCTTCTCCCACAGGTATTGAATGGGCTTAAAGGAGGGGGGGGGGGGGGGGGGGTAACAAAATATAAAAGTATACACTAGATATTAACTAGTGATTATTTGAAAAATGCTTACATTGATGTTTGGAGTAATATATTTAAAAAAAAATAAATCAAGAATTCGTCTCTCCCTCTTACTGAATGTTGACAGTAAATTGTACAAGCACTTCACTAATTCACATTGTTCAGTATTTCACTTATATTTGATGTGTAAGTCAGACATATATTAGTGTTAGGTTGCTTAGTGGGTTATTGCACATCACACAGGATGCTTTGTTTATGTTCACAAAAACACAACTTTCTTTGAGTTATGAATTCGGTAACAAATGATAAAGACTGAAAGGTTGAGTCTATCTTTCTGTTGCCAGTAATGCAGCATCTGCAAAAAAGTTCTGTGAAGAGCAAGACTGTCCTCCAAATTGGAAAGATGCAAATGGACAGAACTGCTGTGTACATCATGCAAACATACATTCCTGTCCACTGGGGTTTATGGTAAGAAATATCTTTTTTTTTCTGTGGCCCCTTTCCAATTTAAGCGATGCTTCAGTTAGGGATCAAAGGTAATATGTTGCATTGTGATATACTTTAACATTCCTTAACAGAGTAGAAAGTCTTTAAAATACCAATTTTTTAATGGGCTGTTATGCTTAGTGTATATGGGCATAAGGAAAACATCACCTATCTCTCCAACCTGCTGACCCGCTACTTCCCTGCATGCAAGCTGAGGTCCTCTGACTCTGGCTTGCTTGTTATACCCAAGCAAAAGTGCACCACACTCGGGGAGCGCTCTTTTAGCTTCAAAGCCCTGACTCTCTGGAACTCTCTCCCAGCTTTAGTGCTGTAGCTCCCACAGTCGCTTCCTTCAAATCAACTCTCAAGACCCACTTGTTCTCTCTTGCTTTCAATGCTCTTTAGCCTGATATCAGTTATTAGCTGTTGTCTAAATTGTTATTTCAGGTTTTTCACTCCCTCTTATTTGTATGATTCTGTATGACACACGCATCCACAATGTTTAGAATTCACATCCTAGCCCTGTATTTAATGTATTATACATGTATTTAATGCATTTGCATTGTTTTTTTACTGTTTGTATTTAATGTACTATGCCCTGTCTTTCACTGTATTTAATGTATTATGCATTGTTCCTCACTGTCTTGTAAAGCTATTTGTGATGGTGGTCCACTATGAAAGGCGCTATATAAAATAAATATTGATTGATATCTTAAAATGGGAGAAGCGAGGCATTTGGTTTAAGATGTTTTGTATCTTTGTTTTTTTTTATTTATTTATTTCCACTGAAACTACTGTACTACTGTACTGTGGCCTCAAAATGGTTCTCAAACAAGTATCCTCTCAAAGTTAAGCTGGTACAACAAAGTTTAATCATTACCCATTTTTAAGTGGTATTTCTTACCCATATATTTCTTACATATCGCAGGGGGACAAGTTAATTGTTACACTCCACCAGCTGAAATATCAGTGAGGACATTTTGAGAGGCCTTCTGAGGCCTCAGAGATGTTTAAAATGTCTGATTTTCTGAAAGTCACCAGTATGTAATGACTGATACAGAAAGTGTTATGCATAGTGACCCTAAGCAACAAGAAGAATATATTAGTAATACCTGTGAAATAGATATTTCAGACCATGTTTCTGTTTAGGTGAGTTAACCTCTGTATGTTTTGGATTTAGTATTTCTCTCAAGTGATTCTTTCCATCCAATCCAATGTTATGATTTTAAAGTTGTGTTTTTCTTTCACCATGCCCATAAATAAGTAAAACAATATATTGGCATTGACTCTGCATTTTATGAATGGAATAAATGTGCTCACCTGAGGGATAACATATTAGATATGAACTTCACAATCATTGACTTCATTTCTTTATGGCACTCAGCGTGAATGTGTCATTTTAATTGTCTCCTTCTTTGTTGTTTCTATGAAGAATAAAGGTGGAATATGTGGGCCGTGGATCCCAGATGATGGCCGGATATTTACTCACACCCTCTCTACAGCTGGAAAAATGACTCAAAGGAATTGGACTGCAAAGGTATAATAGTTGAATTCACTCAGATGTTTTTACTTATTTAACGTTTTTAATTAAGCATCCCTGTATGGGATGCTTGTCATATAACTAATTTTTAGCAACTTAATTTTTTCAGTGGACAAAATTTAACAGCACCCTGACACGTGTCTAAGATGGCCACCATGTGATGTTTTTTAGCAATGCTGCTCCTGCCACAGTGTCAAATCCTTCAATCTCAATAACTATGTGTTGTTGACCATGATATTGACCTCTGACCTAATATGTCTGCCATAGTGATTTGGATTCATCAGGATTTCAGTGGAGGTTCTGAACTCCAGCACAAACACATAAACAGTGTGCGTGTGTTTCACAAACACACCTGCTTTCCAGCCTTATTTCAATGCAAATTATTTAATTGATCCATTTGTAGGAGTATCTAAATACTGTACTACCCTCCCTGGCATTTTACATACAATATTTTTCACATGTATTCTTATTATCTAATAAATGGCAGCAGTACTGGCATTATTGTTTATTACATTAAACTAATGTAATAAATAATGAACGTGTATTGCATGCAATCACTTTCAAAGTACTGAAAAGAAAGGAAACTTAATGAATCTGTTAAGAAAATACAGTGAGAATTACAAGAACATTGAAACGAATAAGAAACGTACTCAAACGTTTAGTAGTTTATTTATAGTTGTATATGTCATATTTTTCTAAGAACAGCATGTGGATAACAACAAGATGGTGAAAAAACAGATGTTATATAAAAAAGAAAAAGGTTACACATTGGAAAGAAAAGGTTACAGAAATATTTAGCCAAATTAAGGGCCAAATTAGAGATTATTTTTTTTACTATGATTAGTTTACAAAAGATTAGTGTACAAACACCTAGACTCTTGGAGTTGCTAATTAAATAGAGACCTTTACAAAATAATAGTGATTAATGCATCGAAGTACAAAGGTTGATGTATCCCTGAACTAGATTAACTGTTTCAGAGTCCTGAACATTGTCCAGTTTGCTGTATCTATCACTTGTGCTATCATGAGCTTACTGTATTGATAACATTGTTGGATAAAAGTCTAAATTCTACAAATATTGAATTTTATTGGCTCTCATTTCTATTATTCCTGTAATCAACTGGATTTTAGACAGTTCTGACTTTGTATATCATATCTATTTTTTTTTTTTTCCATTCTGTTGTTATTCACGTATTGATGAAGGAAGGACAGTTCGTCCGGACGTCTATGGTAAATAATGTTTTACCTCAGTGATTATTTAACTTAGTATTTGAATCGTTATCCCAAACTGAAATTATGTCATTACTTTGATTAGACAGTAACGTAATGACAAGCAAATTAGATTGATTGGCTCAAGCTGTTTTTTCTTTAAAACATATGTGCGTGCATGACTGTGTGGTTATTAGCAATATGTGATGTTGCTAGGTTACTATCATTCTTTAGATTCTGTTTATGCTTGTTTCCAAGCTGACAAGTTATCCCTGTGGCCTGGAAACATAACCGTTCCCATGCTGCTCTTTTGTCTAGGACATACATTTCTTTCAAGGGGAGACTACTATGATACAATTTCAAAGGTTATTGGTCTAAACTGTTAATGAGGTAGACTGTTATAATCAGAGGGTTGATTTTAGCATTTTACAGCAACAGGGTATCCACCTGGAAAGCATCACTTTTGTTTAGGGCTAATCCTGGGATAACCACAGTCAGGTGGTTTGATGCAATACAGGGTGATTCTCCAGTGTTTTAAAGTGATCTAACAATACAGCTGTGATTTATCCGGGTGAGGTATAGGTTGATCAAGTGAACCCCACGTATTGATAACACATATGCAGTTGCCACCAAGCCCACAGATCTCACAAAGTGAGATAGATATGATCTATAATAACACCAGTTGTATAACTGGCATGAAGTTTCCAAAAATTATTTGTAGAAATCTGATTGTAGTAATAAAGTAATTTTACAAAAACAAATAAATAAATAAACAAATACATACATACATACATAAATTAAAGACTGAGTTACATTTGATTATCGGTTTGTACCAAAGAAATGTCAAAAGAAACAACATTAAGGTTTAAAATATATCTGGGGTACGTTCATAATCTAATAGGCCATATTTGGGTAGTGTTTACACCATTGTTTTATAAGATATAACTATTATAAACATTACACAAAATAACAAAAAACTGTTTTATAAGTACATAACAGCTATCAGAAGCTTTTGGGTTGCTTTGCCAATAACTGGCATAAGTTAGCAATCAACTGTATTAGAGGCTGCTATCTCACAGTTCCTTTTTCCTGTCTTGCCAGGTGGTCCTGGTTCACGTAGGGGTGACTTCCCTGATTGCTCATATCAGGGTAGGGAAGATGCAGGTTGCTCTGGAGGCCAAGACCACAGTCTTACCTGCTATAGGTACAGGTTCATTTTAATTGAAATAATTCCTGCTTGTGTTTCCCGTCTGTGTTATTTATTGACCCAAACTGCAACTGCATTAATCACAAACTTGAACCATTAATCACAAACTTGAACCAAGAAGTCAAAAAGACTCAGGGCCAGTCCAGTATAATTTAGACATATGGGGGAAGGAGAGAATGCTTTCAGTGTTTCATGACGGGTTTTTTTTTTTCTCACTTTTTTGCCAGTTCAGATTTTGTTCTTGCTGCAAATAATCGTCAATCAATCCATTGCAGTAGCACTCCCAGCTAGTTCAATTAATTCAGAACAGCTCTCAAATGGAATAGCTCTTTCATGCTTTGAAAGAATATTTGCTGCTGAATTTATTCATTGTATACAAATGGTTGTTTGAGCAGTAGCGCAGTAAAATTAAACCTTTTGTAACAAACATACTTTGTGAAGACAATAATTGAATGTATGTATTCTACCATAACAGTGCTCTCTAATTATAATAATACCCTTTATAAGGTGAAACTGGTTCTAAGGTGGTATTGCCATGGCTCTCATTTTCCACAAGAAGCAATGTCATTTGAATTCTCATTATTATGCAGCACACCAAGCTCCGCCACTTATCTACTTCTCCAAACTACCACATTGTAACGAGGGAGCACTGCACCTTGTTTTTGACCCTTTTAACAATCATCTGGATTGGATTACAAAACACTTATAACTATCATGTTATTGTTACATATTTCTGAAACTCAGAAGGCACCCGATGAGGATTTTATATTTTTTTCATATATAATATATATATATATATTAAACGCTATTTATATTATGCTGACTAGGAACAGAAACCTACCTGGATCACACAGAGAGCTCATTTTGAACCCGAAGTCAAATAAAGGCACAAGTGTATTATGTGTATTGTAAATGCCCTTTTTACAGAATTCCTGTAATAACCTCATTCTTCCTTCACCGTCAGTGTGTGGAGACGGAGTTTGTGATGCAGGGGAGATGTGTTCCACATGCCCTGCTGATTGTGGTGAATGTCCAATGACTGCAGCAATCAAGGTTGCAATATGCCTCCCAATTAGCTTTGTCTTCACTGGCTTCATCCTTACAGTAGTGGTAAGTTGTTGTTGGTTTTTTAACAGGAAAGACAAAAAAAAACTAAAACGTTCCCCTTTCTCCCCTGTCAAGAAAACGTTTGACTGGCAAATGTATCCAAAAACTAATAGGCAGCTCATTTGTCAGTATATTGTAGCGAACACCAAAACAGTTAAACAGCTCCCATATTTCCCTTTTCATTTCTGGGATTCTTATATGATAATTAATTTGGCAATCTTTTGTTTTGTTACATGGTTAGAACATGTTGACCAATTGACTTCTGATTTATAAAACAAAATGGTTACCATATTGTGACATATTTAAAATATTTTGTAACGATCAGTGCATTATTTTGACCCACAAGTTTAAATGTATGGTGATCATAAAGTCGGAATTTTATATAAAAACGGTGAGATGAAATGATAGGAACATTGACTAAGCTTACATCCTTCCATTTGCTTTGTGTTTTCCAGTGGTTTCAATATCAAAAACAAAAGATGTTTTGGGATGAGAGCTGGATAATTGACTTCAGTCAGATAAAACAAGGTCTGTAAGTATTTTGTTTCTTAATTTTCAATTATATTTCTGGAAGATTTGTTTTTTATACATAGATCTGTAACAATACAAATTGATGCATGACAGTGGTTCATATTTCTATCAGTATTTGATATATTGTTTTAGGAAATGTATAATTATGATTGTTGTGTAAATTAAGTTTATCAGGATACTGTATTCAAGATGTCTAATGAAAGGCTTGGAAATATTTAATAGAAAAACAAATACAAATGTGTGGAAATGGTTCTGAGACACCCATTTACAAGACAATAGAAATACTGTGTGCTATACAAAACCTATTTTGTACCTGGTTGACCAATGTCTTTATGTATTTCCAGTTACGACAGATGTAATCCAGTACATTGTGAATGCTTATTAAAATGTTATCTTGAAACACTAGTTTAATTGTAATTAGAGCATCTACAAAAATTGCCAATAATACATTTAAGGGCAAGTCTCGTTTTGATCGCATTTATCTTACTTGAATTCTGGTCCACTGGTTAACTATGTCCCTTTTTTATCTCTTAGTACCCACCTCCCATTTTTTTTTGTAGTAGTAGTAATAGTTCACTGGCATGAGTAAGAGCCGCAGCTTCTTCTTCCCAGAATCCTACAGGA
Organism: Acipenser ruthenus; assembly: GCF_902713425.1. Classification (NCBI taxonomy): domain Eukaryota; kingdom Metazoa; phylum Chordata; class Actinopteri; order Acipenseriformes; family Acipenseridae; genus Acipenser; species Acipenser ruthenus. The sequence continues at coordinate 76,273,478 of NC_081190.1, forward strand.
AAATGACATTGTAGTGTAGCCTTAGTAGAGTTTACCTGCTTATTGGTGGGAGTGGGAGCCAGGTGCCATAAAACAAATTCAAGAGATGAAACAAGTTGGTTTGAACCGATTCAGGATACCGTACCCTTGTAACTGGAGTTTTTCACAGCTATCCCTATTGTCTATAATGGTCTATTCTAAAGCATTGGCTCACCACATAGTTGTAGCAAAATACTTAAATCTGATATGAGGCTTGACACCAGATGAATTCATGAGAAGTTGGTTTTGTCACGGGTTTTAGGTAAGAAAGAAACATATCTGTGCTGGCAGTTTTCCTTGTTTCTACTGCACTGCTAAATAATTTTGCGTGCAACATGAGACCACAGAGGTACAAGATCTCAAATGCCTGCAGTACCACACAGAACAGGAAGATATCTTTATATTAATAGAGTACTCATTAATTGGGTAAGTGCTGTAGTCTGTCCACCTACCAATCCTAAATGTTGCAATAATGATTTCTTTACATTAGTACATTAGAGTTTCAAAATCAATATCAGCCAGTGTAAAAACAAAAACAAGTTTAACATTCTTGTGTTCCCTGTGACAGCATACATTGCTCGGACCACCATGGGAAGCATCATGAGTGTCCCAATCGGAAACAGCGACTCCAATGCCAGCTGTATTACAGCTCTCAGCTCCTGCACAGGAGCTCTCAACACATCCCGAAAACAGCACTTCACCCAGACCGGGATATAGTATGTGATCATCTTTTTATTTTGTCAACAAAATGGAATACATTCACTCTTTTAACACATTCTCATTTTGTTGATCATTAATGAACATTTCTGTACTGTGGGTGTTGTCGAGTGATTGAAAACGAGACATTTTGTGTTTGAATTGAAAGTGATGGTCTCGAGGAGTCAAATGGGTCAAAGTTCAAGTATATTTTCCTCTAGAGGAATTATCACTTTTTGACATCACTACTGTGATATTATGCCTTTTTTTTTCGAATGGCTTAGGATGCAAATATAGCTTTCATCCTCAGGAAGTTCAATCTCCTATCCTCCTCTGAAGAAAACAGAGGTGGATGGAAAGACACCAGTTCCACAGACTGATTCATGTGGAAGGCTGTGATCACCTTGGGGAGGAAAGCAGGGTTTGTACGCAGTGACACCCTGCTGCCATCATCTCAAATATGAATACAGGAGCTGTGCACCGACGGCACCTGCAGCTCACTGACACGCTTTGCGGAGGCGATAGCCAAGAGGAAGGCTGTCTTCATAGACAGATGCTTCAACTCTATGGAATGTATGGGATCAAACGGGGCCTTCGTGAGAGCCTCCAGTACAACATCAAGGCTCCATTCGGGGAGAATGGCCCTCCTGGGAGGGTGTAACCACCGAGCGCCTTTGAGAAACCGGGTAGCCAAAAAATGCGCACCCGGAGATACCGAATCTACAGGAACATGGCATGCAGAGATAGCTGTAAATACACCGTCAATGTGAATGGTGACCTACCAGTATCAAGCAGTTCTTGCAGAAACTGCAAGATAACTGGCATGGGGCAAGAAACTGGGTCATGACTTTTAGTAAGACACCAATTCTGAAAATACTTCCACTTATAGGCATACAGCGAATCTGTGGATGGAGTACAACACAATAAAAACAATACGAGTGGGGAAAAACACTGCTGTTGTTGTTGTTTGATTTTTCAAAGGCCTGATGCACCGAGGTGGGAGGGCCGAGGCAGCTGGCAAGGTCTACTCTACAGTGGGTCTAGTAAAAATACAGTCCCATGGAGGACAAGGCCTGCTGTTTTTTTTTTCTCACTGTTGCACAACACAGGCAAACGGGTGTATCGCGTGTGCACTGCAGTTGTGCCAGCAAAAGTATTTGGTCAACAACAATAACGAATATATATATATATATATATATATATATATATATATATATATATATATATATATATATATATATATATATTTCAAAGAATGACTTCTTATTTAATAGGAATACATCAGAGCACTATGTCACAGTCTTTACATCAAGTTACAACAGCCTTACTTAGACACCACGAAGAATTCATTCAGTTTCCTAAGACTGCTGAATGTATCAGAGAAGCTAAGAGTACATTTTACTCAATTGCAGGATTCCCAAATGTTATAGGGGCTATTGACTGCAAACACGTTCCGATTAAAGCACCCCCTGGAGACAGCTTTGCTTTTATAAATAGAAAGAACTTCCACAGTGTAAACTGTCAGGTTATGTGTGATACTCAAGGAATAATAACTGATGTCATTGCTAAATACCCTGGATCTTGTCACGCTGCCTTTATTACAAGGCAGTATGGATTGTGGGAGTATATGGAGAATGCGGTTGTTGCCCCTTGATTAATTTTAGGTGCATATTTTAATATGGTTCTGAGTTATTACAGTTACAGTTCTGATTTTTTAATACTATAATATTGTTCGTATTCTATTGTAGGTGACACTGGCTACCCTTTGCATTCATGGTTAATGACTCCAGTTATTAACCCAGACAGTGAAGCAGCACAAAAATACAATGATGCACATAGTAAAACTAGAAATGTGATAGAACGCACCTTTGGAATTTAAAAAATAAGATTTAGGTGTCTGGATAAATTTGGGGGATTTTTGCAATACTCTCCTCAGAAAGTCTGTCACATTTTCGTAGTCTGCTGCATGCTTCACAACCTTGCTGTAAGAAAAGCAATACTTAATATGATCGAGGAGATTCAGGGTGAAGATGAACATGAAAATCATTGGAACCAAGATGACATTCATGCTGGAAGTGAAACATGAAACGAAATAATTGCAGAGTTCTTTAATTAAACACAAATTCATTTTTTTTTCCTATCACTAATTATGTACTCCATAGACAACTGAAATACGCAGAAAAGTATTTACTTGCATAGACTACTGTATGTCGGCTACTTTTTTTTTCTTTACACAACTAAAATATACATAAAATAAGTTCTGCGATATTCCTAAATATAATTAAATCAATGAAAGTATAGGGAAGCAAAGAGTACAAACATGGTAAACTGTAGAATTACCGTGCAAATTACCATGGTAAGCCTCAATACGGTGGGGTTCAAAAATTAGGGGTACATCGTATATATAGAAACAATCTTTTGTTTATTTCTGCTTTCTGTTTTTGGGAAACCTTTCTTTCAGATCTACATTTTTGTTTGTTATCGCTGTGCCCATGGTCTTGCACTACATTTAACACATCGCATTCAGTTTGACACAATACATTGTAATGTTTCTGTATTACATTCTTCATTGCATTTTAACACTGGCTCATTTGATGTAGGAATCTGAACAGGAATGATGCTTGTTAAATGTCTAACAGCAGAGGTTAAATCATTTATTGAATCTCAAATGTCTTTCAGATAATCACATTTTGCACTGATTTCACAGAAACACTCAAGACATTTGTCTTGATTAGCTGCAAAGTTAGCAACTGACTCATTGACATTGGACATAGACTTTAATATTAGGTTGGCATTCGTGTTTTGTGTTGGCTTTTTGTTTCCATTTACATTGGGAGTACATGTGCTTGTGTGATTGCATTCATTAATTTGATTGTTGTCCTGTGCTTCTCCGATAGAAGGCTCTCTAAATTCCTCGGGAAGTAACACCACTAAATCCATCAAAGAAATATCTTCCATGGGAGACGAAGTTTTTGAAATTGTCATAAAAAAAATAACATATGAGTAGTTACAGCTGTTTAAAATCAGATTTATAAAGGGAGTAGGTTATCAAAGGTGCCATATGCAAACTTTTTTTGAATATATGTTCAAATGCTAATGTAGTGCTACTGTTTTCTATTTGCTTTAAACACTCCAAAGTGTCTCGTCAATTTTATTGAGAAAACGTTGATAAATCCGCCCCTTATACAGTGTCATCATCAGAAAACGACACATGATTTACTATACTCTAGGGAAATACAGCCTTTACTTATGGGGCAAATCTGCCTTCTTGAAGGAATCAACACCTCCCACAACACCTTCCACAGTACGAATGTGGATATTTGTGGATAAAACAAAAGTTTCTGTAGGTGTTAGTTGGCTTTTGGACGATGGGCCACCTCCAGTTTGTTCTGTGTGCTTTTTTTATTGTCTGCTGCTTTCTTTTTTGTAATCCTTCTATGGTCATGCCATTTTTTTTTGAATGTCAAGTGTCTATTGCTTACAGTGTCCCAGTGAGTTAATTTTGTTAGTTATTTCATGCCATGTTTCTTTTAGATAATGCAAACTGTTAAATAATATTTCCTGAATGTTTTGTATTTCACTAACTAACAGGTCAATTTCGTCTTTGTGGAAATTTGTTTTCCTTTTTTTTTTTTTTTTGCCCGGCGCATAGTTGCATCAATGTCAGAGTCTGCAGAAGCCATCGCTCGATCCTATATTTGTATATTTGCCAACTACTGGCACTTCTATTTGTTCACTTTCCGGAAGGAAGTTCTAAATTGTGACTTTCGGCGTTGCAAATCCATTTATAATGAAATGCAAACTCCGATCTCTGCTGTATAATGAGCTGCTTAGTACATTGCATGCAAAAATTATATGAAGGACAGAGGCTACGAATTTGCAGCATTTACGAACACGTAGCCAGTATTAGTACATAGAGCCTGTAGTCTTGAAGTCAATTATCAATGGTGTTATTCTGTTCCCATTTAGAATATCTCAAGCAGTCTGTCTTTATCAGCCTTTCATTAGTAGTTGTATTCCAATGTAAAGGTGAATTTCATATTATCTGGTTGTGTTTATGCTATGCTTTGAGGATGACAATACAACACACTACCTGAAGACTCAGAGCCTGTGACTATGAGCTTGTTAGATTAAAGCATGTAGCGGTAATAGATGTGGTGTTAATGAGTTGAAACCCCATTATTTAAGTCATGTATATAAGAGGATCATATTAGAAATAACAGCTGTCTCTGGTCCTAAGGCATTACAGGAAGTTATATTTCACCAGCCATGTTTGTAAACTACTTTGTTAAAACTGCGAACAGTAGGTGTAACTGGTTAGATCTGTACCTTGTCAAAAGACACAGAGGATTATGAATCTAACTGGTTTTGAAAGTCAACCGTGACATTTTTAGAAACAAGATGCTCTCAAAAAGACTTCACCATAATATTTTATGATCTAAAAATGATTTACTTTAAAAACATGGAAACATGGTGGTTTGCTTGGGCAGGAGTGATAAACTATATGAAATGGTTTTCATACATTGTTTAAAATGTCACCTTTCATACAACAAATATCATTGAACCATGAACAAAAGTACAGGTGGTCCTTGACCTTGATTATAATAGTTGTTAGCAGCACATATCACTGTGGTATGGTAACAAGGATTCACTGCATTGTGAGCACACAAACCTCTGCATAACTGACATGATTTATTTGATATTTGTTACTGCAGATCCTGTGTGGGATGATCCAGCATTATTGTAGCCCCTGAAGGTGTATATGCTCATTTTTACATGCCAGTATCTTAACCAGAGAATAATTGTTTATTACAGTGATGCACGCACAGTAGCTATTAAGAAAATAAAGAAGAAAACCTTTTCTCTTACAAAAACTATCCGGAGAGAAGTAAAGCAAGTTAGGTATGTGGAGCTTTTTAAAATCAAAATGATATATTATCATTGTTAGTTTTGTTTGTTTGTTTAGTCTTTGTGTCAAGGCAGTGTTATATGTATGACAGTTATATTAGCTGTATTATAATACTGAATGAGATCTGAAAGGTTGAGCAGTGACAGTGTCACAGTCTAGCTGTCTCACTGGTTGCTGATTCATCTGGTGGGAAGTGCTCCTAGAACATCTGCGTCTTCAAGAGTACTTTTTTAAACTGCTTTTCTACAGAAAAAAAACTCATGTTAGCTGCAATAAAGTACAACTCTTTCCTTAGGATGCTTCTGGTATATATTTTCTCTTTACAATTGTGACAAATATGCAGAAGGCTCCTGGAATAGCCTCAGTTTAAATATTAACCAAGGTTATTTTCTGATAGCACTACGTTAATTTACACCATTCTGTATTTGAAAGGATTCTTGTAGAACTGAGTTACAGTGTTAGTGTTTTCTCTGTGGCAGAGAGCTTGATCATCCAAACCTGTGCAAGTTTTTTGGTGGCTGCATAGAGGTGCCAAATGTAGCCATAGTAACTGAGTACTGTCCGAAGGGGAGTCTTAATGATGTTCTACTAAATGAAGAAATTCCTCTCAACTGGGGCTTCAGGTAGGAGATCATTGCATCTCTTGTCTGTGTCTTACTTTCTTTCTTTACATCCATGCATAGGAAATGGGAGCTAAAAACTGTCATTCTATTTAGAAACATTAACAGTACTGGTATGTTTCTAGTGCTGTCATCTGTCCCAATTTTGCAACCATTAATGGCCCTTGGCCTAATCTCATCAACATTTACTTCTCTGGTATATTTTTTACTCTTCTTAAAATGACTATATTCTATTTCAGATTTTCTTTTGCTACTGACATTGCAAGAGGAATGGCTTACCTTCATCAACAGAAAATTTGTCATGGACGATTAAAGTCAATGAACTGTGTTATTGATGACCGTTGGGTCTGCAAACTCTCAGGCATGTACATATTGAAGTCAGTTTTCCTTAAAGTTCTTCTTAAGCCTTCATTTTGGTAGCTAAAAAACTGCCAAATTAAATAGATTAGAAATTATGTATTCTTCCAAATATGTTAACACCTTAGGCTATATTTTCTCCTTTGCAGGCAAATTGCCCCCACCATGTAAATGTATAACATGAGCAATTTGATTAAAATTTGGGCAGCAGTGTAGAAGATATAGAAAGGATTTCACTGAGGTGACACAAGTGGCACATTTTATTTTGTACATGAACACAATTAACAAACCCTTTCATTTCTCACAACCCAGATTATGGTCTGTCAACGTACCGAAAAGAAGACTCAAATGAAGTCATTAGCACATACCAGCTGAGGCTGCTGCAGGTTTACATACCACCTGAAGCCCAGTCTCCAGAATTTGAGCCCACGCTTGCAGCTGATGTGTTCAGGTAACTAAACAAGGCTCTAAGGTACATTTAATTTGATATGCAGTGTTTCATTTTCAAGTAATAATAACATTTTTGTTTAATCTTGATGTACATTATTAAATAAATAATGACATATGTTTTATTGTAGCTATTCAATAATATTACTGGAAATAGCAACTAGAAGTGACCCCGTTCCGGTAAGCACTACAGTTTGTTTGTTATTTTTTTAAAGGTATTATCATAACTTATAATTAATGTGGTCACTTGACTAAAAAGCTTACTTTGGTTTATTTCAGGCGGAGGACAATTCACTGGAATGTGCTTGGTGCCCACCTCTGCCCGAATTAATTACTGGCAAGACAGAGAATACCTGCCCCTGCCCCTCAGAGTATGTGGAGGTAAGATCATGTGCCACTGTTATGATATGCCATATACTGAAAGTATGTACTGAAATAAAAAAAAACATACATCACTATTATTTTTTTTAATATCAGTAAAGCTTGTATACAGTGCACTTTACAACAATCACAGAAAATATGGGAAGTGGAGCTATCGTTATGGTTCAATGTGCTTTTAGACTGTTGCAGATATTACACTAGAAAAGCTATGTCCTTAACCACAATGCATGTGTTATAGAATCTGATGCAATGAATAATTATAATTATATAATAATAATTACATCTATTTTTCCTGTTTTAGTTAAAATTGAATAAGCTTCATCTCAAAAGCCCAAATCGGTACTCCTTCTTGCATACCATGTAGTTTAAATATATATATATATATATATATATATATATATATATATATATATATATATATATATATATATATATATATATAATTGTGTGTGTGTGCTTGTGTTTATTATGTATTTGTGTTGTGTTATTATTATTTAAATGTATGTTATGGTCGCACTGTTGTTTTAGTTCGGCAGGGAAAGGTTAATTACCTTCCCTGCCAAATCACGTCACATGCAGAATGTGCCTGAGCTCGATTGAATTAACAAGCAATTGTGCTCAGGCACAGCTGTATAAAAGAGCGGATCAGCCACTCGTCATGTGGTTGGGTGTTCAGAGGTGGAACCAGAGACGTGAGTTAAAAGAGGAAAACAATTGCTACTCATGCTGGCTACAAACCAGCACGTTACTTTTTGTTTTGTGGCAAAGTGTTTTGTTTTGTTTTGTCTCAATCTTCTATTTAATAAAAGAAACAAGCCCATTTGCATCTCGCCCTGCAGTGCTTGCCTGTGTGTCCATTCTCTTCCTGGTCTGACGTCCCCACCAAGCCATCCCTGTCATAGTGCTCATATAAGGTTTTCTTCTGCTTGCTTCACCAGCTGATCAGAAAGTGTCGGGCACATAACCAAGCCCACCGGCCTACCTTTGAACAAATAAAGAAGTTCTTGTATAAAATCAATCCAAGCAAAGTCAGCCCTGTGGACATGATGATGAACTTGGTAAGTCATGGGTTAAAGGGTCACAGAATAGTGTTTACAAGAAAAGTATTACTTTACCATTTTTCTACACAATTGTCTTTGATATTCACACATCCTGGGTAATAAATCACATGATCATCACTGTGTATCCAGATCATGTTCCCTCTTGTAACAACCCTGCGTGGTTTTGATTCCCACAGTAGCCAATCATGTTCAATAATTTCAGTCAGAGCATGTGTGTAGTTACAGGAGGGAGTATAATAAACCATGATGCTCATAAGACTAATCATCCTGGCAAACGCTACAGAGTGAAAGTTGAGGAATGCTTTCTTTTATTCCCCAACTAATTTATGTTGGCCCATAATGTACCTATTATGTGTGTTTGTGGCAAAGTGGTTAACAGTGTGCAGGTGCAGGTAATGCAGCAGTGATCAATGAACAGACAGACAATGATAATCCAGGTGCAATGGTGTTTTATTTGTACAATCCAATGGTCTGATGACACAAAACACAGTAAATAATAATAATGATAACAAGCAATACAGCAGCGTGTATTGCTTCGTTGTAATCCACGGGTTGGTCCTGAAATTATAACAGTCCTGTTCTTTTTACACCGACACGTAACACAAACACAATCACCAGTCCACAGTTTGTGCTATAGTGCTCGTGGTGCAAATACAGTTTATTGTGAAACAAAGTGCGGTGTAGTCCGGGTTTGTGCTGGCCTTTGGCGACAGCTCCGGATCGTGTTAGCCGTCTAAATAACAACAAACAGTATATTTAGGCACGACAAAACAAACAAAACACTCACTTTTGTACCTTCAGTCGTGACCCCTTGGTTAACTAGTGCAACCGCTCCTTCAATCCGTGGCTGCCACGTCGTTTCCCTTCCGGGTCGATGATTTAGTGTATTGTAGCTCTGCCCCCTTTCTAGATGACCGGCTTCCTTCTAACCCTGGGAATGAATTATCTGGCCATCCAGTCCAAGGCACTCTGTTTCCTTTACACCGCGCCCTCACAGGTCTGGAGAGAGATTTATCACCAAGAATCATTCTGTCTCTGTTACAGTGTACCAATAAGATTATTTTAAAATGTATATTGCATCGATATATACAACACATGAAGGAGCATAGATAAACTAATATGTTACTTATATAAATTACAGGGTGTTCACAGACCCTAATTGCTAAAACCCAACCTAATTGTTAACAGATGTGGACAAATGACTGTAGTACTAGTTGTTTAAAATAACATATCTTCATTTGATCTTTTTCTTTTTAAGTTGTAACTGGATCAAAATGGGTCTGTTGGGGTTTTGCTGTAGTTTTCCAAATGCTACACCACAATAAAGCATTTCCTTGAACGTGAAGGGAAGATGGGCATGTGTGTCAGCATTGAACCCAAATAAATGGTACATTACTGCTTTCCACCCTGCACCCACCAGAAACACACATTTGCTGGGCCCTTCTGTCTATATCTGGTTGTTATTGTAACGTTTTTTGTAGATGGAAAAATACAGCAAACATCTGGAGGTGCTGGTAGCTGAAAGAACCCAGGACTTGATGCATGAGAAACAGAAAACTGATCGTCTGTTGTACAGTGAGTTACTAAATTACTGTCATATTGTACATGTTGTTTGTGCCAAGACACCAGAATCAATCATGATATTCAGAACCAACACTTGATTGCTAGTGGTCACTGCTCACATAAGGGTTCTTTTTCAATATGAGCAACCATTAACTTCTTAAAAGAGTACTAATAATCAAGTGCTGGTTATGAATCTACAAATACAAAACATGTTTTATGTACTGGCATGTATTTATTTAACAAAAACAAATTCTATGATGAAGCTTTTCATGTAGCAAAATTGTGTTTTTAGTTGTCTTCAGCCATCGCCAAAAAAGAATGATCTCTTAAAGAAACAGCTGCCATAAACCATATACATAAACTCACCTTGTGATTACTGAACCTGGAACTGTAGAAGCAGTGTTCAGAACCAAAGAAGGAGGTTTCTTTAATTGTATAAGAATATGACATACAATTACTTGTCAACAGGTATGCTCCCCAAACAGGTAGCTGATGATCTAAGACAAGGAAAACCATCACAAGCCCAGAGCTATGGAAGTGCAACGGTATTTTTCAGGTACGTTGAACTGGAGAAAACAGTTGAGATAAAAACCTGCAGTCGATGTGATATTTATACTATGATGCCCTATATTATTAGGCCCTGTCACTGATTATTTAAAAATTGTATTTTGCATTGGGTCAATGTGAATTGAATTTTGAAGTTAAGTTTTCTAGTCTAGACATTTTTCTAGACCGTTGAAGAAGCCAACAACAGACTTGAAAAGTTGAATGGATATCAAACCTTTTTCTTTTTTCAATTCAGCTAAACGTATGTAAATGCTTCAGTCTAAATGCTCTTTTAATACAATATTATTCATGAGTTAAGCTTTGTGAATGTATTGAAACCTGGACCACCGCTCCTCCATCTTATGAAAATGATATATGACACCTTTGAAAATATAATGTTGTTTATATTAATATACAACTTTACATACAATATTCTTTTTTTTCTTGAAGTTTAACTGTTTTTTTTCCCTTGACAGTGATATTGTTGGCTTCACACAGCTGTCAAGCACTAGCACACCATATCAAGTTGTAGAATTCTTAAATAAGCTTTACACAACCTTTGATGACATTATAGACAACTATGATGTCTACAAAGTTGAGACCATTGGAGATGCATGTAAGTATTATTTCTATATGTAACATATTGGTTGATAATGTACCAAGTGTATGCTATTGCAGCCTGGTACTGCAGTTTAGTGTTGCATGAAGACATAGTAGAAGCTACCAGCAAATGTCATTCATTTATTCTTCTTATTTTGTTATTTTAAAGTCTGTTTTGATTAGTGGAGTTTTGAAACTGTTCTAGAATATATAGCACTTCATTTTAAATGGCTTCCTCATTCAAGTCATGTGACAATGTAACCTTCCAACTCTGTTCTGTTCTGGCCCCACCAATTTTCTCTCTTTAAATATGTAGAATACTGTAGGTGGGAAATAACAGTTGAAAGTTCACAATGTCAATGCCAAACAGACAGGATTGTCTGAGGAGGGGCTAAAAGCAGGTAAAGATCCAGGTAGAGACAGATGAAAATCTTAAATAACTCATTACTGGAACAATAGAAAAAGAATGATTGCCATTTGAAGCTTCTTAACTTTCAAGAGGAAACCTTGTATTTCAGATATGGTGGTGTCGGGAGTGCCTAAAGAAAACGGCATCCTCCATGCCAGTGAAATAGCCAGCATGGCTCTGGATCTTGTAGCTGTCTGTAGGACTTTCAGAATTCCTCACAAACCAAACAACCAGCTGCAGATTCGAGCAGGCATTCATTCAGGTAATCTCTGAAAGTATCTGTTTTTCTTCTTTAAATAAATATTTTTTTGCCAACTGCAATTGCCACGAACACCGTACAGCATTTTAAGAATGTAATACCGGAATAGAATTTACTGTTGGGTACCAATTTACAGTTAAAGTTCACCTAAACTGTGTCTGAGAAAGCAGACAACAATTATAGGCAACATATTAAAAAATAAATAAAAGCATATTGGAATTGGATGCAACTTTAAAGAGTAAGTAGCGGGGTTCTGAAAATTATAGCGTTATACGTCCCCACATGTTGCTACAACTGTTTAAATAACATACCTGGAATTTTTCTTTTCATTGTTAACATCCTGATAACTGTTTACATGTATAACTTTAAAGGCTGTTTCGAAGCTCTTTTCAAAATGTCTTCTCTAGTGCACTGGGGTTTGAGATCTGTCCTCTAAATCGATTGAAAGAAAACCATAACATAACAATGTACTCTGGCTTTTCTGTTCCATACCACATCATGGATCGGTATTGCTGTGTTGCCTGTTTGACAACGTTGGCGATAATCCTTACACTGTCAGTGCACTAGAGCGGACACTTTGAAAAGAGCTTTGAAACAGACTTTAAAGTTATACTGTAAACAGTTGTCAGGATGTAAAACAATGAAAAGAAAAATTACAGGCATGTTATTTAAACAGTTGTAGCAACACGTGGGGATGTGTAATGCTATATTTTTCAGAACCCCACTATTTACTCTTTAAGTGGGACCACTCTCTGGAAATCTGTCTGTATCTTTCAGTCATTTTATAAACGATAATGATATGTTGCAGGTTCAGTTGTAGCAGGGGTGGTTGGGACAAAAATGCCCCGGTACTGTTTGTTTGGGGATACAGTAAACACAGCCTCAAGAATGGAATCGACAAGTGAAGGTAACAGCCCGATATATCACTTATTATTCTAGAAAATCATAAATCTAAAGAAATGTCATGGAACGTATGCTTGTTATTTTGAAAACCATAATAACAACTAATTACTTTAAGGAATTGTAAAAAATAAGCTATCTATTTCAAAAGCAGGCTGCTATATAACAATACCAACATGCATGTCTGTTTTAAAAGCAACCTATAAACTGTAGAATCTGCCTAAGAGATTTTTTTTTATATATATATGGTGATGTTTCATTTCACAAGCACTGAGGCACCACACTATTGTGTTCAGAAATAAAATAATTGTAATTTGGTAATCATCTTGTGTGTGGGACAGCAAGTTGTCTATTAGCAAAAATTGTGTTGTTTCATGGGGCGGGTTAAATGGTCACTCTCTCCAAAAACTACAATATTGTCCAATTGGTAGGTACCAGAAAGTATAGCAGTTAATGTGTGTGGTCACCCACTAAAGAGGTACCTGACAACATGAAAAAAAAATTAGCATAGAGACTATGAGCACTTCCGTTATATAAAATATTGGATTCGTTTTACAGAGATGTAACAAGCTTGTTTATTCTGGGCCACATATGTACTGTGAAATGTCTTTGAAATCTGCACTGGTGAAAACAGAATACATAGAGAAAGACTTCTCGTGGAAACGTTTGCCATTGTATTACTAAAAATAAACTTCTCTGAGACAAGCTGAATCGTCAAAGTACTTTCTTTTCTTTATATACACTCTTTATAAACAAATATCATTTTAATGTTTTGTAGCCCTGAAAATTCAGTGCAGTTCGGGTTCTTACTATCTCCTGGAGGAGATTAAAGGATATGTGTTAACTTGTCGAGGAACACTGCAAGTAAAGGTAAGAAATATTGAATTTCAAATTTACAAAAGATAACAGCTGTACGTAAAGCTAACAATCAAGGGCTAAAATGTAGAATGCAATGTATGCCGCATTTCCATCAGCACTGTAAACCAGTCTGTAAATCTCATCTCATCTTGTTCCAGTATAAAACTGTGACTGCTATGGGCTCCATCTGCACTCCACAATGTGGTCTGCAACCAGATGTTAATTAAAGTTAAAAGATTTCCATAGGTATTATGATTTCATATAAATCCAATTTAGAAATCCCTTTATCCGTGTTAAATATTTCCCTCATAGTATACATAATTTGCAGTCAATTTTATTTTATTTTATTTTTTTCAGTTTAAGGTTTAACACCTTGCTTCTAATTGGTAACCTTTTCCACCACAGTGATAGAACACTGCCCCCAACCTTACCTTAGCATGCTGATGCTTTCTCTTATCATCCCACACTGCCAAATTCACATATACCTTTACAGTGTTCTTGTAGATCACACTTTGCTTCCTATTACAGAAATATGCCCAATAATGTTATTTTTTTGCCATGATTTAAAAAAAAAAAAAAAAAATATATATATATATATATATATATATATATATATATATATATATTGATAGAAAATCTATGAGATATGTCCGAATCAGAGCCTGGTCTGCAAGGGACATTTCAGCAAAATATTGTTAAAAGTAAAAGCCAGATACTCAAAACATAAAACGCTATTACCTTGCCAAAGTAAGTGTTAGTGTGGTAATGCTGGGTGATAAGAAAGAACAGGAGCAAGCTACGACATCAGTGATCATGATCATTTAACATGTTGTAATGCTTGGTAAACAGGACCCCTAATGTTTTTTTTTCTTCATATTATCATTTACAGTTGATGGAAAAGACAGAAAATGATGAAAAAATAAATTTCAAACTCTAAAATGCCTCTGAGATTTCTAGTACTTTTTAAACCTTGTTTGTCATCTACTATTACAAATAGTGGATAACTCAAACAAATATATTACGCCAAATGTAGGGAGTTTTGGGTGAATTCACTATTATTCCCACGAAAAAAAAAAAACTAATAAATTAAATATATTCAATAAAATGTGCAGCAAGTTTAAATGGATAGGTGTCACCAAAATTGTGCCCTTCATTTATAGTTACACATCTTATTAAACTTCATTGGCCGTCTCATGTGTGATTCTTCCTTTGTAGGGAAAGGGGGACATGGTTACCTACTGGCTGGAGGGGAAGCAAACAGTGCCTGTAAATAAGGAATCTTCACACCAAACTTCAGCTGTCCTAGAAAGTGAGAGGGACAATTACACTGCAATTCCAGGTGTTCTCAATGACGACCTTCAAATAAACCCAGCCTAAAGTTAACTTAGAACTTTAGTTTTGTCATTCAGAGCACATTAAAGGCAAATGTATCTGTGTTATTGTCATAGATGGAGGCCTACTTTTCCCATTTGTATGGGGGGAAACAAGGATTATCTAACTTTTGTTATGCTTCCAAAGAAAATAATAATAGAAACTTGGCAACCCAGCAATCAAAATACAAATCAAGAAAACATGTTATGCTGTTCTGGTCTACGGTGCATATCATAATCAACATGGATTTCCTCTAGATACCAGAACTTCCTTTGAACTTCAGTGAAGCATTTGTGAGAGAAAATTAAAGGCTGGTTCATACTTCAGTCCGACATAATTTCTGGTTGGAGTCAACGGTCTCCGACACTGTGCGACAGGTTGGAATTACGTCATCCACACTCTTTGCAACATGCGTCTTTTTTAGAAAGTACCATTTCTCTTGCTTCTGCGACCTGAAATCTATGGAAGGCCACCCGGGTACAAAACAAGTTATTTAGAACACGTTTCAAATATTTAGTACACGTTCTAATTTGACTTTAGTACGTGTTGTAATTCTAATTACTACGCGTACTAATGTGGACTTTAGTACGTGTTGTAAGTACTAATTGGGCCAATCAGATCACTGAAAATGAAACGAGAACCAATAAATTTAAAGAAAATAGTATGTGCAATAAATTATCCAATTAAAAGTCGCCTTACATCTGCCATTCCCCTCCAATTCGTGGCGGTATATGGACTTAGCACTGGGTAAAGTGAAGTGAAAGATGGATAGACCCGGACCCTCTGAGACGAGCATCAACAGGTGGTTTCAGAGCCTTAGAAATCGCTTTAATTTAGTGGTAACCCCACCGTAACTAATATGTGTTGAATCTAATATTAGCTATGGTAACTCAATATTTGAGTGTAATACAGAAATATAATTAGAAAATAAAAAAACGATTGTGTACATTGCTAATACAAACTAAACCGTATCACGGTCAACATGGTCTGTCTTAAGAAGTCACCAGCACTCTATATTTGCACCACAAAAGAAAATCTCTCGCCGCCATGATTTACAATTTTCATTATTCTTGATTTATTTAAAGCGTATTTCATGTCTGAAATTTAAAAAATGTTATCCCGAAGGTGATTGGTTCTTACAACCATTGGTTACTCTTGTAATTACGCTGCATGACTGAAAAATGATCAGTCCCTACATAGGCACTACTGTAAATGACCAGCCACTCTGTAGGTACTACTGTAAAATGACCAGTCCCTGCGTAGAAAATGTGTAGTTCATTTACATTTATTTAAAACACGTAGTATTTTATGTATTCTGATTGGTCAAAATCAATATGTGTACTAAGTTTTTGAAACACGTACTAAATAAAGCGTTTTTGACTCGGATGGCCTTCCATAGAAATCGCATGGGGTCGGATTGTAGCGGATATTTACTTAATTTAGTTATCTAGGGAATTAATCCCAACTACTAATTTTGTTTTTACTTGTATTCCAATTATTGCCCCCAAATGGAAATAATCGCAATAGGAATATACACACAATGGACTTTATAAAGTAATATCCATTGAGTTCAGATCCATCAATCCCGGTGAAAATTTAACATTGATACAATATTAGACTGGATTATTAATTAGTACAGTGCATAGTAACAGATCAAAAACAAACTCAAACACTGGTTTAAAAGTATAACTACATCAATTTATTCATAGCACAGACTAACAACACAAAATAGAGAATTCCTAAATACTAGTGGTCAAACTAGCTTAATGTGAGAAGAAAGGAGATTTAACAGTCAGTATTGCATATCACATCTGAATTCTTAACATAACAGTCAGAAATGCTTTCACATAACCTTTGAATTTAGAATATGTAATAACTTGGATTAATATACATTTCAACAAACATTACTTAGATAAGGAATCATATGCTTCATCTATGCGCCAACTGAAATAATATGAAAAGTAGAGTTTATATTTAATAGTTACACGACAAGGTTCCCAGTGCTGCAGGCAGCAGGGTTGCAGCTGGTTGTCTTGTGGTGACGTCAGCAGCGGGAAGTTTAAACAGAACCGTAATCTTGCGAGCAGGAACAGGATACTTTAGTTGATGCACAGTCATCTGGAGATACAAGACCACGAGTACCCAATTCTTATGGATCTCGGAAGGAGCACTCAATTACTTGAGTGGAGAAAAGGCAGTTTCTAGAACAAAGTACTTGATCTCACTCACATTTCATTCAGGTAGGCAGGCAGGCAGGCACGTTACTTGGAAGATCGTATCAGATGGGCCATTAGTGATGGGCCTGAAGCCTCAGCTGATTCGACCCCACATGAACCAATTGAAGCAAACTCTGTTATGAAGCAAAGCTTCATGTGGTTCTTGTGAACAATTAGGTCATGTGACCCATGAACTGTGTTTAGCAGTAGCTGATAGGAAGGAAATTATTAACCCTATACTTACTCTTTTTGTCAATAGTGCTCACAGTGTGGTGTTTCAGTCAAGCTGAAATGAACAATTATTATTTTTTTAAATCAAGATGCTGCTTTTTGTTTTATAGTTCATAAACATTTACGTATTTTCAAATTAACAAAAAAGCATTTAGTATGTACAAACAGCTCTTTATGAACATTACTGGTAAAAAAATCCTCCGATCTATTATACGTGTATAAAGGATACAGAGTACACAATTTCTTTAAAAATGGAAACGACACGGATTCAAACCCACTATTTTCCACCTCTCTACTTTATAGCTAGAGCTATGCTACGTGCGCCACCAAAGAATCTGCTTGTAAGCATGAATCAAAATATCCTACTTATCACACCATCTTACACACTACGGTTGTTGAAGTCTCATCAAATTACGTTGTCTTTTATTTCAAGCAACAAGAACTTGTTTTTGATTGGACAACACTTTTATATTCCTAGTATCATTATTTAAGAGGTTTTTACTAGTTAATCGCATGTGTGGTTGATATGTAAAATAAATATTCCAGGCAATTTCGATAAAAACAACGGCCGAGCTCTGACTTTAGAAAAAACACTGAAATGTTGCTTTACACTGAAACGATTGTTTAAATTATAGATGCCCATTAACTGAGAAAATAAAAAATGCAATTGCTTGATGTTGTATGTCAAAAGTGTATGAAATGTCACTATATAACACATTGCCTTCTCTGAGCATTAGTGCAATTGTCCACTTTACTAAATGCCTTCTTCTCTGGAGATAGGGGGCTGTCTTTACTCTCAATGTATTGAGTTGTGCAGATCTACAAAGAGATGGCATTCAAGAGCATGGAGCGCTTCATGTGCTTCAGCTCAGTGAATCTTTTTTGTGAACCAAATGATTCAGAGAGTTCAGTGGTTCAGGAGGTTTCACCTTTCCTATCACTAGTTTCCATATCAACGGGTACTTCACTCAGGCTGTGACGTAGACTTCTTCTTCGTAGGAGAGCATATTCCTTGAAGTGATCACATCTTGGATGGATGAGAGAGAATGTCCTGGATGAGTGAGAAACCACCTCTTGGATGGGAGAGAGCACCGAGAAAATAGGACAAACACAAGCTTAAATGCACTTAGGATAACCAATCAGAGAGGCTCTTGGCAACCTCTTAGGATTGGTTAATTCGATAAAGAGGACGAACGTACCTCCATTGGACTCTGTGTTGGGCGGATTTCAAATAAGATGGTATTTATGACCACACCTCAATTAGCATTCTTACAACCATTGAGGAAAGCATGTTTAAAACCAAAACTCTCATAGTAAGATAACTCTTTCTTAGTATCTTGGAATTAACTACGGCTTTTAGTTTCATCTTCACCATGAAATACGCATTCGGTACATACTAAACATTTGAGTGTTTGCAGTAAAATAGCTGTATAAAACACTTATATGAATGTTGTCCAATATGGTTTTACATACAAGAATATTTCATGCCTATGTGCATTTATATTGTATTAGATTTAATACAAAATAACAACAAATATCTTTTTTAGACATATCAAGTTTCTTTCATCTCAGACCACTAATACTATTACCGCTTTATCCACTGGATGTCGCTATAGCCCATTAACCCTTAAAATGCCAAGCCTTTTAAATTCCAGGTTCCTGGAAGTCTCTTTCCAGTATAATACATTCATCAAGTTCCTTTGAAGCTTGGAGAGGGTGACATTTCCCTGTGATCTGGCAGATAGATCTGTTTGTTTCTTCACATCAACAAATGCAAGTTAAGTGTTTTAAGGTGGAGGGAAGATTTTGGACTATAAAACACATAATGGTTTCCAGTATTAGGTTTCATTAAGCTCAATCCCAATTAAATATAAAGCTCCAAAATATCATCACAGGATGATGTTGAAAAATGTCAGCATTTGCTGCATGGCTGTACGCTGGTAACCACCAAGACTTCGAGGAACTATTAATAGAAGAAGTCTGTAAATATCCACATTTATAAAACCCCTCACTTAAGGAATATACTTAAAGGGAAGGCCGAGTATCAATCACATTCCATTGTTTAAACCTGTATCAAAGCGTTTCATGCAATGCAAATCCTAGAGAGGGTCATAGTCCCTGAAACTGCAGTCAGACAACAGTCTCGTGGCTCCAGCTGAAATCCCCTGAGTTGATGTAGCAGCAATACCCTCCATAGGGAGTGCTGTCCCTGTGTGTGTAGACCACAATGCTGTCTCTAGGTAGATATACCACACTGTTACGAGCAGCAATGTAGGCAACGCTGTCTCTGGGGTCACACATGCGATCTAGAACACAGTAAGAGGTGACATCCCGGACCCTGGTGAAGACACTGGAAGGATAGCAAGCCTCAAGGTAACGTATCACCTCTTCTTGGTCCACCCTTCGGATCAGACTCCGGGATTCCCCAACAGTGGTTGTTGTGGAAACAGAGTCCTCCCCTGATCTCGGATGCCTATCTTTGTCATCGCAGCCCCCTTTCCCAGACTCCAGGTCCCAAGGGACTTCCAGCAACTCCAAGTCTTCCTTATTCTTTCCTTTTTTCCTGCGACAACACTGTGAGTAACACGAGCATTTTGTACACCCGTCAGTCTTTTTCGCCAACATGATTGCACCAATTCCAGGCAAGAATAGAGCTAACCCAATGACCAACAAGGGAATGTCTCCCAACATCTCACCCTTTATTCCCGAGACTGTAAACATAAACCCAAAAACCAAGAAGATGCTGCAAAACGCCACCACCAATCCAGTCCGGGGGTTAATGTCATCGGGTCTCATGATGGCAGCATCTAGACCATGGACAACCGATAATATTCAGTTTGGTCTGTGAGAAGCTTCCTGGAGGTGTAGTGTGCTTTAAAAAGGCTTCATTCCTCCAGCGCAGAGAATATGCTGGTATATAGTTATATATAAAAGGTGTCCTCTCACTCAGTTCTGAATTGTATTTTTCATATGCTTATACTTACAGTAGGACACATGGTTTATTGGCACCATTTCTTTAAAAGTTCAAAAACACTTACCATTAATCAGTCATTTAAGTAATTCAATTCCACATATTTCCAGGTTGTCCAGTTGATTTGTTTTCATTACTGAAAAAATGTTCAATTCCAAGTGAAGAAAAGGTAGAATAGCCTAATTGTTCTATATTCCAAATACAGCAGTCCCTCAAAAAAAGTATGGAAATGTAAAGTCCCAAAGGAATCTTGTTGCTGTGCTTGACTGCATCAGCTTTAGATGTAGTAAATGGTGATGTGGAAAGAGAGAAAGCAGGGGAGGGGTATACAGACCCTGAAAAAGAGAGTGCCTTTATAGTATCCGTGCCACATCCTGGTAAATACATTTTTAGAAATATGAGATATGGTCAGGAGGTTGCTGGCAGCCAGTTAGAACCTTCCTATGGTACTGTAGTCTAACAAAGAGGATTTATAAGGCAGTTAGTACTCAATTATCAGGTTTTAACACCACCTCTGCCTTTAGGTGTTAATCAGTAAAAGCATGTGGCTCAAGGCAATCATTTGATCTGTTTGTTTTAAGAGTGTATTGTACCCTAATGATACATACAAACATACATTAGAGATAAACAGTTCATAACTTGCTTGACAATACCATATTATTACATTTTACAATGTGTTTAAACATCTAAAAAATGGTAATACAATATTTCAGATTTATCAGTTGTGTAATGGTGGAGATGTGGAAACACATAAAAAAAGGCAGATAAAGGAAAATATATATATATATATATATATTGGAACCAAAATATTAAATGTATATACTTCTGTTGTCATTAAGGAGGATGCTATGACAAGAATGAGTATTTATGCTAATGTTAAAAAATGTCTAAAATTACTTTGGGTTAAATATGGAGCAGTGCTACAACAACAACAGGAAATGAAACAATAAGTTAGTTTTCAAGATTGCAGAGCCCTCCACCTGTTAAATACAACTTAACATACATTAAATAAACGCGCACGCACAGACAGACAGACAGATAGATAGATAGATAGATAGATAGATAGATAGATAGATAGATAGATAGATATTGGTTTACTGTAAATGTGTTACACATTTTTGGATGGCTATGTTGTTTCCTGCTGTCCATTTAAAGCTCGTATTGGATTTTAGGCGGTGTTATGTTGGTGTTCTGTCCAAAAGAACAGGACTGGAGTTTCATCAGGAGAATCACTGCTATTCTAAACACTTCCGTTAGTAAATCCAGCAATGAGGCATTGAAATAAATAACAGCATTTGCACTGCCCAAACCACACACCTGCTATATATAGGAAAGAGGACATCTCCAATCTCCTACAGCTGGGAATTAAAATACCTTGTAGGAATCAGATTCAAACCTTGTGGGTTAATGGCTAGCTTCAGTGTGCTGTGTATGAGACGTCTTTCTGACAGACTGCCCAGGTCACAGATTCCCAAAACTAATTGATGCACGGTTTAATTTATTCACCAGTTTTGTGTTTGGAAAATGTGCAGATTCCAAGTTCCTTATGAACACGAGCCAACAAATGAATTGTAAATGAACTCAGAATAAATAAAGTTTAATTGTCAAAAAAATGATTGACAGTATACTGTAGATTCTGTCTTTATACAGGAGAAGACAAAATCACATTATGAATAATGAAATGTAAAACTGTCCCAACTAGAGACACAGAAAATACTTGAATGCAACTTAATTGGCTTAGAGGAAGCTGCGCTGTATTGTTGTAACGTCTTACCCCTTAATCTTATTGATACTTGCTGCAATTAGCTAACTACAATCTAATGTGATCTTTCAAAATCTATGTTGTATTATAGATACCAAGCTTAGTAATGACCAATCAGTACTGTACGGTTATATTTCGACAATAGGAATTAATTTGTGCCGGTGGACATCATATTTCTACTTTCAATACTGAGGGCATAGTCCTTAAAAGTTATAGCAATGGTTTATATTTTAAAAAACAAAATGTGTTTCAAACTGATAGAAATTATTTCTGAATATAAATGTAGCTCTACCATTATTATTATTATTATTATTATTATTATTATTATTATTATTATTATTATTATTATTATTTATTTCTTAGCAGACGCCCTTATCCAGGGCGACTTACAATCGCAAGCAAATACAAATACATTCAAGTGTTACAATACAAGTAATACAATAACAACAAAAAAAGATTAACAGTATCATGTAAATCGACATAAAGACAGACTGACACATGTCCCCATATACAATCTTGTATCTTTTTAAATAACTTTTTGCTTAAGAATGTACATACATTCAGACAGACATTGTATGGCCACCTCCACTATATCCCCCAGGAGCAATAACATAACTGAAATGTTGTTGTTTTTCTGCTGCAATTGGTATAAAATATATTTCTTTCATTACAGCATTGTTCGATTTCTGGGTTTGAATTACTGAAATGTTTCTAGAAGAAATCTAGCTGCAGTAGAGAGTGACTGGAACATGTTCTGATTGCTTTATAGTGTGTGTTAAACCTCCATGAAGCATAATCTCCAAACTGATGATTATCAACAATATTGAATTCCTATTATAAAACTGTTTAATATGGAATGTTCTTTTAATTTGACATCATAACTCAAAATGAATTTATAATTCACGCATGGCTAAACATTATTTAACATTGCAATGGAATAAGCCTCCAGTTCTAGTGCAGTTCTAGTGCACTGGATTTTGAGATCTGTCCTCTAGATCTCTGCAGAAAGAGCGATTAAAAAAAAAAAAAGCAATACCAAGTGCTCTGGCTTTTCTGTTCTGTACCACATCATGGATCATTATTGCTGTGTTCCTGTTTGACAATGTGGGCAGTACTCCTAACACTATCAGTGCACTAGAGCGGACATTTTGAAAAGAGCTTTGAAACAGACTTTAAGACTATAAGTGTAAAAAGTTGTCAGGGTGTTAACAGTGAAAATAAAAACAGGTACGTTATTTAAACAGTTGTAGCAATATGTGTGGACGTGTAACGCTATATTTTTCGGAACCCCACTACTTACTCTTCAAATGCAGGACATTAAGCAAATGAGAATGTATCACATGTATGGCGGAATCATTATCCCTTAGTTGCCTCACTCTTCCAAGTCTATTATGTATGTCTGCAAATATTTTAAAAGAAAACTTTAACCCAAATGAAAATGCCTCTTGATCTCTACTTTGCTGAAATAGTTCTAATGTACAGAATTCTGCTACTTGGTACCCTTATAAAAGTTTGCCACAGTTTTTGATATGGTAATTCTGAAGTTTTCCCATGCATTTCCCATGGTTATACTATGCATTTTCTATGGTCAGTCATGTTTTTTTGTTATATGCTTTATCATACAGTACCTCTCAGCTTTATAATGCTTACCTATGCTTTACCAAGATTTCATTATGTTTTATTTAACATTAATATGCTTTGACGCAGGTAAACGTTTATGAGAGTGTGGCAGCATGGCACGGTGAAAGCCCTGCCAGTGCGTGGGTGTGTATAGGTGTGGAGAGTGTGGCAGCATGGCACGGTGAAAGCCCTGCCAGTGCGTGGGTGTGTATAGGTGTGGAGAGTGTGGCAGCATGGCACGGTGAAAGCCCTGCCAGTGCGTGGGTGTGTATAGGTGTGGAGAGTGTGGCAGCATGGCACGGTGAAAGCCCTGCCAGTGCGTGGGTGTGTATAGGTGTGGAGAGTGTGGCAGCATGGCACGGTGAAAGCCCTGCCAGTGCGTGGGTGTGTATAGGTGTGGAGAGTGTGGCAGCATGGCACGGTGAAAGCCCTGCCAGTGCGTGGGTGTGTATAGGTGTGGAGAGTGTGGCAGCATGGCACGGTGAAAGCCCTGCCAGTGCGTGGGTGTGTATAGGTGTGGAGAGTGTGGCAGCATGGCACGGTGAAAGCCCTGCCAGTGCGTGGGTGTGTATAGGTGTGGAGAGTGTGGCAGCATGGCACGGTGAAAGCCCTGCCAGTGCGTGGGTGTGTATAGGTGTGGAGAGTGTGGCAGCATGGCACGGTGAAAGCCCTGCCAGTGCGTGGGTGTGTATAGGTGTGGAGAGTGTGGCAGCATGGCACGGTGAAAGCCCTGCCAGTGCGTGGGTGTGTATAGGTGTGGAGAGTGTGGCAGCATGGCACGGTGAAAGCCCTGCCAGTGCGTGGGTGTGTATAGGTGTGGAGAGTGTGGCAGCATGGCACGGTGAAAGCCCTGCCAGTGCGTGGGTGTGTATAGGTGTGGGGAGTATTGGGTGGCAGGGAGGGAGTTAAAATCCTCCCTGCAAACACATGTGGCAATGTGGCTGGACAGCATTGCTCAATCAAGTTTAAGAGGTAAGTGAAAAGAAGACAGTATCAAAGATAAAACGTATCTGTTGAGAAGCATGGCAAAATACACTATATTTCCCAGACGTGCAAAAAGCTGGCACGTGCTATGACGAGTCATCTTCAAACCAGTTTACTTATAAGATGATATAACACCCTTTCACTTCATTTCAACAGCAAAAAAAAAGAAACTTCCCATCTCTGGTCACTGATATGTTGTGCCGCCATGTTGTGAACTCTGAAATCTACAGCTATGGCCAAAAGTTTTGCATCACCTAGAATCTTAGGCTTGAGACATAATTTAAAAAAGAAACGATATTGCAAATGTCTACCGGAAGCCATAATAGTAGTACAGTATTTCATATTAGGTTTTGAAATGTCACATTTTTCAATTTTGGTCAGTTTTTTCGTTAAGTATATACGGAAAACTACAAAGCTGAATGTAATTCAATATGCTAACGTAACATTATTCAGCAGGTTTCATTCGATATTATGGAGCAAAATGTGTTAATTCTATAGGGTGATGCAAAACTTGTGCACATAGCTGTACTCTATTTACGCATAAGCCTGCTGTGTGCGGCAGCTGGCAGGTGTTAGTAGGTATTTGTAATGTGCATCGAGCCTGTGATATTTCCTGTACAAGACAGCTCACTCAGACACTGTTTCACCAGTGGCTGTAAATCCAAGCTTGGAATTCCAGCACACTGCTCGAGTTTCACTGAACAGGGTGCTCATGTGGCTCTATTGGCCTCTATTTATAAGGCCTCTTAGTGCCAATCCCTAGGGACTCACATTAGATTGAAAGACACACTGTGTTGTTGCTGTAGATTAGCAGGTGTTATAGTGAGTCAGGGGAGCATCATATATATATATATATATATATATATATATATATATATATATATATATATATATATATATATATATATATACTGTATCTGAAAGATCATTTGTGTTTTTCTTTGGCTTAATCTTTTGAAAACTGAAAAATAACCTATGACTTATTACATGTACTGATAACCAGTAGAGGTTTATAAACCAAGATAAAACGAAATAGCCTTCTGCTATTTAAATACTAGACGTGTAAATGCTGACATATCCATAGAATGCAGTGCTGTTCCATGGTGTGAGCTGCTGTCACTTACTTTCACTTTATGCCAACTTCCTGTCTTAAAATTAGCTCTCACTCAAACTGCAACACAAAAATCTTTTCATACCACTGTTAACCACTGTTAAATGTAGCTACAGTAAAGGGTAGCACTTTTTAATACAGCATCACTGAACATTAGCTATGAAAAACACAAAAGTCACTTTCAAAGAAAAACTAATACATTATAATTATAGGCTATTTGACCTGATTTTCAAACATTCCTGTCGATAAATGGACAACAATGTCAACTGCAAAAATGGTCAAGTCATTTTTTTGTCCACTCTCAGGCCTGCCAACAAAATTTTAAAAAATGGGATACACTACCATTATACACAGGTACAATAAATAACAGTTACACTGGGCTATGTTTACAAAGAATTTACCAGCGTGCTAGCGTGCACATTTTCTTATTTGAAGCATTTACACACAAACATTTCCATATGAATAGTTTGATATACTGCACTGATTATTAATTATCTAGTCAAAACATCTGTTAAAACTTGTGGTTGAATACATATATGATTAACCCCAAACTTCACCCTCAACCAAAGCTCAGGATAACTGTTTTCTGTTTGATAACTAAAGAAATGTAATTACAAAAGCAGAGCAACGTGCACTCCTTACTATTTTATTTACTCAGAAGTCTGTTGGTATTGATACTGAAAAACATACTGTAACCCTGCCTTCCTTATCGGTTCCAGAGTACTGAATGGTTTAATGCATAGGGAAAGTAGTGGTAAAGGCTAAATATATTTAATTACTACTGACAAGACATACCTGATTTTGACTCACTGAGCTTGTGGCTTTACATTAACTTGATTCTCAGCAGCTAGTTGGTGTAATTTGACAGTCCAACCCATCAGAAATACACACATATATTTATATTTATCAACAATGTTGCAACCTTTATGTTGTTACTCAATATATTTAAGAAATACATGTAATAATGTGCTGGGCAATTATGTGGCAGATGATAGACCAATATACTTGCTATACTCAAAACTACATTTCACACCTATTGTACAACATGCTTTCAGCTCTCCAGTAACCCTGGGCCCTATTCACAAAATGTTAAAGACTTTAAAGGAATATTTTTGTAATGACTTTTTAAAAAGAATTTATAAACATTCTGAAAAAGTTATTTGAAAAATCTGAATAAACTAATGAACCCGATGTGGCAGGGCTGTATTGTTTTTTTAAATGGTGTATTTTTGGATTTTGTTTGGGTTTTTGTAAGTAAACTTTATTGAAATATTTAAGTTTATGTTAAATATGGCAGGACTGGTTTAGAATACTTAATTAGGACAAGTGTGGAAGGTGGGCAGATGTTAATTGATTTATTGATTATCAATTAACCCTGACCATCTGCTATAAAAATGAGCTGGAAAGCCAATTCCTTTGTTCTTGACAAGCCGGAGGTCAAAGGCTGTGAATCTGTGGAGATCCCTGGAAGGCTGTGTGTATTGCCAGGGTGAGTGAACCAACTACTTGACCACTGCCTTTGTCAAACCGGGGTTGTGAGCAGCCACTGATGATGGCTGCATGTATACCAGCATCCTTGGCATTGATATTGGCACATGGTTATTGTATCCTCTCCTGTCTGTCAGAGGATAACCACACCCTTATTACCCCCCTGATACACCCTAATAAAGGGTAATTTGACACAGTTGAGGTATAAATAGTTAAATGGGGTGACTAGTTATGATTTAATAAATCATGTATTTGATAGTGTCTGTTGCTATGTTTTGTGAATGTAGTTTTTATTTTAAACAATTTTTATTCTGAAATGCCATTTAAATGTTCTCTGATCATTGGTACTATTAATGTAATCAATTATATTAAGAAGCGGCTAATGTAAAGTGTCCTGGAGCACATAATAACTGATTGCAACTAAATACAAAGAAGATTTTCAAATTAAATACACCCTCCATGCATTTATAGAAAGAGGGTAATTGAACATGTCAAGTAGACACTCAGTAGAGGATTGTGATTACTTGAATGTTATGCTTTTTCAAAAGGAAGGCTGATGGTCGAGCTGCAATCAAACCATATTACCTACAACACAGGCCCAAGGGTACAGTTGTTTATCTGTTGCATTTGGAATATTTTGCATGCATTACAAAAAGTGAAGAAACCGTGTTTTTTTTATCACAATAAAAGATTTGAAAACACCAGTTAGCACTTAAACACAGTAAAAACAATTGTTTGTATATATATATATATATTTTTTTTTTTAACACGCAGCATTCATTAACTGATTATCTTACCAGATTTGTTAATTCTAGGAGGATTAGTGGTTGCTTTCTGGAAAACAGACTGGCGCCAAAGACCAATATAGTTGAGCTCTTCAGGTTTGGTCAGATATTTTATGTGTAGTGACAGTACATCTATACTTGGAGTAGGATTATATGACTGCACAAGCTCAGCGACGCACATGCAATTTTATTTCATTTGACAGCTTGTTTGATACTTTCATCCTACTGAATCCATACACTTTACAATTACTGTCTGTCTCAAATGAAATGGCTGAATACAATTAAAATACAGCCATTGCTAGTTTTGTTACTAGTATAAACTTGAAACACACACAAAAAAAACATTATTTCTGTTAAGTTTGTAGTTTTGCTGGTCGTAAATTGCTGCTGCTTTGAAACTGAAGCGCTTCTGCCACCAACCAGTTATTTGCTTTGTTTCAACAGAGAGGTAGCGCTTGTCAAATAATGACATTTAATGATGTGTGATTAGTTGACTACCGGTACTCATTTCTGAGGTTGACTGTCTCTTTTTTTTTATTTTTTATAAAGACCTGTATTTAGAGGTCACTTTCACTCTAATTTAAGATGGGCTATAATGAGTAGGATGTGGACCTCTCTGAGTAGAGGATGCCCCATAAACAGTTGTGAGTAGGAGCCAACCTTTAATTCCATGCAGAGACCTCCATCAACCTCAAATGAGGGGTGGGTACCACTTCAATCATGACCGTACGTGATACCTTCATTGTGGTAAACCTGTTGAACTGCAACTTCTGATATCCTTGCAATTTTCTGATACTGGATTGTTTAATAGCCTGTAGGGATATACCTGTATGTGTGCGTAACGTCTCATGCATGAATACAGACCCGGGGGATGTCTTGTAATGTTTGTGACAGTACGAAAAAACACCTTCAGTTTGCATTTCATGAAATCACAAAACATTAGTTTTGTTTATATGACTTATTTATACACTCTACTATTTTCCAGATTTTAATGTAATTCTCAGAAATGTGATGTGATACAAAAAATATGTATATATGCCTGTATAAATATATGAAGACATCCCTGTGTTTGTAAGATTGCCCACCTGTACTTGCTCCCAAATAGTTTGGACTTCTGTGTGGCTGACTGCATTGTCTGTTTTTTTCGTAAATACATTTTCACACTACCATTAACACAAGTATGTGATGCTGCTAGTATCCATAGGCCAATATTGATAAACTTGTCTGACTTTTTGCTTGCAGCTTTTAACATGGACAAACGCAAACCCCTCTGGCATTTAAGATAAACAGGACAAGGATATTTGGGAGACACTGACCCACCATTTAAGTATGCAAATAGCTTGTTGTTAAACTAACATATCACAACAAATCATCATAAACCTTAACAGGATTCGTTATTTGACTGCGTTTTGATACTCAATCTTTAAATATCTAGTATTTAAAAAAAAAAATCCAATTCCCCTTTATTTGTATTTCATCAAATCCTGCCAACTTTGAAGCTCCAAATAGAAGGGTGAAGATAAATTCTGAGCAAGGAAGTGTGCTGTCAGCAACATCCTTTGACAGCTAATATTATAACAATTATGGTTTCATGAGCTTAGGAGTACTTTACAGTTTATTTTTGTACGTAGTTATATTTGTCCTTCATAGCGAGAACATTTACAGCATTACAAGTAGAATCAAACGTGAGATATCATGTAGTGTCTAACAGATAGCAATGTACAGTGCATCTCTGAGTAAGGATTTTTCGAATGCATTCAGGCTTCGGGGCATTCATCTGAAAGGCCTGCATGAAATTAAGCATACTTTACAGGTGCTCATTAAGGGCAATGGGGGGGGGGGGGGTGGTAGGGCGGAGATCTGTCGGTCGAGATCACAAGATAAATTCTGAGGATCTCGACATTTCAAATTGTTCCGCTCAGATCACAAGATAATTTATCTAAGGATATAGAGAACACATTTTTTTTGTGTGTACAAAGCATGGAAGTTATCTAAAGAAAATGAACTTGTGGGTTATCAGTTTTATTCAGGACACCCCTCCCCTGATATTAGGAGGTGTGGCTTACACTCAGTGCTTCACAGAGAGAGGGTTCTAAAAAGTGAGCCAAGAATCAGAACTTTAACTGAAAAACACAATATTATATTTAATAAAAAAACCATGGTATTTATAAATGGGGGAAAATATTGCCTTATATGCTTTATGAGCTGTTCCCAAAGAGAAATTATAAACCTTAAATGTAAAGAATTGGTTAATCTCTTAGCAGTTTCCAGTGCAAGAATTGTTTTGGTTGTTATATTTCCAGTAATTTCCTGAAACTTTACATTTGAGAAATAACATTTTAGGTTTAAGAATGCAAATGTTTAATTATCAATTAGTCACAACATTCAGCCAAGAACTTTCCTTATCAAATTGTATATTGGGGCTACTTGTGGTGTACGGTTTTATTTGTGCAATACAGAATTTGGTAGGCATGTAGCTGGTTCCACCACAGAGGGGATAGGGAAGAGACAGAGCCGGAATGGGAGTTCTGGAGCGTGGAGGGCAGTGTGGTGAAGAGCGCGGTAGGGGGGGTCTTGAATTGATTGTGGGCAGAGATAGGTAACCAGTGAAGGGTGCGAAGCAGAGGGGTTAGGAGAATACAAGACGAGCAGCAGAATTTTGAGTGAGCTGAAGGGGGCAGATAGCCAAAGCAGGGAGACCAGCAAGGAGAGAGTGACAGTAGTCTAATCTGGAGAGTACAAGAGCTTGGACCAGGAGTTGACTGGAAAAAGTAGTGAGAAAAGGATAGATTCGGTAGATTTTGCTGAGCATGAAGCAGCAAGTGTGTGACAGAAAGGAGATGTGTTGAGAGAAGAAGAGGGAGGGGTCAATAATAATGCCTAGGATTTTAGCAAAAGGAGATGGAGAGAGTGAGGGATACTGAGATGGAGAGGTCAGAGGAAGCAAAAGGAAAGTAGAGGTCAAATTTAGAGAGGTTGAGTTTGAGGTGGTGAGAATGCATCCAGGTTGAGATAGCTGAGAGGCATTCTGAGATGCGGGAGAGAAAGGAGAGGAAGATCTGGGCATAATCAGCGTAAATGTGGTAGGAGAAGCAGGTCTTTTTGTGTTTAATACGTTAAGATTAATACATACAGCACTGTTTAATACGTAGCGTTTTCCTGTTCCACAGGTAGATATTTTGCACAAATAAGGTACATCCACGACAGTAAATGACACGGTGGCATTTGTGACGTCAGTTGCTGTTTACTTTTATTCTTCTATGTTTTTGTTGGCGCAGTCATTGTACAGTTTAAAAGTATAACGTCAACAATTTTAATTACATTTAGTGAAAATATTAATTCGTAAAATGGTACTACTTATTACATTGCACAGCCCACAGTGACGTGTTTTGTTCAAATAATAAACTCCCGTTCTTTGGCTGTTAAACTTTCTTGTATTTATATTTAAGGTACTTCTGTTTGCAGTTAGCTACAGCATTTTGAATTGTGTTTACTACGTACTTCGTTTATAAAGTACTGATTTCCATTGTCGCTTGGAGTCCATTATAAATGGTGTGCATCAGTGTTAAATCTCAGATACAGTCGGGTCTTTCCTCTTGACTGTAAACTGAATTTGACTTTTATTCCAAATTAATTACACATGAATGTTACCTCATGACATGACTGTTCTCAAAATTTAAGTTAAGCAAAGCTATTGTGTAAGGATCCTTCTTGTAAGTGATCAAATGGATTTATTTGGATCTCTGGATGCCTGCCTCTACACAAACAAGAGAATATGATACATAAGGTATAAGTTGGGAAGGAAATAACTGAGATTTCATTTTGATTCCATATACTCTATGCAGACATGCTATATGTCACCATAAATGTGTGCCTTTTGAATTGTAAGTGAGAGGCGCAAGGGCTATAGTGAGTAACACAGGACAATGATAGTGTTAAAACAGGAGCAGGTGCCTTTGAAGGCTGATGACAGGATCAGGGTTGAAATTCTCAAGAAAAAAGTGCAGGTACTCGCATTTCCAGCCAGGTATAAACATTAAAATTTTTTTTTAAAAATGAGCAAATGTAGTGTCAATGAATAAATACTTTTAAAATGTATAGATACCAGTAGACGATATTTTAATACAAAATAAGCCAATTCACCATAAACAAAAAAGCTGAAAAAATACTGAAAGCTTTGTACCCTCTGCATGTAACAATTTTACAAACTTTGAAATGTCATTTGGGATGTTGTTTTTTCATTGTTGGTAAAAGAGACTATTTTATTTTTATTTTAGGAAATATACTGTATATGCCTATAATTCATCCAGTCAAAACGCTTTATTATTCAGAGAGATAGCAGACAAAATTCTTAATATGAAGTCTAAATTTCCTAACGCTGAATTGATTATTGGGGGGGAGGGGGTCTTTATTGAAGTCCCATCGCCCTCTGTGGACAGTCACCCAAGCAGAAACAATGGCGGTGTTTACATGCAAGTTTTAATCTTGCTACTATAGTGCATTCATGACGTGTCACGCGCAAATGACACATGATTGTGCTCGTTCCAAAAGTGCACGGCAAAAAAAGTGTGTGACTTAAGTGTCATTACACTTTGGTAAAGCACGGTAAAGTGCACGCTAATGGGCCTAATTAGTACCATAGCAACAAACTCCACAGTCGTGCAAAATACTTAACAATAGACTTTCATGAAATAACACGATACCTCCTCCACTTCCCTTATGTAAAAGAACACTCTTCTCTGGGATACGGTCTTTCTGTCCTCTGTAGCGTAAGTAAGATTTTCCTTATCCCAGTCTTAATAATACAAATCAGTTAAATATCCATCCATCCATTATTATCAATCCGCTTCTCCTGATGAGGGTCGCGGCTAAATTATATATAGATTGCATATAGAGATGTTGATTTATACTATTATTTATTCATTTCAGTGTATTATGAACGATGCATGAGAACTACTAGATCGTTATGACCAGCATTATTATCATCATAATAATAATACTATGAATAATGTAGTTTTTTTTCCCGCAGGATGTTTCAAGCTTCCACCCCTTCTGACAGCACGCAACACCAGGTCCGCTGGACGGATGAGGAAACTCGCTCCCTCCTCCAAATTATTGCGGACCT
This sequence comes from Acipenser ruthenus, assembly GCF_902713425.1. Classification (NCBI taxonomy): domain Eukaryota; kingdom Metazoa; phylum Chordata; class Actinopteri; order Acipenseriformes; family Acipenseridae; genus Acipenser; species Acipenser ruthenus. Next base: position 76,306,766 of record NC_081190.1, read on the forward strand.
GGGGGTTATGGATGAACTGGATCGACCTCGCCAAAGAAATGCCACCATTTTCACCAGTATTACCGGTGCTCTGGCTGAACTTGGTATAAATAGAACGCTCCTGCAGGTACGAGATAAATTCAAGAAACTGAAATATCTGTACCTGCAGGAGAGACAACGCTGGCAGTCCTGCGGTCAAAGCTCGAGGTCAATTTCGGTTCTGGGAGGAAATGCACCGGTTAGGGTGACCGGCCAGGGGCATCGACCATTTGTTGGAATCCTCATCCTCCCAAACGTCCTGTGAAATACCAGCCCCATCAATACAATATGGTAATTGCGCCAGCCACCATTTGCTTTTTTAAACTAAAATATGCTACCGCGGTAAAGTTTGATATAACTTGACGATTGATATTCGACTCAAGCTAACCCGACATGAATGAAAATGGCTGTATCTCACCAACCACAGAAGCTAGAGTGCTCAAACCAACTTGAATTTAAAGGACACCAATTGTGAATTGTTTCACAGTCTGTGTTTTACCTGTGAAGCCTAAGAATAATTGTGTGAATACAATAACATATCGCATATACACACCACCGTCCCAGCGTCAATTAATAGTGCTTGATCTCCCCAACCACAGCAGCTATTTTCAAAACTTCTTTAATTTAAAGACCAGTTGTGAATTGTTTCACAGCTTCTGTTTTACATGTGAATCCTAATAATAATTTGTGAAAAAACAAATGGTTGGGGATATCAAGCAATTTTACGCATGTCAGGTTAAGTGTGAGCGCATATGCGATATGCTTTGTTTTTCACATATTATTCTTAGGATTCACATGTAAAACAAAAGCTGTGAAGCAATTCACAACTGGTCTTTAAGTTAAAGTTGGTTTGAACGCTGTAGCTGCTGTAGTTGCTGATCCAGGTGCATCGTCTGATGCGCCTGGAGTACAGAAGGATGTACCGTCTCACTGCACGCACCGCTGCCAGGCAGGATCGGCAATACAGCCACCTTTTGGAAATCCTGGACCACGCTGATCAACAGCACCAAGAGGTGGTTGCGTTGCACGCCGAATTTCTGCACACAATAACAAGAGAACTGCAGGTGCCTACCCCAGCTCCTGCTGAGGTGGGCACCCGTTCTGCTGTGTGCAGTCCTGCCGAATCAGCGGTCCGAGAAGTTTGTACAGAGCAATACCCACTCGCTTCTGCAGCGCACAGGTGTATGAACATGTATTGGTGACGGCTCCATGTCCACCCGTACAAGTTCCACCAGTTGGTCAAACGTAGCTCGGATGACCCGAAATGTTTCAATACATTGTTCGTCAGAGAAAGACTCATGAAGCACAACCTCCTTCCACCAAACAGAGGGACGATGATGCGCCCGCATTCGTCTTTCCTGCCGATACACAAATAGAGGTTTGTACATAGGAACGAACTGGATGAGGGTGTCTGCTGGAAAGAAAGCTCTAGATAACAAAGCAATAGATTCATGATTCCTTTCCTGCAAACCCATTGCATGGGACTGAAGGAGTTCTTCCCATACAAGACTTAAACTAGCCAGTGTTTGACTGCGTCTTCTCCATCCATTCATTTCTGTCACTCTAGCTACTGTGCTTGGAGGAGATAAAGCCCTTTTACGCGTGGCATGTTATCTTCCAGAAATTATTCTTAGGATTCACATATAAAACAGAGACTGAAACAATTCACAATCGGTCTCCTTTAAATTAAAGTTGGTTTGAGCACTCTAGCTTCTGTGGTTGGCGAGCTACAGCCATTTTCATTCATGTCGGGTTAGCTTGAGTCGAATATCAAACGTCAAGCTTATATCAAACTTTACCGCGGTAGCATATTTTGATGGCTGGCGCAATTACCATATTGTATTGATGGGGCTGGTATTTCACAGGACATCTGGGAGGATGAGGATTCCTCGAGCTTTGACCACAGGACTGCAAGCGTTTTCCCTCCTGCATGTACAGATATTTCAGTTTCGTGAATTTATCTCGTACCTGCAGGAGCGTTCTATTTATACCAAGTTCAGCCAGAGCACCGGTAATACTGGTGAAAATGGTGGCATTTCTTTGGCGAGGTCGATCCAGTTCAACCTGGTGTTGTGTGTTGTCAGAAGGGGTGGAAGCTTGAAACATCCTGCGGGAAAAAAGCTACATTATTCATAGTATTATTATTTTGATAATAATGCTGGTCATAATGATCTAGTAGTTCTCATGCATCGTTCATAATACACTGAAATGAATAAATAATGGTATAAATCAACAGCTCTATATGCAATCTATATATAATTTAGCCGCGACCCTCATCAGGAGAAGTGGATTGATAATAATGGATGGATATTTAACTGATAAGGATATTTAACTGATAAGGAAAATCTTACTTGCGCTACAGAGGAGGACAGAAAGACCGTATCCCAGAGAAGAGCGTTCTTTTACATAGGGGACTAATTAGGCCAATTAGCGCGCACTTTACTGTGCTTTACCAAAGTTAATGACACATGACTCGCACACTTTTTTTTGCTGTGCACTTTTGGAACGAGCACAATCATGCGTCATTTGCGCGTGACATATCATGAATGCACTATAGTAGCGCGATTAAAACTTGCATGTAAACACCACCAATGATTCTCATCCTGTCTTAATGTGTTTTTTGGTGATCTTTCACTAACCGATATATGGAGATACCTTCACAATAATTATATAAAATATACATTGGTAAATAATAACCAAAACCTTACATCCCATATTGGTTTTTGGTTAGTTAAATCTAACATGATAATATTTTGTGTGGATGCAGAAAGAAGTACCTGCATTCTTGCAGACCATTCAGTTATTTTACTCAAATTCAGGAGCAAAAATGGTTCAAGATCTAAAGGGTACTGGAAGTTTAACAATTCTTTGCTAGAGAGTGATGAATTTTGTTATAAAACTGAAGTCATTATTAAGGAGTATTTGACTGAGGTGGCAGATGCAGAATCTCCATCTTCAGTATGGGAGATGATTTAGAAGTCATGTTATATTGTTCAGCAAAAATATATCTAAATAACAATGTGACCACATTAACATTGTGAGAAATTAATAATCTTTCTGAAAAGGTATCTGTGTCGGGTAATAACGCAAAATTATCAGAGCTACAATGTAAATTTGATAATATCTATAAATTTAAAGAAAGGGAGCCTTTCTCCGATCCCGAGCAAAATGGATGGAACAAGGCGAAGTCAACTCCGCTTATTTTTTTGGTCTAGAAAAAAGAAATTGTATAAGTAATTCTATAAGTTCTTTTAGTATAAATGATTGTATATGTTCTGATGAGAACAAAATTAAGGATTTTGTAACCAGATTTTTATAAAAGTTTTCCCAATATACTGACTACTTGGAATTTTTAAATAAAATTCCAAATTATCCCACAAAAGGTTGGTTCTTATTGGTCCCCTAAAATGTGGGGGTTTAAATATGATTGAATTCTAAATAAATCATTAGATTGTTTGGATGTGAACGTATTTGGTTAACAATCTAAATATATGGTATTCAGTTATTAATGCTGTACTAAATAGTGGGAGGTATCCAGTTCTTGTTGCAATGTAACTTTGAGGTTAAAAAGTTACCCATTTGTTTATCACCCTTTCATAAGCAAATTTTATAGATATGGTGTCAAGCAAGAAACTATAATACTTATTTCTCACAAACTATAATTTAGAATAATAAAAACATTTTAAATAAGAGAATCTATTTTCCTTGATGGCTGGTTTAATTCAGGTAAAATACACCACTGACATTTTGGATGTTGATGGGAACTTCCTTGCATAGAACAGCCTAATAGAAAAGACCAAAGCCATATTATATCAAAGGGAATATGAAATGATTAAGAAAGCTATTCCAATCAGTTTGCGAAGTCATGTAAAAAAATGAAATATGCTATAATACTAACGATAACATAATCAAGGAAATTGAACCTAAAATTCACTGGGCGTGAGCTGGGGGGGAAAGATAAGGCAGAAGAAGCAGCAAGGAGCAGTTAGTAGGACAGAATGTGGTCACCGACTGGGGCCGACGCTGTCGACATCCCAGGGGCGGAGGACCCGGCAACCGGAAACGGGATAGAAAAGAGGTCGTCGACTGGGGCCGACGCTGTCGACATCCCAGGGGCGGAGGACCCGGCAACCTGAAAACACATATGAGGGTTAGACTTGAAAAGCCACCCCTCGGGAGGAGATGAGAGAGGTACCCAGCATTTGAGACTTATGTAAGGGGTGCTCGTAAAACCCCTGATTGGCCGAGACATCACGCTGCCTGGGACCTGAAAATAAGGACAGAGCATTGAGGTTAGTATAGGACTCGGCACGAGTGACCACGTCCTGAAGAGAGGCAGAATAGAAGAGAGCCTCGAGTGAGATGAGCGCAGGAGCTGCGACAGGACAGAGTTTGGCCGGGGGTCCGCTCTGACTCACGCGGTGAGAACCCCTGAAGGTAAGGGAGGCGGCTGCCTAGCCCTGAGGTCGGGGAAGTGAGCCTCACTTGCCCCCCAAAGGATGGACCCCCGGCACCTACGAAAATTCCCACACCGTGAGACAAACAAGACAGAACATGCCAACGCATAACATAAACAAACAAACAAAAGACCAGAAGGACGAACAAAGGGGAATTAGTAAATTTGTTAATGGGATGTGACTGTGTATACCTGACTATGTGTATACCTGCCGCTCAGTGGAGAGGAAAAAACCCCTCGAAGCGAATTTAGGGGAAAACCTCAGGTGGCCCCGGCGAACAGGTAGCCCCCACTCCGGGCATGCTAGCAATTTTAAAATGGGCTGCTGCTATATCGAAGGGAGATGAATGGACGTAATAGTCTACTGCGGAAGAGGACCAGCGGCCCATGGTCTTGATCAGACTGTGGTTGATGTTGGCTCTTGCAGCGGAGGTAGCTGCACCTATACGAAATGAATGGGGAGAATACAGCTGAGGAGGGAGGCCTGTTCTAGAAAGGAGGGAGGAGAGCTGGGCTGATTAGGAGATTTTCGTCTCTGCAGGGAAGCTTGAAGCTGAAGAAACTGTGTATTCTGAGCTTCCGAGGAAGCCGAAGAAGGCTGTGAGTGATGTTGGCCCTCGCAACAGAGGGGGCTGTGCCTACGGAATGATTGGGGGGGGAGGCCCGCTCTGGAGGCAAGGTAGGTTGGAATCCAGTGACGAGTGATCCTAGGAGCGAGAGAAATCAATGAGGGGGTGAAGTAGAGGAGGGAGGCTTGCTCTGGAGGGTGGAAGGAGGGGCGATGAGTGATGATAGGAGCGAGAGGAATCAATGAACCGAGGGTCCTGGGGGGGGGGTTCTTGCTGGGGAGATACCTTGATGATGAAAAGGGGCAGATAGGGGACTCTACTTGACAGCTGAATGGACTAACCACGTTGAAATTGATCCCTCTTGGAGGTACGACCGAATGGTGAAGTAAATCAGAAGCAGAAGAAACTGCGAGTTCTGAACGTAATAATCTACTGCGGAAGAGGACCAGCGGCCCATGGTCTTGATCAGACTGTGGTTGATGTTATTATTTTTATTATTATTTATTTCTTAGCAGACGCCCCTATCCAGGGCGACTTACAATTGCAAGCAAAAACATTTCAAGCGCTACAATACAAGCAATACAACAAGAGCAAGAAATACAACAACCTTTGTTCAAGTAAAGTACAAGTTTGACAAACCACAATTCGCAGCGGAGGTAGCTGCACCTATACGAAATGAATGGGGAGAATACAGCTGAGGAAGGAGGCCTGCTCTAGAAAGGAGGGTGGAGAGGTTGGCTGATTAGGAGATCTTCGTCGCTGCAGGGAAGCTTGAAGCTGAGGGAACTGTGAAGTCTGAGCTTCTGAGGAAGCCGAAGAAGGCCGAGAAGCAGATGAGATACCTTGACGTTGAAAATAAGGGGCAGATAGGGGAATCTGCTTGACAGCTGAATTAACTGACCGCGCTGAAATGGATCCGTCTGGAGGTACACAACTGAATGATGGCGTAAATTACAACTGTGAATTCTGAGCTCCTAAGGAGACCGAAGAGGGCTCAGATGCAGATGATCTCCATAGGTAGATCCTTGTATGGGGAGAAGCGGCGTTTCAGAAGAGTAGAATGAGCAAACTGAGAATGGTCATTGATGCGGACAGCGGGAAGGTGAGGCAGAAGGGAAGGCTCTTAAGAATCAGCTGTTAGGCAGATGGTCTCCATGAGGAGATCTTCGTAAGGGGACAAGCAAACTTTCCAAAGAGTAGAGATAAGTGAATGGAGAATGTCTATTGATATAGGCAGGCTGGAAGGTGCAGCAGGGGGGGGGGGGACTTTGAAGATTCCGGAAAGAGTCAGACAAACTACTGGTATGGAGAGAATGGTGGGAAGAAAAAATCCCTAGCTGGATGAAAGCCATGATCTGGTTTGATTTGAAGGAATAGGATGAATCAGATTCTGGCACAGAATGTTTAAAACACTGACCAAGCTGTACAATATGAAGCTGTCGAAGGAGGGAGAGAGCTGCAGATACGAAATGCTGAGCAGATTGAAGGAGGTTACTGAGAGGATGATTCAGTCAAATGACAGCTGGTGAATCGGGGGGGGGGGGGGGAGGGGGGGCACGCAGCAGACGGGACCAGTCGATGGAACTTGAACACTAAAAGTGGAGGCCGAAGGGGAGCTGGAACTGACAGTTGAGGTAGCAGCTGGAACTGAACGAACGTGTGTAAATCGACTGCTGGGGAAGCTCAGCACGCTTTGTGCTCCATTTACTGGAATGGAGGGCAGAGATGAGATGTTGACTATCCTATGTGTCAGTGAATACGTGATCGATCTGCGGTCTGCTACTATCATGTCTGCTTGAAATGGAAAAGGTGAACTCACATTGAGAGACTGGGTTTCACAACTCCAGTTATTCTCCTAGAGTGGAACTCCTTAACTCATAAACAAGACAGATTTCCAGTCTCACCGCGTCTCTCACCATGTATTAATGCTGTAATATTTGAGAGGATGTGTGGACATATAAATAGATTGCTGAGAAAGACAAGCACCTCGTATTTTTGATTAGATGGGGATTAGCATTAGCCTTGACTGCGGAATGCTTCCACGATCTGCGTATTGGAGGAAAGCAGAAACTGTGAGTTAAACTGATTTAGATGAAGCCAGCGATGGAGAATACATAGAGCTGAGGCCGCTGTAGAACCTAAGAGGATGAAGAATCCGCTGCTCTGAGGCTGTTGAAATATCTATAGATTTGGTCAGGAGCAGTCCGCCTCAAAGGGGCGGGGGGAGGGGGGTAAGAGTTGAAATTGAAGAATGTCATTTGATATAGATAGACGGAGGATGAGGCAGGAGGGGAACTCCCGAGAATCCATCCGAGTGAGAACTGCGGGAATATATAGAAAAGCTGTAGTGTCCGAGCTTTGCAGCGAAACCAAACTGGTTTAATGTATAGAGAGAGCTTGTGGTATTATACTGCCATCCAGAGGTTATGATTGGAATTACATCATTGACCTGAGTGAATCAGGGTAGAATCTAAGAAGTTATTACGATTAAAATCCTTGTCTATGTAGAACAACATTTGCTTATTCCTTTAGATTTGAATAATAAATATTCTAGACATGTTTAGGACAGATAGTCATGAATAGAAATAAGTTAACGCAATATTTAGATGTTATGGTTCGGCGCGTTGAATTCGTCTCTGCCAGTTGTGAAAGTGCAGCAACAGGAAGCCGGAAGATTGTGGTGCTGAGGCGCAGAGCACGCAGAGCCTGATGAAGCTGCCTGGTCACCATGACAACTTACCACTCCCCGCAGTCACTCAATAAGGGCGTTGCCGTGGTAACCATAGTCTGTGAGGCGCCGGTGGAAAAGTTACAGTACAATAGTGTAGTAGTTGGAGAATGTTGTGACCAGTCGAGTCACGAGCCGCCACTAGTTAAAAATGGAGTTTAGAATGGGCTGGATACGTCTTTAAAAGGTTGAACGTAGCTGATGGAGGTCCAGGGCAGGATCTTCTGATGGAACGGGAATTGTGCTGGCTCAGTGGGAGCGAGGGGAGGGGCGTCTGATTACAAGCGAGGAGTAAAGAAGGATTAAGCCGACAAAACTTTGTGGTAGAATTAAATAGAGCTAAGGTAAGGCAATCGCAGACAACGGGAATGTCGATGTCATGTTGAAGGAGCTTGGAAGTTTAACGGAGGACCAGACTTTCTGATAAAGCTGCAGACAAGTTGAGTATTGAAGCTGCGCTTTGGACGGCTATGATGCCGAGGTGGAGACCGGATGGAACAGGAAAGAGTAACGTTGGAGCTCTTGGAGCCGAAAAGAGAAGCTGACTGAAAAGAAAGATCACCTGAGCAGGTAAGAAAATGATTGATAATATCTTGGCAGCGATGTGCAGAGAAACGACCTGCGTGAGCGAGGCAACGAAGTTTAGATATTAGAGGTGAAACACGAAACGACGGCGTCTGAGCGTTTGCTAAAAACGAAACACTAGACAGAAAAGGTGCAGGTGATCAGGGCTTAAATAGTAAATAGAACTAATTAACCGGAGATTAGAAAATTGAAAGATTAGAGATTAGCGCCCCCCCCCCCCCAGCTCCACGCCCCCCGAACCTCGCAAGCTAACATTAAATGGAGTAACATTGCAATCTGTTAAATGCAACAACACAAGAACGAAGAACAGGCGTACAAGGGCACACAGAGCCACTAGGAATGTGATCGAGATCATTGACATGGAATCTGCCTAAATGTATTTAATGTTGTCAGACTCCCCCCACACTTTATGTACAATATACACTTTCACCGTCATATGTTTGTATGCATATAAAATGTTCTTATAATACTGTAAGTGTTCGGTGGCTGCTGCTGAGTTTATTTATCGTGGCGGCGAGCAAAGAGTATCAGAGAAAATGCATGAGTAGAGGAATTCACCAAATAATGAATTAAAAATAAATTGTGCATTGTGTAGGGAGTTGTATTGTAATTTTAAAAGATTAATAAATATATAATGAAGTGTTACATACAGTACATGGTATAATATAGCTAACTACAAACACAAATGGCACTTCCTTCAAACTTATTTATTTATAGCCTACAATAATACATAGGCTACTAAAATAGACAAAAGTAGATGTCAACATAAGAAAATAAATTCCAACCAATATACATAGATGGCTTGCAGTGTATATATATATATATATATATATATATATATATATATATATATATATATATATATATATATATATATATATATATATTATATTCTTTTTAACCAAAAAAAGATTGCAAAATGCACATTAAAACAGTTAATGGGGCATTTGTTGAGGCTGTAAGGATAAAGCAGAGGAAGCAGAAACGAGCTTGTTAGTGGGACACAGAGAGCCAGGACTTAGGATAGAAGGCAAGGCCCGGACTTGGAGGGGTTCTAACTTGAAGTTTAGGATAGGAAGAGATCCCTGACCGATGAGCTGCCTTTATGTAGGACCGGGCTTGGTCGAAGGCTGAAGTCCCGAGGATCTGAAAACGCATAAAAGGGCTCTGACTCGGCAGAGGCACCTCTCTGGGTGAAGGAACAGTCCGATGAGTGCCAGGTTTCTGCTAGACAGAGACGATCAAGATTAGTATCAGTTATAAGTTCTTTCTATAGATTAGTATATCTTCTACTATTGAGGAGCTACAAGATTTTGTCCGAGCCATGGTCTGTATGTCAATTCCCACTGTCAGCTATTTTATGAAAGTAGTCCAGACCAAGCAAAATATCACATAGTACATTGCCAGATCTTATGTAAAACCTTTTATCATGGTAATGTATGAAGAACACAAGGGAAAATGAAGTTGTTTTTATTTAAAATTATTTATTTATATATGTGTGTGTACATACATACATACAATCAAGAAATAAAATAACACATTATATATACAGTGCTCTCTCGCTATAAGGCTCTCGGTTATAACGCGCCTCGGATATAATGCTCCTACAGCATGCCCCCTAATTCCCTATACCAGTGACTCATGCAATATTTCTGCAGTAAATACAGTACTTGTGTTGAAACTGTAAACAACTTATCAGTCTAATTTCCATTTCTGTCTCTCCCTTTTGATACAGTATCTGAACTGAAGAAAAGCTGCGCTGGCACTTTATAACGCAGACATTTTATTCAGCATTCGTTTTATAACTAAATAAATATTAGGCCTATTATGTGGTTCTTTTCTAATGTATTTACTTTTTTGCTGCGAGAGGAGCTGCAGCTTTCTGGTTAATTCACAAAAAGTTAAAAAAAAAATTCTTCAGTATATGTGCATTATAGAGAGGGAGTTTATTTATTTATTTATTTATTTATTTATTTATTTATTTATTGTGTCCCACGGCGCCCCCCACCCCCTCCCCCGTTTATAACGCTCTTCAGTTATAACGCTCATATTGTGTGTCCCCCGAGACCCGCGTCATGCGAGGGAGCACTGTGTGTGTGTGTGTATATATATACAGTGCATCAAAAACAGTTACATTTTTAGAGAACTTGTATTTCATGTAATAAAATTTAAAAAAAAAAAATAGCAATAAATAACAATAAAACTGAACAACATTAAAAACCTACATTAGGTAATTTATTAGCTGTCGAAAATGAACTGTGGGACAAATTTAACAGTATAACTAAACATTTATAGCAACTATTTTACATAGCATCGTACCATACCAGCAAAGAATCAAAAACATGAATTATAACACTGGTGTATACTTACCATCTCAGGTTCATCGACAGCCCAGCTAACTTGGCTGCCCATTCCTTTTCAACCCAATCCATCTGCTGCTGTCTTTTTTTGATTATGCGTTAGCGGTGCAATGTGTATCAGTATCCAGAGAGTGCCAAGTTTGGAAGCAAGGCTGTTTGCAATGGGAAACCATTACGTATGATTCACATTCGGGAGCGAAGCATGCAACAAACGTCATGTTCTATTATAGCCGTTCGGTAACAAAACCAGCATTTCTTATGCTTCTTTAGGTAGTCAGGAATGTGTAATGTATGTAACGATGAGGGAGGCTGACTTTGGCTGTTTGCTCGTATAGCGATACGTCGTCACCTATACCTATTCCCACTAGCTACCAGCAAAGATTTTCTCTAAAATGAAGATGAGAATATTTTCTGCATTTTTCAAAACCGGCTCTTCCCTAATTTTTTTTTTTCGCACAAGTCTTGGAAGAGAAGGAAACTGTTGGTGACCGCTGTGTCAATGAAGTGGAAAAACAATGTTTTCCACCATTCCATGGATTTAAGGGGAAAGTGGTAGGTACCAATTCTCCGGTAGGATGTGTCTACGCCGCCCATGTACTGATTATAGTTGTGAATGATAAGGCTGTCGCACCACTGTTAGAGTCCAGTGCCCCTTGGTTCTTAACAGCCTTTCTACAGTGCTCGATTTGCTGGCACTATGAAATGATGACAAACAAGTAACGGCTCGAGTATCCTTCCATTGAATTGCTAAAATGTTCCCGACACCATCTCATATCCTCACGCTTGCTCCGACGTTCCCATTGTTTATAATCCCTCAGAATAGCGGGAAAGTTGTATGCGATTTTGTGTTGCACGTGTAAAAATTATCGAACCATACATTATAGCCTTGATGGACAAGTGGTTGGACCAGTTCTAAGACTACCTTATTCGCTAAGTCAATTAGCCTACTGTTGCAACTGCTGGTGTAAATGTCAAAGTCTTGTGTAACCATTGTCTGACGCTGCTAGAAATCCACAATTTGAACTCCCACCTAGTGGTTTATCTTTCATAAACTGTCTAGAATGTGACTTAGACCTAACCATATGCTCATCGACAGTTACATTTTGGTTAGGCTGATAAAGTTTAAAACATGTGGCTTTTAGGTGATCGAGGATGTAGCACAGTTTGCGTAAACAATCAGTGTTATTTTCAGTGGCGGGATTGACAATATGTTGCGCAGCTGTTATCGCCTTGAATCATAAGAACGTTTACAAATGAGAGGAGGCCATTTGGCCCATCTTGCTCGTTTGATTGTTAGTAGCTTATTGATCCCAGAATCTTATCAAGCAGCTTCTTGAAGGATCCTAGGGTGTCGGCTTCAACAACATTACTGGGGGAGTTGGTTCCAAACCCTCAATTCTCTGTGTAAAAAAAAAAAAAAAACTGCCTCCTATTTTCTGTTCTGAATGCCCCTTTATCTAATCTCCATTTGTGACCCCAGGTCCTTGTTTCTTTTTTTCAGGTTGAAAAAGTCCCCTAGGTCAACAGTCATTACCTTTTAGAATTTTGAATACTTGAATCAGATCACCGAATCGATTGTATGTCATGAATGCTGGCCTAGCCCATAAGCCGTGATGTAAAGAAGCCGTGCTCCAATACCGATGAACGCCAGGAAACCGTACAATGCCCATGTAAATTGAGACCATAATGGAGGTTGAGTAGTAGACTGCCATTTCAACGGCGTGGTTGCTGAGCTGGAGACTGAATGTTTGGAGAGACGACAGGCAATGGAGCCGCTGCAGCAAAATAAAGAAGCTGCAGGATGGAGATAGCAGGTAGGAAAAATGTCTTCCTCAGAATCGTCCGAGTCAGACAAGAGAACAAAGCAACGAGGTTTAGGCATTTTTATTTTATTTATTTATTCTCAAAAGAAAATAAGGCACTATTAAAGAGTCTACACGTTAGCTACAAAGCGAAAACACTAGACCGGCAAGCTGCGTAAGATTGTGGCTTAAATAGACCATTAGTAATGATAGATATTAATTAGGCAGCTCCAGCTCCCGACCCCCAAATCTTGCAGAAAGGCTAACATTTGTATATAGTAAGTTGTGGCAAAATATCCCCCCGCAGGAGGGTAAATGACTGGTGGGGTTTAATTTTTGTAATGTCCATGTGCCAAAACACATCAGAAAGCATTCTGGGATATTGGAGGATACACAAATAACGCAGTTCGGTATTACAACGTCCACACTTGTGACAAACCGCACTACCTGATGCGATCTAATTTAGAACCGGACTCAGGACTACCCCCTGAGGTGGTCTTGAGTATAGTATTAAATGCTGCGTACTGTAGACGCTAACCATATTTAGCACTTTTAAGACAGTTTAAAGGCCACTAACATGGTTTAAATGCATAGTGTGGACAGACCTTGCTCTTTAACAGAACAATATAAAACAAAGGTGGGTGTGGGATGGTGTGTTTTTATTTATTTATTTATTTTTGTGGGGGGGGGGGGGTAATTCTTGGGACCTTAATGTATGTACAGTAACTAAAATAACATGAATTGTGCATAGAGTACTGTAACAAATTACTTTCCCCTTCAGAGTACCCCTTAGGAGACCAAGTGGGAGCTTGTTGTCCTGTTTTGAAGTATTTGTGCTGTGTTTAAAATCCTCATCTGAGCTCCAACGATTTGCATAATGGATACTGTAATGTAATGATTAATTCAGGCACAGACACCAATGCAGTCATTTGTTGATTTTTAAATAGGCACTGAGGCAGTCAATAATGGATATCTGTAAATTATGGGGAATGAAAGAATATTAAATGATTGGTTTGTTACCCAGTGAATGTATAAACTGCTGTGTTATTATTTACTATTTGCATTCAGTAAAGATCTAAGCTATTAATCACAGGCCTGCATTAAATCAAAATGATGGTGCTGTCATAATTAAAGTATAGCAATCAATTGTGTGCTGCCTTGGCTAAGATGGGGAAAAATGTTGCTTTTAAAACCAAAAATTAAAGGCTCTGAGCAAAGGAGACTCTAACTCACAGGGGGATATGTCATTTTAACACAATAACTGTCAAAGTTGGACTGATTCGTGGTAATAGTAACTTCAATTCCCTCCCAAAAGCTAAAACATCTCTCCTAATTTTGCTTTGCCTTAAATCTCAGGAATTGTTTGATATTTATGCTGTGTAAGAAAACTCGAAAGCTGCACAATGTTTGCTTTAATATACCCCCTAATTGGGATAAGCCATATATCCTGATTTCTTTACCCTGGGATTATCAATGGGTTTCATCAGGATTTGTTGTTGTTATTGTTGTTGTTGTTGTACACCATCTAGGATGAGGTTTATCACACAGGGTGTGTCAATATCTCGGTTAATTATTTCTACTAGTGAATTCTGTACAGATCTGGGCTAATGTTTTTTCTGTGATTATTTGTACAAATGTACATCATATTTTCTAGGCAATCCATGTTTATCAGGTTTTTTTTTTTTTGTATACCAAAAGTGAATGTCTCTTTCTGGTCTTGCCTAAAAGTACTATACCACTGTTTTGACCTGTTTAGGCATCCTGAACTGCTCAAATAAAAAAAATCCCGATGGGGAAACATCTTTTGCAACAGAAACTGCATCATGAATGAGGGTAAGGGAACACAAAATAAGTAGTAGTCTTCTGTATTCTTTCTGCAAGAGGGTGTTTCATCTGTTATCAGTTAAAACCTTGAATCCAAAACTTTGTAGGATTGATTGTTTTAAAGTCCGGCAACACATACTGGCTACACATAGGATAACAAATATTAATGGAAAATTCCAGAAACAGGTAGGTTGGTCCCACTAATAGGGCTCAGTGAAGGACAGACGGTGATCTAAGCACAATCAGCCAGAAAAGGAAATCGAAACCTGAAGCACTGATACGAATTAAAATCATAAGACTGGTTTATTTTCCAAACAACACTTGCTGTCCCTAATGGTGCAAAAGTGAAGACAGAGATACTCTAGAACCTGCATTGTGGCTGTGCACAATAGAGGGTTTCTCCCTTCCCCATCCATTGCATTAAGAAGAAATCCACAACACCTGAGCCCAATCTACCATGTCTAGAAGTGCCCTTTTCATTCCTAATTCAAGCTGCAATGAAATCAACAATGTCTTTTAAATGAAACCTTAAAGGCAAGATATTTAAGAGCCTTAGATATGCGATATCACGTATATAACTTTTTTTTAAATTTTATTTTTTAAACAGATGTGCTAGAGGCACTTTTTATATTCAATATTCAACAGAGAAATATGGTTTTCAGTGTGTTTTGTATTTTTTAATGAGTTATCCTAGCTCGCAAGGCTTGGCAATGATTGTCATGGCGATCCCCTGCATGCTCAACAGAATGCAAGTTACGGGGTAAGAGAGGGGAGTTCTGCCTGATCTTCATATTCATCCTGACTAATTATAGAAGGAACTGTAAGCAGGTCTGATGTGTAACCCATAACAGGCACTGTCTCGTTCTCTACCATGGTAATTAGCTGTGATGATTTATTACTTTCAAAGAGCACAGAATTATGCCCCACTGTTCTGACTGATTCAATGGGATCTGACTAAACCATCTGATGCTGGGCAGCCAGCCAGTTATTTGATTAGAAAGCGGGTCTTCTAAAGGGCCCTGCACTTGCTTTGCTCAGTGATTGACATCAATCAAAAATGAGGGGCTTTTTAAATTGGAAAGGGTAGTGCTTCCCTTCTAATCCTCTGACTGAGCAACCTGCCCACCAACTCCACCAAAATACACTCTATTGGCAATACATTTCAATATGTCTGCTTGGTGGAGGCAGAATGACAACGTGGAATTTCTACAGAGGATGTTTGCTGACAATATTTAGAGCCTAGCAACACAGACAGTACGTGTCTGTTTCAGACAAGAGAAGCTGTAAAGGAAGCAACAAATGAACAACATTTTTCAGAAATAAATTTTCCACTGTGGTAGACTTTTCAAAATGCTGTGTTGTGTGTGCAGTGTGTTTTTTTTTTTTTTTTTTTTAAATGTATCGTATAGTTGACTGAAGATGCAGACAAGGAGTTAAAGTGATTTGTTCACATTGACTTTAAAAACATATACCTTCATTATCAAAACTCTTCTTGTGTTTAATATTCAATAAGCACTTAATTGAAAGCAAACTGTAAACAATGCTCTTCTGAGAAAAGATCATAAAAGACTGTTTAAAGCAATCGTAGCTCACTCATCGTGCACTTCCATTCATGATACATTATTAAATAAGGTCAAATAAATTCTAAGGTAATTTCACCTAAAATGTGTCTCTTGAGGTCAAAGCATATTACTGGTTGTTTGCAAAGTATGTTATTAGAGGATGTAGCTGGTTGGTTACTGCCAAGAAAGAAGGACCTGAAGGGCTGGGACTATTTCACTACTCACCAGGTACAAGATAATATGAAAGCAAGGCCTGTAAACAGAAATTTCTTACCAACCAGATTCTTTCTAAACTACACATTTATTTTGAATGAATGTGCATAGCTTCAATCCCATTAACTTTATTTTTCTGCTTGGAAAAGACTGAAATTACGGCTTGCCGTTGTATTACATGAACAACAAAGAAATTGCAAATTCTGCAATGCAAAGTAGCTTTCAGGGGACCTTTTAAGGACAGGTATGTATATTGAACATGTTTTAAAAAATAATGAATTCTCAAATCAAATTTAAAGATTTTGAAAACAGTAATAACCAATGGAAAACAGTGTATTAAAATGTACACAGGGTTGCATAAAGAGGTATAATTCAAACTAAATATTGATGGTATAATTGAAATGAATTTGTTAAATCACTTAATTCCTGTAAATGTCAATAAGTTTAAAAGCGGGCAGCAGAGCCCTCATTGAAGGGGGAAAATAATTTCCATTAATTACTGAAGCAAACCTGAAAAATATTGTGTCAGTAAAGAGGGCCCTTACCTTGTCCTCCGATTTCCTTTGTGCAGCACAGTATGACAAGGACAGGTTTCATTAGACCTGCTCAGATTCCTCCTTCTTCACTTGCAGGCGCTTGATTAGCTGGATCCCTTTGTGCTATTTGGGTTAAGAACAGGTATTAAAAAGAACTTATTGTCAGAAACCACTCACATATACCAAGATTGGATATCAACAGCAATCAGCCACTGCAGTGACTTTAAAAAAAAAAAAAAACCTTTTGCATACAGTAAACTATATGGTTGCTCATTGAGGACATAACATAATTATATATATATATATATATATATATATATATATATATATATATATATATAACACAGTGCCTTGCAAAAGTATTCAGACCCCTGACCAATTCTCAGGTACATTGAAATTTCGTTCTGTTTGATATTTTATTTTAAAACACTGAAACTCAAAATCAATTATTGTAAGGTGACATTGGTTTTATATTGAAATATTTAAGAAATAAAAAATTGAAATATCTTTCCCCCTTCAATGAGGGCTCTGCTGTCCGCTTTTAAACTTATTGACATTTACAGGAATTAAGTGATTTAACAAATTCATTTCAATGATACCATCAATATTTAGTTTGAATTATACCTCTTTATGCAACCCTGTGTACATTTTAATACACTGTTTTCCATTGGTTATTACTGTTTTCAAAATCTTTAAATTTGATTTGAGAATTCATAATTTTTTTAAAATGTGTTCAATATGAATCTAATCCTTTCTGTTTCACATACAGGCATGGATACTCACACCAGTCTACCTCACCTCAGTAACGTTTTGTACCTGGCTTATTCTTAATACTGTATATAGCTGTGGTTTTCAACCTTTTCATCTCAAGTGCCAGTATTTCCAGCAGGGACCACCAGGTGTACCAGTAACGGCAATCTTCAACGGCTGTTGTAGTTGCTAAGATGGCAGTGAGTTGGCTGCCTCTGTGGTTTCATTAATTCAGTTTTTTTTTTTTTTTTTTACTTTATCTTCTGCGTAATAAATTGTGATAATTTCTATTTATTACTTTTTTAACCTAATTTTAATGTTTTTTTTTTTTTCACAATTTGCAAATTTTTACCTGACATTCTCTGCTACGGGGTCACTGTCCGCGTATCTGCCTGCTGCCTGAGCTGAGGACCTGGCCCAGGAGCTCCTGCCTGTACTGCTACTGTCTGAGGCTGCTGTCTGTATACCATCTGTTTGTTACTTTTGCTGGGGGTTTGCAAGGGTTTGCTAGGTGTGTCCCTACTGCTGCATCAACGCCGACTCTTGGCACTGTGCTGTTGCCTGCCTCTAACTTACTAAATAGGTCACTGTTTACACTGGACATTGTTTTTACTGGATATTGCTCAAACTGGATATTGCTTTAGCTGTTTTAACACTATCTGAACTGTACAGAAATTGGACACTGAATTCTTTGAATCCAAGCTGTTACTTGATATATTGTGCAAATGCCCCCCCAAAATTAGATACTCCTTTATAGTTTACTCTTTGAGAGCAGCAGGCAATGTGTACCCTCTATCCCATGGATGCTGTACATGCTTGTCGGCCACCGTGGATCTGGGGGTTCTGTGTCCACCGGGGTCTGTTCCGGGAGTATTATGTTTTTAGGAGAAGCCGGAAATGTAAATTATTTAAATTCGCAGTCAATACCACACACCTTAAATAGACCAGGGAAAAAAGAATTAGAAAATTGGAAACCTTCTATCCGCATAGGCCTTTTTAAATGCACACTCTATATACTTATTAGTTTATGTAGCAGACACGTTTATCCAAGGCAACTTAAAGAGACTAGGGTGTGTGAACTATGCATCAGCTGCAGAGTCATTTACAATTACGTCTCCCCTGAAAGACAGAGCACAAGGAGGTTAAGCGACTTGCTCAGGGTCACACAGAGTCAGTGAGCTGAGGTGGGATTTGAACCTGGGACCGCCTGGTTACAAGCCCTTTTCTTTAACCACTGGACCACACAGCCTCCATATACAATACATCTCTGATAATTCAGGTATCAGGACTAGATGCCCTTTGTATAACACAAACCTGGCTGGGGAGAAATTATATCCTGCCCCTAAATGAGGTCTGCCCACCCGTGTTTTCTTTACTACATAAACCCCGTCAGGGTAAACGTGGTGGGTGTGTTGCAATCTGTTCTCACACCAGATTGGTTTTACATAAGCTAGATGGTATATGCTATAGTTTATTTGAGCTATTGATATTTCCTTTTGATTGTTCTTTCCCAATTACTGTGTTATTGGTTTATCAGCCCCCTAAACATTATTATTTTTTATTTTTTGAAGAAGTCTCTGAGCTACTGTCCTCACTTTTCTCCTGTCACTCATTCTAGAGCAGGGGTCTCCCACCCTGGTCCTGGAAAGCTACTGTGGCTGCTGGCTTTCGTTTCAACCAATCTCTCAGTTATTTAATTGAACCAATTAGTGGCTTAGTTAGTCAAGATTAACAGGTGTTCCAGATCTTTAGCCACTGATGATGTAAAGACACCTATAAAATCTGCTGGATAGGGGCTCTCCAGGACCAGGGTTGGACACCCCTGCTCTAGACTTTTGATTGTGGGTGATTAACATCAATATAGAGAACTGTTTGGATAACCTTTCTATAAATATCACTGCTCTTTTAGATTCTTTAAATTTGAATCCACATATCTCAGCACCTACCCACATTAATGACATACTCCTAGATGTGGTTATTACATTAGGTCTATCTCCTAGTAACCTTTCTCTTACTTTGCTTTCTTTCTCTGACCATGTTCTAGTTTCTTTTGATATCCTGCTGTATTGCCACAAGCTATTGTATTTAGACCTTTCAGATCCAATTAAGTTAATGAGCTTGGTTGCTGATTTGACGCTAAATACTGCGCTGTTATTACCAACTGATGAGGCAGTTCCCCTGCATAATTCTACTCTAGCCAGTATTATTGATAAGGTAGCACCACTTTGTACCCGCACTATTAGTCTAAAACGCTTTCCTCCCTGGTACACCGAGAATCTTAAGGATTAAAAACTGAAGGTCGCAGTTTGGAACAAAAATGGAGAGTATCTGGGCTCTGTGTTGACCTTGAGATCTGGAAGATGCATACGAAAAAATATCAATTGGCCTGGACCACTGCAAAATAATCTTATTTCTCTTAATATTATTTCCACTGGTAAAAATCAGCCAAAAGCGCCGTTTTAATACTGTTAAACGAATCCAGTGCATGGAGATCAAACTGACACCTGTAAAAACCTAAAAAATGTACAGATAAAATTGAAGTGATTAGGACTCAGCTGTCCTCTACCATTAGTACTGCAGCCCCCTCTAGTCTTGATTGTTATTCAAATACAACTGCTATTTTTAAGGAATTTACAGCAGCTGACTTAAAGGCTGTCATAACTAAACTAAATCCTACGACCTGTGGTTTGGATCCTTGGCCTCCCTGATTAATTATGGAGTGTTCTCCTATCCTGGGTCCCACTCTAACTCCTATTGTTAAATCCTCTTTGATATCTAGAAGGGTTCCCTTTACTCTAAAACTGGCTGAAATTATACCACTCCTAAAAAAAGCATAACCTTCCCCCACACGATCTTGCAAATTATAGGCCTATTTCCAACATTCCCTTTCTAGCTTCAGGGTCATTTTTGTAAATATGGGCCACTGGAAACGTTTGTCTGGTTTTTGCTCAGGCCATGGTACTGAGACTGCCCTTTTTTGGATCATGGGATCTTACTGGACAGATTACAAAATTACATTGGAATGGTTTTGCTCCTATCTATTACATTGACGCCATTTTGTCTCTATGGGTCAATACTCCTCAGACAGGCGACGTGAAGTATGGAGTTCCACAAGGCTCAATCCTTGGTCCCTTGCTTTTCAGTGTCTATATGCTCCCTCTTGGATCAATTATTAATAAATACAATTTGGGATTTCGCTGTTATGCGGCTGACACTGGTGTATTTTTCCCTTCCTACAAAACCAGAGATGGCGTTTTTTTTTTTTTTTGTTTTTTTTTTGCTGTCTCGGTGCCTGAACGAAGTTCAATTATGGATGGCTGAAAACTTCTTGAAAATAAATCCCAGTAAAACACAGGTATTATTAGAGGGCTCCAAAAAGCGTTTGATATTAATCTTTATCTAATACTGTCAGAAACTTGGGAATCACTATGGATTCAGAACTGTGTTTGGATACCCACATTAGCTCAGTTATGAAGGTTTTGTTTTATCATTTGAGGAACATTGCTAAACTGAGACCCATTTTACCTGATAAAGATGCAGAGATGTTGGTTCATGCTCTTGTTCTTTCTCTTTTGGATTATTGTAATGCTCTGTTTGCTGGCCATCATTCTAAGCTACATCGGCTCCAACTAGTACAAAATGCTGCAGCTGGAATGCTTACACGCACTAGCCGTTCACAACATATCACTCTGATTCTTAGATCACTGCACTGGCTTCCTGTTAAATTTACAATTGATTTTAAAATTCTGCTCGCTATTTATGAGGCACGACGCAGCCTTGGTCCTCAATATTTGCAGGAACTGTTGGTGCCCTATGCTGCTAGTCAAAGTTTGCAATCAATAAATGCTGAACAGTTTGTGGTTTCATAAAGTCATAAAGAACAATATAAAGGTTTCTTATTGTCATAAAGAACACCTGCCAGTGCATACCAGTTGCAAGCCTGTCACGTACCAGTACTGGTACATGTACCACAGGTTGAAGTCCACTGGTATACAGTATATGTCAATGTTTGACACATACACACACACAAACACTTTCAGATTGAAAATGTGGTGTTGTTGGCTCACCTCTACATGTATATTTAATCATGGACCATTTTTAAAATAATAATAATAATAATAATAATAATAATAATTAAAATAACAGACCCATGTGTATTGACAAGTGATGAAAATTCACCTTAAATAGCAATTAAAACAACACAAGGATATCACATTTTTATTATTATTATTATTATTATTTATTTCTTATCAGACACCCTTATCCAGGGCGACTTACAACTGTTACAAGATATCACATTATACATTATTTCACATATCACATTATTTTTTACATACAATTACCCATTTATACAGTTGGGTTTTTACTGGAGCAATCTAGGTAAAGTACCTTGCTCAAGGGTACAACAGCAGTGTCCCTCACTGGGGATTGAACCCACGACCCTCCGGTCAAGAGTCCAGAGCCCTAACCACTACTCCACACTGCTGCCCTTGATAGTACATCTACTTCTTTGAATCGTTCTACGAATCTGCCTCATGTCAGTTGCGAGATAAACATTATGGAAGATATTTTCCATGTAGGTCTGTAATTAACCATACATAATAGAACCACGAAGGCCAAAATGGGCACATCTAAATTTCAATAAACAATTTTAAATCCCCTTGGTGTGATTATGCAGATGAAATGCACAAGTACAGAACAGAGTGCAAATGCACCTCTCTCAGACTCCATCACCCATATCATTACCATTTTAATAGTGTGCATGCAAGCAACAAAAACAGATCAAAGAAGCGAAAGCGTACCGCACAGAAGCAGCTGAAAGGGTACAGAAACAATGTGAAAGAGATCACTTGCATAACGTTATTTTTCCTGAGATCCTCATTTTTGTTGATGGTGATGCACACATCTGTTTCTTTTTTCATGTTGTATTTGTTTTACTCCACGACCACATCAGATGTTGATATTCATTCATGCACAGAAAGGACATGAGCTCCGGTAATTCTTGGATGATCAGTACCATACATATACATTAGCAGCAAAAAAGAATTTAAATTGCATTCTTTCCATGCTGCCACATTTGATGGTACGTGTATCTACTGTACACAGACTCCCTTGACTTTTTTTTTTCCCAGTGGCTCAAATACCAATAACGAACCTGACTGTCACCAACATATGAGAACCATTCACTTTGATTCAATGCTGTCCCAGTGGTGCTAATCAAGGAATGATTGAAAGTGAGAGGAAAGCAGAAGACTGTTGTAAGTGGGGAACCAAGATTGCCCAGATAGTGATAATAACTCCTGTCATGAAGCGCCTGTGATATGCAGGTTTTCAACACAAGGTGTCTTAGGAACAGGATCAGTGACTCAACTGCAAGGCTATATCCACTAAATATTTTGATTTCAGGGTTGTTCTGGAGTTTTTGCAGGTGTTACACTCACTATTCAATGGGGAAATCTGCCTGGCCATTTTGCAAAATGACTGGATGTTTGTTTTTTATTTGACCCCCCACCCTCTCCAAATGGGTTTCTATAATGGTAAATGCCAAAACACGTATCACTTTGAATGTTGTAGAAGTACTGGCAACCGTGCTCTTGTTAGATTGCTTGCACATTGAAATCATGTTCATATATTCTGTAGAGACAATTAACATTTCTGATACAAAGTCCCTATTACAATATAAAAGAACTGTAAGATATATAGAAATACTACAAGAGAAGCTAATAACGTTCTTTGACAAACCTTTCAGTTAGATATTATGTTAGATATTTAGTAAGCACACAGTAAAATGGACAGCATTATATTGCACGCTTCAGAACTGTAAACAAAGTGGATTTCTATGTTATAATTTTTTATGGTTATAAAACCTAGCATATAAGACATGCTCAAATTAAACAATTTCTGCAATTCGTACAGGGCTCCTCACGGCCCTTAGTTATAATCATAAAGCAACCCTGTTTTATTTGGGGGCACGTGACCTGACAATCAATAAACAACATGACTGTCACCTCTCAATGCCATCCATCCAGACTGCCAGAGGACAGCTCTGTGGTGTTAATAAAGGGCTAAATTAAAGACAGAGTTTGAACCCAGCAAGCAGCAAGCGGTCAGATCTGGATAGTGATAATAACTCCCGTGAGGAAGAGCCTGAAGTTTCAATAAAAAGCACTGTTAGGGCACCCTGTGTGAAATGCATACTGTATGGCTGGAAACACTGTACACCCTCTATATTGTAACCCATGTGTTAAAGGCATGCTACAGAGAGATACTATTTGGACGAAAGTAACAAGATGCTAAGACACAATATATTTAATCAAAATTGTAGAGCAGCACCCTAACAAGGTTCCATAAGTGTTTACTTATGTTCTCTAATGGAACAGTAGTAAACACTTATGAAACCTCCTACCATAGTTCTGAGACAATGCGATTTTGAGTTAGGTGAATGTGTTCTTAGTAGTACTGGTACTCTCTACCAAACCATCATATTGTTAGCTATGCCACATGCACTGTGAAGAAATTTAAATCTGCCCTTTAAATTTAAGCACAAAAAATCATAGTATTATAAAACAACATGATTTATCTGAGGGCAAAGGTTGTTTAATTTTAAATTTAACAGTAGAAGCCTCTTTCAGTATTCATTCTTTCTGCTACACTTGCAAGTTTTCTTTGTACGCCTGAGTCAAAGCTATCAGTAATTTCTGTGACTCACTGTTGTACTAACAGTACTAGTAAACAGTTCTTGGCCTGGAGATTGTTTTAGTGTTTTAGATTCTCCTTCATGACTAAATATTCTATAGATCTGACCCTCACAATCCATTCCATTCCAGCCAGATCCTAAATTAGTTAATTGAACAGGCTAAGGATCAATAAACTAATAAAAAAATTGATGGGAACAAAGTTTTGGCAAGTAGTAGTAATACTTCTTTGAACATGGGTGTGTTAACATAACAATATAAAACTAACAAGGATTGTGGGAAGATAGTTGTTTATATACAGCTCCATATTAGTTGACCATTATGTATACCCTCTCAGACAATCAGAATGCATGAATCATCCCAATTGTGTTATCCCAATTGTGTTTTATAAATCAAGTCATATTGTCATGTTATTCATGTCTGATTAAGCAGGGCTCATTTTGTGCCTGACAAACCTCTTACTTTTCAGTTTACAGGCACTCATGTCTGGTAAACACACATTTTATTCTCCTGCAGAACTGGTATAGGTCAGGAATGGGCAACTCCAGTCCTGAAGGGCCATTCTGCACCATGTTTAACAGGTATATTGACTTGAATTTACTTCTTTGGGACCTGGATGGAGGTTCAAGGCCAGTCTCCTAATCCTGGTTAAAAAAAAAAAAAAAAAAAAAAAAAGATTATGTTGAGTGATTCGTGCTTCCTTTCTGACAATGTGGCCATTATATGGTCAATTGCAGTAATGTGTTGGCTAAAATGGTAAGGCAACAGGAAACTTTACCAATGGAACAGTCTAGACCAGCCACAGTGCAAAATTGGTATGGTCAAGTAAGCTGGTTGCATGACTTTAGCGGTTTGTGAGTCAGTAATTTGTCAAGCTACCTACATTTATATATAAATACATCAAAGAGCAAACTACCCACATTTTAAATGAAGGATGTTATTAATATTCATAGACTGACATCTAGTGGTAAAAATGTGTAATTGTATTAAAAGTAAAACGGCTAACCACAAAACCATACTAAAAAAGAAGTGATGCACAAAATATGACACACATCTGTCATATTTTGCACAGATGATGCAGCCAGTTTGGCGGCAGCTTCAATTACATAAGCATGTTGGCAAAGTTGAAAATCCAAAGGCTTTGTTTCTAAGGTGGATAAATAAACAGCCACGAACCTCCTCCAAACACAATTCCAGTCAGGAGACGGTTCGGTCAGACCATGAAAACCATTAGCTGTGCCACATGGACCACAGGAAAGGCTCCAGACTGTCTGCCGGAACACATGCGTATAGACAGTACAGGTTAACGTGATTGTAGCTAGCAAAATAATTCTACACATCTCATGTCTTGTGCCCTTGCATTCATTATACAGGTCTTAGATGTGCAGTTTGAGCTTGTACTACACTAGGTTGTTTGCAAGCCATGCTTTCAGGTAGTGTTGCACTTCCTTGGTCACCTTGAGAATGACATTGTCCTCTCCCCTTCAATGCCTTTCCTGGCATTAATGAACTAGGTTTTACCTCTATTGACTGACATGCTTTCAGTCAGTAACATGCATTGACCCAGAAGTCACTCCTGAGGTGAAATGACCTAGGAAGTGCATGTGTAAGAGATTTTCAGAAACTGAGAACTTTCCTTAACTTAATTTAGTAGCAGCTGAAAATACATGTTTGCCACAACATGTGTTTCTTTTAAACAACAAATATGAGACCTATGTAACGTAAGGAACTGTAAAACATGCGTGATTTATGAAAATGTTTTGTTCTGCAATCAGTTTAAATAACAGAAGATTTGTCAAGATATGTCAACTGAGCTTGGGTTAGCTCTCAATCCTATTTTATGTTGAAGCAACTTTCTTGACCTGATAAACTCTTCGGATGGTAAGATCTGGGTGTCTATAAAAAATAATGGTAACGGACATTAACAGCACTTCAGAAAAAAATAAGATAATTGATTTTTCTAAAAGCAAACTGAAAATCAATTTATATTCAAGGACAAGTATAAAAGTACATGCTTTGTTACCTTTGTAAGAAAAGTGTTTTTGCTATCAGAACAAGCCTGAGTTACAGTTTCAAATTGACATGTTCTGCCACCTTCTGTGATTTTCTCAAGCTGAAGATTACAGATGGTGGCTGAAAATTGCCTCAAAGTGGTAGAGATTGAAAAGAGACATCTTAAATCAATAATTTTGAATGCACTATGGCTTAACTGTGAAATTAGAGTTCTTTACAAATAAACCACATGCATTACATACTCCATTCTGAGATTTCTGCCTCTGTATTTTTCATTTTTTACATCTGTATTTGTATTACGTGTCTACAATACAAACAGATATGTAACGTACCCAAACCAGTAAAGGTTACCTGATGTGCAATTCCATTTTAAACATCTGAATGGAATGCCCAGCCTGTTGCAAAATGTATGCATAAAATCATAGATAATGAGATTAATTTAATTGAATTATTTACCTAATATATATATTATATTAATATTAAGTATATTAATACAAAGTGTTATATAACAACAAAACCATTACAAGAAATATATATTATGGATAATGTTGTGTCTTACACATAACCTTATACATGTATAAAGGAGTATAGCACCATCTACTGGATATTAATACATCACAGATAACAAAAGTAAAAAATATCAGCAAGGGGCATACATGAAATTGTTTAACGCATACATGTTTTAATAGATTAACGTTAGTGTACTGGTATATATTTCTGCATCTAAATCTATTAAAATGGGGTTTCATGTCTGCAATCTAGCTTTATTCTAACAACAGTACAGTACATTGTAAAAGGGGAAGAAATGTTAGGTAACCCTCCAGTCCAGTAGGTGTCTCTCCCAACTCTCACAAATACAGCCAGGACAACGCTATGATCTCATCAGGGAGCGACGGCCCATAGGTTTTGTGTCCTCTATGGTGTTATTGTAAGGTCGACATTTCTGTAACTTCTAGGGTTTTCTTAGTTTGTCGATCTTCAAAATGTCTGGTTACACCCCCGACGAGAAGCTCCGCTTGGAGCAGCTGACACAGCTGAGAAGGAAGTGGTTGAAGGATCAGGAGCTGAGCCCCCGTGAGCCCGTCCTGCCTCCTCAAAAACAGGGACCTGTGGCTAAATTCTGGTCTGGATTTCTGCAGCCCAAGACCTTGTGGAGGATTTATGTAAGTTTATAAAAATAGTACAGTATTTGCAGATTGTTCAAAAGCGTTTACAAATGCTGCGTAGCTCGCACGTGGATTTCCTGTGTCTCATACTTCTGTCAGTGTCAGAATAAATGTATACAGCAGAATGAAACAATGGGAAGAGTGCTGTCTGGTATTAATTAAGTGCACCCAATGTGCACTTATTATTATTATTATTATTATTATTATTATTATTATTATTATTATTAGCACCGTGTTTAATAATTCGTGTATATTTATATATACTCAGTGTTGTCTCATGAACTTCACGTTGTCTCTTCTTTTTAATCTTTGAATTATAGAGTTAACATAACAATTGTAGTAAGTGTGAAATTTCAATTGTTTAATTTTCTTTTCAGACTTTCAAAGCCTGCAATGCTGGGTGGTGGACTTTTACTCGGCTATTAATACCCGCTTGGGCGGTGCATTACTATGTAAAATATCATCTTGCAGTAAGTAACCTATTGGCAATAGAAATATGGTACTTTTTCCTGTTGAAGATTTTTTCGTTTAGTTCTTTGTTTGTATGATATACTTTATTTTGGATCATGCAACTATTAAAAAAAAAAAAAAAAAACATATCGTTTGTTTTGGAAACATTTGTGAATAGGTTGGAACAACATTGTGATATTTTCAGGGATATGGAGTTTTCTAAATCCATGCAAGTGCATTCTGTGAAAGGCACCTTTAAATGATAAAGGGTTGTGAATTGTCATAAGCAAGCAGGTCATAATTAAACAATAATAGGTAAAGGCATCTTAATGGACATACACTGAGGCAGAATTTTGAAATGTACCTAACTTGCATAAACAGTCATTTCACACCATCTGGTTGGTCAAACTTACCACCTTAACATATCCAAAAATAACAATTTCCAAATTGCCAAATGTGTTAAATCAAAGTTCACTGTATACTTAAGTATACTAGATACGGTATACTATGTACTTGAGCAGTCATGCAATGACAAGCTTGCATTACATTTCTTTTTTGCAGAAAATGCCATATGGTATTGTAGAAGTGAAACCCAAGCTGTTCCCTGTAAGTTAATGGATTTATTTTTAATTGTGTGTTTTAAAAGCCATTAACGTTATGTATGGCACCTCACCCATCACTTTTTTAAAATGTTGTATCTGCTATAATGTTTAGCTATTTGCTTCAGGAAATTTAAAATGAAAGATCATGTAAATAAAAGCAGTTTACAGTGCTCTTGATTTGTAATTTTCAATATTTATTGCATGTTATTGGGCAGTGTGCTTAAAAAACGTTTTTTTTTTTTGTATTTAAGCATATGCTTTAATACTTAATTTTGGTAAGAACTAGATTAGTTTTTTTGGGTAATAATCTTAACTAATTCTCAAAATATTATTTTGTTTCCTTTAGGGCGATACAGTTTTGGAAA
Source organism: Acipenser ruthenus (assembly GCF_902713425.1). Taxonomy (NCBI): domain Eukaryota; kingdom Metazoa; phylum Chordata; class Actinopteri; order Acipenseriformes; family Acipenseridae; genus Acipenser; species Acipenser ruthenus. The sequence continues at coordinate 76,335,460 of NC_081190.1, forward strand.
CTGGGGAGATAATTCCAGGCTTACCAGAGGAAGAGAGCCATGGACATCATTAAACACGGAAGCACATCTGAACAACTAGACACCGTGTATTATGTTGTAAAAAAAAAACAAAAAAAAAAAACTATTCTATTTATCATTAAAACTGATTTAACAAAGATATTCACTGTCTCCTTTTAATGCATGGCTGTATGTACAGTATATGTAGCAGATACTGGGTGGTTCAACATGGTAACATTTTATACCCTGATATTGATGTGATAAAGCCATCTCAAATTTCTTTATCAAAAAAATGACATCACACATTAGTTGTAGCGCGGAGTTATTCTTGTTTAACTATATTGAAAAAAATAGAGGGTGCTATGTAAGATGTGAGCTGTTTTTTTGCCCACTTGTAGTTTTGGACCACATCTCACAAACCGCAAAGTAATGTAGCTATGGAAAGTAAGAGGCTACGTTTATCTTATGTGAAGCTGTTGTGGTGTTTTTCGTTTGTGGGTCTGCTTGTACAATATTGTTACATTGCCATCTAGTGATGAATGACAAATAAAAACATGGGAGAAAATTATAGAAATAGGAAATGTAGTTTTCCAGGTTCTGCATTGCCTCAACTAGCCACCACACTACAATCACTGCCTCCTGACATTTTGCAGAGAATTCCACGTAAAGTTATGATTGCGTTTGCGGATTGTATAACATTTGTATAACTCTACAGTGTACTGTGACAGTCACTGCAAAAAGGGGTCCACATTTTGAATGAAGACTATTAAAATGACAAACATATGGGTTTCATCATCATATGTTCCAAAATGTTGACAACTGAATAACCTGTAGTAAATCATACCATAGCCAAGTTACATCACAGCTCAATATGCAGTTTTCCACAAGTCTAGGTTTAAAATACTTGATCAGTAAGTTAGAGGACTGGGTTTACTATAACTAGTTAACTTGCAATCACAAAATCTGAGGTTATTATGGTTTAACAATATAAAATGTATTAAGAAAAATCTTGACCATACAACTTGGTAGGATTTCCTTTGTATTCGTCTTGTAGATACATTGTTATAACATGTTCATGATTTTTGCACATCTGGGGTACTTATTTTGCCACTCCGTTTCAGTCCATTTCAACTGCTTAATACTTAAACTTGATTGGATTCAGAGGCATGACAACAAAATACTAAATGTACACAATGTTATTTTTTAAATAGTTTTATTTTACATGCACACTATTTACAATATCATTTTCCATATATATTTTGATTAAACCATATTTAATGAAAAAGGATCAGTTGAGCATAAATTGTAAAATCACTTTTTTATTGTTGTTGTTGTTTTAAACATCCGAGTTTCTGACACAAGCTTTCTGATGCATCTGGTTTCATTCATGTTTACATTCAGTTCCAAATTGAGAGTTCAGTTTGTGGTCTTGAATTGCTTTTCCAGTTGCCACTTTGCTGCGATTCTTGTTGCATAGATGACATATCCCCAGGACAGAACCACTATTACTAGAAGTATCTGAAGTGAAAATCAAAAGTGTAGATGTATACAAATGGTGTTACATTTCTCAACTTGCATGGCCTAACATTAGTCTCAATGATGATCACAATAGCATTGTACCAAAAGTTGATCAGCTCCTTGGAGTCGTCAGGTAAACTAGATCAAGTTTAGTGCTGACTGCAGCGTACTAAACCATACCCTTGTAGTCACAAAAAGATACACAAATGGATTAAGTTAGCCTCTCCTTAGTACTCTCCTTTTCCCTCAACATGTGCTTAGTTAGACATGAAAACGGTATTATTATTTGTGTCCCGTATGCCAGGCCAAATATATAGCACAATGTAGATTTGTGTAAGTAGGCAAATAATGTGGTCGAATTATATTTGCACTAAAACTAACAAAAAACAACTATTTTTCAAATCGTCTAAATCCTTCCTGGTTTACATTTTCTTCTGATTAGCATGCTATGGTGTATTTTAAAACACATTTTGTTTGTGAATTCACTGGTATGTTCTCGTCCAGAAGTTAGTCACAGTGAAATCGACTAAACCACTTGTACGATGCAATTATCCCACTATGGCCGTTAAATTATGTAAGGCGCCTCACCCACCGCTTGCTTTATTTATTCGATATACCATGATCTACACAAAATCTATACATTCTTTCTCTACGCGCTATATCACTTCTGTCTAATGTATGTGGTACAGTAGTACTTACCAAAGATAACATCCTGTCGAGTGCACGTTCGCTGACATAAATCATTGTAAACGTTGCTTCAGGTCTATCCTGTCTGAAACACCAGAAACAGCCTCAGTCTTATTAATCCTCGAGTCTTCCCGAAGCAACAGCGAGTAAACTGGAAACAAACAACCAGGCAAGCAAACCTAAAGAAGAGTTACCAACACGGTGCCAGTAACAGTACTTTAACATGTCTCACAGCGCCACCAACATGAATACATTGATTACAAATTATTATTATTATTGTCGATAAGAGTTACAAGAGATTTGGGAGTTTATTTTTTTAATATTAACATGTGTTGTGTGGTGTTGTTTTTTTTTTTTTTTTTGTATAATGTCCGATTTTTGGAATATTACGTTTTTATTTTGAACACAACCCTGGATATTTATACTTACTTGCCCCTCCAAATCGACAGGGAGATATCATCAATTCCTCAGGTTTAAACTGTGTGGAGTTCAGAATGACCCGCTACCGTAACACATCCGGGTCATCGTCAATGCCGTCTTTTCCGGTTTATGAAGACTTGATAACCGTGCTGTGAGATCTTCGACAACAAGTAAGGAAGTAAACAATCACAAAACTGTTTTGTGTCATGGTTGAGAAACATTTGTGACATATGACATGTCATCATTACCGGCGTCATAGCTGTGGTTACAATTACTAAAAAGCAGTTTATAGATTAACGTCTGGAGTACTGCTTTTCCTGTCCATGCTCATTGCAGGTAAGAAATGCGGTGCTCTACTGGCTGGTTCGTTTTTTTAAACTGAAACATATGTATATATTTTATAAACTTGTAAAAACAAAAAAAAGTCTTGTTTGCTTTTTGATACCTTGGGATTCTGGCACAGTTCGCATATAACTCCCGTTCTGTGAGTAAACAATGAAACAGGAATTGTGGGCCGAGAATGGGTTCGATTCAATTGTAATATGGACAATACCATTTCATAGACATATAAAACGATATTGACATTAGTTGAAATAGCAGAAACTTGATGTATTCAGCTTTTTTTTTTTTTTTAAATTGTATTTGAACACAATGCTGTGTAGTTTGTATTGCCGTCTCAACCAGGCCTTATGTCATTTTAAACATTCAAAATGTCCTCCCTCAGATTTATCATTAGAACTGACACGAAAATGCGACATACTGCTGTAAAAGTAATACGTATTTTGCAATATCGTTTTTTTGTTTGACTGTCACTCATTCCTGTGACGATGATTCAACGAAGCCTTTGGTGACACACGTTGCTTGCTGTCTGTGTATTCTGCAGTTGAAGAATGCTTGTGCAGTTAACTTAAGGTTGTAAATCAATGTTCTTGGAGTCGAAGTGGGCTCGTTTGACAGTTGCTATGTTGCAGCTATAGACAGGACTTTACCCTGTTGTGATTCTTTTTTTGTATATATTTAACTAATTAAAGAAAAAAAATGTTAGTAGTGGAGGTTTCATTGTATCCCTGTTCCATCTGACCTTGTCCCTTTAGCTGTAATAGTACAATTAACATATTGGATTGTTTGCCAGAATAAAGTTAACGAAAGAAAACGATCCTTTGTGTTATTTAATTTGAAATGCAAAATGCTGTTGCCTACTTCCTTTTGTTATTTATTGTCCTTAAAGGTCACAGGTCCATACCATGAAATTGTAGGTTTATTAAAAGTAATTTATGTTTGCGAACACTTATTTTATTTAAGTGTTTTTTTTATTTTTATTTTTTTATTAAGCGATTATTTATTAACTTTGTTTTAAGAACTTAACTTTGTTTCTTTATTTATAAAGATTTCTGCAGTTTATCAGCTTAGCGGGTTTCTGAGACAGTGTTATACAGTAACTTTGAAACTAAAATTCTAGAACTTGCATTTTATTAATGTCAAGCCACCATAACCAGATGGCTACTTTTTAATACAATCATTTACTACTGGCTGATTTTGGGCAAATCACATAATTTTAAGGTTTTTAGTATGCAATCAGTATTTATGAAAAACCCTTAAAGCATATGTTTTCATAATTTTTATTTGTTTATTTTTATTTCATGTATATGTACAGATCATGGCATCTACAAAGAAGAAGCTGAGACTGCGCAAAAAAAATGTACCCAAAGATGGATCAAGTAAAATTTCACAGACAATGTCTGCAGAAGCCTCTCCCGATTCCAAGTGCCCCATTTGCCTGGACAGGTTCAATAACATGGCCTACCTGGACCGCTGTCTGCACAAGTTTTGTTTTCGGTGCATCCATGAATGGTCAAAAAACAAAGCAGAGTGCCCGCTCTGCAAGCAGCCCTTTAATTCGATCTTCCACACCATAAAAGCAGAGAACGACTTTAAAGAATTCATTTTGCGACCGACTGAGAATGGCTCCTTTGGTAGTCTAGATGGGCACAGGTTCAGGTACCGCACAACAGTGACAAGGAGGACTTCCCCGCCCCCAGACAATGGAATTTTGTTTGAAGGGCCAACAGGAAATGCTCCTCCCCAACGCAATCGGGGAGTTCAACGCATGATGCTGCGACTTGCAGCAAGGAGGCGAGCCCAGACTGAGGGCAGGTCTGTCAGGCTAATGCAGGAGCAAGAGATGATCAGTTTCAGACGGGCTCTCTACAGAACTGGGGTCAGAGTCCGAAATGTGCACGATGGCGGGCGCTACAGGGACATCTCTGCCGAATTTTTCAGGAGAAACCCAGCCTGTCTTCACCGACTGGTGCCCTGGCTAAAACGTGAGCTCACTGTGTTGTACGGTGCCCACGGATCTCTGGTGAACATTGTCCAGCACATCATCATGACACGGATCACCAGGTGTGACATGGAAGACCAGGCTATCCAAAATGAACTGAAGCCTTTTTTACTTACCCGTACTGAACATTTCTTGCACGAGTTCATCAGCTTTGCTCGGGCTCCTTACAATATGGATGCTTATGATCAGCATGCTGTTTATGACTGTCCAGCACCGTCCTATGAGGAAGGGAGCAGTTCGGAATTGTCGGTCATCACTATATCGGCTGATGAAGCTGATACTGAAGAGGATCAAGGGATGGTTTCCATGGCTGGTAGTGGCCTCAGCCAGGCTCCCTGGGATGATGAAACTCCTGGCCCTTCTTACTCAGCGACGGAGCAGGTGCAGCCAGCAACGTTTTCGGTCAGCGAATCTGAATCTGAGACCAGTGGTGATGAGGAAGGACAGGTAATGCCTTCAGTGCAGGAAAGTGCTGAAGTTAAGACTGATCCATCAGCCAATGAAGGGGCCGATGCCTCCTCCACTGATGAGGACTGTGTTATTGTGGGCTTTGTCAAGCCCTTGGCCGAAAGGACTCCTGAGCTTGTCCAACTGTCTTCTGACTCTGAGGAGTCTGTCCACAATGAAAGCACAGATGTCCCTGCTCAACCCCAGCACTTGCGATTTCCAAGCATCAGCAGCCCTCCTTCCTCTGTGTGTTCTGTTGTGTCCAAAGACAAGTCCCCTCATGGACATGAAAAGTCCAATAAGAAAGAAAGTAAGGGCAGAGACCAATCCATTTCAAGAGGGACCGATACCAGCAAGACTTGCAGCAAAGGAATGCATGCGCATGATGACAGAAGGCACCACAGACGAGACCGATCGAGGAGCAAAGAAAGATCTAGACAGAACAAAAAAAGGAGATCAAAAAGCACAGAGAAGAGTTGGTCAATAAGAAGCACGACAACGTCATTGAACAGTGACAGTACGCTTTCAAGAGGAAGAAGGCAATCAAGATCACGCAGCAGGGACTATCCCCCTTCAAGAGACATGGGGTGGCAACGGAGCAGAGATAACGACAAGAGTTACTCAAGGCACAGTCATGAAAAATCCTATTCATACTACTGGGACTCTTACAGCCATTACAGCAGGGACAGGGGAAGCAACGATTCATTGTACATGCAAAATAGGTCCTATAGCGCAAGTTACTATGTGAGTCCAGAACGTAGGGCCAGATCTCATTCAAGAAGTAGAAGCAACAGAAGCAGCAGCAGCCACCGGGATTACCACCACAGGGAAAGGCGAAGGTCGAGAAGCCTCTCTAGCAGCAGTTCCAGGGCTTCCCATTCTGCCCATCGGAGATCCAGGCATGATAAACCCAGCGGGAAAAGAAAATACAAAACCCGTCATCTGGAGGGCACATCAAAAGAAGTGACCTCAAAGTCCTACTCATCGTCTTCATATAGCCTTCCGGAAAAGAGGGGGAGCAGTGAGCGATATCACAAAAAGTCTCGTAAGAAGAGCAGAAGTCTGAGTGTGGAAATAGTCTATGAGGGGAAGGCAACAGGAGAGAGTAGCCGCCGTCACAAGAAGCATAAAAAACACAAAAAAAAATGCAAGCGCCACAGAAGCAGGGAAAAGGCAGGACATCGAGCCCCAACTGTCATCACTATTGACAGTGACAGTGATCATGCAATGGAAGCAAGTGATCATGTCAGGGAAACAAGTGATCAAGCAGAGAAGGAAAATGTTCATGCTAGGGATGAAAGTGATCACGCAGAGAATGGAAGTGATCACGCAGAGAATGGAAGTGACCATGCCAGGGAAACAAGAGATTATACTGGAAACGTAAGTGATCAAGCAGCAGAAGCAAGTGATCAGACAGGCAACACAAGTGATCAGAGCGACAGCAGCAATGAAAATGAGATCTCCAGCACCACCGGCAGCTTGGCTGATACCAATATACATGAAAGTCATGTCCTAGCTGAGCACAGTGCATCTGCTATTTCAGAGGATGATGTTTTGACTAAAGCCAGGGAAGCTACTGATACAGGTGACACAATTAAAAGCGTAAGCTGGCAGACTTCTCTTGTCTTAAGTGATGAGAGCAGTACTGGGACTGGCAGCCCCTCAAACTCCCAAGAGACTAGATTAGAGGAACAGAGTAGTGTAGAAAACTCCCCTCAAAAAAACAACTGTATCTCTAAGCCCTTCAACACAGGACCTCATGCTGGGATTTGTAAATAAATAAATAAACCTCACTTAACATTTCCATATTGAACATTTGTGGTATTATGATGATGATAGGGTGCAACAACTGCAGAGCTGTCAAAATAAATAAAATATGTAACATATTACTTACTGCGGGAGACCTTTCCTTATAAATGTACATACAAACTTTCTTATAATAAAACTGCCAAAAACATTTTTATTCTTATGTTTGAGACTTCTTTAATGAAGGGATTTATATGCTCTGTTATTCCCTAGACAATAAAAACATGAGCCTTTGTATTTTAGGCTTCACTGTGCACTGTATCTTAACTTAATAATGTAGTGGTATGTGTGTGTGTGTGTGTGTGTGTATGTATGTATGTATGTATATGTGTGTATGTATATGCGTGTGTGTGTGTGTGTGTGTGTGTGTGTGTGTGTATATATATATATATATATATATATATATATATATACAGTACCTTGAAAAGGTATTCAGACCCCTGACCAATTCTCTCATATTGCTGAATTACAAATGGTACATTGAAATTTCGTTCTGTTTGATATTTTATTTTAAAACATTGAAACTCAAAATCAATTATTGTAAGGTGACATTGGTTTTATGTTGGGAAATATTTTTAAGAAAAATAAAAAAAACTGAAATATCTTCCTTGCATAAGTATTCAACCCCTGTGCTGTGGAAGCTCCCAGTTTACACCGATGAAAGAAATTGCCCTAACGAGGACACAATTACCTTACCATTGGCCTCCATCTGTGAACCATTAAAGTTGCTATCACATTTTCTGGATAAAAACCCCACTGTTGAATGATCATTGGTCAGGCTGTGAATGTGAAGGAAAATAAAGACCAAAGAGCATTCTACAGAAGTTAGAGATACAGTAATACAAATGCATAGATTAGGGAAAGGGTACAAAATAATATCCAAGTGTTTGGATATCCCAGTGAGCACAGTTGGATCAATAATCAGGAAGTGGAAGCTGCATCACACCACCCAGGCACTGCCAAGAAAAGGCTGTACCTCAAAACTCAGCGCTCAAACAAGAAGGAGACTTGTGAGAGAAGCCACAGAGGCCAACAATCAATTTGAAGGACCTACAGAGCAGTGGCTGGGAGTGGAGTAATGGTGCACCAGTCAACCATATCAAGAGCTCTGAATAACACTGGCCTGTATGGGAGGGTGGCAAGAAAGAAGCCGTTACTCAAAAAGTACCATCTGAAAGCACGTCTGGAGTTTGCCAGAAAGCATGAGAGAGACCCAGCTGCGATGTGGGAAAAGGTTTTGTGGTCAGATGAGACCAAGATGGAGCTTTTTGGCCAAAACTCAAAGCGCTATGTGTGGCGCAAACCTAACGCTGCCCATGCCTCAAGACACACCATCCCTACAATGAAGTATGGTGGTGGCAGCATCATGCTGTGAGGTTGCTTCTCATCAGCAGGGACTGGGCATCTTGTTAAAATTGAAGGAAGAAACGATGGAGCAAAATACAGGGAAATACTGCAAGAGAACCTGCTTCAGTCCGCTAAAAAACTGAAGCTTGGGAGGAAATTCATCTTTCAGCAGGACATTTGGGAATCTGTGGCACTATTTGAAAATTGCGGTCCACAAGCGTCGTCCAACCAACCTGAACAACCTGGAGCAAATCTGCCAAGAAGAATGGGCCAAAATCACTCCGACACTGTGTGCAAAGCTGGTACATACTTATCCCAAAAGACTTAAAGCTGTTATTGCAGCGAAAGGTGGCTCTACCAAATATTAATGTGTGGGGGTTGAATACTTATGCAAGCAAGATATTTCAGTTTTTTTATTTTTCTTAAAAATATTTCCCAACATAAAACCAATGTCACCTTACAATAATTGATTTTGAGTTTCAGTGTTTTAAAATAAAATATCAAACAGAACGAAATTTCAATGTACCATTTGTAATTCAGTAATATGAGAGAATTGGTCAGGGGTCTGAATACTTTTGCAAGGCACTGTACACAGACACACACACACACACACACACACATATGTACAAATGCATTTAATTTCTTTTATAGTAAGGGTACTCGCCATTACTAAAACCACCAAGATGGGCTACACATACTATACTGAATTCTCAGGGTGAACTCTTTAAGTAGCTGCTATTTTATGCTGTTTAAAGGGTTAGCCTACATAATACCCTGTTGTGTTTACAAAATGCACTGATTGTGATTGTGTTGATATTTTTATTCACACACTTGGGTCCTAAATTATTCTGAGGAATAAAACCAGAGGCATTTCAACTTTCACTGGGAAGAGTTGGCCTGTGAGAGTCACAGTACGTAATATATGGCTGCAATATGTACAACACAGGATACAGCAAATATAAAGGAATGGATTTCTTGTAAATATTAAATGGTGACAAATCAACACACCGGGGTTCAATTTTGTGAGTGGCCACTTTAGATTTGTATAAAATCAACCTTGAACATCTTTGTATTAATACATTTTATTGTAACTGATATTTGGACATTTAATTTCAGTAGATATTTAAGTTTTTATTGCAAACTGCAGCATTTGAATGCCATCATTGATTTGCTGAAATGTAACTTTGTTAACCAAATTTCATTAAACTGTTCAGTGTCATGACAATGCCAAATTCATTGCTTGATGTGCAAAATTATGTGCATTAAGATGCACCATTACTACAACAATCCAGTCAGAAAAGAATGACTACTAATGTAAACGTGTTAAATTTCCATGGAATAAATAAGCGCTTTTATATATATATATATTTTTTTTCCCTGTTAGCACAAATGGCACATTTAATTTCTATATTATGAAATGCAAACAGAAAATAAATAAATTTGTCTTGTCATATTTACTCAACTAAAAGTGTTCATGCCCAGATCTTTGTCTACTGAATGGATTAAAAACCTGTATGTTTGAAAACTAATTGCAAGATTTTTCTTTGTAACATTTTACACCTATTCAAATACAGATTGTCATGCCTGCTGGGAGGAAATGATGACTGCTAAACTATTTACTGTAAGCTTGTCTAAATCAAGTAAAGCCCATTTCACACTGGCACTCCTACCTGGGTTTTGGCTACCTGGAACACAATCCTGCGTAGTGTGAAACCACGTACCGGTGTTGTACCCGGGTTGACCCGGGTCCCAGCGACCCACCTCAGGATGTGGGTCAACACGGTTTGACCCGGGTTGAGAGAGACACAATGCATGATGGCCTGCTTAAGCAGACAAAAAAATAACAAACGGCCACGCCTGCTTGAAGGTTTCACTTCCGCAAGGAACATTTTTGTTTATTCTGTTTAGCCATATTTTTGTTGCATGAGACGCACCATGAGCCAGTTTGCAGCAGGGATGTAGAAACATTTGCTCTAATCAACATTTGGGCCAACAGTTCAATCCAGAGAAGGTTGGATGGAAGCGTCTGTAACAGGCTGCTTCCGGGGCATCGATACATGCATTGTTAACTTGCATTTGTCACCCTGGTCAACCCTGCTTTATCAAAAGCAGTGTGAAATCGCGTAGCTGACCTGCATGACATTGGGTCCTGACCTGGGTAGAGCATGCCAGTGTGAAAGGGGCTTTAGTCCTGATTTGCTGAATTAGCATTTTTCAGCATCTAAAGCTTGCACTGCACTGCACAATTTATGATGTTTGAGGAAGTTATAAAATAATGGCAAACAAGTGACCTACTTGCAAAAGGGAGACAATATTATTTGTCTGTTTATTTAGCAGACACCTTTATCCAAGACGACTTACAGAGACTAGGGTGTGTGAACTATGCATCAGCTGCAGAGTCACTTACAACTACGTCTCACCCGAAAGACTGAACACAAGGAGGTTAAGTGACTTGCTTAGGGTCACACAATGAGTCCTTGGCTGAGGTAGGATTTGAACCAGGTACCTCCTGGTTACAAGCCCTTTTTTTTAACCACTGGACCACACAGCCTCCACACACAGACATGGTTTGGGGGAGGATTCAAACATAATTATGTAAAATACGAAGTTAGGATCCTATTAAATTTCAGTTTTTAAATGAAACTTTAGTAGATTCAACTTGTTAAGGACGTTATTTAGTGTATCATATTCTTGGGATATATGTACAGTTATATGTCACTTACAGTTTAACATAAATTGAGTACCTGTTGTCCAGTTTTGATTAAACTTGCTAATGATATCTGAAGGCACCACGTTTCACTGTCTTATTGTGCTTATTCAGTTACGATGAAACTCGGTCTGGACATATTTTTGTATTAGTAGTCAAATTTTTTTTTTTTTTTTTTTTTAATGAAGGTATGTCAAGTTATGTTAAACATACATTTTTATATGTGCATACAGTGGATGTAGGTCATGGTGATTTAGTCATGGCAGGGGATGAATATCACAGATATGCTTTGTAATCTATATTCTTTAGAAGAATGCACAAAAGTGAAAGCTTTAAACAAACATGGAAATCTAACAAAAGATACCATTTAAGAGTTTCACTTTTAGGGTATTACTGCAGTAAATGAATCTGTCGCATATCATAACAAAGCAGGAAATAATGGTACTTTTAATAAATTAAATTGATAGCTTAAGTTCACAGTTTCTGAAATAGTGAATGATATCAGCAATACTGTAGTCTACTATTCTACTTTAAATTGATAAAAAAGGGCTTTTTAATATTTCAGGCAAGTGATAGTCATATTAGAATACATTGCCTGAAATACTCCAAATACTTTAAATTAGAGAGAGGTTTTCAAGTAACTGAAAATGATATATCAGTACTGAATTGCTTAGCTTGGAGGCCAGAACGTAACCCATACAAAGATTAATTTACATGAACGCTGCTGTTGGGTGCTTGGGTTTATTTTTAATGTAACATTAGCGTCAGCTCATGCCCGCGCTAACATTATCTACCATTATACAACAAGAGGGGGTGATTGAAAGGAGAACAAAATTGGCAATTAGATTAATGCATTTTATAATTATAAAATTATGTTCTTAAATTAAAATAATTCAATAAATAAATGTCAATGTGTAGTTTTATGGTTGAAGTTCTCTCTATGTATATTTTTTCTCCCCACTACATTAATAAAGTAAACCCTACCACTCCTGCTTACCTTTACAAGCAGGTTTATGTTGCATTAGCAGTCAAACGAGTGTACAACAACTGAGTACAGTTATTATGGAGGGGTTTCTGAAATGTCCAAGAAATGACACTGAACATAATGAAAGAAGTAGTTGTTTGTACAAACAAACAACCTCTCTTACTAAAGGTATCACAATCAAAATTTCGTAGCGTACGTATGAGAATGGATAACCAACAATGGATAGAATTCTAAACTAAAAGTCCTTGGTGGATATTTTTCAGTGGTTTTATTAGTCTTAAACTGAATAAATACACAATATATGCCCAAATTGACAACATTTTCAAAGAATGATTCAATGATGTTTTTAAATCACAACAATAAATGATTTTTTTCTTAAAATAATGAAAGCCACAATTCAGAATAGAAACCGGGTATATTTTATGGCCATAACCTTTATGGACTATTAACTTGCCTTACATATTTGAATCATGACAGGTTCCGTTACACCACTTGCCACATGGTGCCATTTTATATTGTTTATTGATTACAGTATTGCACCACTTGTGAGGTAGAACAGCACTGCTGTGTACAAAGAGTGCCACTAAATATGGAAAGGTACCCTGAAACTAAATAAAACATTTAAATGAATTTAGATGTAAATAAGTTTATTAATTAGGAAAAATGTTTATGTGAGATAGATTTTGAGTTATAAATAAATCTTACCTTTCAAACTCTTCTTTTAACTATGTAGGTCTCACTGCAAGAATGCTCTGTTTGCATTGCTTGCTTTCAGGTAGTCTTGCAATTCCTAGGTCCTTTTACCCAGTGAAATTGTCCCCACCATGGCATGCCCAGTTTCTTGCTGCTTTCCCTAATGAAAGGCATGATTTGGAGCCAGACATGCTTTCACTCCAAAGACAGGTGCAATTACAAAAGAAGTGCAAATGTACCCATTTCCCACATCTTCAGTATAGCTTGGTATTATTAATGGTGTCATCAGTGTCATCAACACACCACACCATTTTCACATAGGGCATAATTGTAATCTTTGTAATTACAATACAAATCTACCTAATTTAAACCGTTTTATGAAACAACGTGCTATATATATATATATATATATATATATATATATATATATATATATATATATATATATAATTTATTTAGTTTACATAGTGAGGAGAGGAAAACAATTTAGGGAGTTCCCTGACGTTGTGTTAAAGCGGGTGGTAACTTTCTGTTTCCTAGCTGCTGGGCTAGTATTTGTTTTTGTTTCTTAAATTATGGAATACACCTACACAGACTTCTTCATCGGTTACCGACGTTTCTCTAAATTAAGTTTCTGTTTCAGCTTTTCAGATACTCATTCATATCACGTGATTTGTGAGAAGTGAAACCAAATATAATATTGCAAAAGAAGGCAGAGCCTCTGGTTTTTGCAGCCTTTAAATCTTAAAAGAACGACCTGCAAACAGCTCTGGAAGGAACACAGCAGACGGGACAGAGGCAAGCGAGTTATCTTTTCAAAAGAAGCTGAAACTCAAATTTTTAAAGAAAAAAAATGTACGAGTTAGAAAAGGCGAATTTAAAACGATGTGGCGCTTATATTGTCAATATCTTGCGCCCTTCTTACATCAAAGGATTCATGACAACCTACCTGCCTCCAGGTATTATTTTCCTTTTGCTTTTCTATTTTAACTTTAAGGACAGGAAAATTCTATATTGTATTTATTTCATTAATTTAAAAATATACATACATACATAAAACACTTTTGTTTGTGTCCTAAAAAACATGGGGCCGACGTAACGTAAATTTTTGCTACTACCATTAGCAAAATATGGCATGTATAAGTGTCAAATGTTGCTACCTGGTCAAAATCTGATGCCTGTACCAAATCTTAATCTGTAGCTATAACTAAAATAATGTGATATAATTAACAGAACTTATTTTCAAACTAATATCAACAACATGACAAATAATATCGGAACTCACACCAGGCTAACAGCTGTATTATTATTATTATTATTATTATTATTATTATTATTATTATTATTATTATTATTATTTAGTGTTCCGCATTTCCGATTTATTGAGAATTTTACCGAAAAATTTGTATTTTTTTTTTTTAACTTGTAGTCTCCTGTTGTATTTTCCGGGTACTGCTTTTTAGAAAATACACAATATTTTGATTCAAATGCTGTTTTATTTTGACTCGGACATTGTAATAAGCAGGCCTACACTGTATCCTAGGACAGTGGTGCACACATCTTTTGTATGCCGCTCCCTTACTTAGTGTGTATATATATATATATATATAAAATACACGATTTACATTAAATCTGGGAAAAACACTGTTAAAATATAAATACATGGAGCCGCCATTTCGGCTCTGTACACTGCAGTTTCACTGACATTCGCCACTTCAAATATTCACGGTTCTACAAGTCCTCGTCAACGGCTCATTTGAACGGTAGTAACGTGGACTATAAATAGCTGTCATTTGTATATTTATTAAAAAAGAATGCCTCTTTAGTCACAGTCGCGGTCCGCACTTTGCCGACCACTGTCCTACCAGGACACAGCACGTACGTTTAGACGTCAGAGGATCAAAGAACGTTCAAACGTCGCACGTGATTGGTTCTCTGTTACTTCACAAACACATTGGGCGCGTTAAGCAAATATCATCTATATAAACAAGATAGTGCAGCACAAAGGAATAGCCACTAGAACATTTGGGTAAATTCCCTCAGCAAATTATTCATTTCATTTAATATATCCAATTGTTTATTACCTATTTATATTACTTTATTACATTATTGGGCACTGTCCTCTTTCATTTGTGTTTTTCTTAAAGCATCATTGATGGTGGGCTACTCTGTGATCTCCTTTTAGATTTTGAGGGGTTTTGGGTGATACTGCTGTAGATATAGATGGTACTGGAGGTCGTGCCTGCGGTTCAGGAGGTGCTACTGTGGCTGAAGGGTGTGTTTTTTGCCTCACTGAGCCTCATATGGCTGTGTTTAATACCGACATTGCATAGGATTGACAAAAATTCGAAAACAGTAATTTTTACCATCTTATGCATTAATACATACCTTCATTAAGTTGAACCAATTCATTGTCGGTGACATACAAAGTCAATTTTCAATTCCGTCTGTCACCTCCACTTCTTTCCTGCAGGTGGCGATCTCCGTGCGCTCACTCTGATCACTGATAAAAAACGCTCAGGTGCGCTTTGAGAGGCTCAGCAGGAGCGGAACTCAGCCGTTAAAGTGATTCTTTTACTGAGCCGCACTGAGTGGTTCACTTACTTAACACACCCATTATCACCTGATTCTTTTGGCCAGTGGCCAATCAAATCTGATTATTGTGGCAAGTGCTGGACGTAGTAACTAACTTGATCAAAAACTAAATTGAAATACTTGACATGAAAATATAATATTTTGAGTGGATGAGGAATGGTATATAAAAAGCCAAATAGCTGAAGTGGGCCAGATGAGGCAGAGGATGTTGGAAATACTGTTGCATTGAGGTACATGTTCGCGTGCAGCATAAAGGAATATCCACTGGAAACTGTCCTCGGCATAAGATGATTCCAGGGCATTTGCCAAGGACTCCCATCTTTCACTTCCCGAGCACGGCACCTCTCCAACATCAACCCACCCTGACCCTAACCCAACCCTAACCTTTAAGCAACCACAGCCCTAAAACCTAACCCTAACCCAACCCTTAAGAAACCCTGAAGACCGTTTCTAGTGGATATTCCTTTGTGCGGCTGTTCGCGCTGACAGAATAAAAGAACATACTGAAAGTAAGTGACACAGTAAACTAAAACAGAAAGTGAACTGAGAGACAAGCAATCCATTTCTGTGGCTTTTATACGCACGCTAATAAAAGGGAGCGCAGAATGAATAAGTTTGTCAAAGCTCTGTGCTTTGCTGGACAGCCACTGTTTATTGCAGAGGGGTTTGTGACTTTTTGTGTGACAGTACTGTCAGCGCAGGGGTGGTAGTGGTGAGCTGAGCCTAAAAATAATTGGCCTTTCCAAATTGGGGGGAAATAATAATAAAAAAAATGTGCAATGACTAAATAAAAAAAAAAAAAGAAAGTGATACGTCTATCAACACTTGACCCTTGTAAGTCAGAAAGCAATATGTTGGTAAACAAAGGTACATTTACCATTAATTATACCACATTTTTTTGCAAACTTAAACTGGAAACAGACAATCAGTTTCTTTAAAAAAAAAAAAAAAAAAAACATTTCACGATGAACAAGACAAAATGAGAAGTCCACCGCAAATTTTCACAATTAAAAAAATGTACAAGACCCAATGTATTGCATATGATAACTATTTGCATACTATTTTCTTACTGGTGGAAAAATATGATAAATTACATTAACAATGATGTAAAAGACTGGAAAATATGATTAAAAAAAAGACCTAAACAGCATAACATACCAGATCTGAATGGGCGCTTTCCTGCTTTCTTAGCATAAGTTGTTTAGGTATGCGCGTACCTGAAAATAACAGTACACCGGTGCTAATTTATTTTGTGTGACAAGTTCGTTGTAGGTGGCGCTTCATAGAGATATTTTGGGGCTTACTAGCTATCAATGCTTTTTAAACCTTGTAATGTATGGTAAAAAATAAAGAGAGTATAAAATGGTGTATCCATCAGAGAACATTACCTCACACACAATCCATGCTCCTGGGTAAACCTGTATTACTATTACTTAGTCCTGTTTTGGGGATTTCAACGTTATCATTACCTAGTTAGGTTGCCTTTTAAAGGCTTGGATGTGAGAACCCAGCAAATGATGTCATGGTTACAGACGGTACTTTTATACTTTTTGACATTCCAGAGTTCCATATGTACTCCTGACATCACTTTCTAAGTTGGTTTCAAGTATTATTATTCATTTCTTAGCAGACACCCTTATCCAGGGCAACTTACAATTGTTACAATTATATCATATTATTTTTTACATACAATTACTCATTTATAGAGTTGGGTTTTTACTGGAGCAATCTAGGTAAAGTACCTTGCACAAGGGTACAGCGGCAGTGTCCCCCACCTGGGACTGAACCCATGACCCTCCGGTCCAGAGCCCTAACCACTAGTCCGCACCGTTTTGAATTGCTGTCAAAACGTTTGACCTGACTGACACTGCTACAGCAACTGGTGATTACAGTTCAAATACATTTAATTTAACACTTGGGATGAATTTAAAACTCTTCATAATTTATGTGCTATAGTTTTACTACATGTTTTTTTTTTTTTTAAGAAAGTCGAATTGTAAAACACCTGTTTTTTGTCAGTAAAAATTGCAATGTTTTTCTACCATTTATATTAAAACACGAGCTAACACTCCTGACAAACTCCAGCGCCAGGTTTAAACATTTAAACTGTAAACCAAAATAAATTACTATTAACACTAAATCAAGTCAACTTTTTTTTTTAAATCAGTGTATGATTTACGTCCTTAATTTATACGGTGCCAATTTAGATTTCCTCTCTAAAGCTTTTGGATTTTTGGCTCATTGTTATCATAAAAAGGTAAGGGGACAGTAAAATAAATGTAATGTACTGATCCTTTGGCTACTGACTTTGTAATAGTTCAACTTCAAGGTTTATAGTATATTTATATAGCTCACAATAATTTTGCAAAAGGTGACTAACATTGTTTTATATTCAACAGTGACTGTGCAGGAAATTCTTTCTCAAGAATTAAGATCAGTAACCCTTGCTGCTGAATTGCTCCTACAACATATTCTGACTCTAGATGAGAATGGATGGTTTCAGGAATTTTTGGATGTACTGGAATCACAAGGTTTGTTTAACAATACTTTCTTAAAAGCTGTTTTAAAATTATAATCTGGTGAAGTACAATAATAAGAAACTGTTTTTTTTTTTTGCTCACCTTGACAGTGACACACATTTAATAGCACCTGTTTAAATATTAGTCTGTTGACATCATATACTGATAATTGAAAGTTACATTGATACAAATTACACCCAATACCTTAAAAAATATATATAATAATAAAAATACTGTTTTGCTTGTTTGCCCTGTAAAAAATAAGTTACTGTGGTCTATTCAACTGATCTAAACAGCAGTAGCCTAAATACAGCCAATCATTTTAACATGACCCTTCCTGACATGTCTCACAGACAGGAATACATTAAGCTGATGATCTTGCACTGTTACATGTTTGATTTTCAGAGTGACAGTATTTAGATCTGCTAATTGTATACCCATTCAATAGACCTCTTTTTTTTAATAATGTTGATGTACTGAGTGACGCTACAAATATGTCTAGTCACATTATTTAAGTACATGCTCAGCACTTCATCCCACAGTACTGTGCCTCTGTATACTTCCTGGTCTTTGAAGTCACCACTCAGCCATCCGTGACATTTGGTGTCGTAGGTGGGATAACAGCGCCTCAACGTACCCAGGCCAGGAGAAGTACTGCAGAATGAAGCGCTGGGCACGTATTTATTCAATAAATCAAACAAACAGAAACAAAACACTTTCTTCAAACAAAAAGCCACGATGGCCAAAACAAATGTACCTACAGAAACAAAACAAGTATCGTGCTGGTTTATCCCCACCACGAGTAGCAATTGTTTACCTTAGTTATAGATCCCTCTCGCACTCCTCTTAACCCTCTCCTCCCACTATGTGAACGGCTGATGTGTTTTTATATACATGGCCTTCTCCAAATTAGTATCACTTAATCAACTGGGAGATGGCCACATTACTCACAAGTTTAGATGGATGGGGAATTTAACCCCATCCACACTCAAAACAACACTGCTAAAACACTGTTTCTAACAACACAAAACAGTACATTTAAATAATAATACATAAAAAAATACAAATAAATATAGGGGCGCGCACAGCGATCAATTAAGTTAGCAAATAAATCGTCTAAATTATATTGTTAGCTAAAATTTCTGTTTATACAGTAAAGTGATGCAGTGTTTCCATAGTGTTACATCTGTATTTTCTATGCAAAGGTTACATTGGACTTAATGAAGCAATCAAGAAATGGGACTTCGAACAAATTGAAAAACTGGAACCTTTCAAGAAGATTTTGGAGTTAATTGAGCCATCTTTCATTAAGAATGTAAAGGCAGTCGAAATTATAATATATATGAGAGAGTGTCTGTTTGACCAGGACTGTGAAGAGATTCAAAGGGTATTTATTTATTTCATTATCCCTGAGTTGTTGCATGAAGGGTCACAGAAGAGATTCTTCTTTGTATGTACATCTTATCTAGGAGGCTTTGTGGTCCAGTGGTTAAAGAAACAGACATGTAACTGGGAGGTCCCTGGTTCAAATCCCAGCTTAGCTACTGATTCACTGTGTGACCCTGAGCAAGTCACTTAACCTCCTTGTGCTCCGTCTTTCAGGTGAGACGTTGTTGTAAGTGACTCTGCAGCTGATGCATAGTTCACACACCCTCGTATCATGTAAAGCGCTTTGTGATGGTGGTCCACTATGAAAGGCACTATATAAAAATAAAGATTATTATTATGTCACACCTTCAGTTTTAGTGCTTATTGATGCAGTATATATTTCATTTCATGTGCCAATGCAGTATTAAGCTGTACCTCTCTTTACAGCTTTCTAATATTGCTGGAGCCCAAAAACTGGTTGAATGTTTAAAGAGGACAGACAAAATAAACAGTTTCAAGCTATTGAAATTGGCATTGGAGGAATGCAATTGTGATATTGTACTGGATTTATTGTACCCAGAAGACACAGGTATAGTGTTTATTCCTGTGTTGATTTGAAGTGTTGGTATATTGCAGCAGGTCTTTTATAGAAAGCAGACATGGTATTTTTAATCTCTCATCAGATTAAAATACAAATAGGCCTTTTTGCTTTATTATTTATATGGTTTGTGGTTATACAACAGATAACTACATTTAGATATTTAATTTATCAGTAAATTACTTTGGGGGTTGCAACAGGCTGTAAAGTAACTGTAATGGATCCCAACTACTGTAGGTAATATTTGGGAACACCTGTTAGTATTTTCCATTAGAATACTTTTATTGCTGCTTTGTAATGCAATACCACTGACAAATAAATGTTCTGTGCTACGTGTTTCTTAGCCCCATTAGTGCTTTAATGTATAGCCAGTATATTATGGGAGCGTTCATATTTTGGCAATATGATAAATTCAAGTTTAAATAGCATCATTAAAATGTGATGTTATTCTTTGTTTTCTTGTAGGGGACAAAAAAAAAGTGAAAGACCAGGAGGGGAATGGCACTGAATCTTCATTCCGGATTGAAATCAGAGAAGAGGCAGAAGAGAACAATTTAAGTGAAAACCATTGTAAAGCTTCAGGTATTTTTGAACGGCCCTGCTTTAAGTAGTGTAATTGCTGTTATACTTACTTGTATACTTATTGTTACCTTCTTACAGTGAAAGTTCTTATGTGTATAGTATTATATGGTGCCAGCTTGTTGAGGAACTGTCTAGAGGTATTACGGGTACTTTAAATGATATACTAAATTAAGCGATAATCTTGAAAAACATTCAAAAATCTCATGGTAACTAAAAAGAACAGAACATTGTACCTTTTGCCATTTTAATTAGGGTTCTTCATTTAATCCTCTTTCTGTTATGATAATAATCATTCCATTAACTGTGTGCCTCAAGCAGCATTACTAGTTAGAACCGCTTCGTGGATCAAAGCAGTTATTGTACAACATAATTATTATTTATTTATGTTTTGTGGTGTGGGATGTGGATTATGTTTATAACACACTTTTAACGTTGTGCTACAGGAGCACATGATGTAGAACACACTGCTGAATGTGCTGGCAAAAAACTGAGAAAATATCAAGAAGAACTGGCTGGTCCAGCTTTCAGAGGCGAGAACACTATCATCTGTGCTCCAACAGGTATATTATTTAGTGACTACTGGAAGTCTTGTTAGTAACATTAATAAGCATCCTCAGTGCTGAGTTTCTATGTGTCTGTATCATTTGTGGGACCAAATTCCTAATTCTCTTCCACCGTTTTATTTTTTTCTTTACCTAAATACTGTAATTGGTAATCTGTGTTGAGCTGCTTTGAGCAGCAGATCCCTTCTAAAAGTGGTATATCATGTTAAAATTACAGCAAAGTAGTACAACTTAATTATAATTAAGGAACAGCACTGGTAAAGCACTGAGAAGCATGGTGAGTCATGCTAATGTTTGGTAAATGCATAAAAAGAGAGGATTTTAGGGGGTTTGATAAATGTTCTGATAAAATAATTTGAAAATGATGAAAACATTTACTGAAATAGCTGTCTCACTCCTTATCTAAAATCCTAGATAATAAATAAAACGTCAATTGTTTTGTTTCTTAGGCTGTGGGAAAACAATTGTAGCCCTTGCTATCTGTGACCATCATCTCAAGAATAAAAAAGAAGGGCAGAAACGCAAGATTGCCTTCATGGCCACGCGGGTGGAGGTTTATGAACAGCAGTATTCCCTGTTCCAACAACATTTTGCAGATGAAGATGTAAGGTAAGGTACTCAGCTTTATCATACTTCTTTACAGTACTTACCTATGCTTTACCATGTTTTGTCTATGCTTAATTAGACCATGCTCTGGTTTTAACATGGTATACTTCTATACAGGGAGGCACAAGCATAGCTCAAAACACAAGCGTTGGGAAGTTCACACTGCCACTTTCTATTCACTACCTGTACTGGACACTTATAAATAAGTCTATGTCTGCACCTTAAATCAATTAAAATGTAAACAAATAACTTGTTTCCCATACAGTGTTACAGGTCTCTGTGGAGAATCAGCAGAAGGAGTTCCTGTGGGAATGTATATAGAAACAAACGACATAATTGTGCTGACACCTCAGATTCTTGTGAATGCCCTCAAGTGCGGAACTATAGCTTCACTTTCCATCTTTAGTTTGCTGATATTCGATGAATGCCATAACACGACTGGAAAACATCCCTACAATGTTCTAATGACAATGTACCTGGACAGCAAACTCGGTAACAACAATGAGCTTCTGCCTCAGGCAAGTTGGTCTTTATTCTTATATGCAGTGAATTTCCTGTCTGTTGCAGGGTTCCCTTTTTATTGCTGCAAAATCAATACAGCCAGATGTTTTCTAATTAGAAAATGAATGTGCATGATTTTTTTTTTATTGCACTTGAAAAAGTTATTTTCGTTTTTGCATTAAAAAAACTGTATATGGTACTTAACCCCGTCTACAGTTATTTGTATCCACTTTTTAATTTATTTATTTATGTATTTATTTATTGTTTTTGTATTATTAGATTGTTGGGTTAACTGCTTCAGTTGGAGTTGGCAGTTTCAAGAATGAAAGAGATGCAGAGAATAACATTTGCCAGCTTTGTGCTTTCATGGACGTGAGGGTCATTTCAACTGTTATTGAAAACAAGGAGGAACTGAAATCTCACATCCACGTTCCTGAAAAACGTAATCTTATTTTCCTTAACTGCTGTTCATTCATTGCTCGCTTTCATTTTTGTGAAAGTTCCTTTTTCATAATCCTGGATGTGAAACTTTGGACACTTATTCACAAAACTTTAAGGACTGTTTTCAAAAATGTTTTTTTTTCTGGAATATTTTTAGAGTGTTTGTAAACATGATTAAACAGTGCGTTGAAAAATGGGAGGTCCCTGAAAAACAACTTGTTAACTTGATTTCTTTTTAATCCAAAGGGGCTTAAAAAACAGTCCTTGTACAGTAACAGGTCAGGTAAGATGGGTTGAGGGAAAAGGAGACTGACACAAAGTTTATATTGTTCAGCGCTATCCTTAGCACACTTTTATTTCTTTTCAAGATCATTTTTTTTTAGTTCACAAAAACAAAGTTTCATTAAAAAAGATACTTTTCAAAGACTAACAGATTTTGTTGGAGTGGTACAATAGACTGGAAATGACGATGTTTCCTACCCCTGTGTTAATGACTATATTACCCCCTTGAAATGTTTTTTTTTTTTTCCGAAACTTTTTTCAAAATAAAAGTGATGTAATTTTTATTTTAAAATATGTCTAAAGACTGATAGTACCCTTGACAACTTTGTTTTTATCTTGCTAATTTAATGACCCATTTTGTGCCATCCATTTATTTAATTTTGTTCTGTCTTTAAGAATTCTTCTTTGTTGAAAAGCGCTCAGGAGATCCATTTACTATGACCATTTATGGAATAATGAGTAAGATTGAAGAGCTGGCAAAAGAAGTCTACAATATAGGTAACTAATCTGCATTCTGGAATTTCTTTAAAAATCCTTCATAAATGCATTTTTCTCTCAATAATATGATTTGTCTCTGGAGATGTCATTTTTTTATTATGGTATAATGTTAAATCAAGTCAAAATGGCTCATTCAGGTGTACCCTGTTTAACACACATTCCCAAAATCTAGAAAAATATGTACAATGATGATATGATGACATCACAGTCCTTGAAAAAGAACATCCATAGCAATTTCAAATATGTATAAGCATCTTCATGTCTCTTCAGATTCTCTATCAAACATTAAAAATAGGGATTACGGATCACAGAAATATGAACAGTGGATAGTAGATGTGCAAAAAAAATGCAGAACACTGCAACTGGAGGATAAGCAGAAGGAAAGTCAGTTATGCAGAGAGCTTTTCAACTACACTGAACATTTACGGGTAAGTATTGTGCAGTCACATTGTGCTTATTTAATCTATAATTATGTAGTGTTCAGTTTTACACTAAGACACATTCCTTACTGTCTTTTGCCAACCCATCATTTGTGATCTAAATGGCAGCCCTTGTGATTACCAGTGCATGATTACCGTGTTTTTTGTGTATTTCTTTGTACTGTATATGTAAATGTATTTTATCCCCTTTACCACACTGTCTATAAAAAACTTATGTGAGTGAAAAAACAACAACTTTATTTCCAGGCCCTTGCCAGAACACACTACTACTGTTAGCACTTAACAAAAAAAAAATGTGGATTTGTAATATCACTAATATATATATATATATATATATATATATATAGTATTATTATTTTTTTTTTTTAAATACATTGTGTTACGTTATGTATCCTGGGGTAAAACTAAGGGATTTTGTTTTTAAACTGACTTCACACATGGTAAATAGTAAACACATGCAATGAAAATGTCATCAGGTTGCATAATAAAATAAACATTGTATAATACTGCCAAAAGTTTGTGCAGCAAATTAAAAACATGGTTTCTGTATATGTTCATACAACAATGTAAAGGCTCTGTCTTTATATTTCCCAGTTCTTTTTTTTTTAATGCTGCCTAGTCTTATGTGGAACAGTGGCAGACCCTCCTCAACTCTTGTCTCCAGATTCCTCCATTGCTGCTTCTATAGAATACAGTATCTGAGGTCGGATGGTCATACACCTGCCCAGGAATCTGAATTCAGTAACTCCTGTAGCACTGCCTCATCACTGCAAACACCATGCCATTTATTATATTACAGATCTAAAAGTACAAATACATGCATATAAAAATGAATAGCGTCACCTCCTACTTCCTAGTCATGTAGCAACCGTATTTACATAGTTATTATAATATAGATCTAGATGGATAAAGTCATGAAATATACATATATAAAAACATGTACCCGGTATATGTCTGTATAATAACCTTTGTCCATTTCACTATCACACTAACATAATGAAAAAAAAAAAAAACACGGTATAAAACACATACCGTAGTTATTTTCACAGAATATATAAATTATAAAAAATGTAAAGAATGAATGTCTAGAGTACCTTAAAATACAACCATTAAATATATTTCTAGAGTTTCAAATATGACTTACATGCATTAGATATTTTCGTTGTCCTTTGAAATAGAAAATAGAAATAGAAACTTTTTGTTGGGCTGTAAAATACACCTGTGCAGGTGATCTGGGAATGTGGGTCTGTGAGAGAGTGACAGCTGCAACACTGATCAAAGCCAACATCCTCAAAGCAAACCGACTGTCAATCAAGTTTCACAAAAGGCTTCACTGTCTCTATATGAAGTTAGTGTAGTTTAATGATGGTTACAGTAGTTTAATTACAGTTACAGTAGTTACACATCTAAGAAGGGACGCATAACCTGGAATTGATCATGGCTGATGGCGGCTATCCAAAGACCACTCGGAATCAAACAAAGACGATGGAGGCTGGAAAGGGGTTAAATGCCTGGAAAGAACCCATTTTAATAATGTAACTAGATATGGTAGGTAGGTCTGCTGCACACTGAAGGCAGCAGTGTGAAGTAGTGGTTAGGGCTCTCGACTCTTGACCGGGGGGTTGTGGGTTCAATCCCAGGTGGGGGACACTGCTGCTGTACCCTTGAGCAAGGTACTTTACTTAGATTGCTCCAGTAAAAACCCAACTGTTTAAATGGGTAATTGTATG
This sequence comes from Acipenser ruthenus, assembly GCF_902713425.1. NCBI lineage: Eukaryota > Metazoa > Chordata > Actinopteri > Acipenseriformes > Acipenseridae > Acipenser > Acipenser ruthenus. The sequence goes on from NC_081190.1 coordinate 76,361,131, forward strand.
TAAAAATAATGTGATATCTTGTAACAATTGTAAGTCGCCCTGGATAAGGACGTCTGCTAAGAAATTAATAATAATAATAATAATAATAATAATAATAATAATAATAATAATAATAATAATAATAAGAAGAATAATAAGAATAATAGATCAATAGACCGACATGTCTATTCCTTGTTTTGACAGGTTTTAATACAAGCTTAATTAGTCACAGTGTGTAGGTAACAAGCTCTGAGGTGTCTCATTGAACTCGCAATAAAACCAGGAATGGATAGAACTTCTATGCAATGGGAGTTGTGTTTCCATCCCTGGACAACTTTACATTTACTTACAAGTAAATATTTACATTTTCATGAACTTTCTCTTTCATTAACAGAAATACAATGATGCGCTCATTATCAATGAAGATGCACGCACCAAAGATGCGCTGGATTATTTGGATACATTTTCTGCAGACGTTAGAAATGCAGGATTTGACAAAACAGAGCAGCTGCTCACACAGATTTTTGAAGGTATGGTGTGTGATGAAATATCTTGGTCAGTTGATACAATATTCTTTTCAAAAACAGTGTTTCTCTTTATATCCCCTTGGGAATTTGAGAAATAGTAATGCTATAATAAAACAATTAAATTGCAGCTGAGAATTGCAACACATTACACACATTTTAAAATATATAGCTTTGTTTTATTTGTAACATGGGTACACTGATGTTCTTGAAAGAATAGCTCTTGTTATTGTGCATACCTCATAAAGCTGTTGTCTACACTGGATTTACACCACAGTTTTCTGTCCTACAGATAATTACCAGCAGTTGCATCAGTTGTCAACAGAGGAGTCCCGTGAGAATCCCAAGCTCAAGGAGCTGAAGTACATCTTGGATGAGGAATACAGGAACAATGAGCAGACCAGGACCGTGCTCTTTGTCCGGACCAGAGCCCTGGCTGAGGTAAGAAAGCTCTTTTAGCATTATTACACCATGTCTTTATAACGTTAAGATTCTTTATTCCTTTGAGAACAAATATGAGTAAGCTTTGCTCATTTAAAAATCACTTTATAGATTAAAGAAATATAAATAATTGCTGAATGTTTTGTTTGGCTTATTTAAGTTTTTCAAAGTAAAGCTTTTTTAGTCTAGAACAGAGATTCACGTAACATAAGTTACCAAGCCCTCTCTTCCATTTTAAATTAACACAAATGCTGTCCTAATACTTTTTGTAGGGTTGTGTGTATATATTATCAACAGTGCCTTGGAATATTTGCCTGTTTAATAATTGTTTGACCAATATCTTTTATTTTACAGGCCTTGAAAAACTGGGTTGAAGAAAACCCTTCTCTTGCACACTTAAAGCCAGGCGTGTTGATTGGTCGTGGGAAGAGGTCTCAGCAAACAGGTCTCGGTCTATCTTAATCTTTGTGATTAGATGTGTCATTTTTATAGTTATTACACATGTTTGTTTAGGAATCAATTTGTAGTATACTACTGTCTCTGTTTTAAGTCTGCTTTCCTTTCTGTCTTGTTACTACGTGAGTTCCTTACCAAACAAAACTACAGAAATGTTTAACTGTTGTGGTTGATGTTATTATCTAAATTAATTATAGTATCTCAAAAGAAAATATTATCTAACTTTTACCAGTTAAACTAAATAAATTCAATTAAAATACCAAGATTAACTAAATAATGTTGATGTATGTAGCTAGTTTAATATTGTGAACAATATTCCCCATTGGCTTAATAGATGTTATTTAAAACAGTTCTTAATTAACATTAAAAAATACAATCAGACAAATCAGTTTAAAAGTAAAATTACTTTTGCTTCTTTCAATGTTGTGCACAATTAAGTAGGTATTAGCATAGGATTTCTAAATTGCTCATTTTGTAATTAGTTAAGTGTGTTCAGAAAATTGTTAACCATATATTTTATCAGAATTTAAATATATTCAAAGCATTAATATATTCTATCAGATTAAGAATTTAAGCTATGTTCAAACAATGGATTAACTTCACATTTCATCATACACAATTTAAACAAATTCATCAATATCATTCAATAAACTTGCATATATCTACCAAACTTTCGCTTGAGTAGAGAGTTGAAACAGTCTTGGAATAAAGACTCTCGTAACGAAAACAAAGCAAGATGTGAACTCCACGTGGTGAAGATTTCCAAAGGTTGCAAAGAATGGGTTAGTTTTAGAAGCCTGGGTTTTATGCAATGGTCTTTTCCTCAGCTTGGTTTCAGAGCTGCAGTCGATTGAGGACATATCTTCAGGTTTTACTTGCGGCGTTGTCTTAGAAGCGTGTCGTGATGTCCAGCAGGAGAAAGGCAGCTGTTTATCCTCACAGGCAGCGCTGTGTTTGATGTTAGTCAGATGACACACTGGAGTTTTCGAAGGTGGTTTTTCCTGTGTTAATGTAGACAGATAGCAAAGTGGAGACCGTAATCTGTTGAAATTGTACACGTGAGGTAGGTGAAGAAGAATAGAGAAGAGGGTGATTCTGTTGCAAACAGGTTAGAAAAGGGAGCTTCACTTTTCATGAAGGCTTATAGCTCCTCCCAAATACACTGAGAGTCCGGATTCGGACTGTGGTCTGCTTTGACTACCCCCGATATAGATGTTGTTTATAATTCTCTAAAAATGTGTGTATGTGCGAACACAGATGTTCTTGTCAGGTTCTATATCATTGACCTTCTCTTTTAATAAAATTGTTATGAAGTGATTGTCCCACAAATGATTATACGAGTCGATGTTGCGTAAGTAATAATATCTATGGGTTGTTTTTTTTTGTTTCTTTTTAGGAATGACACTGCCATCTAAGAAAGGGCTGTTGGAGTCATTTAAAAAAAATGATCAAAGTAAAATATTAATCGCAACATCAGTTGCTGATGAAGGGATTGACATTCCTCAATGTAACCTTGTGCTGCTGTATGAGTATGTTGGCAATGTGGTTAAGATGATCCAAGTAAGAGGTATGTTTTACATTTACGTAAGCGTTGTATGCCAACATTTTCACTGTTGCAGACATTTCAAGATTTATGGCACAAGGTTGTAGTACTGTATCTTTCTTTGGCTTAACACAATGTAATGTGCCTGGGAGTGGGGCATTTGTTGTCAGTTTTTCCCCATTCTGACCACTTGCTTATTAAATATTATGGAATCCCTGAGATAAATGTCTGTTTTTCAAATACATGAAAAACTTTAATATCCACAATTTCAGGTTCAATTCATTTTGCTTAATATTACCATGAAAAACAATTTTCTGGAAACTTAAAAAAAAGATTTGGTGGAAAAAGTTGATAACCCATGAACATTTCAGTTCACAGAAAATTGCTAACTGGAAGCAAGGATATGTTTAACTATGGGTTATCCCGTTTTATCAGAACACCGCTCAGTTACAAACACAAAATTGAAATGTGTATTGTGTGCTGCATTGAGTGGGTGGGAGTTTAAAATTTAAAGTGAAGTAACAAAAGTAAAAATGGTACGAAAAAAGAAGAAAAGTACAGCAAATAACCAGCCGCTACCTTACTGCCTGCTCTATGCAAGATATTCTGTACTGTTGGGTCACAAACCACTTTTAAAACGTGTAATGCACCTTTTATCCCTCTCCAGTTTTTACTAATGGTCTTGTAAACGTGTTCTAGGTCGTGGAAGAGCTCAGGGCAGCAAGTGCATCCTTGTTTCCAGCAAGAAAGAGCAAATTGAGAAAGAAAAGTTAAATATGCTTCGTGAAAAAATTGTTGATCAAGCTATCATTAATTTACAGCTGCCCGGAAACACTATGCTTACCAAGGTATCTATTCCACTATTTATCTAGTTGTCACATACAACATATTTTTCAGAGGATGCCTAATTAGCCAAAGGACAGACTACCATGGAACTGACAAATGAAACATAGCGTGAATGACTGAACTATCATTTCTTTGTATTTTTTTTTTTTTAATTTAACAAATACAAAATTTGGAATGATTAGAAAAATATGAAACTGAAATAAGGTCAAAGTGAGATACAAAAACAATGCTACTAGTTTCAGCCAGTGTGGATTGATGGTTTATTAATAAAAATCATTGTATGGATTGTGGAGCAGGCAAAAAGAATGGTACTCGCTGTAGTGATACAATTGCACAGGAAGGCAAATGCAACTGGAATAATATACATTTTATTTTTTTACATTTTAGATTGAAGTTTTACAAAGGGAAGACAAGAATGTGAGGGACTATAATAGATTAACTCTGCAAAGGGTCAGAACAGATGACTGCTTTCGGCTTCTTTGCTCAAAATGCAAGAGCCCTGCTTGTTTCACGGACAGCATAAGAGTTTTACAGGTAAGGCCTGGGGTGTAAGAAAGGGGTTTAATGGAGATTTAAATGTTGTGTTAATTTAATATTTTTTTCTTATTATTTTTATTATTCCTATTCTTATTTTATTATGTACTATAATATCCCTTAAATTTGACTAACGTATACTGTGGTAAAAACAAAGCAAAAGGGTGATGAAGGCATGGTTAAGAAACAGACAAGCATGGTATAGTATATGTTTAAGCATACCAAACACCTTTGTATACCATGGTAAAGCGCTGTAGATACACCAGGAAATCTTTTAGGGCCTCACATTTAAAGCGATATTACATTGATGGTATTCTCCCTAGGAGTCACACCATGTTGTCTTGGATAATGCATTTTCGGAGTGCTACATTACAAAGCCCCATGGAAAACCCAGAAGTTATGGTGGGTTTCAGAAAAAGCTCAAGATGTTTTGCAAAACATGTGAGCACGACTGGGGAATAATAGCCTCCTACATGACCATCGAACACCTGCCAGTCATCAAAATAGACAGCTTTGTGGCTGAGAACTGTGTGACCAAGGAACAGCATTACTTCAGAAAATGGAGAGATGTGATCTTTACCATGAAACAGTTTGATATAGCAGAAATGCATGCTAGACTTCATGCACTGCAGGAATAAACAACCTTCCAAGGTAATTTTAATCCAGAAATCAAGAATCATGGCTTTTAATACAAGTAATGAAATAATCATAATGCTGTTTTCTTTTTGCCGTATTTTATGGTCTTAGTCTTTTTAGATGCATATTTAAACTCGTATTCAACTGCTAAAAAAAAAAAAAAAAACTAGCTGCTTATAAAGTGTGGCTTAGTATTGACTTAGGGTCTTGTGAAATACTATTAAGATATATTAACTTCCAGAATTAACTAACATTAAAATGCAATATTTTTTATGAGGTGGTTTAGAAAGGTGATTTTGGTGCTTGATGTTAGAGTGATTTTGTGAATGTTTCCTACAGTGTGAGGACTTGTGTTCATTGTATTGCATAAAGTTAAATGTACATTTTACTTTAAAATCAAACATTTTCTTTTGTTATTTCATATTGCACATTTTTCTTGTGTATTATGTAATACTGTAAAATGCAAAAATTAAATGCTATACAAATCTAATGTTACTGGACTGGAGGACTGAAGAACTTGTGCCACACACAACTTGCTAATACTCTCCTTTGCTAGAGTATTCTACAGGAGTTAACACTGAACAACACACCGGGTGAGATATTTTGTACTGAAGCTAAATCATTTTTTACCCCTTTCCACAATGCCACATGTTGTGATATGCCCAGAGTATGGGCATAACTGTGTACCAGGCTGGTTTTTGAAGGAAAGAAATGTGAATTAATTCAATGCCCGCAAATGCTGACATGTATTCATTTTATTTTTGTAACATGACAAAAACAAACATTCATTAAGGCTTTTAGTTAAAAAAAAAATAAACACATGGTTGTAAAATATGTTAAGTCAAGTTAATACAGCATGAACTATAGTAAGGGACATATTTAAAATAAACATTTAAAACATTAGCCATAAATTAAACCATGTTAGTTCACTTATCTAGAAAATATAGCTAGTCTTATGTAATAAATTATTTACACCTGCTTGCGTAAATGTTCAGTAAAGGCAGTTTTAGTCAGTGTAGATCTGGGACGTGCAGACAGAACACACTTACATTCTCTGGTGTGTGAAGATCTACTGTCAGTGGTGTCATGATTGCAAACCAGAAAATGCCCTACCCCATCAGGGAGAGGACAATATTTCAGTTAAAAAGGCTGCTTTAAAAAGTTTCATATGTGCTAGTGTATGCTTTTGTACATTTAAGCTGACACAGGACTTTTTAAAATATTGAATCAAACATGTATAATTCTTTAGAAAACACAGTCCAAAATAAATTTAAAAAAAAACACAAAAACAAAATTAAACTGCCATAAGTAGTAATAATGCTTAAGTAAATATTGTGTCCCATCCATGACTGCATTCTGCAATTTATAATATCTGAATCTCACTGTTGCAAGTTAATATCTGTCATAATTGCCAATATACCAGCTTTGACAGACAAATTTTAGATGCTTGTTAGTGTGCGAACCTGAGTGACGTTTTTCAGCAGTGGCTGTGTTCCAAAACATCTACAAAGCTTTTGTAAAAGGTGCAGCTGTTTCTGATTCTGATCATTTTTCTGATGCTTCAATGGAGACAAGAGTCTCAAATAGACATACAGACCATTCTGAAAAATATTGTTGTAATTCTGAAGTGATTTAGAGCAGGGCTTGAATTCTAACAAATTAACAAAGGGAACTCCACAAATCTAATGAAGGATGCACTTATTCAAGGTTGTTGGCCAAACTTTTCAAAAACATAGAGGCATTAATTGGCACACAATTTCTTGCATTATTTAGGCAGGGAAAGACCTTTGAACAGCAAAGACTGGGCAGCATTATAGGCTTCCTTTGTGTGTAGACCTGGGTGATCAACCATGGCTGTGAAGACACATATCTGACAGCAGAGAAGAGAGTGAGGTCTTGGCATTGTCATTCCTCTCTGTTGCAACTTTAAGGAAAAGTTTGACAATTCTTCAAGGGCATCATACATACGTCCTACATTTTGAATAAAACTTACTGGAGATCCTGATTGCTAGGCCTACTAAGTACATGTTTCTCTCAGAACTACAGTGACTTGCAGCTTTTGATGCTTCTGTGAAATGTTTGTACAATGCATCATATTGCATCCAAACAGCCTTTACTGTCCTAAAACTGGAAGCAGCCCACCAGGTACTCAGGACTGCCAACATTCAAGCACTGGATTGATGAAGCTTCACAACATAATGCTAACTCACGTTTAATACCTTGTCAAAAAATATCTGAAAGTGATTAATTCCTGTCACGTCATCAACAGTGTCTCCAACACTTAATTTCAAATGATGGTTCATACAATTCCAAAGTAAAACTTTTGGAGATTTTTTTTTCTGAGAAACCATGACGGGAAACAGTTGAAAGTAATGCTTTATATGTTGTTTCTGCATTAGTAGCAGCAAGTTCAACTAAATCTAGGAAGAATGTTACAGGTTCTTCTGAATCACAAAGACATGTCCTAAATGAAGATGATTAAAACAGACTTTTTACTGACTGTAGTAGATTCATCAATCAGAACTGCCAATTTGGATTCACTGTCTATAACAGTTGCCACAAGCTTTTTCCTTATTTCACTGGCAATATGATGAGAAATACAAGCAATGAAAGACTTCATTTCCCAGTGTCCCTCTTAGAATGCAAGGTACATCCCATGTCAAGACCATTTAGAACTTGCAAATCAATGTCAGTAGGCAGATCAGTAAATTGCCAACCTGATTTTGCTATCGTGTAAACAGTCTGAAACACTTTATCTGATATTTCAAACTGATCTTTTTTCATTTCAGCAGTGCAATTTTCAATTTGCTTTTCTTTGGCCTGTCGCATAATTCTCTCAGCTTCCTTATGTGACATATAATTCTTCTGTTTAAATATTATTTTCCTCAAAGACAGCTGCTGACTATCTTTGGTGTTTCCATAATGCACACTGGTAACCATTGGTCATTGTAACATTTTACCAACAAAAACTAAACTGAAATGTTAAATTGTAAGATTTTACCACGTGCAAAAATACAGAACAATTTTACCCTTTTTGGCTTTCCAAAAACAGAGCACAATAATGTATTTTTTTCACGGTTATCACGGATTTCTGTTAAATGTACCCATTCCCGTGTAATATGTAGTTCTCCATTTCTGAAAGAATAGTGTAAATATACATTAGATTTTATAACTTAAATATAAATACAGCAAACGTTACTGACGCATTGCCTGGTACACTGCATTTAGGAACTGCATAGAGCTGCATCATTTCTTTAAAATGTCTAAAATGAAAAAGACACCAGCATTAACTATTTTTTAGATAAGCATTTCCGTATTTAGAAAAAGTTGTTATATAATAACTCTAGAGAAAAATAAAAGTGACAACACTATTTCTTTCTGCTTTAATACATACTACGTTTAATCGTGAAATATCTTGAAATAAGCCATTAAAAAATACAGGCCTAATAATGGCATTGTGATGGGGTGCCAGCTCGCCCCTATAAATATGTGTTTGTTGTTATTGTTAGTTTTACTGTTTTCATTATGTTTTTGTGATTCTTGGTTTGTTTTGGATTGGCAGGGAGGGGGTTAAATTCCTCCCTGCAAAATACATGTGAGAATGTGGCTGGAGCCTCAAGTGTTTAATTGTTAATTATTAGTTAATTGGGCTCCAGCCACAGACTATAAAAGGGCAGCTGAAACCCTTTGCTAGAGAGAGGAGTTTTTGGGTGAGTTTTGTTTGTTGGTGTGCTGTGCTGTTTAATTTTGGAAAAAGAAACTGTAGTGAAGGCGAATGCCCAGCCTACATTTCTGTATTTTGTTTGAACCTTTTTGTTGGCCCTTGTGCCTGTTTATTTGATTATTTTTGTTTAATAAAGATCATTATTTTGCCCCTTCCACTGTCTCTGAGCCTCAAACCTCTGTCATCCTGCCACAGGCATATTTGCAATTTGTCAGCTAATTGTGTTTTACTCCAATCATTGTCTGTATTTGCCATCAAAATAAACAGGTGGCTATAAATGTCTGCTTGTGGAAGCACCCCAGACCCTGTGTGTGTATGTATATATATATATATATATAATTAATAGCTTCACTCTGGCTTAAGCAGGTATGTAGGTAACAAATTGCTTCTCAAGACAGTAGCAGTTTCTGAAATTATCATAAGCCCCATTCACACTGGCATGCTCTACCCGGGTCAGGACCTGGTGTCATGCAGGTTGGCTACGTGATTTCACACTGCTTTTGATAAAGCAGGGTTGACCAGGGTGACAGATGCAAGTACACATGCCCCGGAAGCAGCTTTTTACGGACGCTTCCAAGCTTATCTGGATTGAACCAATGCATTTTGTCTTGCTCAACCCAGATCAAAGCGTGTCGACCCAAATCCTGAGGTGGTTTGCTGCGACCCAGGTACGTAGGCAGGACTGTGACCCGGGTAACATAAAGATAATTTCTTTGAAAATATATCAGGCACAACAGCTCTTCTTTTTCTACACATAATTAGGGCCCTACCAAATTCACAATACATTTTCGCAAATTTCAGGGTCGTACCATTTTTTAAATCTTAAATTTCAGTTTCTATTTAAATCTTAAGTTTCACGTTGGTGTAACAGTCTCTGAAATTACTGACATATTTATATAAATCATTTTTTTTTTGTCCTGTGGTGCTTTAATGTATTTTTCTGATCATATTACTTGGGAGATTGCTCAAATGGTAAAATTGTTCTACAAGAGAGAAGATGTTAGTCGACGCATGGCCGGTAATAAAGATTTTGTTTCTGTTTACAATATGGAGTCGGGAAAGAGGGAGCACCAACAAAAACGGCTTGTTCTCCACAATCTTTCAGAGGCCTATCATTTCTTCAAATTACAGCATTGGGTGTGTTCGTAAACTCAATCTGACACTGAAAGAGTGTTTGAGAAATCTCTTCGGAGTGCTTCAAAGCGTAAATTTTCTCTTTAGTTTTCGAACAACCTAAAACAGTTTAATACTGATAGTACTATTATTAACTATGGTCATTATGCAGTGTGCCATTTAATGGCTATTTCTTAGACCGATAAACCGATTTTTTTTTTTATTTATATATTTTTTTACATGAGTTTTCAACTCTTAAGTCTAATACTACTGTAATTATTAGTGCTGCTCTTCAGTTTAATTATTTTTTTTTTTGTGCGGCACTACTGTTTAAAAAAAAAAAAAACGGGTCTTCCATTTTAACTGCAATGATACTTTGAACTATTGTACAACCTACGCATGTGTTCTACAAGGTTCTTTATCAGTGTTATATCTTCAGTCACTACCAACACGTGTATTACCAATTAAAGATTAACTTTTATTTGCAACTCCAAACAAAGCAGCCATCTTCTTTGCTGGAACCATCATATGTCCTGTTTTTTTAAAGAACGATTTACAGGTGATGAAGTACCAGGCACGGTTGGCGATGCCCCTTCCTTAGTTTCTGGCGCGGATGGTACCACCTCAGCGGTAGCCCTATCAGGACTGGAAGATGTTTCTTCAGTGCCAGCAGCACCACTTAAGAGTTTTTTTGTAACCCCACCGGACTGGAATGTACATGTATGAGTGTCTCTTTCAGCTGGATTCTCCAACTCTTCCACTGCAGATCTATCTGGCTCGTCCTGTCTCCTGTAGATTTGTTCAACGTGACGGCGCACCAATCTGCCATCTCCTAACAACAGTGTACAGGAAACTGGGACCGTCACTTCTTGAACAGTTGCAGGTATCCACTGTGGACCATGACTGAAATATACTGTCAAAAAACTTTGTTTTTTTTACATGCTTATCGTGGTTTTCCTTTCTTTAACTGTCTCTGTTGTATTTGTCTTTTGAGATCAGGATATAGCAGGTCAAGTGTGGCTCTCAGTTTCCGACCTGTAGTAGATTGAGGTGTTACTCTGTAGCTAAACAAGGCATGAGATACTTTTGTTTCCAGGGTGCCTCCCGATGCCTTCTTCATGCACTCTTTAAATCTCTGTACGGCATGTTCAGCTAATCCATTGGAAGATAGATGATATGGGGCAGAAGTCACGTGACTGATTCCATTCCGACTCATGAACTCTTTAAATTCTGCACTGACGAAAGGAGTTCCATTGTCAGACACTACCATCTCTGGTAGTCCATGGTTGCTGAAGCTGATTCTTAGATTTTCTATAGTTGCTGTTGAAATCGCTGGGAATGCAGTTCCCTTCTGTTCCCCATCAATTCGAGGCTTGATTTAGAGTAATGTATCAAGTACTTCACAAAATAGCCGGTATAGCAAAGCTTTTTTCCACCTCAACTTTTAAGCTCCTTAAAACTTATGCGAATAAGAAAATATAAGCGCCAAACGCTGTGGAAAACAAAAAGAAACACCAAGTATTTAGGGTCTGTAGAGAAGTTAAAAACGATACAAAGACAACCACATCAAAGACAGCATGACAGACACAGGAAATGTGATAAATACACAGATAAATATAAAATATAAAACGTTAAGAGAAAAAGAAACTAATAAATATAAAACCACAAAAACACCTAGTGCAAAATAAACAGATGCCCCAAATAAATGTGCAAACACATATCAAATCCCCAAATAAAATGAAACGGCATAACTACCCAGTAAACATCATAGCGTTGGCCCAACGTTGGCTTTAAGGCTGGTTCACACTGGGCAAACAATTAACACGAACGCACCATCGTAGATGCAATGGACCAGTTGCCAGATCTCAACTTCTGAGCAGCCCCACTCCGACTCTCTCAACCCTACCACGCCGCCTGCAGTCCCAGTTTCCCCATACACTCAACAAAAACGCAGCTTATCACCAGTAGGTACGGTATTTGAAAGGTCAAACAAGTGTACCAATTGATTACAAATTCAGACACTCAGATATTGAGGTATTATTGTAAAGCAACTATACTTATAGCTATATTAAAGATAAATAAATAAACAAATACTGTACATATTTTCACAACCAGTTTCATACACTAATACACATATGATTAAAACGCCGTCATTATTATTATTAAAACTATGTGTAACACTCCTCCACTCCCCCTTCTCGTGTATTGAATGGTTTGGTCCAGAATCAGCTCGTCTCACTGTCATGTATATTGCAGCCGCTTAAGAGCTAATGAGACTGAGGTTTTGAAACAGCAGTGCGTCTGTTTGCAATAAATAAATAAATAAAAAAGATTACATCACACCTTAGCACAGCGTTAATACAGGTTCCCTTTACCCCTCTACATTATTCACACCTATTATTCCAGACCAGGCACGCTATATTCAAACTTTTATCATTATTTATCTCTCAAGGGTTTCTTACGGTTATTGTATTTTTTTGCTTATTTGTATGGGTTATACACATGTATATAGTATATGTATATGTATACATACATGTATATACTCCATATATTAATATAACTGAGTAAAACAGTTCAATATTCTGCACGTGAAGTACTAAAGAGGTGTTCTCACTATAGAAGTGGGGGAGCGGCGCTACCCCGCGACCAGGGTTGCCAGATTTCTGACAGAAAAATAGCGACCTCGTTCTTCCAAACAAGCACAAAACAAGCGCAACCCATGTTAGAGTATGGACGTTTATGAAAAATTCCAAACTCTCAAATAAACAAGCGCAATCCCCCTGATTATAAACTGCAGCTGTGACCGTGAACCCCCTTCTTCCCCCCTGCAGTACTACACCCGGATTACCAGACAGGAAGGAAGTGCAAGAGCCGATTCGTTTTTTCCTCTGAAGAAATGGCCGCAATCACGCAAGTTAAGGTATGCTTTTTACACGTGCTTTAATCAGCGTTTGAATAAATAATAAAATCATATGATGTGAACACCTTCTTCAATAATTGTGTGATAAAATCATTTTTGAAATCCAAAGAAATACCGCGCTCTTCTGGGGTATTTTTGCAGTTTGTACTAGGTTTTCTATTCCAAGCTTTTGTTTTAATGGCCCGCACAAGACGTAATGTGGTTTGCTATTACAAGAATTTGTGCTGATTTCATTGGCCAATTAGTTTATTACTTTAAGTTAGTTCACTAACAGTATAGATGATTCGTGCTTTTGAGAAGGGTAAAATAACTGTGCATTTAGCGTTGCTAAATCTCCAATTAAATACCAAGAATGTGTTACTCTAAAACTACAGAGCTGTACAATCTGTACTACCTCATGCCAAGGAATGCCAGACGGTAGGCCTGTACATGTTTGCATGGAGTCAGGTGCGTTTAAATTGTGGTTTGGCAGTGTGTCAATGATATAAGTGTACCTCTGCAGGTGCAAATGATAGTTTAATGCTGAATACCTTTTGAACTCCACCTGTTTCAGAGCATTCCTGAGGTTTTTTGCCTTTATTTTGGTTAAACCACGGAGAAGCACGTGCGACACAATGTGGATGTGGTAGGGTGCCAATTGTAAAAAATGAACAAGGAGGGCCTACATGTTTTATAAAAAGCAAAGGTGACAGGTTTTCCAGTTCCAAAGATACCTTACTTACAGGTGATGATGAGTTAAGATCTGCTCCTGACACTGCGGCCTAGGTACAGTATGTGAACAACTGTTTCTTACTCTCTTTCATTGCCACTGCCAAGACACTCCCATATAAAAGCAACACACAAATGTTATTTTACCTGCTTTGGTTGTGTTGCTGCTTCGACTCTTTCTATAAAGTCTTGTGTGCAAATAAAGCACTTTCCACAAAATGTCAGTTTAATGACATTTTTTAATGAGAGAACATCCAGTGCTCTGTACTGCAGGAAGCACCACCTGGTTTCAAAATAAATATCATTACCATTTGCAGGTCCTTCTCGCAGGATGCCTTGTTGCCTACCGGTCATTTTTCAATTCCTTTTAACAATAAACACTGCAAAGTGGCTGGCGCACATTGGTCATTGTAACATTTACCAACAATAAATAAAACTAAAAATGTTAAACAAAAAAAAAAATTACCATGAGCAAAAATACAGAACAATTTACCTTTTTTGGCTTTTCAAACAACAGAGCACAGTAGTGGCACATGTGCAGTAGTCCATTTATCAGCTAATTGTATTTTACTCCAAGCATTGTCTGTATCTTTGCCGTCAACATAAACAGGTGGCTGCCTGACACAGAAACACAATCACCAACTTGTAGCCAGGACCGATGTCCTGTTTAGGTGTAACTGTATGCTTGTGGAAGCAGATCGTGATCTTGATTTTACTTTTTTTTTATCGCATTTACTTTGGCTTACAAATATGTAGGAAACAAATTGCCTCTATAGCAATTTCTGAAATTATCATATGATATTTTGTATTTGTCATTAAAACTGGATATCTATGGATTAACAAGATACCACCGGCATGCATATATATATATATATATATATATAATATATATATATATATATATATGTATATAAATTAGAGGTCATCAACATGGGTAGAAAAGCCAGAACTGGGTACCTGGCGTGAAAAATACCGTAATGATTAAACAAAAAAAAACTGAAAAAATCGAAATAATAATAATAAACACCTCCATTTAAATAGTTATTAATGCTAAATGCACATCATGCTGTGGGATTCTTTGCAACATATATTGGCCATATTCTGCTGTTGTTGCAGTAGTACAGCACCACTATTACGTTATGGACTGTCGCATTAGGTACCATAAACTGAGCCAGCTGGGTTTGACGCAGACGCAGAAGAGTTAGTGGGACATATCCTGGCAAAGGCTTAATCATGCAAAAGCTTGTTTTAACGTTGTCTTTATTATGCCAGCTAGGGACCCACACTTACAACTGTATTTTCATATTTTTACATTTTCTTTAAATTGGCAAATTAATAAATCGATACCCGGCTAGTAAAAAGGTAATTTAAAAACCCAACAGATATACATGGCGACCTCTAATATATATATATAGTATTATATATATATAATATAGTATATAATTATAGTGCAGTCCACTTATAAGAATCACATCCGTGCCGGCAGTTTTGATTCTTTTATAAGCGGGTGATTCTTAAAAGCGGACCGATATGATTACTGTGGTGCAGAATCAAACTTAGCATGAGAATGATACAAGCTTGTTCCCTGGATGCAGTGTAAGGGGTTCACTAGATGTCATGAGTTCCTGCATGTGTGCACGCCCACAAAAAATTCACAGCTGCTTTCCTTAATGAATTATGGATAATAGTCAGTTGGTTAAGTGCTTGTTAAAGTTAATGACACCTTGATAGAAATGGCTTAGCCGATAGCTTTGTGATGGGGGGGTATAGAGGCGTAAGGAAACAGAAGTAACAAAAATAAACCAAAACTCGAGTAAGAGATCTAGTGTTTCACACGAAGTACTGTTAGTCAGCTCCAGCTGAGAGCTAGGTTTATTTTGTTTTATTAGCGGTTGTTTCGCCACGGCAGCGTAAGACAGTGGTTTAAAACTGTAAATCAAGACTCCAGCCTGATCATTTACACTCTCCTCGGCCACTCTTGCATTACAATTAGCAAAAAAAAGCCATCAACAGTTTAAATACAGTATACAGATGTCAATGGTGCTCAGTCATTGATGACAATACAAAACAAGTCCTTGTGGGTAAGCAGCTTGTTATATGATCATGATTGTTTACTCAAGGCTGCAGAATCCTATTTTACTACAGTATACTTGAGAAGCCTAGTTTAACTGCCGTGCGGTGTTGCGTGTAATGGCTTTTGAATTAAAATGACATTACAGTGCAGTATTTTACTGTCAGGACTACCACTGCATTTAAGCATCTGTGGCTTACTTGTTTTCTGTTGAGATGCAAATCTCAGGTTTTTCATTAAGCGGAGATGCAAAGCTCTGCAATCCCCCCCCCCCCACCTCACCACGCGGCAAACCCACTCCCTCTACATGCATATCACCACAATAACACTGCTGTACTCCAGCATGTATTCAGTGAATGTGTATTCACTTTATTGAAACAAATCTTCACTAACAGAGAACACACAAAAAAAAACATACCTGCACGATGCAGTGGCAGTCAGGTTTCATTACAAACAACGCAGTGTTGCCTGCATCATTGCATTATCCACACTGCATACGTGCCTAATCACGTGAGATGTGATCAAATTCAAATTAAAAAACAGCGTTTATTGGCTGTACACGTCATTGCACTTGATCAAGTACCGTATTACATGTAGTCAGTTTGCCCCAAATTGATTGTTTTAAGCGATTGCTTGATTCTTACAAGCAGAGTATTTTAGCATGGTTAGTACAGGAATGATTTGGTCCCAGTGGTTTTGATCACTATATGCGGTTGATTCTTATATTGTACATGCATTTTGACGACTGTGGGCCTGAAGTCCTTATCTGCCAGTATGCCGGTGATCATTTTTTATTTAAGCTGTTGACCCAGATGCGCTTTGATTGTCAGAGGTGATTCACCACCATGTAATCTTGTTCAG
The DNA here is from genome assembly GCF_902713425.1 of Acipenser ruthenus. Lineage (NCBI taxonomy): Eukaryota > Metazoa > Chordata > Actinopteri > Acipenseriformes > Acipenseridae > Acipenser > Acipenser ruthenus. The sequence continues at coordinate 76,377,487 of NC_081190.1, forward strand.
CCCAGTCGCGCCATTTAGTCAAGCCAGTTTTTTAAGAATTCATTACACAGCACCCCCCCCCCCCCCCCTATAATTCTTACTCAACAGGTTAACTGTACCGGTGTAGTGTTATAAAGTGGTACATCGTCACAATGTGGTACACATACCGAAACTTGACCCATGTAATGTTAGAAAGTGGTACGCTGTGAGATTTTGGTACAGGTGCAATTTACTATTAAACAGAGGTACATTTACCATTAATTATACATAATATTTTTTTGCAAACTTAAACTGGAAACAGACAATCAGTTTCTCCTAAACAGAAAAAAACAATTCCCGACGAACAAGACAAAATGAGAAGACTATATATATATATATATATATATATATATATATATATATATATATATATTATATAGTGCAGTCCTGCCAACGTGGCTACAATATGTCCAGGAACCATCACCCTGCCTCGTACACACACAGGTGCTTCCTACACCACAGGCTTGGCACTGCCACCCCTGTGCCAAAGTCACATGAGACAGTATACAACACCCTGCCATAGTTACCTTCAAAGAAGCAAAAACTTGGAATCCCTTAGCTGAAGAAAAATGTTAGTGCTCTGTTAGAAACTGAAAATGTGGTATTTTGCAGAGCAGCAACGATCTGCCAAGACATGCTCACAGAAACCCTTTTGCAACAATCATGACTTGCATCGTAACTGTGGTACTCGCATTTCTGATCAACAGAATGCTCCGATTACAAACTAACAGGTGCTAGGATCTCATATTTGGTGATTCTGAGTTTCTTAAGGAGCAACAAAACTTGCCCAGGTGCATTAATCTGTGGAATCTTACACAACATAAAATGAGGTTATCAGGCTATGTAATGGTTCTGGGTATGAAAGGAAACTGGGGGGGGGGGGGGGGGGGGGGGGGGGGGGGGGGGGGGGGTGGGGGGGGGGTGGGGGGGGGGGGGGGGGGGGGGGGGGGGGGGGGGGGGGGGGAAGCATTCTACAGGAAACCACAAGGTGGCGGCAAACTTGCTGCTGATAGATTGCAATGTGTTTTCCTTTTTTTTACTGTACATGTGCATGTTCCATAGGCATTTGCATGATAATTCCCACTGAATTTCTCTAACCTTTACGCTTATAGTTCAGGTCTGTGTTCCAACTAACTCTGCATTTTATTAAATTGAACCAAATAAAATCCATATATAACCCTTCAGAGCAAGAAGCTAAAGCTTGTAATTATTACAAAAAGGCAGGAAAAATATTATTCTCGTACATTATAGTATAGGCAGATGGTATTCTTTTGTACCAGTGCTCTGGGATTGCCTCCACCCCAGTGTGGAACCATGATATACTGTACTGTTTGTCAGCTTCTTTTAGTAATATATTCAGAAAGAAACCTACTGTATCAACATACTAGGTCACAGACGCATACTTTAGCTTGAGCTCTGTCTTCTGGTTGTTTCAGTTTGTGAAGATTAGGCTTTGGGATTCATTAATTCATCTACAGAGGTATGTGTACAACAGCCCATATGCAAGATAAAATCACGTGTGAATGTGAGTTACTTAATACATTGGTTTGTCAGGTGATGTATTAAGTAATTTTGTATTATTTTTTATGTATTAAAAATTTTGTATTTTATTTAGTTTTCTTTTCAATTCTCAAACAAACAATAACATCATTGCAAGTGTTCTCTGCACGTCTTAGCGCATCACTGGACTTTGTTGTTCTCACCTACGTCCATCACACCTCTGTTTCTGCTGCCTCCAATTAAGGGTTGCTACTGATTCATCTATCCTGCCGGTGTGAGCAGCAGCATGTGCGGCAAATGTTTAAGGCCATCGGGAAAGGACACTGGCTGTCCTGGAGTGCTTCTGAGTTGTGTTATTTTATTAGTTAGTTAGTTGTGTATTTTAAATGCTTATAATTCTTCATTTGCTTTTATATGTCTGCTATGTCTTTTCATCTGCCATTTCTCTCTGTATCCTTGTTTTTATTTATTTATTTTCCTTCTTATCAGAAACATTTTAAAAACTAATTTAGGATCTTTATTAATTTATTACATATTATATGACTTTTATATTTTAAATATTATATTCAGATTGTTTTTTACTTTTGTTTATGGATTGTATTTATGACTTTTTCCGATATTCCTGTTCTTCGCTCTTCTTAAATGCAAACTCTCACCAGCACTGCTCTAACCCTTCCAATCTGATCTCGCAACCTCTGCTCCCCTCTGCTTCTTCATCCTGATTTTCTCTAGACTGCTTTCTCCCATCCCCTACTATTACCCCCTCTTCTCTGATCTGTTTTTTCACCTCCTTTTCACTTTTCTATCCTCCCTACCCTCTATTTCTACCCCTTCTCTTTCTTTTTGCCACAATCTCAACTCCCTTTCCTCAACAACCTTTACTTCCTCTGCTCTCTCCCTTCTTCCTCCTTTTGAATCATCCTTGCTTTCAGCTGACTCGGCTACCAGGATTCTTTCTTCCTCTCTCAGCACAACTCTTGATTTCTTTGGTCCTGTCGTCTCCCGTCCTATACACTTTGCTCCTCCCCAGCCCTGGCTGGTCCTCTACACTCCTCTCACCCCGTACTGTTTTACATGTTTGCTGAGCGGAGATGGAAGAGATCCAAATTCCCCTCTGATCTAGCTCATTACTGTTCCCTCCTCTCCTCCTTTTTGTCAACCCTCACCTCTGCCAAACATTCATATTATGAACCTCTCATGCTGTCTTCTACTAATAACCCCCACACCCCACAGACTGTTCTCCACCTTTTTCTCCTTAAACCCCAATCCTCCTTCTTTAGACACCTGATGAGAGAGACTATTGCCCTGTCTCTCTCTCTCCTCCCTCTCTAAAGCCCTTGAGAGAGCTGTGCACCGTCAGCTGGCTTCCTTCCTCACCAAACGTTCTCTGCTTGATCAGCTTCAATCCGGGTTCTATCCTGCGCATTCCACAGAAACCGCCCTCCTCTAGGTAACTAACTCTCTCCTTTCTGTTGATGCTGCTTCCCTCTCCTCCATTCTAACCCCTTGACCTCTCCTGTGCCTTTTGATAGTGTCAATCATACTTTTCTCCATTCCTTTCTGATCTAGGATTCTCGGGCACTGCTTTTGCTTGGTTTTCCTCAATCTTTCTAACCGTTCTTTTCAGGTTTCTTAGTGTGGCTCTCTCTTTTCTCCTAATCCTCTTTCTACAGGTGTACCTCAAGGATCTGTCCTTGTATACCTTCTATCCTTCTATTCTCACGCTATACCCGCTCACCAGGTACTCTTATTTCCTCTTTTGGCTTCTCATATCACCTATGCTGACAATACTCAAATCTGTCTCTTTTTCCTTCCTTTGAATCCCATATCTCCTTCCGCATTTAAGATTGTCTCAGCAATCTCATCTTGACACATTCACATCACCTAAAACTCAACCTTTCTAAATCTGACCTCCTTTACTTTCCTTCTACTTCTGTCTCCATTGACCTCTCTATCTCAGTCTCCCTTGATGTTATCAATCTTTCTCCTTCTGCAAGAAACCTAGGTGTTGGACCCTTCTCTCTCCTATTCTCAACACATCTCTTCACTAACATGTACTTGTCCGTTTCTTTCTTAGTAACATCTATAGAATCTGCCCTTTCTATCTACTTATTACACTCAACTCAAGCTCTTGTTTCTTGATTGCATTATTGTACTCTCTCCTCGCTGCTGTCCCTGCTTCAGCTATTCACCTTCAACTTTATTCAGCATTCTGCTGCTCATCTGCTATTCTCCCAACCCCCCTACTCTCACGCTACCCCTCTGCTTCGCACTCGCCACTGGCTACCTATCTCTGCTTGCATCCAATTTTAGACCCTTGCTCTTGCCCATCGCTCTATTCATCATACTGCCCTTCCTATCTCCAATCCCTCATGTTTCCTTATATTCCCTCTCGCCCTCTCCGCTCATCCTCTACTGGCCAACTTGTTATGCCTTCTCTTCACTCTCCTTCCTCCCATGCTCGCTCCTTCTCTTCCCTTGTCCCTCTGCGGTGGAACCAGCTACCGGTTATCCTCATCCTGTTCAGTTGTTTACTGCTTTCTGCCGCCTTCTCAAAACCCACTTCTTCAATCTTTATTTGTAAATTCCTATTTTATATATATTTTTTGTATATTTTGTATATTATTTTTTGTATATTTTGTATATATGTGTTTGTATTGCCTGTAACTTGTATACTTTTGATTTTGTTTAATTTCTGCAAGTCTTCTGCTAAACAAATAATAGAGACAATCTTTCCTTTTAAAAGTATGGTAGTTATTTTTAGCATCTGTTTTTAAACATATCTTTCGAATGTTCTGTGGTATTTTATACCTGCATAACCTTCATAAGAAGCGATAAAGAGATCAGATACAACAATTCTTCTCATTTATAGTCATGAATTTGCAATTTTGTCTATCGGGCAGTTTCCAAAGAAAGGAAAACCAAACTGGGAAAATCTGTGATTATTTCTTAATCTATTGGTCACCCTATTTGCTTTCTTAGTAGAGCCTGGGGGAAAATTATAAGCATGGCTTAGAAAGAATGGCTTTTTCAAAGAGACGTAAAATAATAAGATTAGAATACTTGTAAGCTATAGAGTACTGAAATGTTTTTGAATATAAAGTAGGCCTAATGGATATATGCAAGGTACTGCCACACAATATAGCATATAAGTAGACATTGTAATGGATCTGTTTTAATTATTCCTATACAGTATGTTGTACGTGTAGTGTTTTTTTTCAACACTTCTGTAATCGATGCGACACCTAGTATAGTATTGAGTTCCACAACAAACCAGGATTACTAATATATATATATGTATATATATGTATATATATATATGTATATATATATATATATATATACTGTATATATAGATCTCTCTCTCTCTCTCTCCTCTCTCTCTCCTCTCTCTCTCTCTCTCTCTCTCTCTCTCTCTCTCTCTCTCTCTCTCTCTCTCTCTCTCTCTCTCTCTCTCTCTCTCTCTCTCTCTCTCTCTCTCTCTCTCTCTCTCTCTCTCTCTCTCTCTCTCTCTCTATATATATATATATATATATATATATATATATATATATAATATATATATAATATATATATATAATGAGAGAATGAGATATACTGTACAGTAGGTCTTGGTGACCAGCTCACAGACATTTCAACAAAAATACTTTCAACTCTACAATACAGTTTTACATTTTAATAAAAAAAAAAAGGTCTTAAGTCTTATGGTCTGTGGCTGATGTTTTAAAGTGAAACAGCTGATTCTGCAGCAGTGTCTGTCTAACTCAAGATGTGTTGTCATTTTATTCCTACAGATTGGAATCATTGGTGGTTCGGGTCTGAATGATCCTGATATCTTGGAAGGAAGAAGCGAGAGATATGTTGAAACCCCCTATGGAAAGGTCTGTCACGTAATCAATGTCATAATAGTAATATCCACTGATGGCTGGGCTTCTTTGTAATAAGATGCAATATTTGAGCACATCTCCACCAGCAAACCTGATCTTAGCTTCAGGGCTCAGCTTACCTTGTACTGTTGAACTTTAAACTGTCCAGATGTTTACTAAATGGTGCTGGTGCTTACTGTCCTAATAAAAAGACACCTGCACTGATCTGCTGTAACCTACAGAAAGCAGAACTGAAGAGCAGCTTCTGTACTCGTAGTCAAAGTACCTGAACACAGACTTCTCAAAAAAAAACAAAAAAAAAAAAACCCAATATACTGTACGAGTAATTGCAATAAGAAGCAATACAATTGCTAAGCTCGTAAAAATGTAAAGGGGTTTACAAAATGTTATTTGAAGCTACATTTTTACTCTTTAACAGAGTGCTGTGCCATCCTGCCTGGCACAGAGGTTAACATTTCATAAGAAAGGGACATATGTAAGAATAGGACTCTGATATCTGCAGAGTAATATGGCGCACAGTTTGCTCTGTTGAATTGCATTATTATCAGATATATTTCAAAGTTGAAAAAGGGAATTTTAAATGAAAAGTTGAACTAAATTATTAAAAACGGGTACTATATAAGGTACTGAAAGGGGTAGTACAAATTGAAAAACCTTAGTACTATAGCTTACTTTTTGAGTTGTGTCGTCACAGCAGGGAGCTGTCTTTTAAAATATTTAATTGTAAATCCTGACTTTCCTGTTTCCTTTATTAAGAATACAAAGGTCTGTTAAAATAACACAATATGCTGTCATTCCAGTAATACAGCATGATGCTCAATTAAGGTGCAGCAATTTGTAAGAAAGGTGTGACAGAAAACGTCTATCTAAAGTGTAGATAGTAACACTAGACTTAGCAGCCCTTAAATGTTTTTAGTTTTAATACCAATGCAAGAAAATGAGAACAAATTAGTGTTTTAGCTGTTTTGCAATGTGATTAGCTTTTGGGTCTTAGGGGTCTGCACCCTCTGTTTGTTTGGGAAATCACCTGGCAATGTATGATTGGCCAGGCAGAAACAGACATTGAAATATATTGGACTTGGACTTGAAGATATCATTGCAAAAGCAGTTCACATGCATTATAAAATAAATGTGGATAGTATATAGAGTTACACAAATTGTCAAATGTGGTAGTATGGTTTTACTTTTAGATGTAATGCACCAAATAAATATTTTACCAACAATGATTTGGTGTTGTATTTTTGCTTTTACTGCAGCCTTCAGATGCTCTGATAGTGGGAAAGATTAAAAATGTTGACTGTGTGCTCCTGGCAAGGTAAGTTGTTGTTATTAATTAAAATAATAATAATTATTTTAAAATAATTCTGGCAGCTTTTATATCTTCTTAAATACTTGGAACAGTGCCCTCTAGTGCATTCTGAACAGTAATATCTGTTTATATGGTCATTATGGCATCCTCTTCACATGGTAGAAAAGAAAAAAAGACAACAGATTTTATATTTTTCACGTGGTAGAGCAAGAGCTCTGCCTGTAAATAGTGTGTTTTGTTTTCTGTTTTGGTGGTGGTTGGCAGGGATGAGGTGAATTCCTGTCTGCCAAAAACATGTGAGAATGCGACTGCTCCTTAATTGAATAATTGGTGCTAATTGGGAGCAGCCACATCCTATAAAAGGAGAGCCCAGATCCATTAGAGAGTCAACCAGGGAGCAGGGAACAAGAGAGGTTTGCTGCTATAGGAAGAGAAACAAACTGTTCCTGTATTTATTTTTAAAATCCACTGATAGTGCAAGACTTGGGTGAGGGATTTTCTGTTTCATTTTGTGTTCAAAACTTGTTTTTGTGTAACCTTTTTGTTTATAATTTGATTTAAGAAAAATAAACTTGCAGTTCATCAGTCCTGAGTCTCCTTTCTGCCTCCTGACCGCCATAGACACCGGCCACTCTACTACACTTCAGTTCTTTTTTTTTTTTTTTTTTTTTTTTTTTTTTATATAAATTTAGTCGTTGCCAATTATTTTTTATTATTTTCTCCCCAATTTGAAATGCCCAATTATTTTTAGGCTCAGCTCACCGCTACCACCCCTACGCTGACTCGGGAGGGGTGAAGATGAACACACACTGTCCTCCGAACCGTGTGCCGTCAGCCGCCCGCTTCTTTACATTCTGCAGACTCACCGTGCAGCCGCCTCAGAGCTACAGCGTCGGAGGACAACGCAGCTCTGGGCAGCTTACAGGCAAGCCCGCAGGCGCCCAGCCAGACTACAGGGGTCGCTGGTGCGCGGTGAGCAGAGGACACCCTGGCCGACCTAACCCTCCCTTCCCCCGGGCGACGCTCGGCCCACTGAGCGCCGCCCCCTGGGAGCTCTCGTCCACGGTCGGCTGTGGAATAGCCTGGATTCGAACTCGCGACATCCAGGCTATAGAGCGCATCCTGCACTCTAGCGAGTGCTTTTACTGGATGCGCCACTCGGGAACCCCCTTTACACTTCAGTTCTGACATGGTCTACATCAAACTGCATAGATTGAAGGCATTAACGTAAATTGCCTTTAAAAATCTGTGTGTTTTAAAATTAATTAATTAATTATTTGGGGAGTAATTTTGGATGGCAGCTGTGGACCATGATTGAGAAGCTGCACTGTTAAAGTCTAGTTTTATTTTTACTTTTATAACAGAACTACATTTTTTTCATTGAAATTAGTTGTTCATGCAGCTGTAGGATAATATAGATGGATATAAAACAGTGATGTGTGAATCATAATTTGAAAATATATAACACATGTAGTTACTGTTTGTTAGAAATTCAATGACATGTGCTTTGACGTGAGTCTCTTTCAGTGTCTAAAATGTATGTTTATAAATGTTTGGTGGCTACCTCTAATATGTGAATAGCTTTTCATCCTTTTTTTTTGTTTGTTTTTTTTACTAAGCTTTAATACATTTATTATATATTTCTAAGAGTTCAGTGGCTACCTCTTAACTAAAATATACTCCCAACATTAATATAAGTAGTCACTGTACATCATGTATAATCTTTTTATATAGAATGTGTTGTTGTTTAAACATTTATAATGTTTTATCATTGAGTGTGAGTGCAATCGGCATGCTGGGAAATTGTCTAGCAGTTGCTACTAATGTATTATAATGGGGATATGAATTTTTTTTTTTATTATATGCTTTTCTTCTCAGACATGGTAGGCAACACACAATTATGCCAACAAATGTCAACCATCGAGCCAATATTTGGGCACTCAAAGAAGAAGGCTGCACACACTTGGTTGTGACGACAGCATGTGGCTCACTAAGGGAGGACATTCAGCCTGGAGACTTTGTCATTATTGACCAGTTCATTGACAGGTATTTGCAGTTGCCCTCTGTTTTATAATGCTGTAACTCACTTGCCAATCAGAAGGACAGAAGGCCAACAGGCTGTCGACAATTGTCTCTTGACTTGCTGAACCGACGTATGTTATCAAGCTACTGAACCCTTGGAGCAACAGCCCAGCTTGGGTGGGTGCATGACCAGTGAAGGTTGCTTAATTGTGATAAGGAGCGCCAAGGCCAATGCAGCCAAGATCAGCACATTAGCACAACCAGAATTCTAACAAGCATGTTCCATACTCGCTAAACTCAGTGTGGTAGTGCCTTTAGTGGATGAGCCACTGGAGGCACTTGTCTGTCTTTTCACTGTTTGTTTTGGGGGGAAACCCAATTGTTTCCACTGACCCTCTGTGTTGGGGCCATACATTACACTAGGAAACACATTTTATTCACAGAACAGGAATTACAAATAAACAGTAAACGGTTCTGCAACCATTTCAACAAAAATGAAAATCTGTTTGGAAACAGATATTTAACCAGGAATGAAAAGCTGTGCATTTAATACACTATTGATTTATGTCATTTTGTTATCAACAGAGAGATTGAACTGGAATTGCAGAACTTTTAATGGAAGGAGACTTTGTGACATCACTAACACATAACTGTAAACATCATTAAGAACATTTGGTCACTGATCCTGTTCACTGGAATAAACACAACCAGTGTTTGTCACAACTCGTAGATCATTGCTTTTCGTTACTCACTCCATCAGGATTATAAAATGTATTAGAAACTAAATAAGAAGACAGGTCGGCTTGACTTGGGGTTTCATTTGATCAACACATACGCTGCTTGTATAAGACACATCTGTATTTTTTTTTTCCTTTCTTTTAGAGAATTGTACAGCACTAAGGATAGCATTAACCACTTATTCTAAAGGGTAATCCTAGGATAACTACAGAGAAGTGGATAATGCAATACAGAGTGAATGTCCACTGCTATAAAATGTTCAGATAAAACACAGCTGTGGCTTATCCCAATGATAAAGAGCTAACGCTTTGAGATATTGTCTTCATGCTTGGTATGCAACTGTATTCTGTGATTTTCTAGGGTAAGTTTGGAGTTGTACAAGAAAAGCGTACCCATTTTTTTTTTTTTTTTTTTGCAAAACTGCCACAGAGTCAAAGCCTTTTATATCAGAAACCATTTGAAGTAGTGACTTCATATGTATGCGGTTGTAAACCTTGAATACTAAATGTGTAGCTGACCATGACATTGAACACTGCATGAGTAGGTGATGTGACTTTTGAAGTTAAAGCTGCTTAGAAAATGTACACGTTTGATACACAGACATTTTTGTACTTAAGTGCCATTACATTAATGGAACCTAAGTAAGAACATTTCTGTGTACCGGTGTTGACCAGTAAAAATGAACCATTGCAATGCCGCTTTTGGTTGCTTTAACCTTTGGCTATATTAATAATGCAGACCACATGCTTTGACATGCAAGTTCCAGATTATTAAAAAAAGAAACAGAAGTAAATACTAATACTTATATAAAATGTTTTCTCGGAGATTCTATGGAAACATTACACCTTTATGCTATTAATTTAGAAAATGGGCTAAAATGAAAATGATGTAATTAATACAGGGCTTCACTTTTTGTCCACATGCCTAACTGTAATGTATGTGGCTGCATTTTAATAATTTCTGTTCCAGTAAGCAATCGTGATGGCTCATCCTCCATATTTTAAACAAGCAATAATAAGATAGCTCAATCACAATCATAAAGAAGTACTGTTTTAAGAAGCCTATTCTTCTAATTGACTGTGATGGTTAGAGCCTCTGTACACAGTACATCTTAACTGTCCCTGTGTTTGGTTGCAACCGGCATTAACAGAATATAAACAGTATATTATTGCACCACTGTATTAAAGGTGGCATTCAATGATCCGCTGACTTTTAGTTTAATTTAATTAAGACCAGTATCTTTTAAGCTGTATTCTCTCAATAAGGTTCTAATACAGGTGATGTACAGCAGTAATTAACCTTTTCACTAACAGATTTTTTTTTTTTCAGTTTTCCATTTAATCTCGTGTTTACAAACCATTTGATCTGATACGCCTTATGTATAGAGTATGCTAAAGGGAATGAATTGTTTTAGTTCACAAAAACTCCCATTTCTAGTTACTATTGCAATTTTGTATTGCTTTAATACCCTATTCCTATCCTATGCAAATGAAATGTAAATAGGGCTTTGATGCTATCCTATGCAAATGAAATGTAAATAGGGCTTTGTTAGGAACATATGGGATGCAGTACTGCAAGGCAATTGAAAGAAGGCATTGTAGTGTTATGAAGCACACAGGTGTGCAAAATATAGCAGCAAGGAAGAGCCTCTGCAAATTGTAGTAATTTGTTTTTCTAGTGCAGATAATACATTTAGATTTATGGACAGCAGTGTGGAGTAGTGGTTAGGGCTCTGGACTCTTGATCAGAGGGTCGTGGGTTCAATCCCAGGTACTTTACCGAGATTGCTCCAGTAAAAACCCAACTTTATAAATGGGTAATTGTATGTAAAAATAATGTGATATCTTGTAACAATTGTAAGTCGCCCTGGCTAAGGGCGTCTGCTAAGAAATAAATAATAATAACAATAATAATAAAAATGTCACATGCATATCTGCATTTAAAGGGACAAGGGGCAATAAAACAGCACAGGTATTGCTTAGCAAGTTTCACTTTTAATTTATCAGGAATCACCTGCAATATAGCCCACATGAAGGTCATAGTATTGTTGAGTTATTATGATTCCCACAGGGCCTTTAACAGACACCTATCTTCTTTGCAAGTACAATTTATAGTATGTCAAAATAATGTGTAAAGAATGTAATTGTATGTAAAAATAATGTGATATCTTGTAACAATTGTAAGTCGCCCTGGATAAGGGTGTCTGCTAAGAAATAAATAATAATAATAATAACAAGGGTGTTACATCTCCAGAAATTCTTCTTATTTCCAAGATGACCCACAAGGCTGCAGTGGAATTATAACACAAACAATATATTATACATTAGTCGTGTATTTGTAGCATGACCCACATGTGTAAAATCTGATAGCTGTGTAGTTGAGAAGGGAAACAGCAGGGATGTGATGCTGGACCATCAGAACAGCAGTACTCAGGGAAGTAACTGACGAGTTAGATCAGGATGCAGATAGACTGGATAAAGGGGAAGATCAGGATCAGCTAGATATGTCTGGTATGATTCACCAAGGTGCATTACTGACAGTGTATTAGAATGACATGCTAAGAAGGAAGTGTAAATAGCACTCCTTCAACCATAGTTTGTGTTCCCACATGATTGTGGTGTTTTTTTTTTTTAAGGTGATCATCAGGTTTTTTAATTATAAACAAAACTATGCAGGATCTACCCTTCATTGTTTTCTCATAATCAAAGTTGGCATACACAGGACACTAATGCATCCGTCTATAACTTAGTACACATAATGAATGTTGCTAGACAGTGATTTTGAAATGAACAGAAGCTAGGGTGTATCTGTACTTGACCTTTTTCTGTCTCCAGGTTATAGAGAATGAAAGGATTAAACGCGTGAGACATTTTATTTTGACCAAGCAGAAAACCCATCCACCAAAAATAAACAGAGCTTTCAATTATAATCTTTTTCCCCACTTACATTGCATGCTAATAGAACACGCTTAAAATCTGATTCTGCCCTGGACTTCATTTAGCTATTTCAGCCATGTGACCTTTTTTTGGTTTGGTAGCCAGGTAGAGCAGTTGCTTTGTGGTTTTGGCTATTATTATTATTATTATTATTATTATTTATTTCTTAGCAGACGCCCTTATCCAGGGCGACTTACAATTGTTACAACATATCACATTATACATTATTTCACATTATACAGATATCACATTATTTTTACATACAATTACCCATTTATTCAGTTGTTTTTTTTTTACTGGAGCAATCTAGGTAAAGTACCTTGCTCAAGGGTACAACAGCAGTGTCCCCCACTGGGGGTTTGAACCCACAACCCTACGGTCAAGAGTCCAGAGCCCAGAGCCCTAACCACTACTCCACACTGCTGCCTTATGAAATATCAATGATGTTTATTTTCAAACAAAAATATATCTTGGGAACACCTCATTTGAATTTGATGAAACTTCCATGGACTGCATGTAAGAATTTTAAATATGAAGTTTATACGTGTTCAGCTTGCTTGGTGAAGTGGGGTAATACAATAAGCTTTGCCACAGTAGAAAACAAGGGCCATGACAGCAGGTCTTTAGGTTTTGGGTTTAAATTGTATTTAAAACATAAGCATGCACAGCAGACATATTAACCCTAAGCACAAGCAATGTTTGTTGTAAAAATCAGTAACCTCAACTTCACATCATAGCACTGAGCTCTTATCTTCAAATGTCGGTCTTATTTCCTGTTTCCTGGCCATTTTCTTTGGTGTCATTACACTTAACACACTTAATGGTGATGATAACAGTCTGTGGCTTGATCATGATACTGAATCTGTACCTCTACAGTGCCTGGGGCATATACAGATTTTGGTGGGGCATGTAAAAGTTTTTCAATGCCCTAAAACAAAAGCAAGCGATTTTACTTTATTACAGATTTAAACTTCTGTATTTGCTCCCACATCACTTTTTCTTTTTTTACCTTCATCCCTTCCAGCCAGCATCGCATGTGTTCTAGTATTGCATCCCTACGCACCTGTGCGAACAGCAGAAAATGTGATGCCCGAGTGTTTTGAGCTGTTATTGGTTAAGCTATTCTGCTGTCTGAGTGATAACGGATTGTATTTGCAATGGATTACCGAAACGGGGGAAATAACAAAAAGTGTTTCATCAGAGATTCAGCAAATTTTGAGCATTCTTTTAAAGTTTATTTTAAAATAATGTTATTTTGTGCCATTGAGTACACCATTGTTAAACTATTTTGGCCGGTTTCCGCCCTGCCCAACACTTAGTTTACGTGATAGTATACTGGATGTATGCAGTGCTTAATCTGTAAAGAAAGAGGTGCCGGGGCGCAAGCAATGACAATAATACCGTCCTTAAGAACCACACATTCAAAATCATAACACGTATTGTACGTGTTATGAATATTGAAAGCGTATTGTACGTACTAGTGTTAGATGTTTACATTTCATGTTTTCTACATCATATACAAAGTAGTAGTATGTGCAGAAAAATGAATTAAAGGCAACCGCAGGATAAATAATAAATAATAATAATAAAAAAAAACTGTATACATGTTTTGTTATGGTTTTGCATTTAAATGGTTTAAAAAACAAACAAATTAAAAGACATTCAGAGGACTCCAGAAGGCCGAAATTGATTAAAAATAAATAAATAAAAATACGCACCCCAGCATGAACATTGGTTTGACCCGTGGTCTGCACTATTATCAGAAATGTGTATGCAACAGAAGCCGCTGGTAGATTATAAAAACGATTAATTAAACTTAGGCTAGGTAGTTGTTATCTTAGTATGTTTTTATTCTCTATTAATTAAATTATATTAATTGAAAAAGGCGAGAGAGAACCTTTTTTTATTGTTTTGGTTTAATATAATATAGCAGACTAATGATCCTATTAAAGTAGGCTATAATATATGTTTTTCATTAAAATAAATTGTCGTTTGTTGAAATTTAATGTTCAGCTTTCATATTTTGTTGTGTACTACTCATTTAATCAAACCAAGTAGTGTAAGAAGTTGCTTGTATCGTTCATGACGTTTTTCAAATCAAGTAAGCTTATCAGCCAGTGTCATCTTACTTACAGGCACTCAAGCAGTAAAGTAATTTAAAGTAGGCTACAAAAATGGCAGCAGACTGTCTCTTAAGCGCTCACGCAAGAACATGCAGACTTGATACAACTGAGAATTTAAAAAAGCATTTTATGAGATTTTAAATCTCATAAAAAGGTACCAGAAATATAAATAACTGTGCACGCCCAGAGGTTCTGGGGCTGTGCCCCTGCACAAATTAAGCACTGGATGTATGCTTATTTGATTTAAAGAAAAAAAAAAAGGCAACTAAGAGGATGCAGCAGTGGAACATTGTCTGTTTAAGACTGTTGGCACTAGACATACTGTTGACACACAGCAGGACATGCAGTCCAGAAGTCCTCCATCGGTGTGGAATCACCAGCAGCAGAAAAGTGTTTTACAGTCCACTTGGGCGTGTAAAATTTTGTGTTGGGCTTGTTAAATTTAAATTTTACGTGTTAAGATTTTAGGGATGTTTTACCCCTGCTCTAGAAAATGCAATTTTCAGTTTGTGTGAATATATTTTGTAAAGTTGTTGTTGTGTGTTTTTTTTTTTTTTAGCTCACCTTAACTACAATTAAAATTGTGTTTTATTTAAAACAGTCTAGTCGTGAATTTGGTTCTATTGTGTTGCAGGGCACTTCACGGGTTTAAATGCAGGAATATGTGTAGGAACTCGTAAAGCCACCAGGTGGATTTTAGGCCCTCAGCCCTCAACCATTGTTATTACTATTTGCTTATTTAGCAGACGCCTTTATCCAAGGTGACTAACAGAGACTAGGGTGTGTGTGTGCATCAGCTGCAGAGTCACTTCCAACAACGTCTTGCCCAAAAGACACAGCACAAGGAGGTTAAGTGACTTGCTGAGGGTCATGCAGTGAGTGAGCTGGGATTTGAACCGGGGACTTCCTGGTTACAAGCCCTTTTCCTTAACCACCGGACCACACAGCCTCCTGGGTGACCCGCAGCAGCTGCCTGGTCTCGGTCTAACTTTCAATCATTATCGTAGTTGTAACTGGTATTTATCCTATTGCATTATTCTTGTCATAGTTTGTGATTGCATTCAGATTCCTCATACTGCTTCTCATTTAGACTTCTATTGCACAAATAGCAAGAGATAACAAGGTCAAGGTTTCTAGGCCAGTGTCTTTGTCAGGACAATATGCTGACCACCAAATCTTTTGGTTTGAGACGCACTGGATTCACCAGAGTATATTTAGTTTCATACATGTTTTTCAAATGTTTAATTTGTGGAGTTACTAAGTATATGGCTGAATGCAGATATATGAATAGACAGGAAGTGTCTGCTGAATGTCAGTGTTTGTGGGTTCTGGTTTAATGCCAGTGCAGGTGTATTTGACTATGGACTTCCGCATCACTAGATTGTTTTTGTTTTACCTTAAAACCTTACAGTAACACAATCACAGCTTTGTTTATATACAGTAGACACTCAACTGACCTAACTGCTTTGAGGACAGTAGTAAAACAGAAACAAAAAATGATCTCCCCAGCTGTCACCCAGGACATGTGGATGAATACAAATATAAAAATAATTGTAATTGTTATAAAGAAAGACCAAACTGTAAGCAGATACTATATATTTAGTTAATGATCTGATAAACACTTGTTTGAACAGTTTCTATTATTGTTGTCAATGTTTAAACTAGCAAATTATTACATATTTACAAGAAAAAAATAGTAATTAAAAAAAATATATATATTAAAAAATTCTTAAGTGGACCTGTTTCTTAAAGTTGGTGGCTCTTTTAAAGGGTGATTTTGCAGTGTTACTATGGACCTGTTTTACCTGTTTTTCTAAATACACAAACGTACATTGGCACAATTTAAAATCTGCTTAAAAACAGTTGTATTGAATTATAATAAACCAAACCCGTAGCCATTATTTTACTTTCCTTTATTGTGTCTTAATTGTCATTGGACTGGGGCCCTGTAAAACCCAGTCCAGAACAGGTTAAGGATTGATAAATGAACATGAGTAAGGGAAGCCAGGGATGCATTCCTTTTTTATTCTGCTCCCTTATAAATCTCATATTTACTTATATTTTTTAAATGCTCTATTCTAGCTAGTTTCACATTTTGTTTATTTTCTTTAAAAAAAAAAAAAGGCAATTACATGACAGCCTCTCTCCACAGAATAGGGTTGAGTTGTTTTTAGGCACATTTCCATTTTTTTGTAGTTCAGCTCACAAACAGTATGAGCACATTTTTGTATAAATTAGATTTATACCCTCATCTTGGCCTTGAACTTTGAACTTTGAACTTTTGAGTGATCAGTCATTCAATGTGCTGTAAATTGTACTTGCAAATAAGATAGATGTCTGTTAACAGCCCTGTGGGAATCATAATAACTCAACAATACTGTGACCTTCATGTGGGCTATATTGCAGGTGATTACTGATAAATTAAAAGTGAAATTTGCTAAGCAATACCTGTGCTGTTTTATTACCCCTTTTCCCTTTAAATGCAGATATGCATATGACATTTTTATTATTATTTATTTCTTAGCAGATGCCCTTATCCAGGGTGACTTACAATTGTTAGAAGATACCACATTATTTTTATATACAATTACATTATTTTTTTTACACATAATTTTTACATACAATTACCCATTTATACAGTTGGGTTTTTACTGGAGCAATCTAGGTAAAGTACCTTGCTCAAGGGTACAGCAGCAGTGTCCCCCACCTGGGACTGAATCCACAACCCTCCGGTCAAGAGTCGAGAGCCCTAACCACTACTCCACACTGCTGCCCTGTAATTCCAAAGATACGACCTAATGTACTGTAATTCCAAAGATACGACCTATAGTATTATTTTAAACTAGCTTCTTCAATGTTACCTTCCCTACCTTCTGCACTGAAAATGTCAGTGAGACAAGTCTTCCCCTGCCTGTGTATTGGTATAGACTAACGTTTACATTTGCATCTCGTCACCATACACACCACCTCACCTCATCTTGGCTTTGAACTCTATCTGTCTGATGTGATCAGTCATTCAATGTGCTGCAAATTGTACTTGCAAATAAGAAAGGTGTCTGTTAACAGACACCACTTTATTAGGACTAGAAGCACAGGATTAGGAAGCGATCAGTCTATCAATCATTTAGTGAAAGAAGAATCATCAGTATTGTTTAATACTACCTGTTAATTCAATTCCCTATCCTCAAACCAAGGACAGACTGCTTTGAAAGACAACATACCGGTAGTTACAGCTGCTATACATGGCAGACCACTATTGACTGATCGTAAGAGTAATAAAGTGACCATGAACAACCGTTAATATTCTGTAGCGGGTTAAAGCTAGAACTTAAATATTTTGTAACCCTGTTGGGAAAGTGCTGCATGTTTGTTTTATGTGTTCCTTATTAGGTTTCTGCTAGTTGTGTTAATCTCATAAGCTCAGCTGGTGCATGAAGCACTGACCCACTTTGCCCAGGCAGAATACGGAGCTACATGTCAGGACTTGTTCAGCTTTTTCTTTTTGTTTTTTTTGTTTTTTGCATGTGCCTATTTTTAAATATCTAGTGGGTGTTGTTCTGTACTCTATTGTCAGCCTAACTGCTCTCAGCCAGAGGTGTTTTTAGACAAGTGCCATATAAGAGGAACATTTGTATCAGAAAATGACAATTTTGGTATCCGTATAGTAATTGGGAAACACCAATTCTGCTCTTCTATGTAAAACTTTACACTTTTTTTTTTCTTGGCATTACAAATTCTCAATTCTCACAACAGAAATTTAGACCAGACACTTCTACAAGGAAGTGTGGATTTATTTAGCATTTTGCCATATGCATAGCTAATCGGATATCAATGAATTATAATCTTTCCTTTCTCAAGACTCTGCATCATAGTTAACCTTGGTGCAATTTCAATTATAAACAGTTTTACCTGAGGCATGCCAGCTTTTCTTCCATGACGGGCACTCTTGAGCCTGACAGTGGAATAAACTATAGAAGCTGTCTTTGGCTGTTTGTCTTAACAAGTATACATCAATTACTCCGGTGAAATAACTGGGTCTGGGAGTTGCTACATACTAGCCTCATAAAACTTGTAGACACTGCCATGTCATCCTGCTAGTTATACTGTACAATTGTGTTGAATGATTATATTAGCTATGCCTGATCTTTTTTTTTTCTTCTGTTCTAACACATTTTAATTTCAGATGGCCTAGTGAAAAACATGAATTAAAAAAAAGTAACCTATAAAAACATGGTACATACATTCACTAAAATACAGTCATTTTTGCTGAAATACATTCCCCGGCTACTAGAAAAGGTTTCCCATATCTCTTAATATATATTCATTCTGGTATACTGTGTCCTAGCCTGATCCTAGGACACAGTATTGATTACTTTGTTACTGGAAAGATTATTCGGTTGTTTGAGCAAATTCTGTCTGGCTCTTGGGCCTTGTTGGTAAGCATGAGCATGGTTGGATTGTGAGGAGAGGCAAATGTATATAAAGTACGTTAGTCTACCAATACACAAGCAGGGGAAGACTTGTCTCATTGACACATGTTTCAGCACAAAATGTATGGGAAGGTAACATTGAAGAAGCTAGTTTAAAATAATACTATAGGTCTTATCTTTGGAATTACAGTACCTACAAAATGGCACCTGCATATCTGCACTAAAGGGGAAAGGGGCAATAAAACAGCACAGGTATTGCTTAGCAAGTTTCACTTTTAAGTTATCAGTAATCACCTGCAATATATAAGTCATAGTATTGAGTTATTGTGATTCCCACAGGTCTGTTATCAGTCTAGTACAGGGTGCAAGGTACTCTTAACACACTAAGATATACTGTACTGTAAAAAAGAAAAAACTATCTAACGTGTATCAAAGGGCAGCGCATGTGACACTATAATATTTTATTTAGTTTTGAGCTTTGTTTTTCGTAAGTCATGTTGACTATTTGTCATGCATTTTGGTTATAGCATTTTCTCACACAGTCAGCAACACTCCGAACACATGTTTTTTTTGTAAAGGAAAAGAGTGAATTTGTTTTGATCAGGTGATTATAAGGCAAACAAAAGGACTACTCCGTGTTTGGTAATTGTATTACATAGTAAGCAATGCCATACATAAGGCTTTCCATACACCCTGGATGCAGACAGTGGGGTTTATTCAATTGATCGAAACAGTGACAGATCTAACTACTGTCAATGTTTTAATATTGGATAAGGACCAAAACTGCACTTGTACTTGCTTTTAAAGATAAAAATTAAACTTAGGACACTAACACACATGTCCTCCTCCCCCCCCCCCCCCCCTCACCCGCAAAAAAGTTATCTTTTTTTAAATTATTATTTAGATCTTTTTGCACAAATAAATAAACCTCATTGCCTTTTGAGTCAGATAAATTAGTTGTAATGCAGTTTTTTTTTTCTTTTTTTGTGTCCAATGTGGTAATTTATTTATGTATGTATATTTACAATTGGCATGTAGGCCGAACTGTGGCTTTCGGTAATTAATAATTTAACTGTAAACACACAATTGTATAGATGGAAAAGTTTGTCATAGTAAAAGGGCTCATCCCCACACAAGAATGCTGCGGTTCACTCTGTAATAACTTACTGGTTGTAAATCCATTGAATCTATCTTCCTTTCGTTGCATGTAATTTACTTTAAAAACAGAAATACTGGTCTGACAACATGGTTGATGGGTTGTTCTAAGTATACATGATCTATTTTAATAGGCATTACAGCACCAGATATTTCTTTTCTAAAATGGTTACCCGCTATGACAGAACATTTGGTATATAAAACACCTAATTTGCAAGCTGTTGTTCCCCCAACAGTCAGCGATGTTTCCATTCCTATTTTCCCCATTGAAACATTTGCAACCATTACAGATAAATTCAAAATAGCAACAGCTCACAATGGATTGCTACTTGGTTATATCAAATCCATTGGTAAGAAAAGCATGAAGCAATTGTTAACCACATTTATTGAGCTGTTAGGTAGTAGGCATACTTTTTTATTACCATGTGGAAGGGTGGGGGTATTCACTGACACAGGAGTCAGAAGATTGTATTTGCAAACACCGCACAGGTGCCCAGTTTTATTTATTAATTTTTTTAAATTTATTTTAGCCCACAGATCGTGTTGTTGTCTGTGGCCTGTATACCGGCAACGGTAATCAGGACCACAGGTTACCAACACAGGTAATTGCCGGCGCACTCACAGGTGCTCAAAAATAATAATGAAAACCAGAGGTGAAATGAAAAAGGGAAAATAAAACACAGTAATAAAACTACAAAACAAAAGTGCTGCTTACGCAGTGCCCCCACTGCCGATATGCCGGTCAGCTCGGGTCTCCGTCCTACGCTCTATGTCATTGCCATGATTGACAGACGGATCTTACGAGACTGCTGCCCCCTTCCTGCAGAGCCATGCGTGCGCCAGACAGTCAGCACAGACATCCCCTGTTACATACCATTAATTGTGTTTTAATATTATTCAGAAAGAATGTTGGTTTGAGGCTATGCCACAATTGATGGTGTATTTGATACAAGCAAAGCGCTAGTAAAACTTTAAATAATCTGCAAACATGCGTGAAATATATTGATGAGCGTTGTATCCAAATAGATAGTCCGTGTGTGTATTTATCTCACTGGTATGTGTTTTATAAGGGGATATTTTGGAGGTTTGTACATCAGCGTTGCTTTTCTTTTCTTTATAACAGGACAACAAAAAGACATCAGACCTTTTATGATGGGAGCTCTACCAGCCCTGCTGGGGTCTGTCACATTCCAATGGCTGAACCCTTCTGTAACAAAACAAGAGAGGTCAGTAATCATGACAGAATTTTGCACCTGAACGAAACCTTGGCAGAATAGGGATCGCTAACCTATGTGTCCTGAGCCATACCTGGCTCTTCAAATGATCAAATATGGCTCTCTTAGTCATTCACACACAAAAACAAGAATATTTTATTTTAAGACTGTACTAGTAGCATCCACACAAGTGTACTGCTGCTTGATTGGTAGTCATCATCACATACTGCCTCGCTGTTCTTTTAGGTCCACCTATCCTCTGATCTTATTGGGGTTTCTGTTCCTGGAGTCTGTTTTACCATGTATAGGGTTTGATTTTGCTACAACCACTGGCTCTTTGCAAACCACATACTTTAAATTTCTATTCAGTTTGGCTCTCTGGGGTAGAGGATGTTAGTAACTAGGGTTTGATACTGTACACCCATAACTAAAAAAATATAAAATGTTAGTATATACACAGTAGTAATACTAAAATACATTTCTAAAAATGTCTATACTTTACACAGTGCTGAAAAGCGTCTGATGTAAACTCAGGATGTATTTCTATACTGTAAATACTAGTATTTCTGCCATTTATTTAAATTGTTTTGTTTAGGTTTCTTATACGTGGAGCAACATTCATGAAACACGCAATTGCTGCTAGTGGTATATTTAAGCAATAATATATGTATGCAGGCAAATTGTGGATTGTGGGATGAGACTTGAGTTATAGTATCTGGCCACCTCTATCTTTCATGTACAGTAGACTGGTGAGAAGTGCTTTGTTATTTGCTTGTTTTAATAGTCATTTAAGTGTCAAGTGTCATTTTAACTCAGGATAACAGGATTTGGAATCCCAATTCAAGTGAATAGCAGAGATATTCCACTTATAATACAATATATAAAAAATGAATGTTGCGTAACATTGCTTTATGCAGTGCAACATTAACCCTTATCACCTAACAGAAATCACTGTTAATAATCAAGTTATTCTATTACACATTCCATCATTAAAAAACAATGTATGGCTTTTGGCCTGTGGTGTTGATGTAGGAACCATTTTATCTACTTACAGCTTGCCTTCATTTTAAATCAATTGCTGTCATGCTCAGGTTCTGATAGAGGTGGCAAGGAATCTCGGAATGAAGTGCCACCCCAAAGGGACCATGCTGACGATCGAGGGGCCGCGTTTCTCTTCTAGGGCAGAGAGTCTGATGTTCCGCCAGTGGGGTGCTGACGTCCTCAATATGACCACTGTTCCAGAAGTAGTTCTAGCCAGAGAAGCTGGCCTCTGCTATGCAAGTATTGCTATGGCAACAGACTATGATTGCTGGAAGGAACATGAAGAAACGGTTAGTTATATCGATTTTTTTAATATATATACATTACCAAGTATACATGGCTTTGCCACTTAATTAGGAAATATTAGGAAATGAAGCAGACAAATCATGAGAATGCAATGGTTTAGTGAGTTGTCTAGTTAAGTCCCACTGGATCATATTTACTACAATCTCAAACACAAACCAGAACTCTTTACAGGGTTTGGTCTTCACATATGTCTGGGCTAAGAACAGGGGGTGGGGGCTTATTAGATAAACACTCTCAAAATGGCAATCATTTTATAGTGGCAGTGGGGGAGGGTTTTTTTTTATTTTATTTTTTTATTTGGGTGGGCATGGGACCTGTAAAGGTTAAGTCATTACATGCTATGTTTTTTTTTTGTTTAATTACTGAAGTGTACTGTTGACACTGTATGTATTTGTCTGAACCTTGTTATACTTTGTTTTTGTTTGCAATTGAGACAATAATAAATAATATAACATGCAAAAAAAAAAAAAAAAAAAGTTACTAGAGCACATAATTCTCGTTTGGCCCCACTTCAGTGTGATGCAACATTGATGTGTTGAGTTTTATTTAGATCTGCTGACGGCATATAGTGTTTCTGCCAAAACAAAATGTACTAATGAGGGGGGTGGGGGGCTGGGCTTTCATTCTGCATACAGGCGATGGAATTTAAATGTAAAATCCTGTGCAGCTTAAAAATGTAAGCAGCAGACCAGATAAACCCCTCAAAAAGACTAGTAATAGACCCAACCCAGTCTCCTGTCAATCTATGAAGGTGATTATAGAAATTGGAAGGACCTTCTGTGGCAGTTCCTGTGGGGTGGGAGGGAAGATAGGGAACTTGGGGGTGGAGAAACATTCTTAAGATGCAATGTTATAATTAATCTAAGATCCTGCTCCAGTGCTTTTACACATTCTGAAATTGTATTAATTTGGACAATGTGAGCGATTATTATGGTAACATAACATTTTTGGGTGACCTCAGACCAGTACTTGGGCAGCAGTGTGGAGTAGTGGTTAGGGCTCTGGACTCTTGACCGGAGGGTCATGGGTTCAATCCCCAGTGGGGACACTGCTGCTGTACCCTTGAGCAAGGTACTTTACCAAGATTGCTCCAGTAAAAACCCAACTGTATAAATGGGTAATTGTATGTAAAAATAATGTGATATCTTGTAAGTCGCCCTGGATAAGGGCGTCTGCTAAGAAATAAATTATTTATTATTATTTAGTACTTGCATGGGACCCTGAAAATCAGTTACCTTTCAATTCGAAGATGACCAACAACAATACTTTTGGGATATACCTGCCCCAGGTCAGGTATTTACTGAGCATTTTTATGTCAAAGCTGCCGATAGGCCCCTCCGCATTCTCTTTTTTGATTCTTACCATCAGGTAGGTAAGGTAGGTATAACTAACCTCTCCAGTTTCATAGTTGTATCTTTGTAAAAGAGCTCTCACTTCGAGTTTTCTGATAATTCCACGGAAAATATTGTTGGAAGTCGGCTTGCCACTTCCCGGAATCAGTAACTCGGTTTCTGAGGACTGAGCAAACGATGCGCAACTGCGCTCCGTTTTAAAATAAATATATAAAAAACACTCTTTATTTCAGCAGAAACGCTGCTGTTTGTTTTTTCCTGCTCTTGCAGCAAAAAACAAACAAACCAAAAAAAAAGAGAGTGTCGCTTCCTCCACCGGGGCCCAGCGCTGCCATACCCTTGTCAAGTTGACGCTGCTGGGCATACCTTGCCCTCCCACTCGGTGTGTGCTGCCAAAAAACAATACAAATGTTTTTGTTTACCCTACCTTCAGCTCTGCTGTGTGTGTCTGTCGTTTTTTGTAAACAAAAAAAAATAAATTACCTTGCTTCTGTCTCTCTTGTTTATAGGCCTGTAGCTGTGCTCCACGCCGCTATAAGCTTTGCGCTGCCTTGGCTGTGTGACTCACAGGCCAGGCTTATACTATTTGTAGGCAGCAACCTCTGTGTTTACGCCCCTGGTGCTTGGTGCCTTCAGTTGAACCGGGGACCTCCTGGTTACAAGCCCTTTTCTTTAACCACTGGACCACACAGCCTGCTATTCGGCCTCTCCTTAGCCCCTTGCACGTTTTCAAAGTGTGTGGATGCCATCCTAGCTCCCCTGCGGCTGCAGGGGATCAGGGTGCTGAACTACCTGGATGACTGGTTGATTTGCTCTCTGTCGCAGGAGAGAGCAGTGATCCACATGTCAATCATGACAGAGCATGAACGATGCCAAAAGCCAATTAACACTGGTGCAAAGTACGGTTTACTTGGGTCTCCGGCTAGATTCCCTTACAATGCGAGCCTACCTGTCGGACGACAGAGTGGCCGCCATTCAGAACTGTAGCCCTGTTTCAACAGGGATCCACAGTACAGTTGGTGTTGTGTCAGAAACTATTGGGTCTGATGGCCGCAGCTTCATCAGCCATCCCACTGGGGTTTCTCCACATGTGCCCAGCCCAAATGTGACTCAATGCCTTCCAGCTACATCCCAAACGCAACAGACACTGTCGACTGATCATGTCTCGCATATGCTGGGAAGCCCTACGCTGGTGGAGGCAAGCCCTTCACCTGCGAGAAGACGTAAGGATGGGATTAATCCACAACCATCAGGTGGTGACAACAGACGCGGGTTGGGGTGCAGTCTGGGCAGGCAGAGGAGTCCACGGATCCTGGTCGGGCCACTGGACATCCCTGCACATAAATGAGCGGTCCATCTTGCTCTCCAGCACTTCCTCCCAGTGCTCCAGAGGAGACATGTCCTTGTCCACATGGACAACATGTCTGTGGTAGCATATGTCAACCACCAGGGAGGGCTATGGTCCCTGGGGTTGCACCGCATAGCGTTTCAGCTGTTGACCTGGGCAAAGAGGCACTTGCTGTCCCTCCGGGCTGTTTATCTCCCAGGAGTGGTGAATTGGGCGGCAGACCTTCTCTCCAGGGAGGGTCCTCCTCTGTCAGAATGGTGACTCGGGTGGTAGAGCGCATTTGGGAACAGTCCTGGAGGGCTGGAGTCTCTTTGCCACAGCGGAGACAACTCGCTGCCTTCTATGGTTCTCCCTCCACCACTGTGGCGGTCCACTAGGTGTCAACGCCCTAGTGCATGAGTGGCCCAGAACGCTGTTATACACATTCCCACCAATACCGCTGCTCCCGGTTTCCTAGAGAAAGTTCGGAGAGAAGAGGCAACAGTTCTCTTAGTGGCCTCAGGAGAATCTGGTTCGCTAACCTTTGCCAGCTACTGCAAGGCCAGCCCTGGGAGATCCCACTGTGTATGGATGTCCTCAGTCAGGTGAGAGGCACTCTGGCACCCAGAACCAGCCAAACCCCAACTATGGTTCTGGCGCCTGAACAGGACCGTCTGTCTGCCTTAGGGCTCTCAGACGTGGTAGTCAGTACACTGCTGAATCCTAGGGCATCCTCCACGAGGGCACTGTATGCCTAAGTGGAGATATTTTCAGAATTGGTGTATGACCAGAGGTCATGACCCCATTTATTGCCCTATAGAAACTATCCTACAGTTTCTGCAAGATCTGTTAGAGGAGGGCAGGTCCCCCTCTAAGCTGAAAGTGTACCTGGCAGCTATATCTGCATGCCATGTCCCCATTGACTCAGTTTCCCCAGGCACTCATATTCTGGCGACCCGTTTTCTAAAGGGTGCTCAGCTGCTACGTCCTCCTAGAAAGGACGCCCTCCCCGAGTGGAGTCTGGATGTGGTATTGGAGGCTCTCGCTAAGGCCCTGTTTGAGCCTATACATTCCGTAGAGTTGAAATATCTCTCTATGAAGACAGCCTTTTGTTAGCCATCACCTCCACTAAGCGGGTTAGTGAGCTACAGGGTATCATTGTGCATGACCCCGCTTTCCTCCCTGTGGTGGTTACGGCTTTCCACTTGAACTAATTGGTGAAACTAAAGGCTTTCCACCCCCCTCCTTTTGCTTCGAGGGAGGATCGGAGATTGAATTTCCTCTGCCGGTTCGGGCATTGAGAAGCTATGTGGACAGGACGAGAGCGCTGCATCAGTCCGACCAGTTCTTCGTCTGTCATGGTGAAAGGACCCAGGGTCAAGCCCTCTCGAACCAGCAACTGTCCCACTGGATTGTGGACTCAGTTTTGTCTGCATATACTGCTGCCAACCTATCCCCTCCTGGGAGAGTGGCCGCGCATTCGACTAGAGGAGTGGCTACGTCATGGGCCGGCTTTAGAGGTGCCTCATTGACTGACATCTGTACTGCGGCTAGCTGGGCTACTCTATACATTAACCAGGTTCAACCGACTCAATGTGGTAGATCAATACATGCCTTCATTAGTAGGCACAAGGGTCCTTGAGGTTGCACGCTCACACCACGGAAATTAGTTCAGTGATAGCGAGACATCCCTCATCTGCTGTCCACTTATGCTCCCTTTGTATATCCCTTTGATATACTTTCCGAAAAGTATTGTTGTTGGTCGTATTCAAATTGAAAGGGAACGATAGGTTACGGATGTAACGACCAACAAGCCTTGCGAGGTCGCATCACTCGCATTCACGGCTTCGATGCAAAAGACAATGCGGCGTCCGCGGAGTGACTACTTAATCCCTCGGTAGGCGGGACCGAGGACGTCACTCCCCGGAGGGGCCTATCAGCAACTTTGACAATGCTCTGTAAATACCTGATTTGTGGCAGGCATATCCCAAAAGTATTGCTGGTGGTCGTCTTCTCTTTCAGGGAACCAGGGTTACATTCATTTTCAGTGATTTTAATAAATGAGCACCTGCTGGCGAATACTAAAAGGATACAGCACAGTAATGCAATACTCATTGTTATGGTTCTAAAGTCTTTAAAACGGTACTATAAATGGAAAAAGGCTACATTAAGATACCATTGAAATCTGTAGCAAACAGATTTAAATGTCCAGGAAAACATGAGTTAACGTAGTGCTTGTTTTTTTTTTTTTTATTTTAAACAAAATGCATTCGTGCAGCTTGCTCGGTCATTCAGCCTCCCTTTAGCGTGGGAAAAAAAACCTGCTTTGTTTTAAAACTAAAATGTTCCAAGTAAAATTGCCCCTACTTTCTTTTGAATCTGCCTCACGTATATAAATTTGTTGGTCCATCAACTTTCCTTTTTCTGTGATCAGCACCCTGCTTATCTGAGTGCTTATCTGGTTGCATTGTACACATGGTTGAGTGATTGCATACTTCCGGCTGAAAGTGGGGTGTTCGGTAGATGGGTCAGTTCATAATTTTGGTGATTGTAACTCTGAGGTTCTACTGTAACTGCCTAAATAAAATAAATTAAAATAAATGTACATAATATAATTAAAATCAAAATCAGATGGCTAGATGGAATACCTAAACCAGTGTTTGAGTGTGCACCGTGCTAATTTGAAACTAATTTTGTGTGAATTGAAAAAAATTAGTAAACCTTTTTGCACTGTCTTCTGGTTTAAAAGAAGTACTCCAACAACAGATAGGGTGGCACCTGTGTATTTTTATTAATTTACAAACCAAATGAAAGCCTAACTCCACCAAGGAGTGCTTAATTAAACTTTTATCAGTTTTAACTATGAAACCAGACAGCTACGCCATTTATCAGTGACAAAACATAATACCTTTTTTTGTTTTTTTCTGTAGGCCTTTCACCCAGGCCTTAGCCTTCATACAGACAGCAATCAAGCTGTTCTGACCTGCTATATATATACACCTGCCTGCTTAATTACAGGCAGGTGTTTCTAATTAAATTAGTGCCAGGTGTAGTTCATCCTGGCTCACCCCCATGGTAGTCCCATTATCCTCCAGGACTACACCTTTCCTTGCTCTTCCCCCTACACTGCCACACTGTGTAGAAGGAAAGTGTCGGGTATACCAGCAATAGCCAATAAAAACATGAATAAATCACGAACTGTATGTATTGTCTGGTGCTCTATTTGTGAACGTACTGCTTTTGTAACACTTTGCTGTCTGTACACTGTAGTTTTAAAACTATTTATTAATCTTCTAAAATCTTTTATGTTGGAATGGATCCGTATAAACAAAATGCTATACTTTACAATAACTTCATGATTGCCCGATGTGCAATTAGTTTACTACCAGTTTCTAAAATCGACTCTCAGGTTTGTATTGGATTCAAATCGTCAACTGTTCGGTGCTACTCCTTAGTACTGCACAGGGATGGAAATAAGACTCCTGTTGCATAGCAGTTTCTACCCTTTCCATGTTTTAAAATGGGCCTAATTAGCCACAGGAATGGATCTAACTGCTATGCAACAGGTATTTCCATCCCTGCTGCATCAAGATGCAAAAGATTGTAATCCGTAATGGAGAAGGATATATCTTGAGAAAGGAAGATTTGTCTTTTTAAACAAATGGATATATTATTCAGTATAAAACCTGTACATAGCCACAGTTGTATTATAAAACAAAATTGTTACAATAAACAAGAAACTAATTCTAATAGAACAACATTTTAAAATAAAGGTATCTGAAATTGAATATACAAAATTGTGAGGCATTCGTGACACGTGCAATAGCATAGCCTTATAAAGAAGGAAAGGGGTTTTAGTGCTTAGAATCTGTCTTCCTAGGTTGCTATCGGATCCCTTTCCTAGTTCCTGCAGCTGACCCAGTTGCCGATCCCTGAGTTCCACTCAAAAAAATACCACATCCTTCCTTTACCTTCTGTACTTTACCCCCTTACCAACTGCCTGTGAACTGCCTGCCTGCCAACTGAGACTGAGTCCCGTCCCGTCCCGTCCCGTCCCCCCCCCCCCCCCCCCCCGAGCCTTGCAAGCACCTGTCAGGTATGCGGAAATCAGCTGATCCGAGAAGGCATCTCGCAGAGCACAGAGCTTTTTTAAATGTGACCCGGTGAGCCGTCTGTCTACGGGCAGAATTTGTTTCATTTTATTTGACTGGACTTGGATACAAATGCCAACATGGACAAACATGTTCTCAGGCTCAGAAGGGTGACTGGAAAAGATATATATATTTTGTTTTTTCTTACCTATAGTGTTCAGGTGGCTAATACAGTCCTGGTGGTGGCATTTATTCACTAGTAAATGTAATTAAACAATATCCGCATGGCATAATTCTGAAACAATAATGTTATTTTGATTACATTTTATTCATATATAGTTACTAATCAATAAAGCAATTGCCAACACTGTTGTGGGGCAGCACTCAAAAATGGTGCATTTTCATTTTAATCTTTTACCTGATAGTTTGATAGGGTACTGCTGCACCCTGACACAAGTGGAAGCTGTGCTTTACAAATGATTTCACTGAGTAGATGAAAACGTACTTAAAGACCCTGATTGGAAATAAATATATTGGACTTCAAGCAGGACAATCGATTTCAGATAATCATTTCTACTTTCACTATGAATAAGTTAATTAACAATTTTTTTATATGGCATGTGTACTTTGTATTACACAGTAAACACATCTAAATATAGAATAAATGAAGCCACCAGTGCACGAACTTGTTATCTTGAGATCAAACTCCTTCAAGAAGTATTTATGATACCTAGTCTGAGGAGAACCTTTTAACTCCTATTTCAATCAGTCAAACTTCTAGTGTGTGTTTTCTTGGTTTCAGAAAAGTGGAACTTAAGTACTTGCATTGATGGATTCAATTGTAAACTGCTTTAGTGTTTTTGTGTTTTACTCCTTACCTCCTAAAGTCATCCATTTCTAATAGCTCCAGCTTGCATTGGAAACCAACCTAATACATAACATATGTTCTCCTTGAAAAGCAGAGACTAGTGCAAAGTGAAATTTTGAACTTCAATAAGCTTTACACTATGCATGAGTGCTATAGGGAATAACCATTGTTTTAAAATTCTTTACCATGCTTTACTATGGTTTTTACTTGGATTTACTACACTTTTCTATGCTTTTTATATGGTTCACTGTTAACATTTGCAGGTCCTGCAGTTGTAATTTTAATTTTATTGTAACTGTAGATTCAATCTTTTTCAAAGATAAAATGGGAAAGTTCAGTATAAGGTCGTACAAAAAACAATTCAATTATCCTAGGATATATATATTTTTTCTGTAAAGTTACAAGCGCTGAAAGAGTATGATCTATGAAGATGTCCTTGATGACTGCAGGCATTTGGGAAGCTTGTAAAGTACTATAAAGATCCACAATCAGTGTCAAGGTCAAGAGAAAGCTTGCACCAAGTCACTAGGTTCCTGATGTTAATCTCTGCCACCCCTTCACGAAGTGCTGCCAAGTACTAGTCAGTCTCTACTGACCAACAGTCTTCCCTCCAGTGCATTCCTTGTATGGTAGTAAAGCACAAATATACAGTATGTACTGGAACTTGAACAATAATTGTATATTTGATTCAGATGTGTATAGATAGAATGTATTGATTTAAACATTTTGTTGATTTTTTAATTTGTTTTATGTTCCCCAACCTAGGTTTGTGTGGACAATGTGTTAAAAACAATGAAGGAAAATGCAAACAAAGCTGCCAGTATTCTTCTCACTGCTATACCATATATTAGCAAAATGGATTGGACAGAAACTGTAAAGAACATGAAAGTAAGTATAAGAAGTGTTTCAATAGTTAGCACTCCCTCCAGCACTGTAGCATTGTGGCTTCATGAGTCTTCAAGTTAAGAGCTATGACATCGGATAATCAGCTGTACTTTCTGCTGTGCAAACATTCTATTACAGTATATTAAATATTTAAGCATACATTTCATATTTGCAGGATCTGTTCACTATTTGGGACACTTCCAGTTTGGGTTATTTTTGTTTTCGTTTTTTGAGGTTTTCCAATTGTAAGGGCCAGGTTTCTGTTTTTAGTATAATTGACAATTTAAGTATTTTTTTTTTTAAAATAAATCTCTCAAACTTTGAATGACCTAATTTTTATGTAGGTGTATTTAAGTTGTATGTTTTTAAAGGTTATATTTTAAATGT
Source organism: Acipenser ruthenus (assembly GCF_902713425.1). Classification (NCBI taxonomy): domain Eukaryota; kingdom Metazoa; phylum Chordata; class Actinopteri; order Acipenseriformes; family Acipenseridae; genus Acipenser; species Acipenser ruthenus. Next base: position 76,409,076 of record NC_081190.1, read on the forward strand.
ATCAAGCAGCCTGTAATGGAACTAACTCCATGTTATTCTGTTTAGAACATGGAATCAGTCATTTGTATGGTGTTTTATTTGTATTTTTCAGACTGTAGTGCAGTGTTCAGTCATGTTACCAAAACACTGAAATGAAGGAACCAGCTGAAGGGAAACATTCAAATCCATAATTGCCACAAAAACCAAAGGCTGCTGGACCATCAAACTTGTATAACCTTAAAGAATATAACTGCAAAAACATGCATTGCTTTGTTTTTGCTTTATTTGTGTTACAATAAATCGCAAGGATATTGCATGTTCTTATTTTTTATATTGATCTAATTGAGACAGATATATAAAGTATCAATTAGATCACGTTTTTCGAGTATTACACTGATATAGCCCTCAAGGAGATTTTCAAATGTATCAAGGACAGAAAAACCTGGGAACTTAAAAGTAATCGACTGGTTTGATTCCATTAACCATGGACTAAAGAGGCCAAATGTTCCTACCTTACAAGTGTATTGCAACTAGTATTACTGGGATTTTCTTTTTATATTGCTGTTAATACTCCAGTTACTCCATGTCCTGCTGCTTTTTCATTATTTTCAGTTACCATTTTCAGTTTTCTTTATACTACTAGAATTGTATTGTTCCAAACATCTTAAAATTCTTCTGATATGCAAATGTAAACAATAACATCTGTTTCTTTTTAAGTTTGCACATCAACTGAAAAACACTTTAAGTTTGTAAGTGTTTGTATATGTCAGTTAACCTAGTAAACATTATCAAACTGGTATTTCCAATTACTTTACTCCCGTGTTTCTCCCAGTTATCGCCACGACAACTCCCCACAACAGCTTAGGAGAATTGAAGATCAGTTGGAGCTCTCCAATCCCATCTCCAAATCAGTCGACTCTTTCAGCCACAAACTTTAGAATGCCACAAAATACCAACCCCTGCAGGACAAAGGAAGATGTCTGCGCAAGCGCAATGGATGCCTGGCCAGTAGGGGCCACTTTAGGGCAAATTTAACAACCAGTAAACAAGCCTGTGGCCCCCTCTCCTTGTGGGATCCCTGTCCAAGAAAGACAACTTGACCTTGCCATGACAAAAACCAGCACTCCCTTTCCACGAACTGAGGATTTTAAAATAAACTTGTGGAATACTGCATTTATTATTTTATTTTATATGTTCATTATCACATTTTTACTCTTGCACAAATAGGCTTGAACAACCACCTACCTTGCTTACCAAGGTCACACGGGAATAACGAGAAACTATTGTCCTGTTGATTAATAAATGCCCTCTGGGATATATTTGCCACACACTTAACTATGTGTCTTGTCAACCACTCATTAACGTGTTGTATAACTTTATTTGGGCTTTTGGTCAAGTTCTTTTAAGGTAATATAATGTAAGTCATGGTGACTTCCCATTGTATTGCCCTATGCATTTGTTACAAGACGTTTTTCCACCGACTGTTGCAATCACAGCTATTGATTTTGCAAACCAGCCTGAGTAGCACCCCTTTTATAGTGACTGAGTAACAAAATCATATCAATAACAACATTTACAAAATGAACAAAATGTTCTCCCAATGTAATAGAACATTACACAGTATACAACAGTTAACACATTCTGAATGCCTTTGCTGTGGAGAGAAAAAGATATTAATTTTTTTGCATGGGTATTATCAAGTGCAGCTGCATGCTTTTGAAATGCCTTCGAGAGCCATGGGGGGTTTAAATAGACGAACAATAGCATTGTTTATCAGCTGGGGCAGGTACATGTAGAAAATGTTCTTTAACTTGTTCAGACATCAGACATTGGCAGCATGGTAGCTTCTAACACAACATATGAAGGGTCAGTAACTTTGTAATCTAAAACCCAGGTACTAGTTTAATTGTTTCACAAAGCAATTCTAGGTAGCAGTCTGCTAAATCCAATTAAACTTCCTAAGTGTTTTTTTTTTTTGGGGGGGGGGGGGGGCTTTTTAGCACCTTGGTTTATAACCCAATATATAAACAAAAAAAGCGTGCACACAAACTGGCTTTGGAGGTTGGCAAAAAATTTATTATTTCAGATTTTTAATGGTAATTATATTAGTTCCTTGCTTTTATTTTCTTTTTTTTAACATGGTTAAACTGGGCAGTTAGGTGAAGTGACAGCATTTAAAAAGTGAAACTGGATTCCTAAATGCACCTTTTTTTTAAATCTGCAACAGAATTCCTTCTGTCTTGCTAAGAGCTCAATTTACTGTTTTGTACCCACATTAAAATATGCACTGATCAGTTTCCATCAGTACTGTTCACTTGGTATAGACGTGTAAATGACACATGCCAGCGGTCCATTGGTTAATTAAGCAATAGATACATTAATATAACTAGCTAAAAATAAGCTTGTAAAAGATTTTGACATCTATAAGCAACACAGATGTGGGTCTCTGTATAGAAATAATGTTTCCCAGATTTGAGTCCAAACGTATCTTTCCTATCAATTTAAAGGGATCTGCATATTTTTTATATTTAATTTCTTACCTGTCTAACATATTGTGTGTGTTTTGTTTAAAAATGTATATTTTTGTATCAAATCACTGTTTGCATTGCTAACTATTCCAACAAAAGACTCCCCAAGGTTGATTGTGGGGAAGCATATTATTATCTATTTCTTATCTTGTTACAAGATATCACATACTTTTTACATACAATTACATAATCAATTATTCTAATCAATTATTCTACCTTTTTAAGTACCTGAAATATCCTTTTCTCTTTTTTCTTTATATATATATATATATATATATATATATATATAATGCACATTAGCCTATTACTAATAAACAAAAGTGTGTGTGTGTGTATATATATATATATATATATATATATATATATATATATATATATATATATAATATATATACAGTCACCCTGGATAAGGGTGTCTGCTAAGAAATAAATAATTTTTTATATATATGTGTGTGTGTGTTTTAATCAGTAAATGTTAGTAGCAGTTGCCAGTTATTTTTAAACAACTTGGAAATTAATAAAATATTAAAATAAATATATAACGAGGGTTTCTTTTTAATTCACATCATTTCATATATTATCTGTTATTTAAGATTATTGTACATAGTGCAAGCACATACCACAATGAATACGCTATTGTTATTATTATCACTAAAAAAATCAAATGAAGTCTAGACGTTATTAGATTCTAGGTACGCAATTACGTCCTTGTGTCCATTTTCTCTGGCCAGGTCAATGGGAAGTAGGTCCCTTCCATCCCGCACATTGGTATTTGCATAATTTTGAACCAGCATCTTGACAGTGTCTAGAAACCCCTCTCTGGCTGCGTCGTGCACTGGCGTCAGGCCGGTGCTGGAGTCACTAATGTTCGGATTTGCACCATACAACAGCAAAAGCTGAGCTATTCTTGTATTTCCCATCATCATTACCTGTGAAACAAAACAGGAAAAAAAAATCGATAAATAAACGTTGGTACCCGACAAAACTGTAGTTGATGATGCATACAGTTATTATTATTAACGATGTATTAGCTACATGGGCAAAAATACATTATTTGTATAAGGCGTGTTTAAACTATGTGTTTGATAATACAGTTTGTGTGCATGAATGGCAGAACATTTAATCCAGAAATGTGCTGTCCTTCACTGGAGATCTAAGAGAAGCTGGCAAACGCTGTGTTAACCGTTACAGTGTGTAGAAGTATTCGTAATTGGGTCCAAAATACCGCTCTTGAGATTATTCATTGTACTTGTATATCACGTGCCTCTGTCTAATATTGAACTTTCAATAAATGTTTCGTCATATAATTATGATCATTGTTGATGTTAAATATAGGCTAATTATGATTTTAACAACAGCACGATTTATGTTACTGAGCGAACTTTTTTTTTTTTCTCTTTGCTCGTCATCTCCAGTTTGCCTGGGGTTCCCCTCTTGAATAAGATGATTATTTTGTTAAAACTGAGTTTCTCTCACATATTAAAAAATAAATAAATAAAAAATAAAATGCTTTTAAGAATTTCGACTGAGGAAAAACGATATATATATATATATAAACCAATAACTGTTCTTAATCGAGATATCCAAGACTTACCCCTTGATCAGCAATATATACGGTAACCGTAAAGATTACTTATATAGGCTAACACGTTGTTGTTATTGTAATTGCTTCCCTACGTCAGCTATTAGTTGTGATAAATTTAAGTAAACAACAGTCTCCGCCTATATACAAGCGGTTTAAATTGACTTGAGAAAAAACACAATTATTAACATAGCTCAACAGTTTGCTTCATCAAATGGTGCCTAAAAGAAATGAACAATAAAGTGTGTGTGCAAAATAAAGCGTGGGCCCTGTTATCCTGTTATATACCTTGTGAATAATAACAATTTTCTGAAAAAAAAAGCAAACTCAAGATCTCTGTGTGAACAGTATATAGCAATTACAACGTTTTTTGATATTGCTGCAGAAATCGACTTCAAAAAGAAGATCGTGTAAATCCATATTTTTCACTACGCTCAATACAATGTTTTTTTTTTCCGTTTCAAATGATCACTGTCATCAGTTATCTCACTGTTTTAAATTCAACCTGCAAGTTAAAGATGTTATGTATGCGCTTTAATAAAAATATCTATCTACGCACCTTTTAAACTATATTGATAGTTGAAATATAATATACAATAAAAAATGAAAATATACAGCGAAATTATATATTTATATTTTGTCCTATATATCCTTTTTTTTTTTTTTTAGTAAACATGTGATGCCTGTTAATAAATTGACCACATTTTAAGTGTTATATGATAGGGTTGTTGTCCCCGTTATGTGGTTCTGATATTTTTAGTACCACTTACATAAGGAAAAACGCTACATTAGAAATAGGCTGTGGGAGTGGATAATCTATCAGAAATTATAAAACATTATATGAATTCTACAATTTCAGTACAATATGAATATTTTAAATAGGCCTATTGTTATATGTAAAATTGCATTTTTACATGTACAATTGTTATACAATATAGATATCACACCTTGGATCATTTTTACAAATTCTCGCTCCAAAGCAACCGATGCACCAAACCGTCTACAAAAAATAATTACATTATTAAAATTAAGACCCCAACATATACCGCAAGTTGGTTCTTACTTAGCAGTAAGATTATTAGACTGCTGTACTATATTTTGCTGTTAGAAAACACAATAGTGGACTTTGGCTAAGAAAATAGAGAATATGAGTTTGTATTTGTTTAAATAATACATGTTATACTATTCTAGCATATTAAAGATATTTATTGCTAGCAAAACAGTTATGTTTTGAAGCTGGACATTTTATTTTTTAAAACTTTTAGTCATTCAGAAAATATGTTCGCACTCTCCTTCCTCATTTTATTCATGATTGAAGAATGCTTTCACTTTACCATCATAATACAGAATTAGAATACTGTCAGAAAGATATGTAATGTAGCCTACATATTTCACTTATATGTATACAAAAAAAAAACTGTAGTTATGCTAAATAATATTTTGCTTTTCATCCTGTGTAACAAATAACACTTTCCTTGAACCCGAATAGTAAAATATTCACTGTACCTGGATAGCTGTCCTGCCAAAACAGTTGACAGCATTCGGAGCGATACCATTTTCTAGTAAAAATTGTACTCTTTCAGTGTTTCCCTTAGCAGCGGCTTCTGTAAGTTTATCGGCGTTCATGGTGAACAAAGATGTTGCTTGTTCTTGTTGTATAGTCCACAGCTGGTCCCTAGTGTTATTTCCAGCAGGTACTTCGACAGTATAGGCTACCTCGTGAGTAACCTATAAAGTCAGAACATTGCCCATCGCTTCCAGTCTTCTTTTATGAGTCGGATATCTTGAAGTGTTAACTGGACATCATCTAGACTCGGACTGGCGACCGTTTTTCTCAAGTTTCAGTCCTTGTTGATAGCTGTGTATCCGAGCAGCCGCTCAATGTGTTCTGACTTGTCTGGCGAGTAGAAATTATGACGCCACAACGCGATCTGCGCACGCGCACCACACACACGAACACTGAAACCAGGAAGGGGAGAAGGGAGAGGAAAGTATCTCAAGCGGAGGTGTTGTTGAACAATAACAATAGATGCATTTATATCGGTACACATTAGCTAGGAATTATACAAATTATTGGCCTAATGCGGGTTTTTTTTTTTTTTGGTTCTCTTGTAAATTACATATATTACCCTTCTGTTTACCCTTCAACCATGTAATTGCTTTTCCATTTGTATCTTTCACATTTCATGAGAGGCACAATGCCATCTGCCGATTTCTCCTCGTATCACAATGCTTTGCCTTCAGATTAGCCTACTGGTATTTTAAAGTTTCCCCCCACATTATTCGATCAACAATCTGCTTGCCACTTGTAGGCTAATTATAGTCAATGCCACCTGTTAGACAACCGTTACTGAAGTAGGGCCGACGTTCCAATAATTGTTTTTCTCGTTATAATCTGCGCCAATGCGCCAACATTATGTTGGCTATAGTTTTATTGTGCCTTTCCCTGTTGTCATTTAGGAACAAAATCGAAAGACATATTATCTCTGTTTTCCAAATGATATCTCATTTTGTTCAGCCAAGAACCTGCGGCATCATCATCGGTGGTTTCATTTCTCTCACCATTTTCAAGCATATCGTAAAACACTGATAACGGACCTGTTCACAGAAACCAAGCTGATTGCGTTTCCAAATATAACTCTCATAAATGCTAATGAAACAGATTGTTTACCGTCAGGCTAGAGTATTGTGCACAACGATGTGCAAAATACCTGATCTAATAATCTAAAAAAGAAAATGAGGTCACCACTATTCCCTATCCTAAACTCCACATATTAAGGAATGAAGAATATCGTAAACAATAGAACAGTGAGAGATTATTACATGAGGACATTTGGAACTAAAGTGAAGAACATAGGCTATAGCCTGTCACAGTAGATATTAGTATTATTAAATGTGGGCTGTAATTTAAAATCGATACAAACGCAAAAATAAACATTACAATAGATGAATCGAAGGGTTATTTCTTGCTTAATATAATAGTAACACAGCGGTTATAGAAATGACAAAAAGAGGAACTCTTTCATAAAAATACATGATTATGATTGTGAAATTTGCTTAGATAAAACACCAACGTTAATACACATACATGTATCAAGGAAATAATATTGAGCTAGATGAGTTTGTGGAATATCTTGGACATTTTATCGGATTATTTCAGGCTGGTGGATTTCAGGAAAAGAGAAAACGTGTCATTTGTTTCCATTTTTGACGGCAGGACCTTCATTACTATTATTTGTAAGTATCGTATACATTCTTGAATTTTGAAAATGCCATGATGATTTTTGCTTAGGACAAGAATTGTTTTTTGTAGAGAATAGGAATACATAGATAATCACAGTATGCCTTTTAAAAAGTGCCAAAATATTGTTTGTTGTCGACTTTCACCATGTTTTGTCTGACTGGAGTTAGAAATAGTAAATATAAATATAGTGAGAGTCAATGAGAAGTCCCCACAAATACAGGAATATAAATATCGGACATTATATACAAACCAATGGAATACCGTTTGTGTGTGTGTGTGTGTGTCTGTCTGTCTGTCTTTGTCTGATATGAAAGGAAAGGCGATTGAGTTTAAAATATTAAACAGAAAAAGGTATCATAAAACAGGTTGTCTTGCTAATCTAAATATAGTCGAGCAAACCTGAAACCCATTCGTTATTTATTTATGTATTTATTTATTTATTACTTATTAATTCCATGCATTTGCACGGTTCGTTAGGATATTGAAAAAAAAAAAAGTATGCATTTCTGGGGGAAAATACAAAACTCGTTAGTGATAAATTGCTTCCTATAGAATACTCAATCAGGTGTAAATGAACCTGAACATGGAAGGCACCGTGACTTGAGGTAACATTTCTGTACATCTACCTTACGGTTTAAATAAATAATTTCAAATCTATTACAATTCATGGATACACGGATAAAAAAAATTGAAATAACGTGGATAATTTGTGAGTGGCAGTACCCCGTCGGTCTTTTATTGGTTGATTATACACACACACACACACACACACACACACACACACACACACACACACACACACACACAATAATACATCATCATAAAAAATAACCATGTCAAAGATACTGCAGCTTCTTACAGACCTTACAGGGAATCGTTAATAGAAGATGCCTTTCCTCGTGTTATTTAACCATAATTATCACATCGAATTTCTCAGAGTACTTGGATAATTATGCTAATAAAGTCTTCATTAGACGCATTTGGTTATGCTAATACTCTTCATTAAATGCATTCAGTTCAAAATTTCGATAAAATATTAAAATTCCGTTAGTGACAAATGTAGTATTTTTACTACATATAACTGATGAGAATACTACATCAGGAGTAAAATAATCAATGTAACATTCTGTGAAGAATAATTAAATAAATAGCAACACGTTTAATTTAACTCAAGAACTGAATGTTTTATTTAATAAAATCAATTTTCACAAAAAGAAAAAAAAAAATACATTTTATGCCCCTGTAGCTGCGATATGGAGTCTTGCATGCCCCTGTAGCTGCGATATGGAGTCTTTCCATCCACCTCCGTTTGCTTCAACCGGAGGATCATGCAATTTATATATATATATATATATATATATATATATATATATATATATATATATATATATATATATATATATATATATATATATATATTTGCATGCCACGGTAGCTAAATGCTTAGTTACGGCTCTGGGCAAAACTAAAGCCCATGGCCAGTATACAATATTTTTCTGTATTGCATTCTTTTCTGTTGAGCACTACTGACACCGTTGAAACCTGTCTTTGAACAATAAAACATTAACGTTTTAAATGGCATCTCTGTCTCGTTTATTCAGCAACATTGACTGAGCTTTTTAAAATGGTTTTATTTTTTCCTGTATGCTATATATTCAAAATAAAGGAGTAAATGTATTCTCAAAAAAGTTATTATTGCTATATTTTGGAAACAGCAGCTTATCAATGCAGTATTACTGTGGTGTGTGGACGACTACTACTAATACTGAGCTTGTTATCTGAATGTTGGGTAGTGAGTAGCTAGGGTTGGACGATATCTGTAAATGATAATCGCGATTATCGGCTGAATAAATTAAATATTAAAAATTATTGTAATTGATCAAATGTATACTTGAGCAGCATGACAACCACAAGTCTAAGTCACTCAGTTTAGAAGAAAAATAAAATAAAAATAGACAGTATATGCTCCGAGTTTTTAAATTTCTGGTGGGTGCCCAGAACAAATGTGAGTATACATATACAGCTATTGTAATTTGTATATTAATAAATTATGTATTTTTCCTTTAAAATAATACATATGTTTTTCTTCTTTAAACATTTTCGAGAACGTTTACTTTCATAAAAGAAAGTGCCACCAAATGTATTAATATAACGAAACAAAATTGCTAACACAACCTGGAAGCATTTGTTTACTTGTGTGGCGAGTCTGCCAAGAGAAACAAACTCGTTTTCTTTCTTTTTTTTTTTTTTTAAACATACTATTAGGAACATACTGAACATACTGATAGGAACAACATATCGCTGCTTCTATGCAGGCAGTTTAATAAAATAAACAGCCTATCCTTCCATTAAAAGTTATGGTAACTTTCTTCTAGTTATGCAACTACCCTTTTTTACAATAGCAACGCCACGCACACACGCACGCACACGCACACACGCACGCACACACGCATATATACAGTATATATAGCACCTGCTTATATTTACCCATGCGGTGCATAGGCTGCCGTAACTTAGAGTAGCCTACTAATGGCTTTACTGTAGTTTAAAAATAGAGAAGCAACAGAAGCAAACAGTTGTTTAGGCTATATTACACGTGTGCCGTATTCAATTTACGACTGTAAAAAATGTTTACAGTCAAAAGTTACACTTTTCTGCAGCACTTTTTTTTTTTAGTGAGCTATCGTTTTTTTTATTTTTTTTTTATTTTACAAACAACAATATTTGTGTTTCTAGGTTAGAAAACCAGTCATGCTTTGCCAGTGTACAAATTGTTATCAAAATGAAACCATGATGTAAAGTTAAAAGCATACTGTTTAAAATCAATACTTAAACTTCCCAATGTACGCAGTGCTCACACAGATCATGTTTCACGCCTCACACAGACAGTTCAGTGCCGCTTCTTATTTTAAGTTCTACAAGTTATTTACTACTTCGGACACAACTTACATGAAATGGTAATAAATGTTTCAACATGTTTCAGCAGTTCTAGTGTTACAAGATGACGAATGTAGCAACATTCGCTACCACACAAACTTCTCTGCGCTCATTTTTTCCTTTATGATTTGTTAAAAGCTTCAATGTACCTCTGTGCTGGCGGCACAGCTAGCGAAACGCTCGCAGTATTGTCTATCAACACAGTTCCGGTGTCGTCTTTGTGGATTTATTTGTCTTATTTGTGTCACTGTTTTTTGGAAGAACAATGATATTCAAGGTATTATATCTTCTCGCCCTCGCTGTTAAAAGTGGGTGGGCACATTTATTTTTAGTATAAAGATGCTCACGATCCATGACTCTACATTCGTTTTTGTAATGCTATGTTGTTGTTCATCGTAAAGGATAGGCGGATATTAAACTATTTTAATATAAATTGAGAAGCAAAAGGATTATTTTGCTCATCTTATTTACATTTCGCTTGCTACGTAAAAATGCGTAGTTAATTTATATTTAGATAGAACACGTACTATTTTATGTGGGCAGCAGTGTGGAGTAGTGGTTAGGACTCTGGACTCTTGACCGGAGGGTCGTAGGATCAATCCCAGGTGGGGGACACTGCTGCTGTACCCTTGAGCAAGGTACTTTACCTAGGTTGCTCCAGTAAAAACCCAACTTTATGAATGGGTAATTGTATGTAAAAAATAATGTGATATCTTGTAACATCTGTAAGTCTCCCTGGATAAGGGCGTATCCTAAGCAATAAATAATAATATTCTGATATACATGTAGTATAGACACTTTTGTACCATACAGTTGGTAGTTAAACAGACTGATATATGGATTAGAAATGCTTCACATATTTATACACATGATATTACACAAAGTAATATGGATTACATAAATTACTACATTTTCTTTACACAATAATAATTGCAATTAGGAGAAAACAAAGGGAAACGGTGCAAGTGAAAACAAAAGCTTACTATTTAGCAGGCAATACGTTTATTATATTTATCAATTACATGCATCTGCAAATAAATACATACGTAAACAAACAGATAAATAAATATGGAAAACCGTTTTTCCGGTAGTTATATTATTCTTATTACAGTTGTTCAATATTCCTTCATTATGAATTATTTTAAATACTATCGTATTTGAACTTAAGAGCTTGCAATATAGAAACGAGCCCACACAAATACAGCGTTCAAAAATATAAATGCTGAAACTTAAACATAGCACAAGCCATTAAAACGCGTCACGGGATAACGGCTGTGTAACAGAAATTGAACTGTGTAACTTCAGAACGTTTGAGAATAGGCAAGAGCAAACTTGCTTAAAAACTTTAACCAAACAGGGGAGGGCATATATCAATGCTTACCAACAGCGATTAGGCTGGGCGGAGTAGTCTGCGTCTGCTTGTGGAATAAATACTCATCATTTTTCAGAGAGCAACATTCTTTTTGGCATGGTATCTCAAGCTTCATGTTGTATTTGGAACTTTTTTTTTTCATTCTGTAAAGGTAATCATAAGGAGGTATAGATTCCATAATATTCCACTGACAGTGTTCCAATGCATTTTTCTTAACAGAGCTCCTAAAATTGTAAATGGGTAACAGCCATGTTTTCAAGGGGATTTCCAAGCTAATCATTTTAAGTGGAGAGGCTAAGGTGACACATTTGATCCCAACTGAAGTCAGTAGTGACCTTATTTGAAGGGATATATGTGTAATTAGTTTTTTGTGGTCACAGCTCAGCCTATAGGTATCCACGTCACAAAATTAGCAACACAATTTATGAGAAATAATTTTCAATGCCCTCACAAAATTAGGATACATAATAAATACTTTGTTTTGCTTGGTGTTTATTTTTTTATAATATTAAAGGCAGATTAGTCAGTTTAGGCAATTCATTATTCAAATGACTGTCAGAATTATTTGTCCCATGTTCCCTGACATCACTACATTTCTATCATTTCAACCTAGCACTTCATAGAACTTGTTTCATGTAGCAAAAAGCATGACAGATAAATATGTGGTTACTGCTGTGAAATCTACACCCATACTTATATTGGGGAATAGCAACATACACTTTGAAGCTAGCACTCTGCTAACACATGTAAGCTTGAGTAAATTATTAAATTACATTGCAGTTAAACAAATATAAAGTGTGTAGTTGAAATAATAAATGGTATGTTTTACCTTAGAGTATTGTCAGTGGTCAATTCTCTGTGTTGGCTACAGGACATGCTTTCACTGCAGTGAAAGCCTTAATTCAAATAAAACATTCAAAATGATGGTTGGTAACTCGTGACCAGTCCAAATAAAACAGGAACTAGTTTTGTTTAGCTGATATCAAACATAAGCCAAATGAACAGCAACAAGGCTTGTAAATACATGCATTCAAACACAGGTACATTGGTTAGATTGGAAACTCTAAATACATCCTATACATTTTTTGTTGCTAGAATGTAAATGCAAAACAGTATGAGTTGCTCTTCCACAGTTCATAATAATTAACATTTGTTAAATACTGTTCATGTGAGCTGCCACATGTCTTGTTGCTGCACCCAAAATGTTTGAATTGTTTCTCACTATATGCAGTTTGCAGCCACATCCTTGTGTAGTATAAGCCAGTCCTATATGCACATCCTATGTTTGTACATATAAGTAGAGAGATAGGGAAATAGCATTCATGCCTGTCATGATGTTGTGAATGCAATTTGTTTAAACTCACTTTATTAATGTTTGATCATTTTTTTTCTTTCTTTATTTTCACATTGACTCCGGTAAAATCAGTTTTTCCTTTGACCACACAACACATTCACATCTTGTACCCCATATTTAAAATTCAAAATTCAAAGTGTGTACAAATAATTATTTTTGGTATACTACAATGTTTTGTAAAGCAAGTTAGGTAGCCTACTAAGGGGCTGATTTGACCTTTTTAATTCATTTTACAGTAACAGACCTGGATTTCACTTATTTTTAATCCCGGGATATGGTGATTCCCTAGTGCTTTAAAATGCTCCAATGAAATCCAGCTGTGGCTTATCCCAGCAGAGTATAAATTGATCACGTCAACCCCTTAGATTTTAAAGACTTACTTTCATACAAAACATATGTACTTGTTATTCCTGTTATTCTTGTTGACATTTCTAGTTGTTTTCAAAGCTTTGTTTTCAGTGAGTCATAACCAAACAACGAAGTGGTGTGGGATATCCCACTTTTCACTATTGTGTAATTTCTATACTGTGAAAAAAAGCTCATTTGGGGGGAAACTAATCATTGTCAGTGGCCCTTTGCTCTGGTTCTTACAAGAGAGCAGTGAAAAGGTAAACACCAGGGCCCCACCACCATTTGTCTCACATAAACCTCGAACTAAACAATATTCTGACGTCAGGTGGTGGTATACTGCAGCAAGATAGCAAGAGGTAGGCAACTTTTTTTCCCCTCAATTTTAATATAAATAGGAAAACTGCTTGCATATTTTTAAAATATTGACTGAAACCTGGTTTCCTCAGCCACTGCTATCTCAACCCAAGGAACACTGTACATCCTTACCACAAGGGGGATTTTTCCCCTTCTGTCAGCAAACTGTACATTCTCACCTGTCGAGAAGCATTACCCCGACAGTAGAAATGTGCATCTTTGGTCTGGAGAAATATTTTCTCATCAGTGTACATCTATAGCATGGTAAAGCTGTGCAATTAAAATATTATCCTTTTTTAATTAATGTCTTCTAACACAAATATTAGAGCTAACTTAGAACATATTGTTTAGTTTTTGTTTATTGACATGTTAACATGTCATTTCTGGACAAGATTTACAGACTGTCCTGCTGTCTAGTCAATCGCCTCTTTTCACCCAGAGAACCTAAGTGGCGGATGTTGCCGTGCTAGAGATCCATGGAGGACAGAGTGTAGGCCGGAGGTCTTCATCTGAGTGAGGGTTGGCGCAGTAAGTCAAGCTAACCATTGGTAGCTGAATTTCTGAAGTGGGTTGGTTTAAAAAATGAGCACAATGTACAGAGCTATTAAATTCACTAACGTTCGCCACAGCTGAAGAGGGGTCAAAAATATAAAACCACCTCACTTGAGAAATGAAGATTTAAGATGTGGATGAGCTGGCCAACTATTACTGATACAAATTAGTTGTATTCTCTCTCTGTACATTTCTTTTGCCACCAGTAACATTGGCTTAAGTTCTTCCAATTTACTTATGTACTGTACTTGATATACTTGTAATGCCCACCAGGTTTCAAAAACAGTTTTTCATGAAGTGAAAGCACAGCCTACTTACCATATATTTCCTCACCTCTAGCACATTTGTTGAAACAGGAAAACAACAAAGAAAAGAAGTTGCTCTTTTCATTTTTAGACCCTTCTGACTGTCAGATTTCAACCAATTCTTATAGTGCCTAACATCTATTTTTGATAACAACAGGCACAGGAGCTCTGCAAAGTCCCTTTACCCCAGAAATTACTGTAGTAAACCAGAAGCTGCTGACTACAGGGGTTGGAGAATGCAGCAGGCTAGCGTGGGTGTATTGGTTAGTCAAGAATGTGGAAAGCCCCGTGTTCTCCTGCAATTAAGCTCATCATATAGTGTTTTCAAGGTGTACACCCATCTGTACTAAACTGTAATGTATAGACTGTTTGTATTGTGACAATCCGTGCATTGTGTGAAAATACCATCCTTGCTGTTCTTTTTATTATTTTTATTTGTTTATTTAGCAGATGCCTTTATCCAAGGCGACTTACAGAGACTAGGGTGTGTGAACTATGCATCAGCTGCAGAGTCACTTACAATTACATCTCACCCGAAAGACGGAGCACAAGGAGGTTAAGTGACTTGCTCAGGGTCACACAATGAGTCAGTTGCTGAGGTGGGATTTGAACTGGGGACCTCCTGGTTACAAGCCCTTTTTTTTATCCACTGGACCACACAGCCTCCTCTCTTTGGTGTATTTAAATTTCTTAATTATACTGCAAGACGACAGCAAAATGCATCACATACTTGCAAAAACCCCAAGAAACAGCCCAACCCTGCCATTGTGCCAAGAACATTCATGCACCCAGACATCAAAGCATTTCTCTTTACTTTCCCAAAGAGATGGGTCTAAAGAAATGCCAAGCCAAAGACCGCTTTTTTTGCTCTAGTTAAATCATAGTTAAAATTATACCTTTTTCATTCAGTACCCTTTAAAAGTATACAATTGTAAAACATCAAAGTGAAGTGCAAGCATGCTAAAACTGCACAATTATTATGCTTTTTTTTTTTTTTTTTACAATGGTTGTAGTTTGGCAAAAAGAACTCACTGTGTTTTCCCCTGGAGTGAGCTATAGCTACTTTATTTGCATCACTAAATAAAACATAAACACACAAAGTACCTTTTAGATGGTTTTGGAGTTGTAAATCAGACAGACATAGTACATCTACGTATAGTAAAATCCTTGTTTACATAATGGAGTAGGTACCATTTAAATTAATACAATCCTTGAATTACAGAGAATACCTGGATAGCCCTTCTACTGTATATACTGTTTGCCATTTATACCTTTTTTGTTTTAGGTACAGTATTAGATTTTACCGTACCAGCACACTGTAAATCCAGTACAATTTTTCAGCCTCAAGCACTAGACAGGTTTTACTATACCTGAATTTATGTACTATGCAACTACTGTACTTGAGGCCTATGAGGTCCAAACCCACTATGTATATAGGGGAGACCATGGCCTTTTCTTTATCTAGAGAACACACTTTGTGGATTAATTCAAAATTGGTGGAATGGTTACCACTCAGTATCTTTTTTCTGACACTTCAGATTTGTTTCAAGTTGAAACTGGGCATGGTGGAATGTTTTTAACAGAGAACACTAACCAAGGTGAGGATGACAAAAACCTTTATGGACCCAGAATACATCATGGTTCCTCTCATGCAAGAGGTACTGTGAGGAAAAGATTGCAACCAAGTACATGTTTGCCATGCACTTATTATTCATTTTCTTGTGTGAAGAGTTAAATAATAGGTATCAGAATATCTCAGTTTAAATGAAATAAGGTTTCCAGCAGCACTCAAAGTCTCGGGCAGCCTCCAACCCTATGATTTGTAAACATATAGGCATTTAATTTATGTACCAAAATTAGATCACAGAAAAAAAGTCACAAAAATGTTCCTTGATGTTCAACACAATGTTGCTTGCTCTTTTTATTTGATGCCAAATTGCTATAAACAAAATAGTTACTGAACTACTATTTCTGTTTAAACAAAAATCCAGCTGGAAAACCAGAGTACAGCTTAAGCCTGTGATCCCACTTATAAGGCCTTTATTTGCCACTTTATCCAATTATATAAAACAAGCCTCACTCACATTAAATCAACTGAATTCTTCCAATTTACTAAAAGCCCATTCAGAGATGCTGATACAACTGAATAACATGATTTTATATGTCAGTAAACTAACCTATGGAAACAAACCTACATTTTTTGATTAAACTAATTATTGAGCTGCCCAGTGGCAGGGCTTAAAAAGTGGATCCATAGTACAACATATTGTAAAATACCATCTTTTTAATTTCTTGGAACCGTCACACATCCATTTACTAAGGCACACACACTTTTTGTCAAAAGTGAGTTGAGTTTTAGTTTTCATTGCTAGGGTAAATAACTGTTCTGATTCCCACGAGAATGACTCATTCAAAGTTTGAGTCAACATCTCTGATAGGTGTAGTATAGAGAATGGTACAGATGTAATGTTTATACACACAGGAGCCACCTGCCTTGGTATAAGATTGGCTTTCTTCAAGGTGAAGTATCTAATTTAAGGGTATACATGAGAAATGAGCCTTTGACGCTGTAGCAGTGTCAGCTTTGTACAATAACTGGCACAAAAGGATACATTTTTCTTGTACGATACCCACGATCACAGAATACAGTTGTGTAACAAGTATAAAGTCAATATATTAAATTGTGAGGTCTTTATCATACCTAAAATAAAAAGTCACATGACCTCAGTATGATTTTAGGTCATGGGTTAAAGTAAAGGGTGTCATAAGATATCTGGCAGATAAAATATGAAGTTCCCAGCTTAAATGGCTTAAAAGACACTTCTATTAGTGCAAGTGCAACTTTAGTGTTTGAACATGCCTAGGCACGGGGGTTATGTCTGGGTACTGTGGTGGCCTGAAGCTTTTCAGAAAACATGAATTTTATTGTTGCCACTCATTACTTAAAACGGTTTTCTCCCTGACGTTAAAAAAAAGAAAAAAAAAAGTATGATCTTAACCCTTAAGGCTGCTACCCAACAGCAGTGCTGCGACAAAATGAATAGAACCTATACTTTTGAGTATCTTTCACACCACTGACACGACAGGCGATGTGGGAGCGGCACTAAAGTGATGCAAAATAAATAGGATTGAATCCTGACCAATCAGAGAACCGCTTTAATGCACGTGGCCCAGCAGGGTGAAGCAGAATCCAAAATGACGGCGGAAGCAATAATACTTGCCGTGGCAAAATACCCTCAGCTTTATGACAAAGGTCATCACAACTATAAAGACACAGATTTGAAAGACAATATATGGGCGTCCATTTCGAAGGAACTGGATAAGCCTGGTGTGTATGATTTATTGCCATATATGTTGAAATACCGTCAGAGAAGACACATCATGTTGTCAAATATGTACCAGTCTTGATCATATTTTTGTCAATGGCAATTTTTAACAGTTGTATAGATCTGGCAGTTTTCGCATCGTCTCTGTGTAAAGGTTTGAGAAAGGCTTTTAGAAAACTTTTCTAATTCATGTTTTTTCTACGTTTCAAGGAACACTCCAAGCACTATGCTTTCACATAGTCGAAGATTTTCTTCAGTAGCAACCCATTAAAGAACTGCTGACAATAACATAAAATAATTATACATGTGGGTGTAAACACTAATAATAATGGGCCTATAATATGAGACAAGTACAGGGGATAAAGCCATTTAAAGGGATTATATTTCACGGGGGGTTACAGTACCATGTTTAAAGACTTAGGTATCATCGATTTAACATGTCACCCTTATATTTCTCCTCTTGCATTTTTCATGTAATGCATTGAGTCTGAAAACTGAAGTTACTGTGGCTGTCTTTGTTGTTTGTTTTGACATTGACATTTTAATGCTGTGATTCACCACTATCGCCATGCCCCTCACCAGCATCTAAGCCTCCACAGCCCACCTGAAAGGTTTCATATCTTCAGTCTCCATAAAATGTTCTAGACTTTTGATAATCAGATTTATTATGTGGTTTATAACACTCAGAGTTTACAGTAATTGAGTCACTCTAACTTTTGAGTCACTGTTGAAAACAAGTGTAATTCCAATGAGGCAGCTTTAGAGGTAATATTTACATTTAGACATTAGGTAACACAGGTCCTTTTTTAAAAAAAGCGTGCTTAAAGATACACCAAACACAACTGTAGACTATCCACGTTTAAACTGCAGATAACTTTTAATAAAATACAGTGAAACCTGTCTGATCCAGGCCCTCTGCATACCAGCATTGTGTATCGACATCATTTTGGGTTCCTGTCCAAATCTCTATTGAAATGAATGGTGTAATACCCTCTACCACCTGAAGCCTGTCTATTCTGGATTCCAACATGATTTGTAAGTCTTGTCTGCATAAAATCAATGTAAATATGACTATACAGTCTGGCACCAAGTCCTGCATTTTCTAAGTTTATAATTGAGTATAATGTGTAAATATATACATGTCCTGTGAGTATAGTACATATGCTGTAAAAATATGTGTATACATAATGGAGAAAGCAAAACTAAAATTAATACAATCCTTGAATTACAGGGTATACCTGACCTACTGTATGTACTGTAATTGAGTTTATCAAACACGCAAAGTGTTTCAGTGTTGAAATGCCTTTTATAAATGAGAAACAGGCACTGTATTAGATTTAAGTACCTCTGTAAACCAGCAAACTATTATCCAGCACAATTTTCTGGTCCTAAGCAATAGTCAATATTCCAGGGTCAACAAGGCAAACATAATGTAGCCTATCTTATGACAGAATGAATTAAGAATCACGCATCACATTTTTGCTCCCACCCTGCCAAAAAATAAAAAAAATTTCTAGCAATTGTTATTCATCTTTTTTATGCTCTTAACACAACCTATTATTATTATTTATTTCTTAGCAGATGGCCTTATCCAGGGCGACTTACAATTATTACAAGATATCACATTATTTTTACATACAATTACCCATTTGTAGAGTTGGGTTTTTACTGGAGCAATGTAGGTAAAGTACCTTGCTCAAGGGTACAGCAGCAGTGTCCCCCACCTGGGATTGAACCCATGACCTTCCAGTCAAGAGTCCAGAGCCCTAACCACTACTCCACACTGCTACACATTTATTATTATTATTATTATTATTATTATTATTATTATTTATTATTATTATTATTATTATTATTATTATTATTATTATTATTATTATTATAAAATGTAAAAGCAAACAAAACTATAGCTTACCCACAACAATAACAAAGGGCTTGTATACTTCTATATGCTTTTACTACATAAATATCTGGGCAAGATGCTTCAACTAACATATTATAAATTGCATGTTTTCTTCACTTCTGTTGTTTCCCTGCTTCATATGCAGGTCATTGTGCAGTCCAGCGCCTTCTTTTATAAGCAAAAAACATACAGGCAGTAAAAGTGTGTGATTTGTGGAAATTGTAACTTCAGTTCCCTCCCAAAAGGTAAAACATCCCAGCTGTGTATCTCTCCTTCAGGAATTTGTTTGGTTTGATGCTGCATAAGACAAACTG
The DNA here is from genome assembly GCF_902713425.1 of Acipenser ruthenus. Lineage (NCBI taxonomy): Eukaryota > Metazoa > Chordata > Actinopteri > Acipenseriformes > Acipenseridae > Acipenser > Acipenser ruthenus. Next base: position 76,429,177 of record NC_081190.1, read on the forward strand.
CAAACTGGAATTCTCACACAGCCCCCTTATCTATTGTAGCGTTCTGTGCTATGGGGGTGAGACAGACTCGGGGGAGACCAGATGAGGTTCCACATACTTTTATGTTTAATTTTTTAATAACACAACAAAACCCTGTTTGGGCCGTGGTTCACGCCAAAATAACAAATAGCTGTCTCTCTTTTACACCGCAGACTCACTGGGGGTTCACACACTGCCTCACCGACAAGCACTCTCTCAGCCGGTACTCTGTCCCTCGCAGTCTCTCTCCAGTCAGACATTCACACGCGTTCTCCCGCTCGCGGCTCCCCCCCCCCCACCCCTCCTACTTATAGCCTCTGGGGGAACCGCCCACTGCACACACACACACACACTTACTCACGCAGACACACACTAACGGCGTGCCCCATACCCTCACAATACACAGAACCTTAACAGGACGTAACAAACAAGACAAACACAATGTCCAGGATGCTGCCATCACCAGGGTCGTCCCCGAGGGAAGAACAAAGTCTCGGAAACGACCCGGGAGGCGATGATGTCTTTGCGGGCGGGAGCCCTGTGTGGAGGAAGGGCTCCTGTCAGCCACAGAGGACAGGGAAACTGAACCGTCAGGGGAAGAACCCCCAGCCCTGGGGGTGGGAGGACTGTTAGGGCGGGGTGGATCAGGAGGGGGCAGGGGAGGATTGTCAGGAGCTGCTGGGTCGGACGGTGCTGGGTGTCCACTCAGAGGGCTCGTCTTTCCTCAGGAGGCAGTGCAGGGGGGCAGCGATGGTGGCAAAGCCCTGCACAAACCTGAGGTAGTAGGACGCAAGCCCTAGGAAGCTTCTAACCTGCCGGGGGTTGACGGGAATAGGCCAGTCCCTCACTGCGGTGACCTTGTCCACCTCTGTCTGGATCCCCTCTGCTCCCACTCGGTGCCCGAGGAATGAGACCTCCTGGCGCATTAGCTGGCACTTTTCAGAGTGCAGTTTTAGCCCCGCTTTCCTCACTTGCCGGAGCACCTCATTCAGGGAGGCCAGGGCGTCCTGGAAGGTCCCTCCGTGGACCAGCAGGTCGTCCAGGTAGACCAGGCACTCCGAGGGGGGTATTCCTGCCAGCACCTTTTCCATGAGCCGCTCGAATGTTGCAAAGTCCGAACGGCATCACAGTAAACTGCCACAGACCCCGTCCAATGGAGAAGGCAGTCTTCGGTCGTGCAGAGGGATCCAGCGCAACCTGCCAGTAGCCGCTGCGGAGGTCCAGCGAAGAGAACCATCTAGAGCCGGCCACCAAGTCCAGGGACTCGATGCGGGGAAGGGGCTAGGAGTCCTTCTCCGTCACATCGTTCACTCACCGGTAATCGACGCAGAAGCGCCACTTGCCATCCTTCTTCCGCACCATGACTACCGGCGAGGTCCAGGGGCTGTCGGACGGCTCAATGATCCCCGCCACCTTCATCTCCTCCAGCACCTGCTCTGTGGCTTCCTGGAGGGCGAGTGGTTGGCGGCGAGGGCGCTGCTTAATGGGGCGGGCGGCTCCCGTCTCGATCTGGTGCTGCACCAGGTGTGTCCGCCCCACGTCATCCGAGGCGGTAGCGAAACTGTGGCGATACTCAGACACTAGTTCCCACAGCTGGCGACGCTCTTCTGTGCAAAGCCCTTCGCAGCTCCTGAGCCAGACTGCGTGCACTGTGCTGAGAGCCGGGTCTTCAGTGGAGACTGGTGGCGGAGGGGAGATTGCTGGGGATGCTGAATTACTCCTGACAGTAGGGCGTGGCATGGCGGTATCCTCCCGCAGCCCTTGGGTAGCGGTTGGCGGCGCCGGGCAGGGTGGCGGGGCTGCCTGGGGGAGAGCTGCATTCCCCTGGGCCACGCTAGAACTGCAGGAGGGCGGCTGTACACGCTGGCGAGCATTGCGGCCTGAGGGTGGGCGTGTTGGCTGGCGAGCGTTGCGGCCTGAGAGTGGCTGTGTTGGCTGGTGAGCGTTGCGGCCTGACGGTGGCCATGTTGGCTGGCGAGCGTTGGCACCTGAAGGCGGCTGTGCAAGCAGTAGCTCCTTCCGGAGTGGGGGCTGTCGAGACGCTGTATTGTCCCTGATGAGACTGGCGCATTTTGGAGCCCGGGGGTGTGCTGAGGTCTCCCGTCTCACGGCAGTGGTCCGTTGTGTCCTCGGCAGATCCCAAAACTGTCGTGCGAAGGGGTCCCAACTCCGACCCAGCGGTCCAAGGGGTGAGGCTAAAGGTAAAGCCGGGCTCCCCTGTATGTGCAGTGTCCTGGTCCGGAGGTTTAGCTGTCCACCTGTGTAGCGCAGGAAGTCCAGGCCCAGTATGCAGGGGTGCTGTACAGCTGCTACCCAGACAGGGTGGTGTACTGTCCGTCCAGCCACTTCAATAGCAAGGTTGCATTTTCCTTGCATGGGGGCTAGCTCTCCAGTCACAGTGCGCAACTACACGGTGGTGGGCTCCAGCCGGACCCCTGCAGGGAGCACATCGGGGCGGATGAGAGTCACCGTGGAGCCAGTGTCCACGAGAGCAGTGCACGGGACCCCCTCAATGCGGACGGGGACATGGCAGAAGTCCCCGGCAGTGGTCCTTCCTACCACTATAGCTGGCTGGCACTGTCTGTGGTCGGCTGTTTCCGTGGGGGGTTGACGCCCTTCTCTGTCGGCTACATGGGTTAGTACTGGTGGCGGCCGCTGCAGCTGGGTGGTCCGCGATTAAGGGGACTGGACTGGGGGCACGCGTCGTCCCGTCTATGCGGGCCCCTTGGCGTTTCCCTGCGGTTGCTGTGTCAGGTGTGGTGGTGCAGCAGCTGCTGCTGGGCAGTGGCGCAGTAGGTGGCCAGGCTGTCCACAGCCCCAGCACAGCTGTGGGGGGGTCTCAGGAGTCCGAGCTGGCTGGGTGATCGCCGCCCTGATGAGGGTGGTAAGCTCCGGGGGCCAGGTGGGGTCAATGGTGTGGTACGGGGCCTCCTCTTCTTCTGCTTGGGCCATGCGAGCTCTAGGTGGTGTGTGGTCAGACCGCCTCTTCTGCTGACCATTCTCGCTCCCAGGGGCATGGTCCCACTCCCCCTCCTCGAGCACTGCCTCTAGGGAGGTTGGGGCAGCAAACCGGACCTGCTGATGTAGAGCGGTCGGGGTCAGTCCGCGAACAAAGGCCTCGACAGCCAGGTCCTCCTGGGTGGCTGGCGGGAACGTTGGGTACCCCCTCCGGGCCAGGTACAGGACATGAGCAGCCAGTACGCCCAGTTTCTCTCCGGGAGCTCTAGTGCGGTTGGCCAGCTGCAGGCGCAACCCGACTGCGGGCTCCACTCCCCCAAAACGGCGTTCGAGAACTGCGGTTAGCACCTTGTATTGGGCCACCTCGTCTGGGCCCAAGTCCAGCAGAACCTGCAGCGCTTCTCCCTCTAATGCAGCCGCCAACTGTCCTGCTTTCTCCGTCGGCCCCCAGTCATTAGTGAGCGCTGCTATCCTGAATTTGACGTGGTACGTCTCCAGCCATTTAGAACGACGGTGGTTAAACAAGGTAAAGCCTCTTCTTCTAAACAAGCAATTAAATTACTGGCTTTCTCTCTGTCTGTCCAATTGTTTACCATTGGCATCATTTCAAACTGCTTTACAAAGTCTCGCCAATCGGCCTTACCGTTGTACTGCAGGCGGCTGTAATAAACCCCCTTGTTGACATTCTGCTGCAGGGCGGGCGTGTCCGATGGTGACGCTGCCTCCTCCTTGATGCACACTCGTGCTCCTCCTATCTCTGTGGCCGATGACGTCCTTGTGGCGGCCGAAGAATCTCCTTCTCCCTCGATGACGATGGCGCAGTGCCCCTCAGCCTGTGGGGCAGTCTGTCTGTCTCCCAGCTCCGCCATCTTGATCCCTCTTTCCTCTTTCGCCCAAGGGTTCTTGCTCCTCCCTCGCTCCATGTTCTCTCCTCCCCATGCAGCGCCCATTCTCGGGTCACTCCTGACCCTCAGCGCAGCGACCAGCTCCTCCAGTCTGGCTCGCAGCTCATCTCCTCTCATCTATCTCGCGTCCGCCATCTCCTCCCTCTTGCTTCTGTTTCACCCCTCGTGGCAGGCGCTGTACAAATCCCACTCCTGAAACACCAATGTAGCGTTCTGTGCTATGGGGGTGAGACAGACTTGGGGGAGACCAGATGAGGTTCCAAGTACTTTTATGTTTAATTTTTTAATAACACAACGAAACCCTGTTTGGGCTGGAGTTCACGCCAAAATAATAAATATCTGTCTCTCTCTTTTATACCGCAGACTCACTGGGGGATTCACACACTGCTTCACCGACAAGCACTCTCTCAGCTGGTACTCTGTCCCTCGCAGTCTCTCTCCAGTCAGACATTCACACGCGTTCTCCCGCTCGGGGCTCCCCCCCCCCCTTACTTATAGCCTCCGTGGGAACCGCCCACTACACACACACACACACACACACTCACTCACGCAGACACACACTAACGGCGTGCCCCGTACCCTCACAATACAAGGAAACCTTAACAGGACGTAACAAACAAGACGTCCTGTTAGGGCAGCAGTGTGGAGTAGTGGTTAGGGCTCTGGACTCTTGACCGAAGGGTTGTGGGTTCAATCCCAGGTGGGGGGACACTGCTACTGTACCCTTGAGCAAGGTACTTTACCTAGATTGTTCCAGTAAAAACCCAACTGTATAAATGGGTAATTGTATGTAAAAATAATGTAATATCTTGTAACAATTGTAAGTTGCCCTGGATAAGGGCGTCAGCTAAAAAATAAATAATAATAATAATAACAAACACAACGTCCAGGATGCTGCCATCACCAGGGTTGTTACACTATATTTAATCTGCCCCATTTGGAACAAGGTCCTGAACTGGAATATCCTAAAAAAGATACAAGTACATAACATTAAAGATAATTCACGTTTAAAAGACATTTAAATTTGTGCAACAGGAATAATAGATTCATTGGTTATTATACATTTAAATCATAAGATCTCACTGTAGTCATAAAATGAAGGGACTCTGAAGGGACATATTTTTTTTTCTGCTTTGAACAGTGACATGCAGACCAAACCATATCTTTTTTGTAATATATTCTACATGGTGGTAAACACGGCCTTCCTTGCATCAATGTTACCCACCAAACACACATTACAAATTGGAAGAAGCAGGTATTTCTTTAATTTCATATCCCAGAGGTTTAGAAGCTTGTTGTGTTGTAGTAGATGAGGTCTGTCTGCACTAGAACGCCACTGCTGCTGTAGATGTAGATCCCAAAAAGGAATTGTAACTCATTTTACTGTGTAAACATTCATTTTTATTTAGTTTCTTACTTCAAAAGAGATTTTCACAGCAACTGTTCTGGACCATACGGGTTGCTTCACAACACAGTCATACTGTCTTTTATCAGAACATTTAACGCTATATACTTTGAAGTCTTTTCTGGTTGGTTTTATTTGGAAACTCCCTTACTGCTCAAATAGTGGTTTGGCTTGCTGCCTGTGTAAAGTCACTGGCTCTTCAAAACATGATGTCATATCTTGACAACAGACTTTGCAGTTTCTAACAGAGAGGGTTTGTAAATTGAATAGAAATGTGGTAATGCAATCTGAGTGAGCTTTTTCCATATCACATTTATAACAGATTGAATTTCTACTTTTTAGTTATTTGTCATACTCTATGTCAAAATAAATAAGCAGAGACTGGCCTGTGAGAGAAACAAGGCAAAGATATTTAGTTGCATCAGAGAAATACCGCATCTCCATAAGTGCCTGTAATGCAATCTTTGGACAGAAGACCATATTTGTTGTACAAATAATTTTTGTGCCGTTAACATGAAACAAAATTGATATAAATAAACTTTTCATGACAACCCCCACCTCCTTTAAAAAGTCTGTAGTACCAACAATGTTGTCTGTATATTTTGCTTTGTGCTGTTTGTATGTTTTTTGCCATGGCACAGTAAATACGATTAGGACCACTCATGATTTGAACTGGGTGAAGTGTGGCAACTATCACTTATTGCTGTGTCCTCCTGACCAGTTGTAGCTTATATTTCATTTACTATACTTATTGGTATGGAAGTACTTTGTTGTCGTGGCCTCTTTATATTACTATTGTGCTCCATGCCAATAAATCCATATAGATGTGCCTCCTCCCTGTGGAATTTTAATATTCTACAATTAAATCCAACTAACACATAGTGAAAAATGTACTCCTGCTGCACACCACCTCTCCTCCCCACGTTTTGTCTGATGTTTGCAAGTGAGGCTTGTCATTGGTTGCTCCCAGCTTAATTCCTTCTTCAAGAGGATCAGCCTATCTGAGTCAACTGGTTCCCAAGTCTGCAGATGCACAAATCTTACACCCTCAAAACGTAATGAATGCCCATATCATATCACAATTATTATGACCGCCTCTCCCTCCCTCTCTTTATAAAAAGGTAAGTGTAACATACCTAAGTGTAGTTTGTTTTTAACATTTAACTTTAAACATTACATATTCACCAAATAATTGTATTCTTTCTGTTTTAATAGGGATTCTTACATACTTGTTACCCACCAAACACACATTACAAATTGGAAGAAGCAGGTATTTCTTTAATTTCATATCCCAGAGGTTTGGAAGCTTGTTGTGTAGTAGTAGTCGTAGATGTCTGCACTAAAACGCCACTGCTGCTGTAGGAATTGTAACTCATTTTACTGTGTAAACATTCATTTTTGTTTAGTTTCTTACTTCAAAAGAGATTTTTGCATAACACAGTCACGGCAACTGTTCCGGACCATCTTTTATCAGAACACTTAACGCTAAATACTTTGAAGCCTTTTCTGGTTGTTGTTGAACAAGTTTTGTTGATTGCATCTGTATCTCAAGGCGGTTACGCGCAGCGGCAGAGAGACGCGGCACAGCAGTACGGAAGCCCTGAACCGCAAGGTGAAGAAAAAAAAATGAATGGGATTATCTCGTACGTACAAAATACTATCTCGTACATACGAGAAACTATCTCGTACGTACGAGAAAACTATCTCGTACGTACGAGAAACTATCTCGTACGTACGAGAAAACTATCTCGTACGTACGAGATAATATCACAGTGGAAGAGGCATCCCTTTTGTGTCACCACTACCGTGACTGGCACCTCCCTCCCTCAACTCAACCGCGCATTTTAGAGCAGCTGAGGAGGATAGTGTGAAGCTACTCTGCACACATCCTAAAGCTTTCAGGTGAGTACTAATCTAAATTAAAATTGGTTTAGTTATTAAAGCATAACAAAGTTGTTAATTATGTATTTAAATACGTATGTCTATTTATTAATGTAGCAGCATGTAATTTAGTTAAGTAATAACGTTACTCGATTACATTATGTGGGTAAATTGTGCATTGTGTAGCTAGCCCAGATAGGCCCAGCTTAATTTTGGCTAGAATTCACATATTTTTCCATTAGATGTCGTTGCTAAAAAACCTAAAAAACGACAACCTTGGATCATGTGTTTAAACGTTTTTCTAATTGCATATTATGCTCTCTACTTATTATTATTATTATTATTATTATTATTATTATTATTATTATTATTATTATTATTATTATGTTGCATCATTTCATTTAGCTAAGTAATTATCCCTATTTGCTAGCAACGTTTCTGAAACCTCTTATACTAGCTGAGGCATTGAAATCAAAAGTAAACTTTTTTAACCTAATTGTGTGTTTGCAACATTCCGTTAGATATTTATGATTAAAATGTATGTGAAGGCTTCATGTGAATTAAGTTTACTGCACATTTGTGTATTTTATTTATTTATTTATTTATTTATTTATTTATTTAATTATTTATTTAATTATTTATTTATAATCGTGGCGTGTCAGCTCTATGGGATGCACTTAGCAGTCGATTACCGCCTTGCCTGCCGATCCCCGGCCTAGACTGTAATTCCCCAGCAGCGTTACAGCATTTTTTGTTCAAAACAAATTGTTAAAAAAAGCAGTTATTAGCTAAATGTATTTTTGGTGCAGAGGCAAATTTATATGAAAATATCCGAATTGTGGAGTAGGCCTTGCACTAGGAAAACCTAAGTAACAGTACAAATGATAGTTAATAAATAGAGATATGATTTGTTGTAAGTAAGGCAATAAAAAAAAAAAAACTATGAACGGAGTAGCCGTAATCAGAAAGCAAAGTTATTTTAAACGCATGGCTAAATTGTAAGAGAGTGTCAGCTCCAGTGGTTTGTAAAATGTCACAGAACACCGAAATGGGATTATTTTCTTGTAACCCAGTAAAGCCTAACATATATTTTATTACATTTTTTATAATACATGGATGTTACTATCGCTTAAAATATTGTGGCCTGTGCTAGTATAGTATCGAATTCTGTTCCTCATATAATTCAGTGCCCTCTGCACATTGTTCGCATATAACATTGTTCGCAACTAACATGTTTAATAATGCACCAAAAATACACAACGTAACATTGAAAGAGTAAGTTGAAAAGCATGGAAGTTGAAAAGCTGTTATATTAAATTGACAAGGCAGCAATGGAAATTATTATTGTTATTATTTTTAATTGAATATCTGCGCTTTCTAAATAAACGCGAGAGTTGACAATCGTATAAAATATGTGCTTTTTCGTGGTGAGTTCAAAACGATTGCCATTTTGATGTCAGAACTGTGCCGTTATTTTTTAGTATGGCTCAGGATGCAACTATAACCTCCATCCATGTATTTATACAATACAAATGTAGCTCTGTTTATTTTGCCCCAGATTAACTTCAGCAATGGCACTTCAAAAGGATATGTATGCATTTCTTCGTGACCGTGGGATTGTTGATGAGGTAATCCAGGAGATGAAAACCCAGAAGGTAAATTTTGGAATGTAAATTATATGGAATGTATAATTAAGGCACTGCGAAATTCAAGGGTGAATTTGAACAGCCTGGCTACTAGGTTGTCAGTCCGTAACCTCACATTGTCAATTATGCCACTCCAATGAAAGGGATCTAATGAACAATTAAGTCATTAACATATCAGCTACTAGCTAAATAATGAGGGACAATTCTAACCATTCTGTAATTGATACATTTATCTTAACTACAACAGATATATATTTTCTATATGAAATCTATATGAAAACTGAAGGTTATTTGACATCTACTCAGATAAAAAAAAATGGATGGAGATAAACCAAGAAGCTCATAGTACAGTAGTCTGATTTGCGAATTGACAGAGGCATTTGTCTGTGCAAATAACTAATTGAAAAAAAATGACTGTATGAAGCTATGTGAATTCCTCCTAAAAAATATGTAGTAAATGGGGGGAATTTCTCCACAAATCACTTGAGCAGAACACTGTTAAATGTTTAAATTAATTTGAGGTGTATTTTAATAATGTCATTGGTTTTGTGTCTGACATCATGGAATACATAAATAACATTCTTTGAGGGTTGTTGTCATGTTCTGTGTGTATCAACTGACCGGTTGAAATGCACTGTAAGTGACTCCTGGATCTGATACAGCTGTAAAGTTCATCAACATTTTTATATATGTATTTATTTCACTGAGACATTTGCACATGAATATCAAATTGAAGGTAACTGTATTCCAGTTTTTTTTTTCTTTACCCTCAGTTTGTTCAATTATGTACTAATGAGAGACACTGCTACACCTTTTCAGTCTTTTTTTTTTACCTTTAAACACATCAATTGTAGAATGGAAAAAAAATATCCTTTGTTATTTTGGGGGATATTTTACAATTAGCCAGTAGTTGATGTGTTGAGTACTTAATTGTTCTGTAAGATCTGCTTCATTAGAGTGACTTTATTGACAGCTTGATGTTTGGGATCAGAAACCAGGCAGTCAGGTTGTTTGAATTTACACATGAATTTTGCATGCACTTACTAATAATATTTTTTGTGGGGGGCTTAATTCCTTTTAATTGAAAATGTAATTTGTGGATTTTTCCAACAACCACAGTATAGCATAACTATGCCATTCCCTTTATCAGTATGTCTTTGTCAGGTATTTTTATGTATAATGTTGGAGCGTCACAAACGTTTTGCTGTATACATTTTTTTTTTTTATTTCTGTTGTTGAATTCTCCATTTGCATGCTTTTGGTGTTATACAGTAACATTCAACAGGTGCAAAAATGATGTGCATTACAGGAACTTGAATAAATTGCGTACACAGTTTGACATGTTCTTCAGTAAAGGGATTTCAGAATAAAAAAAAATTCTTTAAGGAATGAATATAGATTAGTTTAGTTGTACTACAGCATTTTTTTGTCTTTACAGATTGACTCTTCAACTGTTTTGCTCATAGAAGATACATCTTTAGAGAAGTACTTGCCGGCTCTTGGTGATAGAGTAGCTTTGCGAAGTTATTGTGATAACCATGCTGAGAAAACATCAAGTGATAGCAAGATCATACCTTCCAGGAAAAACGTTCTCCTTGAAAAACTGAGAAAGAAAATGAAATTAAAGCCTTCATTGACTGCTACTGAGGATTCAAGTGATGATGACAAGCATAGTCAGTGCAATGACAGGAAATTGGGAAACAAGCATGCTGCAAAAAGCACCAGAAAAATCGAGATTGGGTGGATACATAATGGTAAACAAGTCCGTGCTCGTGGTGGGGGTGGCACTAGAAGAATTTCTGTGTCAAAAAATATTGACTGTGATGACCTTTTAAAGATTGGTAAGGATCTATTCTTCCCAGATGGTCAGTCAAAGAAAGGTAATGAAAATCAATTCACATTTGAAATATGGGATTTTAAAGAAAACGTGCTGCCACTTGATATGACCGTTGGGGCTGCCTATGAAAAAGTAAAAATGGGAATAGTGCGTTTCTATTTGGCATCTTTGGATCATGGAGCAGTTGAAACTGTTGTGCAGGTGGAAGACAAAGTCCCAGAAGTAACTGTCTGTTGTGAAAAATCTGGATTGGCACAATTCTGTGTTCCGCCAAAGGTCAGCCTCCACTCTGAATCAGGACCAGATACTGCAGCTCATTTATTAAAGAACTTTCCTAGCTCTCCATTGAAAGAAACTTCTGAATTTGACTGCTGTACATTGACAGAAGGTGAGCTTTGCCATGGGGCATCTAGAAACATTCTACAGTCATCTGCTTTTTTAAGTGCCATGCACTCTTCTGACTCGGAAATAGAATTTGGTCCACTAAATTATGAAATTGAAACCTGTGATGACACACTTCCTTGGGAAGTACATTTTATTTCTAATTTAAACGAACAGGTAGTGTCTTCCAATAAGCCAATGCCTCAGGGTGCAATTACGTTTGTTTCTTCAATATCTGAAAAAAGCGCGGCAATGCTACCATCATGTTCAACACAAACACCAAAAGGAGACATAACTATCTTACCATCATTGCTCTTCCCACTCCCTGCACCAGACTGTTCAACAGTGCAGCTGCCGCCACAACACAATCTTGCTCCCTCTTCGTCTCCACTACAGCAGGTACTACAGTTGCCTCCGCCAATGCCAGGCTCTCTAACATTACAGCTGTCCCCAGACCACAGTCTTTCTCCCTCTTCGTCTCCACTACAGCAGTTAGCAAACTCTCCTCAGTCAGCGCAACTCTCTCCAACACAGCAAAATGCAGATGTACGCATTTTGACTTTACGCAGAGTCATCATACTGCAAGATATGTTGGGAGAGTTTAAGGATTCTAACATTTTGAATGCTTCCTTGACCATAGAGTTTGTAGATGAAGCAGGTTCTGATGTATCAGGTATCTCTCGAGATGCTTATTCTGCATTCTGGGAAGCTTTCTTTCAAAACTGTGCCGAAGGGGAGTATGAGCGTGTGCCAGCACTGTATCCTGAATATGGGAAGGAAGAGTGGGAGGCAGTGGGAAGAATACTACTGAAGGGTTACCTGGACCAGTCATACTTTCCAATTCAGCTTTCACTGGCTTTTGCAGTTGGGTTGGTATATGGAGAGTCTGAAATTACACCCGGAATACTGATGGCTTCTTTTTTAAGGTACATTGCACCATTTGAGAAAGACATCATCACTTCTGCATTGGATGGAAGTATTGGAGCAGATGATCAGGATGAGTTGCTTGATATCCTTTCCAGAATGGGCTGTCACACTGTGCCATCACATGACAGCATGAAGGGCACAATTCTCCAAGTAGCTCATAAACAACTCATACAGGAGCCAAAGTATGCCTTAGAGGTTATGGCCGACGTAACACGCAGCACTCTACAAAAGTTACTACCAGAAGTGTCCAACTTAGAAGCGCTATATGAAGCGAAGAAGCCAACTGTAAAACATGTACTAAACATGATTAATGCTGAAGTTCAAAATGCAGCACAAAACAAAACAATGAATTTCTTGAAGCAGTTTATTCGATCTTTAGATGATGGAAGACTGCAGAAATTTTTGCGTTTTGTCACAGGAGCCGATATGCTTTGTGTTGAGAAAATTGACATTCAATTTACAGATCTCAGGGGTCTGCAGCGAAGACCTGTTGCACACACTTGTGGACCACTTCTAGAGGTGCCATGTACTTACAATACATATACTGAATTTAGAAGTGAGTTTCAGAACATTGTGGATGGTGACTGCCATAGAATGGATATCATTTGACTGTCATTTCATGTTGAAATGAAAACCCTACTAGCAAGCACATCTAAGGATCTTTGTGTTGCATAAGCGAATGTGAGGTGGGGCAAAAATACTCCTTTTTTTATGAGGTTTATGTAAGTTTGTATTTTGCAATGTTCAGGGGCACTAAAAAGAGCCATTCACACTCTTTGCACTGTTTGCTATACTACATTGGGATTATTTCTGGAGAAATTAAAATTGTTTTTGTCAATGTGTTGGTTTTGAAATGTATTTTTAAAGGTAGATGACTTGCCTTTTGATACTAGCACTTACTGTTAACCATTTACATGCAGGTTTATAAAAATAAAAGTGATTTTGAATAAGAGATAAAATATTTTCAACTTTTGCCGCGCCGCGTCGTGACGTAACCTACCAATAGCCAATCAGAGAAAAGCAGGAGGTTCCTTTGCGAGGAAGAAATAAAAAAATAAAATGGAAGAAAAGCTGTTAGAGTTAATTGCAGATATCCCGGCGTTGTATAATACAACAATTAATAGTTACCGCGATATTAATACAAAAAAAGCTGCAGCATTGAGGTCTGTGGGTGTACAAATGGGATTACCGAGTGAATATTAAATATACGTAATTACGTAAATGAGGTAATATATATTTTTTGTGCTAAACTCCACATTGAAAATAATTATGCACAGGTCTGCTACTATAACGTAATCATTTTTTTTGATAAATTAACTGCAGACAAACTTTTAAAAGATAAAGCAAAACGTTTTATTTGGTGTACATGTGTTATATTTTAACAAAATTAATAAAAATGTACATTGTATTTTTAATTTGGGGAAACCATGGGATTATTATAATTCTAAATTAATTAATTTGGAAGAAATTCATTTGATTTGGCCTCATACAAAGTTTTTGGCGACAAGAGATTTCGACAGTAGCTGGCACAGTTTTAATCAAGTACAGTATGCAAGGCCATATTGGTGGATTGGGAAGCAATTGCAAGGGAATATGGAGTACACTGCTGGCAAACTCACTTCAGAACAGGAAGCTAAACAGCTCTGGAAAAATCTAATGAAACCTACCCAATGATTTACATTTTCAAACATACCAAACAAATGCAAATACAGCAGGCAAACAAAACATTCAGTACAGTATACAGCAGGGCGTTTTAAGTTTACTTTCCAGTATTTTTTTTTTACTTATCTGTCATTCCGTGTCAATTCAGCCAGTCATAAACAGTCATATCAAATAAACTATTAGTTGAGTGTTCAGATTTCAGATTTTGTAAAAATGTTTTTACTAACTTTGTACAGATTTTCATCCAAATCTGAGACGTATGGGTGACAATGATGTATTGACACGGAATGACCCATAAGTAAAAATGTAAAAAAATTGGATAGTAAACTTAAAAAGACCCGCTGTATTTATTTATTTAAACAGTGCTCTGCTGCCACTTCACCTGGAGCAGCCGATGGTATTCGCCGTACTGTTTTCTTTTCTTCAGGATGTCATGTACCCACAACGATCTTTAAACGAGACTTTAATGAAGTTGTCAAAAAAACTAAGGTATAAGTGTGCAAAAAAAAAATGCAAGCTTCCAATATTAAAATCAGAAATTGTACATCTCCTCCATCTTCAATATCCTACTAAATTAATTATATACCAGAATATCAGCAAGTTAAGCTTCTGTCTAATACTATTAACTGTATTTTAGGACTGCAGTTCATTGATATGTTACTTTGAAAGAAGACTAAGGCTGCCCAGTGAAGTGAAAATACCAGACCATACCCTTTGAAGAAATAATGATCACTGTGAGTATTGGTACCTAGAAATGCTGATTGTCAAGCAGTGTGAAAGAGTGCTGTATACATCTGTACATCTGTGTCATTAAAAAAAAAAAAAAAACTTAAATGCATATGAAAAATGTTTCAACAAGAACATTTCCTTTTTGTGTTCGACAACACTTTTCATCGAAATGTTTACCTGATTTTATTAAGATTACTTTTAGTACTACTGTATATGGGTTCAGCCACCCCAATGAGGATAAATAATGGGACACAAAAAGTGTTCAGAAAGGCTGCTTAAAGTTTATAAACCATGCTCAGATAAAGTGTCCCTATTTGGCTCAAATCTGAGTCCGAAACAAAAAAAAAAAAACACTAATCGATAAACTTAATATTGTTTTTAATTTTATGGAGAGTGTATCTGCAAAGAATATGTGCAATATCATATTTTAAATAGTTAAACTGATAAAAAAAATTAAATAAATACATTTGAATATTAGATTGACCAAGCCCATATCTTATGACTGTTAACAGCACGAGTAAAACAGTAGAGGGCGCCAAACGGTTAATTTTCTAAGATTTTAAGATAGTTTGTTCCTTGTAACAAAAATGAATAAAACAAACAAATAAAAATAAAAAGGGTTTCTGTCCACTTTTGGATTTTGTATAGCAATTTGACATTGACACAGTTGCAGGGGGGCAGGAAAAACAGTTGCATATCCCTAGAGATCATTTCTAAAAGCAAAATCGGAAATTCAGCTTTTAGACGTGGTTGATAAAAACATTTTTACAGGAATAGTTACTAGGCATGTGTGACAGGGTAGTGTCACTGGCAAGCTGCTTCGACCAGGAAGTGAGACTCAGACACAGAATCTGCAGTTCAAAGCGCTAACGCGCACGTTTAATAATAACAAATACACTCAACAAAACACATTAACAAATTAAAACGGGACAAAGGCCAAAACAAAAGGTCTAGACAAAGCACTCACAGACATAAACAGGATAGGGACATGGACGTAAACACAGTACAGTACAGCACAGCACAGCACACAGCACAACACAGCACAGAATGGAACACACCTTCACTTCTAACATCAACATTAATCCTACCAATCCTCACTGACACCCATGATCAACCTATTTATACACCTGTGGTTCCAGCCACATTCCCACGTATTTTGACAGGGAGAAATTTAACCCCTTTCCTGCCAACCCAATATTCCCCACATCAACACATACACATGTATACCGGCAGGTCTTTCACCCTGCCACACTGCCACAGCATGATACATACATATCTGAGCAGAAACTACGACAGATAATTGATAAAGAACATACATAATATGACAAGTAAGAAATACAATGTTCGGAAAAATCATTTGAACTGTTTTCCCTTCATACTTTCCTGGATCTCTTTTAGAAGGTAATCATTTAAAGGCCGACAGAGTGGAGAGGTACGGCTGTAAAATGACCTCAGCCATACTGCTACGTGGCACAGCAAAAATTGTGTTTTGTGTTTTTGTTTTATGTGCAGATAATTCCATACTAATCATACTCGCACAAAAATTCAATTAACTTTAAATGACCCTGATTGCATAGTAACAGGAAGTATTAGATAAGGAAACATTTTAACAATGAAAAACTTCCAGATTACCGAACAAAAAGAAATTTAGTGCATACTTGCCATAGCTCTCTAAAATAAATGAAAAAAAAAATTAAGACACCCACAGGAATGCATGCAGTGTTGACTGTCTGCTCAATTGTTTAATTGTGGTGGTGATTCTATGCAGACAACATCATAACAACATGGATTAAAATCATGTTTATATGATAAACGATATCAAAATAGTACAGTTCCACCATTTTAGAGAACTTTGCACTCATCCACACTCTTTTTTGTTTAAACTTGCAGCTAAGTTTCTATTTATTTCATATTTCTCCTGCTTCACACAGTCCTGCCCAATCAGACAAAAAAAGCAAATCAGCATGCTGTATCGGTCTGATTGATGGAAACGATCCTTGCATTAAATAAATCTTGCCCCCGTGCAGGTGTGTGCTTTTGGTAACTAATAAGTAAAACAATTACATTAATTTTGCAACATTTCACACAATTCACACTCACTATACATGTTGAATAAAATCAATTAATTTGACTTAGAGGTGAATTGAAAAAACTGGGCTGTCTTAAAGTGTACAGAGCTTATGGAGCCAGACAAGAACCCTATGTGAAAGGAGGTTGTAAGACTTGAATTGAAATATCTGTATTCAAAAGATAAACGGCTTATCTCCCAGTTCTGTACCAGACAAGAGTGTGTTTATGTATAAACACTTTTGTGTAGTGCTTAACTGACAGGTAGAAGCACAATAAGAACTGATGTCTATTTAGACCACCGATGAAGTGTAAATAGCTATTATTTGAAAAACTGCTGTGCAAATTAAAAAAAGGTCCTTACCTAAATAGTCCCCACATAAATCCATTGTAAAATTTCCTAAAATCTGTAACAAGAAAAGAATGTTTTCTGCAAATTCTGTGGCAATGACTTTTTAATGAAAAACAGTGTTAATGAGTATAAATTAATACTGAAATGCTGATAAACATTTTTGTTTCTTTGACCAAGAACACAATGTGAATGAAAGTGCTACCATCACATACCACAAAACAAACAGGAAAGTAACGATTTAAAAAATAATAAAAAAAAATATAGTTCGCCGCCTTCCTTTTTGAGCATTCATGTTACTACACCATGTACAAAAACATGTGTATTTCCATATATAATAAGACTGACATCTTTCAGGACAAGCAAGGTCCTAATTGTTTTTCTCTGACCTTTCACATAGGAGTAACAGAGCAACGCTTCACTTTGAACTTGAGAGTAAACTATGAAATCCTTTTGTAAAATAATAATAATAATAATAATAATAATAATAATAATAATAATAATAATAATAATAACAACTAGCCAGGCAGTTTTACAGCTCCCAAGCCCCAGTACCGGTATCAAACACATAAACAATTACTGGAAGAAGCGGGTTCAGTTCTTGATATTTGACAAGTTTGAAAACCAGTAAAATTTGTGGCAGCCATTTTAATAATAAACTTTATCACACCAACTCCTGCTTCGCAAACTTGAAGCGGGTTTGGTTGCTGATGACATATGCAAAGTTTGAGATCAATTGGTTCACCAGTTCCCAAGAAGAAGATTTTGAAAGGTTTTTCCAAAAAATGTGTCAGGCCACCATCTTGGTTGATACAGGAGTGCAATTAGTTTTGCATCTTAACTGTAATTTATATGGGATGATACCTACCAAGTTTCATGTTGATTGGTTACACCGCGTGTGAACAGGAGTAGTTTGAATTTGATGGAATAATAATAATAATAATAATAACTAGAACTGCTAGGCAGTTTTACGTATCCCAAGCCCCAGTACCAGTACCAAACACTTAAGCAATTACTGGAAGAAGGGGGTTTAGTTCTTGATATTTGACAAGTTTGAAATCAGTAACTTCACCAGTTCTCCAGAAGAGGATTTTGAAAGTTTTTTCAAAAAATGTCTTGGGTGGTGTGACAGAGATTGAATGATTCTTGGTGTTAGATCTTCCTCCCGACCTATGAGGCCGCTGTGTAAAGGGAACAGAGTACCCTGAACTAAATGGCACACCAGTTTATTCCCTTTTGAATAAAAAGTTTGTTGGTCAAACGGCTTTCAAATAAAAGCAGTTTGCTGTTAGGGGCGCATTTCAGTAAAATTTGTGGTAGCCATTTTGATAGTAAACTTTATCGCAACAACTTCTGCTTCGCAAACTTGAAGCAGGTTTGGTTGCTGATGATATCTGCCAAGTGTCAGGTCAATCACTTCACCACTTCCCAAGAAGATTTCAAAAGGTTTTTAAAAAAAATGCGTCAGACAGCCATTTTGGTTCAGGTCAACACCATTTTTTTAACAGTTTTTTTTTTTTTAATAAGAAAAATCCTAACAATGACAATAGGCTTCCCAAGCCAGCTTGAAAGCCTAATAATCTTACCTTATTCCGTTCTTCAGTAGCCACTGTTTGTCTATTCATGGCCGTTTACACGGTCTTTTGCCGTTTTAACAGAGGCTATGACGGTGAGTTATTGGAAATACTGTACTTGCATTTTGTATTTGTGCCCTATGTTTTACAGTCTTTAATTAAAGAGAAAAATATAGCTTTGTACATCCCCACCTGTTGCTACAACTGTTTAAATAACATACCTGCAATTTTTATTTTCCTTGTTAACATCTGACAACATTTTACAGTTACAACTTTAAACTGTTTTAAAGCTATTTTCAAAATGTCTGCTCTATTGCACTGATAGTGTAAGGATTGTTGCCCACACAGCAATGACGAACCATGATGTGGTACCGAACAGAAAAGTCAAAGCACTTATAGTCATTTATTTTTTTTAATAGCTCTTCCTGCAGTGACTCAGAGGACAGATCTCAAACCTCGTGCACTAGAGTGGACATTTTGAAAAGAGCTTTGAAAGACTTTTTATAAGTGTAAAAAGTTGTCAAGATATTAACAAGGAAAAGAAAAAATACAGGTACGTTATTTAAACAGTTGTAGCAACACATGGGGATGTGTTACGTTATATTTTTTTAGAACCCCGCTGCTTACTCTTTAAGCCCAGTGGGGTGGGAGATACATCAAATGGAAGAAGGATATCGCTTCTTCAATAAATATAGATTTTTATTATGTACAGTTTATTTTTATATATATATATATATATAGTTTCTATGAATTGTGTGGTTTTTCTAATATAAATATTTAATATTTTAAAGATTGTATTCAAAAGGGCCACTTTATATATCATTTACACTTTGCTAATATTTACTTTCCTACCTGGTTAATATTCCCTGACGTGTGTTCTTTCGCCACCTAAAATGTTGAGCATTCTTTCCTTGCTGAGCACACACATTCGTGTATCAATGGAAATGCAGGTCATTGTTGCAGATCGGGGTGACTATACGATTCTTTTGAAATAAAACAAAAAAATTGCAACAAAGTGCCTGTTGTGTGCTTTATATTAAACTTAAATCTTCCGACCCAAAGCGACTGTCACTTGTGTGAGTCAAACAGAATTCAAACTGTTCCCCAGTAGTTTCAATGTCTATAGTTAAGTCTATTGAAATAATGTTACACAGTGAAACCACTCTGTTAAACCCAGTGGGGTGGTCTTAGTAATTAAGGTCTGTAAACATTAAAGCCATCCCTAACACTCCAATAGCCCTGAATTTAGAAATACTAAAAGATACGAAAATAATTCAATGACAAACATTTTTTTCTTTCCAAAAGACACTGAAAAAGATTTTGTTTGTCATTGAATTATTTAGTTTCTTTTAGTATTTCTAAAGCCTGAAGTCTCGCCATGCATATGTACCCAACCTGCATGTCGTGATGCATAGCGTATCATGACATCAGTGTATTGTTACACCCCTAATAAACAGTAACATCACCCATTCCCCTAAGAAGTAACAATAATCCATAATTCATAATCTATAATTACACAGAAAGTGAGTCACAGCCCAAGCTGTTACCGGCATGAATGAGAAAGCACACACGTGCACATTTATTAACAAAATAAACAAAACAAACACAGGAACCAATCAACTGGCACGAGGGCCAAAATAAAAGGTTCACACAAAACAAAACAATACAGGCTGGGCATTCACCTTCACTATAAAGTTTACAATCCAAACACACAGTTACAAACAGTTACACATACCTAACTGCACCACTCCCCAGGATAGCCCGCAAGGCTCGGGCCTCCCTGGAACCGAATAACCCCTTTTTGTAGGTCCAGATGGCTGCTGGTCTGACGGAGAAAGTCTAACCCCAGGATACAAAGGTCCTGGACTGCCACAACCCAGACCTTGTGACTCACACTGGCTCTTCATGGCCCGCTTCCCTCTCATCGATGACAGCCCCCCGGTCACTGTGCACAACTGCACAGTAGGCTCCAAGCAGTGCTGCTGACTTCCGGTGGTTTTCTGTTAAACATCGAGCCTCACCAGTGTCACGCTCAACCCGGTGTCCAGCAGCACGGTGCAGGGGACCCCTTCGATCGACACGGGGATGTGGCAAAGGTCCCTGTGACGGGGTATCCCCGTCTCTGTGTTTATCTTGTATTATTATTATTTACTGTTGTCATTCATTGTGTTTATTTTAATGTAGGTTGGCAGGGATGAGGTTTGTGTTTTGTCTCGGCCAAAAAATAAACTTGTGAGAATGCGTGGTCAGCAGCTAATGATTTATTGACAAATTGGCTGTCGACCACGCGTATGAGAAAGCACGTGCAGAATGTGGTACAGGGATAAACTAGGTAATTGATAGCCAGTTAATCCCTCAACCACGATATAAAAACGAGCAGCTTTTACTGACTGGGGTGAGTGTTCAGAGGAGGAATGTGAGAGAGAGAGAGAGTGAAGGAGAAAGATTAAGAAAGCAAAACAACTGCTGTCCAGCTGGATGCAGAATAGTGGAGACTTGGGAGCTGCTGCCACTGAGCCATCACACACACCCGGAAGCACCACTACCCCTGCCCAGCACTCAGCACTGGGAGCCCATTGTCGTGCACTCCAGCACCGTATTTGTTTTGGGATATTATTTTGTGTTGAGATTTGTTTTTCTTTGAACTTTTTATTTTGGCTCTGTGAGCTGCGTTTTGTGAGTGTCCTTTTGATTTATTTATAATTAATAAATACACACTCAACACTTCATCCCGTGGTACTTGTGTCTGTTTACTTCCTGGTCTGACGTTTACCATCAAGTCATCTTGTCCACAGTCCCCCACAGTCGTCCTCCCCACGACTACGGCTGGTTGGTGTCGGCTGTGGGCGCACTGTCAGCTACTGCTGTCCCCTCCTGGTTGCGGTGTCTGGACGCGGTGTGCTGTACCTGGGTCTGCAGTCCCCCATCTATGCAGACCTGGAGTTGTTTCTTGATGGCTGGCGGGGCTTGGGGACCCGAGGCTAGGAGGCTGCTGCCGGGCACCGCGCTTGCAGGTGACCATGCTGGCCGCAGTTCCAGCACAGCTGTACCTGAGAGTTGGATCGCTGGGGGCCACTGGTGGTAAGCGCCTGCACAAGGGCGCCAACTTGGTGGAGCCAGGGGGTGTAGGCATGCCGCTGTTGGGTTCCCCTTTGCTGAGCTGGGTTTGCTGCACTGCTGGTTGGCACCTTGGTGATTTCTCCTCTTCCGTCACTTCCTCCCATTCCTGTGCCAATTAGAGTGCAGCCTGCAGGGTCTGAGGGCGTTGCACTCTGCGTTTGCCTGCCGGCTCTCGCTCTCCACCTACGACGCAAGATTTGCCAGGCTCACTTTTAGCCACCGCTGATGGCATCGCAGCCTCAACTTGATCCCCTCTGGATTGACCAGTCTCCTGCAGCGGCACGCGAGAGCCATGTATTCTCCAGAGCAGAGCATGGTTCAGAGCATGGTTCAATAGCCGGCAGCAAGTAACACAGCTCACAGCACAGGATTCTCCACTCTCTGAATCCACACACACTCACACACCCTCTTTAATTCCCCCCTCAGACACAGAAACACAAAGTTACAAGTTATTTGGTTTAGCCAATCAGCGCCTATTGACCTTTGACTAATAACAATGTAATAAATTGTCACGTTCCTCACCCAGTCGGAGTCCTGTACAGCCGCTTGAATTTCATGTGAACAGCACCTGGTGACCCCTGTGTAAGCTGCCTGATCAAGCGTCAAGTTCCATCACAATGCAGCATGGTGCAAACAATCAAGTCCTACAAGTTAACAGTTCTGGAATGCAATACAGCCACAGAAAAGTAGGTCCGCCTGCACCCGCCGCTACAATAGATTTGGACAGTCAACACACAGACCTAACTGTTATAACCAGGGTTTCATTTGTGCCAGATCACCCCAGATCCCAGATGCCTTTTGTACAATAAAAAAAACACTTCCCTGTTCCATGAATTGAATGACAAAATGATAAAAGTGTACTGTAATGCTATGTTGTATTACAAACCCACAAAAACAACATCAGAAAACTAGTGCTCTTCACAACAGTGTAATTCTTTAACAGATTATAGTTTTCCTACTCTTAGTTAGCTTCAACTGTACAATGGTAAATGGAATAGGCACCAGTTAATGTGTTACTATTACAAAAGTGGAAAGATAAAAAGTAACATTCCCCCCCCCCCCCCCCCCCCCATAAAAAAAAACTAAAAACAAAACAAACTTGTTATTTATGGTGCAGTCCAGTTAGGAGTTGAGATTACAAAAGTCTTTAATAATGAACAAAAACATGCAAATGAGTCTGTTATTATCCCCCACAGGGACATAGTGGAGGATGTAATTTTTATGTATGTCACGTTATCACCTTTACATATATCTGGTTTAATCTAAAAAGTCATCCCTTCAGAATCAGGGGTGCAACATACTTTTTTAAACAAGAAAAAAGCAAGCTTCAACTGACTGGCAAAGAAAATGACTAAAAAGATCTCTGGTTTTCCCCCTTCCTGTCCTTCTCTTTGTAAACTATAATGTTGCCTTTGGGCTCTGCCAGCACAACTTTGTTGATGCCATATAATAAAACCAAGTTTATTTTGAAAAGCAAAACAAAACATGATACAATTTATATAACTGACAGCCACCACAATTTCCCTTGCAAAGGGCAGCAGTGTGGAGTAGTGGTTAGGGCTCTGGACTCTTGATCGGAGGGTCGTGGGTTCAATCCCAGGTGGGGGACACTGCTGCTGTACCCTTGAGCAAGGTACTTTACCTAGATTGTTCCAATAAAAGACCCAACTGTAAAAATGAGTAATTGCACGTAAAAATAATGTGTTAAAAAAAAAAAATTAAAACAAATTTAATTGTATGTAAAAATAATGTGATATCTTGTAACAATTGTAAGTTGCCCTGGATAAGGGTGTCTGCTAAGAAATAAACAATATGCTGAAAGATTCGAATTATTATATACAGATGTTTATTTATTAACTTTTAAACTTTGGGGACTGTATGTTACAGATTAAATAAAACAGTTAAAGGTGATTTATGAAGTCTTGAAGCATGATGTGACAGGGCAGACTCCCTGCACATGAAAATGTAAATTGGTTTTGTTAATTTGCCAGGGATCAAAACCTCTTCTCGAACTCCATGTAGGTCAGCTTGAATTGGTTAATT
This sequence comes from Acipenser ruthenus, assembly GCF_902713425.1. Taxonomy (NCBI): domain Eukaryota; kingdom Metazoa; phylum Chordata; class Actinopteri; order Acipenseriformes; family Acipenseridae; genus Acipenser; species Acipenser ruthenus. The sequence continues at coordinate 76,452,679 of NC_081190.1, forward strand.
AAGAACCAATTTAACCTGGCCACTGAAGTTGGTTGTGTGCTCTAGAAGGGTCTGGACAGCTTAATTTTGTTTTGTAATAATGCAGGTGATAGGCAGGTGTATATAACACACTTTATGGGTAAGGGTGTCTGTATGTCATATTGAGCCTCACATAATATCTTTCTAAGTTGAAGAGTAAGGATGTCATTAAATTGATTGTTTTACATTCATCTTACTGTTATAGTGCTTGCAGTCATTCTCTGTGGTGCTAGGTTGTGTTGCTCCAATATTGGGTAATCTTAACTTTTCTCTTAATCTGCCTTATTTGGCTTTGAACTGGCCTTGAACTGGAGCGAAGCGTCATCACTGAACAGTCTTCCTCATTTCATTCAAATTATGTGACAATGCGACTTTTCAACTCTGACAGCTTCAATGATACAAAATAAACAAAATACACACAGGGGCTGGGTGTACCCTGCCACACAGGCTTTTATTCTTTGATCAACTTATAACTGCCAAGAAATGCCACAGTTTGATTTTATTGGAGCATTTTACAGCACTGGAGAATCCCCCTGGATTTCTTCAACCACTTTAGTTATCAAGAGATTACCCTGAAATAGAGGTGGTAGGTTAAGGTTGATTCCCATAGATTAAATTGATCCCTTAGACCAGTTAGTTGTTGGCTTGTTGGCTGCAAAATAAGTAAAAGCAAATATGTATATAAAAGTTTAAAAGTCATAATTGACACATTTTATGAAATGCATCCCAGGAGACAAATAAATGTAATATTTTCCATATACTTATATATGCTTTGAGATAATGTAACACAATTGTTTACAATAGATAGATCCATATTTTCATTTTCGACCCAGTTTCTGCATCACCACCATGCTGAGACCTAACACTTCAAACCCACTACTTTAAACATTACACTCACAAATTTAAATTCCATTTGCTGACACCACCCTAAACCAAGACATTGGCAGGTTTTTAATGGGAATGTTGCTCTCCATAAATAAATTACTTACACCATTTAGATGATGTACTATTTTGCAGTAAAACAAGAAGGATATACAGCAATGGTGTAATTCATTTCCAGTTGGCCACATCAGTGAGCGTGGGTCGATTTCCTTTCCCCTCAGTACTGAAGTATGAAATGTGTGAATAGAGAGCAGTGGGAGACATGGTTAACACCTCTAAATGAGAATACAAAGTTTGCTAAGATTGTAAATACTTTCAGTACAAAGTTATACCCACGTAGAGCAGGCATTTCTTGTTCCTTTTTTTTTTTTTTTTTTTTTTAACAGACAAACAACAAGGATAATGTGGTTTATTGATGTATACAATTATCTCATTCAGCTTCTTACAGAATTGCCAATTTGGCCACATCATTGGGCGTGGGTTGGTTTCCTTTCCAAAGAATTATATGCAGGCTTTTGGGCAAGAAACAGCCTCTTATACACCGCAGGAAGCTAGGGAAATTGAATGATAGCTGTGATGAATAATTACACTGAAAGTGTAACCCTCAAAGAGCTAAAACCAGATTAAAATACTAATATTAAAAAGCAAAAAATACAAACTTAACCTATTAAACTACACCTGTGTTAGAAAAGTGATATCCCTCTTCCATTTTATTGTTTCAGACCCTTCACATAATGAGTGACAGTAATCCAATTTCCCCACAATTGAACTTCCCACTGATTATATATTGCTCAGTAACTAACGCTTCTAGGTTACTATTCCCAGCTCCAAGAAAGATTTCATGAAACGCTTCCTGTATTTTACATTTGATTGTTTTGTTTAATACATTGATTATTATTTGTAGTTTTGCTTAAGTTGTTGCAGTCCAACAAATGTATATCAGGCTCAAGGTGTTATGAAGTATAAAATAAGTCAGGACTGCCATTGCTTTTAAGGGCAGATTTTTTTTTTTTTTTAATTTTAATATTTTTTTTTGCTTTTACATATTTACAATGTGGCAAACAGTATACATTCTTTGTCATACAATGATACGAGATATATACATATATAAAAATAAGGCAGGAGAAACAATAAATAATAATATATATTTTTTAAAAATAAAACAGCAATTGTGATCATGGTAGCCTTATGCAGTACTTTGCATTCAATATCACAGACATCCCTTCAATATTAAGTCTGTGAGAGCAGGTCCAATATATTTCAAAAAAGGATCCCAAATACTATGGAATTGTTCTATCTTGTTAGCCTCGACAAAGCATAACCTTTCAACTGGCAGCATACTGTAGATGGCTTTATACCACTGCAGAATTGTAGGTGAACTCTCTGAAATCCAATTTGTCAGGATGCATTTTCTAGCCATTACAAGAAACCCCCTTATGAGTTTGTCCATTTCACAATGTACATTCAGGGGAGCTCATAAAATGAGCACTAGCGGGTCACTCTCCAATTGCATACAAGGACAGATTTTTTATTAACCTCAGACTTTAAATAGCAGAATTTTGAATTATTTTTAAGGGTCAATATCTAGACAGAATATAAATATAAAATAACATTTTTTTAATTGTACAACAAAAATAATTAAATTCAATTTTAACAGATCAGATGCATCCAGTGAAGTGCCTATCAGCATAATTATGCAGCCATTGTCAGAATTCCAATGTGATCATTTACAAAACCCCAAGACACACACAATAACTTACAAAAAAAAAAAAAAATCAACATGAGGAAAAGGCATTTTTTAAGTAACGATTGCCTGTATAATGGTATGTAAGAAGCTCCTGGATTTATATATTGGCCAGATGTACCGAAATCCCCCAAAAATCCGACTAGAAAGGAATTTCCGAAGCTATCATTTTGTCAGGAAGCAGGAGTAAAACAGGACATGTTGATTGGGGATACATACAATTTGCCAAAAACAACTTTACAGGTTTAGGAATTACTTCAGACTTATTTGTAAACAAGTGCTGTGCCAAGATGATTTACCTGGCAGGTTTCATCCTTCCGGTACACAGTTTCAATTGGTTTCATGCTTCAATACTTTATCTTTCTTTGAAAAGTGACTCTCTGCTTGGGTTCAAGTAAGGTTAATCTTTCCCTCTACCTATAAACTGTGTCAATAATATTTACATGCATTGGGATGTGGCAGGAAGCTTTGTGTTGAAATCATTTTGCCCCTTCCGCTGGTAATATATATTACAGCTCATAGAGGGTGAGTCATCGAATTCTGTGGTTTAGCAGTATCCTGACAAGAGAACTGGGGCCTTTATTACTGTTAGCTGTCATAATGGTTTAGCAGAAAAACAAGTCCCTTGATAAAGGAAGTTAAAAATAAATGGAGATAAGAAAAATCCTTTACTCACAATAGCCTCCTTATGTCCTTCAATATTTGTTATTTTTAGCAATTAAAATAAATACACATCCTCCCATAACTCAAAGATTTATAGCAGGACACAACTTGTTTTGCTAACCTTGTGAGGGAATAAATTCCTACTTATATTAAATCCTTGTATAATTATCTTTTTATTATTATTATGTTCAAATAAAAAATCCCAAATTACTGTATTTATGTTCAGACTTCACAAACTTATGCAAACATTTAATTTTTAATATTCAGTATCCCACAACCATGTTACATTTTACACTCCTATATGATTCCTGTGTTGATGTTTATATTTATTTTCTATTTATAAACAAATATTTACTAATAATTGTATTATTACTATTATTATTATTATTATTATTATTATTATTATTATTATTATTATTATTATTATTATTATTATTATATTGTATTGGTATGAGACCTACTTTATAATATACCTGTTGTACAAGTACAGTATAACCTTGCTTACAGACCCCATTGATGCCTAATGACAAGCCCACCCCTGTAGCCACCATCTGCTGTCCAAATTAGATCTTGCTTTGCTCAAATACCTCTCTAATAAGACAAACACACTATAAACTAACAACTTGAAACTTGAATGCAATATAATGCAACTCAGGTGTCCATTTGATTTAGATTGTTTTTTTTTTAAACAGTGTAAGGAAACTAAAATAAACTCTGGAATGGTCAAACTGTTCAATTATGTGATAACCAGTTATCAAACTGGATAAACAAACAACTTTTTAAATAATCAAAATCCTTGATATGAATTTGTTACAATAAATATTACGTTCCTTAAGTAAGTAAAGACACTCCTCTGTTAGTCACATTTTGTTGGTCCCTTGTCCAACAAAACAACGGTAAAACACATGGTAAGTATGCCAATGGAAAATGCATAATGTAAGCTTAGTTAGGAGATTTCATTAAAAAAATAAAAAATAAAGATTTTTTGAGGATGTATTCCAGTATTTAATATTGCATCACATATGCAGAAATGATGGACAAAGAAGATAATGAGCTTCTAGTCTAGCAATACTTGTGCTTTACTGCAACTGTCATGGGAAAGTTTATTTTAATGAATGGGGGAAAAACCTGGAGAGCAGGTTGTCTTTATTGTATAAGTGCATCTTTCTGACTAATGAGTCACTTTGTAACACTTCAGCAATTACCTTTCTATAGTCTATATGGACGGGCAAAGTCAGACGTTGCAGTAAAGCAGTAGTTACTATTTTTTATTTGTATTTGGTTACATTTGTTTCCAAACATATCAAATAGCTTCACATAAAACACCACTATTATACATGCCTCTTACGTGTCTAATATAACTTGAATATGTTTATATAAGACATTAGTTTGACACCCTGTATTCTGAACTAAACAGCGATCCTCAGGCTACTACACTCAGTGACAGGAGGTATGAATATGAATTGTAGGCTGTGCTTTCGTTTCTGGAAAGCAAAACCAAAATATATAGTCAGGATAATAAAGCAAAAATTAGACAGCACAGTCTCTTAGACCCTGTTCACACAAGGGGTCGGCCCTGGGCTGGCCCAAGGCAGCCACATACTTAGGTCTGCAACCCCGTTCACAATTTGTGTTTTTAAGGCACTTGCGCATTCACATATGTTACTGAAAAGCAGGCCTAAAATGTGGCGAACTGCTTTTTTTTTTACTTTTATGGAACGATAGCCTGCACTCAGAATGGAAGAGCTACCGGGATATACAGTAATCCTTTTGTAACAGATGTTTGTTACTATATATATATTTTTTGTTCTATGCAGCACAGAGCAATTTTATAGTATATATTTTAAAAACATATATATATATATTGATTATTTGGACTTAATGTTATGGTGTGTAACGGTGTGATGGTCCGAGCTAACCCCCACCCACAATCACATTATTCTCGTAAGAACATAGAGATATTTAGAACGCGGGAAACAGCAATTTACTAGTGTTGATAGGTATAAATATTTATTTTCTTAATGGATACTTCACTCAGATTGCAAACAACTATCAAGTTGTACACAATGACTGCCATTCACAAGACAAACTCATGACTGACCACAGTAGTGGCTGCAGGATTTAATTCCTGGCTGGGCCCCAAATTTTCACGGACGGGCCGTTTATGACTTAATGACGTAAACGTAATAACGTAATTACTAATATGCGTACTGAGGACACTCTTATCAAAGATCTTTATAGTAACTAGAAGATCTTTGACTCCATACTGTCAGAAATAGCACCATATTCTGCAAGAGTGCACACTCTACCAAAACACTTTGACAGTCGGAAATCCGATTTACTACCAACAGGCATAGGAGCACAAAATCCATAACGTTAGCGTCTGACAAAAGCTCTCACACGTGTTTCGACTTCCCAAAGCGAGCTTAAATTTAAAAAGCTCTCATACAGTGAATAAAAGTGAATGTTAATTCTTCCCTTTGAGCTTACATGGGAACAAAAACAAAACAGGAATAGAGGCATGAGTTGAGCATAACATACATCTCAGCTGCATCAGTCAACTGAATTCAAGTTGATAAAATTAAATGTAGGTACTTACATTACTGACGCATTTGTTGATTCGTTGGTTCATTTTCTCTTTACAAAATTTGTCGGGACATAGCTAATGCTAATGCTAAACATTTGGTATTATTATATTTCTTAGACTTAAAATTGTTACAAGACATCACATTATTTTTACATACAATTACTGATTTATACAGTTGGGTTTTTACTGGAGCAATCTAGTTAAAGTACCTTACTCAAGGGTACAACAGCAGTGCCTCCTCACCTGGGATTGAACCCACGACCCTCCAGTAAGGAGTCCAGAGCCCTAACCACTACTCCACACTGTTGCCTTGTGTAAGTAATTAAATAGCTAATTGAAAATGTAAAAAAATAACTAAACAGCAGCTGCACAAGCTAGTTGCTTGCATGCCTTGCAATGAAAGAAAAGTTCCTGTATGTATGCTGCCGACACGCTGTCATTTCGATACTATAGTATCGAAGACGTAAGATCTCATATCTCAGCCATCCAATTACCAATCATTTTCTTTCATAACCATGACAACGGTGCTGAGGTGGGTGGGACGGATATATTTTGAACCACAAGGATGAGCTAGACTCTCCGCAGCGGATTACAGTCTGATACGGTTTTGACATGAAATGTTTTTAATTGTCAATCTCTCCATAACTGGGTGGGCCCATGAACAAAATGGGTGGGCCCAGGCCCCTCAGGCCCAAGCATGGTGCTGCCCCTGTTGTACCACAACATATATGGTATGAATCTGTCTCTGTAATGTAGGCTACACTAACATTTATTTATGAACGATAATGTGTTATTAATTTTTTTTTTAAACAAAGAGAATGGATGCTTTTGTTATCCACATCTAAGATTTAAAATGAAACTGTATAATTTTGAAACATTGCATTCAAGCTTGCATTTCCTATGTTAATATTATAAGAACATAAGAAAGTTTACAAACGAGAGGAGGCCATTCAGCCCATCTTGCTCGTTTGGTTGTTAGTAGCTTATTGATCCCAGAATCTCATCAAGCAGCTTCTTGAAGGATCCCAGGGTGTCAGCTTCAACAACATTACTGGAGAGTTGGTTCCAGACCCTCAATTCTCTGTGTATTTATTATTATTATTATTATTATTATTATTATTATTATTATTATTATTATTATTATTATTACTATTTATTTCTTAGCAGCCGCCCTTATCCAGGGTGACTTACAATTGTTACAAGATATCACATTATACATTTACATTTCAAGAGACTTGTTGATTCTTGTTCGTAAGTGTGAAATAGTTACACTAAAGCAAGCTAACATTAAATATCTGTCCCCGGGTCTGGGGACTCCTTTTGTCTTCTGGTTTTCATTCCAACTCAGCACCCAATCATTTAACTAAACCCTTACTTGAACTAATAATTTGCTTAGTTAGACCTTTTTTATTGTTTTCAGCTCTTAAACAGTTGCAGAATTCAAGTTACTTATACAATGTTATAGCTAACTTGACATCTGCAACTGTTTAAGAACTGAAAACAAGTAAAAAGGTCTAATTTAGCTAATTATCAGTTCAATTAAGGGTATAGTTAAGAGAGTTCAGTGGGAATGAAAACCAGCAGATACAGGGGGTCCCCAGGACTAAGTTTGAGAAGCCCTGCTTTAGAGAGACCCTTCCAAATGTTGTTTTACATCTTTAACAGAGTTTGGTAAGACCTATTTTAGAGTACATCTGTTTGGTCTGGGACCTGTTTAAAAAATGCAATACTAAGAAGATTGAGTCTGTGCAAAAATGTGCTTGTAGGATTGTATTGAATGAGTGGAATTGGGATTCTACTTATGATAACCTTAGTCGCTCTCCTCTTAAACCATTAAATGGCAGAAGGTCCTCTTTTATTCTTGTTCTGCATTCACTGTGTTCTACCTCTATGTCAGTCTGTGCTCATAAAAGACCTGGAGGTCTCTACAGAGCTGTTCTGACCATCAGTCCTTATCTCTTCAGTTGTGTTGTTATCCTTTCTTTGGCACATCCTTGGGGTTATGGAATGCCCTTCCGGATTCCATTGTGTCATTGTCAAGCCTTTCCGGGTTTAAAACTGCTGTTCAGCGTCTGAGGTTAACTTGTTTTAGTTGCAATTAAATTGTTATTACAATATAAATAGCCTTATCTTTTAATATATTTATGTGTATTGTATGTATACATATGTGTATTTGTATTGCTATTACTTTAGATGTATAATAATTATTGTATTGTTTGTTATTGAGTATGGTCTACTTAGGTCTCTCTTTGTATTAGTACTGCACTATTGAGATGTACCTGTGCTGAAACTAAACATACAGTTATAAACAATTACCACAAGAGGGAGCATGTCATATATATATATATATATATATATATATATATATATATATATATATATATATATATATATATATATATATATATTAAACAATTGTATAAATAGAAAGACATTTTAAAGCATTTGGTATTCTAAAAAGTTAAAGCTGCAATAAAGAGTACATTTTTCCAATTATGCTGAATAAAACAGCTTCTGTTCTTGTTATAGTCACTTCCCATTAACAATATTGTTACTGATATTGGCAATTGAATGACTCTGCATTCAGTTACAGCCACCAACATTTGTTGTGAAACTTCTGCTAAACATGTAATTATTATTATTGTTTTAACTGAAGACACTGGACCACAGAAAGAAAATACTGAGAAAGAAACAGTACAAGATCCATTTCACAAACCTTTATCACAAGATCCGTTTCACAAACCTTTATCCGTTTCACAAACCTTCTCGAAATTTGGTGTTTTCTGAGTATTTTAAAGTTTTCAAAAAAACACAAAATATGCTGGCCATTGATATTCTAATCATATGTTTTTCAATTAATTAAAATTAAGAGTACATTTTACAATAACATTGCACTAATTGTAATAAGAAGCACCCAGAGTAATTGCAAACATTATAACAAGGGCATAGCAAAAAAGAAAAGTAAAAAAGAAACCTAAGAAAATTTAATTTGAAGCTATTTACTGTTGAAGATTTGTGTAAAGCACAACAGCGACACCTGCGGGGTTGAATTTAAATGACTGAATGTGCATTAGTACCACTCAAGGATTGTGAAAGGAAGTGGGATGTGGCTGATGTAAATGCTTCCTGCTTTTTCCACCGGACCATTTTGGTTAACCACCGACTGCTTGTTTATGAAGCCCATGCACATTTAACTGCTTGGATTTAAAAAAAAAAAAACCCTTTATGAAGTTTGGTTAGCAGCATGAGCACAATAGCAGTGCTTCACTGCCCTGTGTAGGAAAGCAGATACATGCATGGGGATAGCAGGACAAAGCACAGGCAAGCAAGGTTAAACTGGCAGAATATTTCTTGATTTTAATTTGACTTATGTTTTTGTAGGGCAGAACAAAACATGACATTGTAACTTAAGTATAGGAATTGTATTACACATTAAAAATTGATGACATTTATTTATTTATTGCACCCTTTTTTAGTATTTTAAAATGTTTTATTATCAAGATGTTTACACTGTTTCTGGACTGTGTGGAAATGGGAAAAGGAGTACATTTACTGTCTTAAATAGGCTGTGTGGTCCAGTGGTTAAAGAAAAGGACTTGTAACCAGGAGGTCCCCGGTTCAAATCCCACCTCAGCCCAACTCATTGTCACTTAATCTCCTTGTGCTCCGTCTTTCGGGTGAGACGTAACTGTAAGTGACTCTGCAGCTGATGCATAGTTCACACACCCTAGTCTCTGTAAGTTGCCTTGGATAAAGGTGTCTGCTAACTAAAATAAATAGCAGTCTAAAGACATGTTTCTTCACCTGTTTGCAACCAGGGACTGGATCCTGAAACCGGTGGACCATGTTTAACCACTTCAGTGTAAACTACAGGGCAGTTTTTTTTTTTTTTTTTTAAGTATGTTATCCAAGTGCACCTGTGATGTTTCTTTTATTTTTTTAAAATATATTTATAGACATTTTTTCCTTTCAGAATATACTTAAATAAAAAAAGCATTACTATATAAATATTAATATTGTGTTAATTGTTTTCAGTGAAATCCCAGGGACTGGCAAGGAGGCTTGTATATTGAGAATCACTGGCCTAGAGCTCTGTAATAGATTAGAAAGTAAAATGCCCTAGAATGCCTGCTCTTGAAAGATGCAGAGGGAAATTGTAATTGATATGGTAATACCTTCTGGTTTCTAGTTTGCCATCCTACAGATATTGTGGTATACAATATGTTATGACCCCATGCATGATGAAGTACTGTAAAGTCCACACACAAAAACAGAATACACTATAGCTTAGTGCAATGGAAGCGGTTTGAGGTGAAGCATAGCCCTAATAACCCGAGGCCTCAATGCAATGTACAGCTGTAATCAGTGGAAAATGTTGAAATGACATCTGAGAGTAAACATTTTTTGATCAACACATATGTAATCTCTTTACTTTTCCTATCCTGCATATGCACAGATTCCTGTCTCTTTGTTCCACAAATAAATATCTGTGAGGTCAATATGGTGTCCACGTTTTTTTTTTATTTCCTCAGTGATTTATACCCCGCTTGGTATAAATATTACATTAAGACCAAACCTCTAATTTTACTTACTTTTAAATAGAAAAATACCTGGGAGACTTATACAGTTCTCTACATTTAATTATGACAGCAGTATTAAAAACCACCATTTAGATCAATTGAATTTACTGTGCAAGCAGATTTCACTGTCATTTGACAGTTTCCACTAAAAATCAGATGAACACTAACTAAAAAGTCAAGTATAATTGAAAATGGCATTGCTACTAACTAGGTCAATAATACATGATAATCAAATGGAAGACCAGATAATGACATAATAGAAATACATTTAAAGCTAAAACCTTTATTGTATACTGTCAATGGTGTTTTAACATGCGGCCACACTGTGGCCTCTATGAATTTTAAAGTATTTCAGATAAGTCATTGCAAAATTTATGTCCAGCTTCATTTAATACTGTATTTAGTCCAGGTCTTGATTAAACATTTTTGAGCTTTTAATTATTATTTTTTATATGTATGTAAAATGTATGTGGGATTTAAGAACCATAAATAAATATCTGAGTTTTTACCATTTTACAAAATTATTCTTTTAATCTCTTGTTAACTTGGCCATAGTAATTGAATCTGTCTAAAATGCACAATTAATAAATTCCAGTTAGGTGCTTTTTTATTAGTTAAGCATAAACAGATACTTACTGCAAGGTATAATTGCATGATTGCATCCTTTAATGATGAATTCTCCTTAGAGATCAATGCTACAGTTAACCAGGCAACATTCCAATTAAAGGCATATAACAATAGAAAGGACTGTATCATTACAGGTGTTACCAGTGGCTTTCACTTTTTGTAATTCATTTACAGGTGCATCTGCAGAGTTACTAATTATCCTTGTTAGCTACATACAGTCTTTATTTTCACCTGGCTGCAGTCTAGAGGGCAGAAACCCCTTTGTAACAGCTGCAAAAATAATTTACTCATGACGACAGAGACACAAACAGGACAAAGCTGCATGTGTTGCCGTGAGATGAAAACATGCATTATTTCATGGTGCTCTTAAGTAATCTGTAGTCTATAATGGCAGTGAATCACACAACACTGTCCTTTACACTGATGTGCAACCCAAAATGTTGGCTGATGGTATTTAGGGGTTTGCTAATGGAAAATACAATTTACTTACTTTGCCCATCTACAGCTTGTTAGCAATACAAAGCCAGCGGCGATTCATAAATAACATTAGAGGAGTTTTTCCCTTGAAAAATTATTTGATGTAAAGAGTTGCTGAGTTGGAATGCTATTCTCTGTACCTGTTAACAGAAGAAAAGCCTCACAATAGAGATAAATGAATTTGAAGGTGCAGTGTGGTGTCTTGTTAGGGGGCGGCAAATACGCTGGGCTGGAAACTATTATCGTTCTTGCCCAACAACCTGTTGCATGTCAGTTCCCAGTCTCAGAACACAGTGCCAGAGCTCCTGACAGCAAGTGAATCTGCATGCCACATGGGTGCAATTTGCTGTCTGGACTTGTCCAATCCACATGCCATAGTAAAAAAAAAAACGAAAGAAAAAACAAAAACAAAAAAGAGAGCAAGGTTTGTGCAGCAAAGCAGCTGCGTGTCAGGGCTTGCTCAATAAACCTGCCCTTTTCAGGGGGGGGGGGGGGTTCTCTAATTATATAATTTATCCCTCAAAATAGTCTGGCATGTGTATTAAGACTGTAAAAATGTTACACAGCTTCACTTTTGTCACAGCAGATGCACACCCATATGTAACTCAACGATTTATTTCTAAAATTACCAATCACTAAAAAAAAGGAATATTTTTGTTTTGCTATTACCATTGCTTTGCCCTTATCATGTGCTATCACTTCCTGGGCAGCACAATATCGTTCCAGCTAATAAACATAACAATTGGACATGTATCTTCTTTTGTTTGGTAACTTTAGCTGCCAGCTACAGCTAAATAATGCTGAAGCATCCCTCTCACTTCCACCTCAAATGTTAAATAAATAATATGAATCATCTTTAATGTAGGTGTAGAGAGAGAGAGACTAGACTGTGTATTATACATTGCGCTAGGGAGGCAATAAGCTGATCCCTGGAGCCAGCATTACACTTCAGCCATTAACACCAGACAGAAGGATATCTACATCATCATATGGAACTAAATTTCCTGTGTCATTATAGGAAAAACAGCCCCATAGAAGAATATTACCACCTCCATGCTTAACAAAGGTATGGTGCAGTGGCGCGGGCGCCGTTTTATTCAAAGCAACCAAAAAATAAATAAAATATTCAAACAAAAATAAACACTTGCTCACAGAGCAAAAATAAAAGGTTAAACAAAAACAAATCATGAACACAAAATAAACAATAAATAATACGATCCCAGGTCAGGCTGGGCAGTTGCTGTCACTGTTCCTGGAATGTTTTAGTTTCGTTTTCAAATAAATATTCTCTCGCTCTCCGTCTCTCTCCTCGCTCTCTCCTCCACCACCAGCAGCAGAGGCATGCTCCCTCTGCTGGTGGTGGTGGTGGGAGCAACACACAGTCCTCCCATGGAGACGGAGGTGGCACCAGCAGGTATTCTCCCTCTGCTGGTGGTGGTGGGAGCGACACGTCGTCCTCCCACGGCGGTGGAGGCGCCACCTGCAGGTATTCTCCCTCTGCTGGTGGTGGTGGGAGCGACACCCAGTCCTCCCAGGGTGGTGGAGGCGGAACCAGCAGGAATGCTCCCTCTGCTGGCGGAGGTGGGAGCGACACACAGTCCTCCCAGGGCGGTGGAGGTGGAACCAGCAGGTATGCTCCCTCTGCTGGCGGAGGTGGGAGCGACACACAGTCCTCCCACGGTGATGGAGGTGGAACCAGCAGGAACTCTCCCTCTGCTGGCGGAGGTGGGAGCGACACACAGTCCTCCCAGGGCGGTGGAGGTGGAACCAGCAGGAATGCTCCCTCTGCTGGCGGAGGTGGGAGCGACACACAGTCCTCCCAGGGCGGTGGAGGCGGCACCAGCAGATATTCCCCCTCTGCTGGCAGGTACCTGGGCTGTGGACCTTCGGCCTTCCCCTTCTTGGGCCGTGGACGCACCGACTCCCCCCTCTTGGGCCGTGGACGCACCGACTCCCCCCTCTTGGACTGTGGACGCACCGACTCCCCCCTCTTGGGCTGTGGACGTTCGGGCTCCTCCCTTTTAGGCGCAGGACGTTCGGGCTCCTCCCTTTCCAGGTCCGTGTTCCCTCTCTGCCTCCTTCTCCTCACCTTCCGCTCTCTCCCCTCTCGCTCCTGGTAGACCCAGTCGATCATCTGGGTCATCCACTCCTCTCCCTGGTATTGGGTGGGGCAGATGGCCACGGTGTGCCCAAACTCCCCACAACCAGGGCACCACTCATTCACCACAACAACCCCTAGTGGCCGCTGTTGCAGCTGCTGCTGTCTCCTCATCCTCCTTCCTCCCATCTTCCTTCCTCCTCTTCACTCCACACACTCAAAAAACGAAAAAAAAATGAAAAAGATGCAGTACCCTCTTCTGCCTGCGTCCTGGAGGCACTGCGATCCCACCGCTGCCACCACGTGTGGCAGGAATGGCTGACTGGTCTGACGTCACGGCAGAAGAAGGCACAACAACAACAAAAAGGTATGGTGCAGTGGCGCGGGCGCCGTTTTATTCAAAGCGACCAAAAAATAAATAAAATATTCAAACAAAAATAAACACTCGCTCACAGAGCAAAAATAAAAGGTTAAACAAAAACAAATCACGAACACAAAATAAACAATAAATAATACGATCCCAGGTCAGGCTGGGCAGTTGCTGTCACTGTTCCTGGAATCTTTATGTTTTAGTTTCGTTTTCAAATAAATCTTCTCTCGCTCTCCGTCTCTCTCCTCGCTCTCTCCTCTTTAACAACCCACCCGAGTTGGAGAGCTGCAGGCTTTTTATAACAGGTGACCATTAGCATTAGGTCCCGATTAGCAACAAATTAAATCACCTAATTAATTCGGGAGATGGCCACCTTCTGCACGAGTTTTAATTATTACTCCTGGCAGAGGACGAGCACCGATCTCGCCTCTGCCAGGACACGTTTTTTAAAATAAACAAAACAATAACACGGTGCTACGCCGTCATAAATATAATACAATAAAACATACGGCGCTCGCCGACAAATACAATAAATCATAATAAACAAAAACAATAATCTGCACAGGGGCGGAGGATGAACCCTCGTTCTAAAAATAAATAAACAATGTACAGGGCTGCTCGCCCTGTTACACAGTCATTCTCGGATTATTATTAACCTTCTTCACAATTCTTCTACTTGTTCTTGGTGAAAGAACCTTCTTTCTTCCAAACCGAGGGAGCGTTGACAGTACTATGAGTTTTCTTGATAATAGAAACAATATTTGAAATTGGGATACTCAAATGCTTGGAAATCTTCTTGTATCCTGCTTCAGCTTTATGACAGTAAATAATATTCTTCCTAAGGTCTTCAGATAGCTCTTTACTTTTTCCCATATTGACTTATTGGTGAAGACAGCAATCACCCTCTGCCTAACCCTTTTATACTCTAAGAATGTTCACCTACAATCCAGCATTTTCTAGACTTTTCTAGAATTAGGTTCAGCATTATCATATTGAAATTTCTAGCACCTTGTAGACAATACTATCATAGCATCAAAGGGTATGAATGCTTTTGAATTAGCATTTTTAGAGTTTTGCAAAAAAAAAAAAGGCTAAAATAAATAATTGTATATATCTATTTCTTGTAACTTTTTTCCCTCATCCACAAAAGCAGAAATTTTGCTACAAAAGGTTTTTCCTAAAATTCTTTGTTTTCGAGAAATTTCTAGAAATTATAAATTTCCATTGGTGTATGCAAAATTCTTCTTTTTTTTTTTTTTTTTTTTGTTTACAGGGGTTGCTGGTGCACGGTGAGCCGAGGACACCTTGGCCGACTTAAACCCTCCCTCCCCGGGCGGCACTCAGCCAATTGTGCACCGCCCCCTGGGAATTCCCGTCCACGGTTGGCAGTGGAATAGCCTGGATTCGACCCGGTGACCTCCAGGCTATAGGGCTCTGTCACAGACGATTCTGGCACATCCCTTTTGTGCTATAATTCATTAGTTCCTTTTGCATGCAAGGCCTCGGTTGCAAGGGTGTGCGGTTCTTTGATGGACCCAGATTCAGTTAAAATGTGTTTGCCCACTGACGATGGGAATGGGAATGTAAAGATGGGAGCCCAGCTAACAAGATTTAAGTTTTTGCAGGTATCAGGCTTTTAAAGACAGTCACCCACACCTGTGAGCAGAAACTGACCCAATACTGTCACAGCTACTGGAAGCAGGCTGATCTTTGGGATACAAATTGAACATTTGTGAAACTGCAACACATATTGTAATGACTGTAATGTTTTTTAAAGAATATAAAACCAGTGGAAAATATTATTAGCAGATCTGTGTAAGACCTGTGTGGAGAAGTTTATTGCATTGAAGCTCAGACTGACCTGCTGAAAGTTCCAAACCTCCCTTATCAGGCAAAAACATATTTTTTTTTATTTAGACTCAGAGCCTCAAAACATTCTGATCCAGCGAGAGCAGAATGGCAGAATCTATGGAGCACAGTTAAAATGCTAGAAGCAATCGAACTAGGTTTGATTATAGTAAGAAAAAATAAAAGTATTTAAATAAATAAGAAACCTAATATAATAACATTAAGAAAATGTATGAGCAGTCCTAAGTTTAAATATTAAATTCACGGGGCGGAGCTAGGCCACCTGCTGTAATGTTTAGGACATAATGTTAGTAACAAATAAGAACATAAGAACATAAGAAAGTTTACAAACAAGAGGAGGCCATTCGGCCCATCTTGCTCGTTTGGTTGTAGAAGCTTATTGATCCTAGAATCTCATCAAGCAGCTTCTTGAAGGATCCCAGGGTGTCAGCTTCAACAACATTACTGGGGAGTTGGTTCCAGACCCTCTGTGTAAAAAAGTGCCTCCTATTTTCTGTTCTGAATGCCCCTTTATCTAATCTCCATTTGTGACCCCTGGTCCTTGTTTCTTTTTTCAGGTTGAAAAAGTCAATACCTTTTAGAATTTTGAATGCTTGAATCAGATCACCACGTAGTCTTCTTTGTTGAATAGATTCAATTATTTTAACCTGTCTGCATATGACATGCCTTTTAAACCCGGGATCATTCTGGTCATATAAAGAGAACATATAAGGCCCTATGCATATAAAAGGGGGGTTCCGTCATTGAGCAGACCCGACAAACAGTAGGGGGGTCACTGTCTCTGAGATGACCCAACAAGCAGGAGAGGGGTCACTGTCTTTGCGGAGACCCGACATAGAAAGAGGGGCACCGTCTTTGAGGTTACCTGACATACGAAGAGGCTCGTGAACTGGAAAGAAAACAAAGTTAGTAGATGTTAGAACATACACTGAGTGTACAAAACATTAGGAACACCTTCCTAATATTGAGTTGCACCCCCTTTTGCCCTCAGAACAGCCTAAATTCGTCGGGGCATGGACTCTACAAGGTGTCGAAAGTGTTCCACAGGGATGCTGGCCCATGTTGACTCCAATGCTTCCCACAGTTGTGTCAAGTTGGCTGGTAGTGGATCTCTACTCCGAATAGTTCCATCTCATCCCACAGATGCTCAATTGGATTGAGATCTGGTGACTGGGCAGGCCACTGCATTAAGCTGAATTCACTGTCATGTTTGTGGAACCATTTCTGGACAATCCTAGCCTTGTGGCATGGGGCATTATTCTGCTGAAAAAATCCATGAGCAGATGGATATACTGCTGCCATGAAGGGATGCACCTGATTGGCAGTGATGTTCAGATATCCTGTAGCATTCAAACGTTGCTCCACTTTTATCAAGGGGCCCAATGTGTGCCATGAAAACACACCCCACACCATCACACCACCACCACCAGCCTGCAATGTTGACACGCGGCATGATGGATGCATGTACTCATGTGGTTTTCTCCATACCCTAGTCCTGCCATCAGCGTGAAACAGCAGGAACCGGGATTCATCAGACCAGGCAATGTTTTTCCAATCCACCAGTGTCCAGTGTTTTCGTTCCTTAGCCCACTGCAACCGCAGTTTCTTGTGTTTTGCTGAAAGAAGTGGAACTCTGTTAGGTCGTCGGCTGCCATACCCCATTCGTGTCAAGGTACGACAAGTTGTGCATTCTTTTATGGGTCTTTCAGCACCAATGTTGTACTGGACTGTCAGTTGACTAACTGTAGCCCGTCTGTTGTTCTGTACAATTCGTGTCAGCTTCCTTTGGCCTCTTTCATCAATGAGCCGTTTTTGACCACTGGCCTGCCGTTGGCTGGATGTCCTTTGGGTGGTGGACCATCCTTGATACACATGGGAAACTGTTGAGCATGAAAAACCCAGCAGCGTTGCAGTTCTTGACACACTCAAACCGGCACACCTGGCACCTACTACCATACCCCGTTCAAAGGCACTTACTGTAAATCTTTTGTCTTGCCCACTTACCCTCTGAACGGCACACATACACAATCCATGTCTCAATTGTGTCAAGGCTTAAAAATCCTTCTTTAACCTGTCTCCCCTTCATCTACACTGATTTAAGTGGATTTAACAGGTTACATCAATAAGGGATCATAGCTTTCACCTGGATTCACCTTGTCAGTCTATTTCATGGAAAGAGCAGTGTTCCTAATGTTTTGTACACTCAGTGTATAGAGCCAAACATTATAGACAAACAAGAGGGGTTCCACTGCTTGGGGCCCTCACATAAATAGAGGCATCAGTACCTGAAAGAGAAGAAGACAAGGAATCATGCATGCTAAAGAAGGGGTTTGGCCGGGGGTCCCCTCTGACTCATGGAGGACCCTCCTCTATGAGGTAAATGAAGCGGCGCTAAACAAAGGGTTGGAAAAAGTGGAATCACTAACCCCCCAAAGGATGGACCCCTGGCTCCCCGCTGAAGACATTTATTAGAAGAAAAAAGGAGAACCGCCAATGCATATAGAAAAGAAGAAAAGAGAGAAAACATTTAACACAAAAAGAAAGAAAAACGCTTAACCTGACACAGGGGTTAGTAACTGTACCCTACTGACTATGTGAAGACCCTCCACACAGTTGAAAGGAAAAAAAACCTTTAATTTTTATTTCTTTTCTTTTTCAGGAGGAAACCTTTTGTGGCCCAGGCAGATAGGTCGTCCCCACTGTGGACATACTAGCAATAGACTGATGGGCAGATACTATTTTGGCTGGTGAAGAACGAATGTAAGCTTTGACTGCTGATGAGGTCCAGCATCCCATATTTTATATTAGATGCTGGTTAATCTTTGCTCTTGCTGCTGAAGTGGCTGCCCCGATTCTCAATGAATGCAGAGTGTAGAATTGCGGGGGGAAGACCTGCTCTAGAAACCAAAGTGAAGAGCCGAGAACAAAACCAATGTCTTGATGAATAGGGGGTTGGAAGGAGATTTGGGTTTACCTTCTGTAATGTATTTCAGCATGGAAGCATATGGGCATAGATGAGAGTATTTATTTATTTTTTTCCCCACTGGAGCGGCTTGAATTGAAGAACAAAGGGTCAGAGGATGAAATGGCCTTGCGTTCTGCAATGTACTTCAGTACGAAAGTGTAGGGGCATAGACTAGAGCGGATTTGAAAGCTGAAAACATTGTCCTTGCCGCAGCTGATCCGTTTTTGAAATTCGAAGGAATAGGATGAAATAGGAATCTTGAATGAGGTTCAGGTCACTGCAGTGGATACCTAGACTAGGAAAGCTGGAAATAGAAGGCACTATACATTCTGAGCATCTCAAAAAACAAAAAAAAATACTGTTAGGCGTATGATTTCCATAGTTAAATCGTCAAATGGAGAAAAGCAGCCTTGGTGGAGAAAGTAATCAAGTGCCTAGAATGACTATAGAGATAGCCAGGCTAGCAGGTGGAGCCGAAGAGCACTTAGAAATTCCTCGCAAGAGGAGACGAACAACTGGGATTCATAAATTGGTTCTGAATTCCAGACAAACAGGATTTGCTGGTGCCAAATGTAAAGATTCTTTTGCATGAACTGTGAAAGCCATGATCCAATTCTGGTTAAATGGAGTCGGATTAATCCTGCTTTTGGAACAGAAAATCAATACGTGGTCTAGCCGGTGAAATAAGAGGGGTGATGGAAGTAGGAGTTCTGCAGCCATGTTTGCTTGTGCTGTACTGAGTAGTCCGCTGATAGATGGGTTCAGTTGAAAATTAGCTGGCTGAACTGGGATGTCACTGTTGGAGTTGGCAGAGCTGTAGGGACCAGACTAAAATTGCATTATAATTGCATAATAACACATGAACTGGAATGATAATATGAACTGAAGATTTGTTTTCATACATGAAAAGATGACCCCATATATGTTCTGCTGCGACTGTTGGGTATATTTGAAGAGCTGTGGATTTTAGATGCAGTAATAGGTTTTCAATTTCTAGTGACAATAAATAAATAAACTAGAAAACCATTCATTGTTAAAAAAACCTCCAAATCTCTTAAATGAAGCGTTCGTAAATAAGGCCAGGTCGAGAGGTGCTGAAATTAAATCATCATAAAATATAGAACAGGCCGTTCCAATGTTGAATGAGAGCCAACCACATTTAATTGTCTTTTCTAGCTTCTGATGAAATATTAATGTAGGAATCCAAGTTTTTTGCTGTTGATGAAAGAGCAAGTAAATCAAAATATGAACTGTCCGATCTTGGGGAAAATACTAATTACAAATTAAAATGGTCCAGCAAAGAGAGTGGTGCGTGTTTCTTGATCTGAAAGTACTGAATAGGGGAACGAATATAGTCAAGTTTAGACACAGAGGGCTTGCTTTAAACATCCAGTGCCAGTATGATTCCTAGAAATGCAGAGGCTAAACAGATGGTTTCCATCACTAGATCTTGAGAGATTAAACTATTTGAGAATGGTAAAAATGGCAAACAGGGAGAGGTAGATGATGGCTCTTAAAGATCCCACACAGGCGAAGACGAACAGCTGTCAAAACCTGTTGAACTGATTGGGAACATTCTATGAATGCATTATCCATGCTTTCAATTATATTAATAGTTCTTCAAGTCTGCTGGTAGCTCCACACATTAATTAATAGCCCTTTTGAAGTAAACATTTCAAACCAAGTTCCAGGTAATAATTATTTGATTAGTAAATACAGGGCTTTTTTAAAACAAGGATATAGATACTGTAGCTTAAACACACAATTTGTGGTATCATACTACCCTCTAGTTGTTATGATTAAACATGCATGACTCCACTTCAAGAAAGCAAGAGGGTAAACTACAAGAATGCATTGTAAAACACAAAACCAACAAAACCAAGACAATTTTGCCACAAGTAACTATTTATTTATTTATTGTTTTTAAAACAAGCAGGGGATCCCGAGTTGAATGAGAATTGAATCAAATTAATGTCCTACCCATTATGATTTTGTCTCTCAGATACTGAAAGAAAGTAGCACTTGATTGCTGCAGCTGGGAGATTGTATGGAAATAGTGCAACGTGATGATTGAGAGATCTACTGCCGATATGGGCGTGTAAAGACAAGGCTGTATTGGCATCTGCAATGGCGAGAAAGTAAACAGAATTGGTAAATGCTGATAATGAGTGATTCCAGGCGATTGTGCACCAAAGGGCATAGTTGAGAGCTGAATTAAAGCTTGCTGTCTTTAGATATTATAAAAGGGGAGAAATATCTTCTGTGCTACTGGATTTTGTAATGCCATTTCTTTAGCCATTTCATCTGCTGGATTTGGATAGAGGGGACTCCATCATCAGAGATTTGCTGATTCTAGAAAGAAAATTTCTGCTGGTGAGTTTTCTTCTGTATTCCAAATAATCGATTTAGATGTGGGTCTGTAATGATACATAAAACGAAAAAGCATAGGACAACTAAGTGTAGGTGGCTAAGCATTAAATAGAGTAGATTTAATTGATGGAAGAAGATGATAGGGCGCAGGGGGCCTAGCTCCACCCCCTGAACCACACTAATAAGTTAACATTTAATATTAATATTAATAATTAAAAATTAGCCTCTTGCCTTCTGTGTATATCAATGAAGTAAAATAGAATTGCAGTTTATAAGAGATTGCTATATTGGCACACCTGAATGCTATAAAGTCATTTAAAGTATAAACTGTAACTCTAACAGTAAACTTGCTGAAGGAATACAACTAATGTTGTAACCTGATTCTCACCTGCTTGTAGTACAGGCAGTGTTGAAGATGACTCATTGGTGTTTGCCGATGAAGCAAGTATTTTTTCTGATGATCAGCGATTTAACAGCTAAGATCCTCTCTATAATGAGTTATCTCGTTAATATTAACAAACAAAATACCTTTCGGATAACAGAAGATAGGAGTTTATATTACAATAATCATTTTCTATATATAACAGAAATGTATTAGAACCTGGCAGGAAGAGATGGCAATGGAAAGTGTAGGACACTTTAATTTGTTAAGTTAGATATTGGTTTGAAATAATGAGTATTGGAAAATGCTTACGATAGTGTTTCATATTAATCAACCCTAAAATTGGCAAAAAGAAGAGGTTGTCTAAAACCTGCTTTAACTGGATTTTGTATGAACAGTGAAGAAGGTCAGACTTAGTTCAGTCACTATAACACTATGGCATTCTAATATATTAATGATAACATGTATTTAGATATAAATAACTGGGCCTTCCATTTAAAGCTTGAAAGATTTATCAATGGAGTAAATTATATTACAATTTCTTATAATGCCATTAAAAGTTAAACTGTTGAAAGCACATAATAAAAGTTTATTATAACAGAAGCATTGCACTAACAATTTTGCAAACATATTGTTAAGACACATTTGCGATAATGTTCATTTAATTTAATTTAAGAATTAGTTCAGTTTCTCCAACTAAACAAAAAGTCTTTTAGACATTACAATATCAATTAAAATAAAGAATAAAAATGTTTAGTTTATATAAAGGTTTTACTGCAGTAACAAACAGAGCGATTTATTTACAAGGAAACTGTAGAGTTTAAAAGTGAAATAATTAAATGTTTGTCTCAGACACACAGTAGAATTCTGGAATGGCATTAGACCTTCAAAAAATAAAGCTTAGTCTTTGGCACCTCAAAGCAGGATCCGGTGTTGGCTCTTAAAAGCGGGATTTGCCAACCTTGAATGATAACCAACGGAAGGTGCTTTAAGAAAGACAGGAGTATGTATCTCATTATATTATAAGAAAATAATGAGAGCTGAGTTATAAAAATAAGGA
The DNA here is from genome assembly GCF_902713425.1 of Acipenser ruthenus. Taxonomy (NCBI): domain Eukaryota; kingdom Metazoa; phylum Chordata; class Actinopteri; order Acipenseriformes; family Acipenseridae; genus Acipenser; species Acipenser ruthenus. The sequence continues at coordinate 76,475,371 of NC_081190.1, forward strand.
TGTACGCATTTTTCTTTTATTATCTGAAAAGATACTGGTCCAGGTGTCTCTTGAATAAGCCAAAAAATTACTTCATGCAGTGAATCTGGAAAAGTGCTTACAGTGGCGTTTCATATTAATTAAAACACTAACCTTGGCAAGTGAACTGGGTTTCTGAAACCTGCTTGTGCAGGCAACTTTTAGAAACAGAGCGAGAGGTCAAGCATGGTACAAGTTAAAATAAGGGTGTTAAATTTAACATGTTTATTATAGCCTGAATTTAAATGAAAATAACTGTATGCTTAGTGGTCTTATTCAAAGGCTTATGATAAACTCCTACACTCTTTGTCAAATACTTTGTTAACACACATTTGTATATGAAGTTAAACTGTTCTATTGACAACACACTGAAAAGGTAACATTATATTATTATTATTATTTATTATTTGTTTATTTAGCAGACGCCTTTATCCAAGGCGACTTACAGAGACTAGGGTGTGTGAACTATGCATCAGCTGCAGAGTCACTTACAATTACGTCTCACCTGAAAGACGGAGCACAAGGAGGTTAAGTGCCTTGCTCAGGGTCACACAATGAGTCAGTGGCTGAGGTGGGATTTGAACCGGGGACCTCCTGGTTACAAGCCCTTTTCTTTAACCACTGGACCACACAGCCTCCTATATGCTGCTAAGAGGGACATATATTTTTTTGACCCAGGTTAATATAATTAAATAGATCTGGTGTTACATATTAAAAACATCTCTCATATCTACACTTATACTTGTATTGTATTTGGTAGCAAGGACCCTGTGAACCTAATTTTAGGGAAAGGAGGGGTGGAAGATAGTGAACCACGAGCTCACATTGAATTAGAGTTGACCAGATCCTTCTAGAATATATCATTAACTCAAAGATAAGAACTATCAAGGCAGATTGATGATCAGATTTAATTGGGACTCCTGATGTATTAAATGGTTGGAAAATCCTATAAAAACCAAGGTCAAGTATTGCTCGACTTGCTAACTACAAGTTGTGTGGTCCATGCTAGAGGATCTCTGAAAAACTGATTGCTGTTTGGTCGTATTCACAAGTCTCTGCCTTTTGAAGACAGTTCTTATTTATATATATATATATATATATATATATATATATATATATATATATATATATATATATATATATATATTACACTACTGGAAGGTAAGCATATGTTTAAATTTAATATATGTTTTATATTGGATGCATTGCTATAAGGTACAGGATTTATATTTTAGCTGTTGAAAGTGATATTGAATGTTCTAGAATGTAGTGGCGGGCGCTTTAGCTTTTTGCATTTAATAGCCTGAAGGCTAAGCATATGATAACCATTTGTATTACTGTATTGAAGTACTAATGCTGTTAAACCTGTAAATGCACTGGAAATGCCCAGGCTGCCTATTAGCAGGGATCCAAAGTGGCTTGCAACTACTTGATCAATTTTTAAAGCATTTAATAAACCGAAAAGAGCAAAGAGCACTGACTGCTGCTCTGATTCATTAAAATTTCAAATTAAATGAATCTGTGTCATTTTCTTGATGATTAAAAAGTTGTCTGGACATATAGCATGCCCAGTGCGTGCGCAAAACCACTTACAGAGTTTTTAACATCTCTGTCCTCCTTAAACATCTCCCATAGATTCAAGAGTGTGCTCAGAGCATATATATAAATAAGAAGAGTATGTGCGAAGTCTTGACAATGGGCCACTCAGGTGCCCCTTGGGTATGTAAACTTTTGACTACAACTGCATACAGTGCCTATAGTAAGTATTCACCCCCTTTGGATGTTTTCACAGTTTGTTGTGTTACAACCTGAAATATTGATGCATTTAAATGGGATTTATTTCCCTTTGATTTACACAACCTACTCAACACTTTCAATGTGTGAAAAAATGGGGGGGGGGGAACAAATCAATTAAATATAAAAACTTGAAAAGTCTTCATTAGATAAGTATTCACCCCCTTTGCTATGACACTCCTAAATAAGCTCAGGTGCAACCAATTGCCTTCAGAATTCACACAGTAAGTTAAATGGAGTCCATCTGTGTGCAATAAAAGTAGTTCACATGATTTCAGATTAAATACACCTGTCTGTAAGGTCCCACAGTTGGGTAGTGCATTCAAAGCAAAGATACTACCATGAAGACCAAGGAGCTTTCAAAACAACTCTTGGATAAAGTTGTGGAAAGGCACAGATCAGGGGAGGGGTATAAAAAGATTTCAAAGGCATTGAATATCCCTTGGAGCACAGTCAAGTCGATCATTAAGAAGTGGAAGGTATACGGCACCACCCAGAATCTGCTTAGAGCAGGCCGTCCTCCCAAACTGAGCAGCCGGGTAAGAAGGGCATTGGTCAGAGAAGCCAGCAAGAAGCCAATGACAACTCTGAAAGACCTACAGCGTTCCATGGCTGAGATGGGAGAAACTGTCCATGTGTCAACAATAGCTGAGGTACTCCACAAATCTGGCCTGTATGGAAGAGTGGCAAGAAGGAAGCCATTTCTGAAAAAAACCCATGTAAAAACTCACTTGGAATTTGCAAAAAGGCATGTGGGAGACTCTGAAAAGATGTGGCAAAAGATTCTGTGGTCCGATGAAACAAAAATTGAACTATTTGGCCTAAATGCAAAGCGTTATGTCTGGCACAAACCCAACACAGCACATCACCCAGGTAACACCATTTCTACTGTGAAGCATGGTGGTGGCAGCATCATTCTATGGGGATGCTTTTCATTGGCAGGGACTGGGAAGCTTGTCAGGGTAGAGGGCAAAATGGATTGAGCTAAATACAGGCAAATCCTTAATGCTTCAGTCTGCAAAAGACCTAAGACTGGGATGGAGATTCACCTTTCAGCAGGACAATGACAATGCACACAGCCAAAGCGACACTGGAGTGGCTTAAAAACAAGAAAATGAATGTCCTAGTGTTGCCCAGTCAAAGCCTGGACTTGAATCCTATTGAGAATCTGTGGCAAGATTTGAAGATTGCTGTCCACCAACGATCCCCATCCAACTTGACAGAGCTTGAACAATTTTGCCAAGGAGAATGGGCGAATATTGCACGATCCAGATGTGCAAACCTGGTAGAGACTTACCCCAAAAGACTCACAGCTGTAATTGCTGCCAAAGGTGGTTCTACCAAGTATTGACTTAGGGGGGTGAATACTTATCTAACCAAGACATTTCAGTTTTTTTATTTTTCATTCATTGTTTTTTCATACTAAAAATTCTCTTTCCTTTTCAAAGTGTTGAGTAGGTTGTGTAAATCAAAGGAAAACAAATCCAATTTAAATGCATCAAGATTTCAGTTTGTAACACAACAAACTGAAAACATCCAAGGGGGGTGAATACTTACTCTAGGCACTGTATATATATATATATATATATATATATATATATATATATATATATATGTGTGTGTATATATACAGATACAAGTTTCAAACGTAAAAAGGTCATTCAGTAAATACAAGTTATTTTTATTTATTTATCTTTCTCTGAATAGATCCATATATCAGCTATTTACATATACAACAAGAGCAGGAATAACATCTACCGTGACTGGAGAAGATGACCACCAATAATACTTTTTGGGCCACAGGTCTGGTATTCACTGAGCATTTTATGTCAGAGCTGCCGATAGGCCCCTCCGGGGAGTGACGTCCTCTGTCCCGCCTCCCGAGGGAACAAACAGTCACTCCACTGAGCTCACTTCCTCTTTTGCATCGAACCTCGCAGGTTTGTGATCGTCTTCTCTTTCAGGGAACCAGGGTTACATCCGTAACCTTTCAATTCGAAGACGACCACCAACGATATTTTTGGGAAAAGTATATCAAAGCCATTGTGAGGGAACGTGAGCGGAGACAGCAGAAGAGGGATGTCTCGAAACCGCGAACCACAGTTAGCGGTGCAAGCGTGCAACCTCAAGGACCCTTGTGCCTAATGAAGGCATCAAGGGATCTACCACATTAAGTCGGTAGAACCTGGTGAAAGTATGCAGAGTAGCCCAGCCACAGTACATATATCGGTCAATGAGGCTCCTCTAAAGAGGGCCCATGATGTAGCCACTCCTCTAGTAGAGTGCGCGGCCACCCGTCCAGGTGGGGGTAGGCCGGCATTAGTATATGCAGTCGAAACTGTGACCACAATCCATTGAGACAGCCGCTGCTTTGAGAGGGCCTGACCCTCCTTACACCATGACAGACAAACAGCTGGTCAGTCTGACACAGAGCTGTCATTCTATTAACATAACATCTCAATGCCCAAACCGGGCAGAGGGAGTTTAGTCTCTGATCCTCCTCCGAAGAAAAAGGAAGGGGATGGAAAGCCTCTAGTTCCACTGATTGGTTTAATTGGAAAGCCGCAACCACCTTAGGGAGGAAAGCAGGGTTTGTGCGTAATGATACCGTTTCCGTCGTCCCAAAAACGCATATGTGCACCAACAGAGCCTGTAGCTCACTAACCCACTTAGCGGAGGTGATGGCTAACAAAAAGGCTGTCTACCATGGAGAATAATTCAAATTAGTCTCACTTTGACACAGAGGGATGGTCAGATGTTCTTCAGATCAGCTTAAGGTAAAGGGAATTGTGTGCCTTGCAAGGGATTGTATTTCAGCTTGGGATCGTAATACACACACACACACACACAGCTGCTTCTAGGATCCACATTGAATGCCAGGGAGACTCGGTCTGACTTGCTGTCACTCTGTTTTTTACTGGCGGATAGTCGTATTGACCGTGCTGAAGCAGGTGGAAAGCTAACTGGTGGAAGTTTACATTATCCACCACTTTTGTCTTTAAGAAAATAGACACAGATTCTTCGATCATTACGTATTCCACCAAAAGAAACCGTCAGAATAACTAATGAAACAAAACTAGAGGATAGAGAGTCCTGCAGTGTTTTCCACAGCTTTAGAAAATACTGAATCGGTGGGAAAAACAGGGGTGCAGAAAAAAAAACGTCAAAATAATGCACCCTCCAGCGGATCTCCTTTGAAAATAACCCCCAATATGTACATGTTAGCATCTGACCTTTTTCATAACTACCAGCGGGGGGTATAGTAGCTGTGAGTCTCCTATGTGTTCAAATGTATACACAAATTGCATCCTAAGCTTAATGAATAAGACTCATTGTATTCCAGTCCAAATACAATTCTGTAGTTTAACAGCTTCTATCAAAGAGACACCACCTGAGAGGGAAAAAAAGGTTAACACACTCTTTGTGTACAGCAGAGCTAAGCTGTGGAAGCATAATCTTGTTGCTGATATGCCATGACATTACATGCCTGGCAAGGCCATTAAATAAGTCATTTTTTCCATCAGGTTAACTTTGAGCTGTATAATAAGCTGGGGTTATTTATTTTGTAGGTAGTTAGAGTGTGTGAGACTTGACTTGGGTAATTACTCTGACAACCCTCTATTCATTACCTCACAGTTTGAGAGGGCCTCTCGAGACTGCAGGGCCTGTAAACGTATTAAAGCACATTAATCACCAGAGTATAATTGCTTGTTGTTTCCTGAAGGCTTGGTGTGTACTGTATAATATAAAGATGGGTACAATATACCCGGAGGATTTCAACCCCACCCCCCTTCATGCCTCCACCTATCCACCAAGCTCATATAGCCACACAAAAAGTAAATGAGCATGAATAAAATTGGGATAATTAACACCCTGGGTCCGGTCTTTAATTGTTGGTAACTGTTGATGTGCAATTCATTGCTTTTTCTGTTAAGTCTCTGCCAATGTGATTAGCTTATCGGAGTGTAAAACAGATTGTTAAAGTTTTTCACAAGCTATTGCTTGATCATCCATCATACTTGTAAAATTCTCTTGAGGAAGAAAAGATTTTTTCTTCTCTATGTTTAGAATAACAATATATATTAACAGGTATAGTAAATCACTGAAGCTTCAAGAAACAGATTCACTTATTTTGTTTTTAAAAATTAAAAAAATGAAGCAGTAGTGTTTCCATCTTTAAAAGACAAAAACATCTTAGTTTTTGCTGTATAGGCTGTCTGATTTAGTAGGCGTCACCACGCTGTGTTTTTTCAGTGTATTTGTTAGGACACATGATTCAATCTTTTTGTGATTACAAAACACATATTCGATACAGATTACATGCTTGCTATTGAATTACTTTATGTTCTATCATAAATGGTTAAAAGAAAGATGATGCATTTTGCAAGCTGAGTTACCGTTATACCACAGCTCTGTGCATGTAGGTTTTTGATAGCTAAAACAGAAACTTGTTTGATAGCTTAAACTAGATAAATAATAAGCTGAAGCGTGATGGAGCCTGTTATATTCAGTCATTCACATTATAATACATCATGCCTTGTAATAACGATGCAATGCACTTGTTTAGAAAACTAAAATACATTAACCATTAACAGATTAAACTAGAATATTTGATATAAAACTGTAAAACTGCAATTTCTAATTAGCTTTCAAAGACTACCAATGGGCGTCCTGTAGAACTGTAGCTTCATTCTACTCAAAACAATAATATGCAAGTACAACCAGCTGGGAAATAATCATTGCTTTGTGTTAAAACTGTCACTAGATATTGAATGTGCTGAAATGATATGCTATAATTTAAGATTTACTTTTGCTTAAGTCAGTAAATTATGTTTTTCATAAGCGGTGAGGACAGACCATAAACTTGGTTGGGACTGGTTATAATCTATTTAAAAATAAGAAGCTGTGATTTGATGAAAAAAAAAAAAAAATCAGAAGCAATGCAACAGTACGTTCAACTTTGAGAAACATTTCCAGAAGGTTCCAGAGGGTTTTCTGAACATGTTCCTCTTTTTTTTTTTTTTTTTTTTTTTAATTCTGAAGACAACATGGTTTGCATAGTTGCTAAAATCAATACTTTTATTGATTCTTATGACAACAGACCATTTACAGACTGTAAAGTTGGAATGATCATATTTTACTCAGAAATGTTCCCCCTACAAACATGACTTTCAATTTAAAATAGATTATTGTGCCGTTTCACTCTGCTAACTGTAACTGTATTATTATAATATAAACCTCAGCAAATGACAGGAGACTTAAGAGCATATTGTCATATTTTGTCATATACCAAGTGAACAGCAGATGGTGATGCTGTTCTTCAAGAATATAGGGCCTGTTCTGAAGGCTGGAAACGCTTTACCAACCAGATACCATTTTCTTTCTTTCTTTCTTTCTTTCTTTTTTTTACCTTAATAAGGTAAAAACAAACAAACAAAAAACCTTTCAAGTTACAAAATATAACTTAATCAACATACTATACTTGAAAGGCTTTCAAATTGCTTGTCTTTCTAGTTTTAAAAAAATAATTTAGCAATTATGACAATATTTTACAGGTTGTTTTTACTTGCTTCCAAAAATGTAATTTCTGACAGCACTTGAACAAGACAAAGTCCATATTCCTGTAAAAAAAATGGCAATTTATTGGTCTTTACCTATTTATATAAGGTATATGGTATAAGGTAAAAAAAAATACAAAAAGGGGTGTGACTGTATTCAAGCATATTACACATCTGATTATACTGCAGGTTCTGTGCAGTGCTTGCAAAATTAGTATTAAAATAAATAGTCTGCCATATATATAAAAGCTGACTGACCTGCAAAAGGAACTCATTTTTAATATGTCTTGGCTGAGTTTCTCTACATAACACCATTGCATAATTAAAAGTCACTAGTGTTGAAATCTGCAGTGAAGCGGTATTTAAATTTGAAATGAGGTTCCAGTATCATTAGCTTTTTAAATGTAAGCATTCAGTGTTGCAGACTGGCCGTCTGTGAAACAACTTGACTGGACTGAATGACAGCTGCTGACAAATAGATGTAATTCAGAAGTGAATGTGCTGCAGTGTTATACTGAGAGGAAACAAGGGAATTGATAACATTAGGAAAAACTGATGCTGAGAAGCAGAACAGAAATAATATAATGTAACTGCAATTCTATGAAGGAGAAGAGTGTTTTTTAAGCTTGGCTTGAAAGGAGCCATTAAAAACACATTGCTAATTGAGACCGACAGCAGTGAAAAGCGCTTACTCACATAACCTGCCCAAACACTGGCAATGTGGCCTAATTGATTCTGAAATGAATGTGTTTACCTTTAAGGAATAAAACATATTTACTGCATTTCCTAATCACTTAATGAAGAAAGTATATAAGTCACAATAGTGCATTATAAAAACATGCATATACAGTTATACAGTTTTTAACAGCTATACTATTTATTACAGTACTGAATGTATACAAAACAAAACAAATTGCAATGGCTTCTGTTGGCCTCAAGGAACGGTCTGTAAACTTTTTCAATTGCTACAAAATAAAAATAAATAAATAAATAAATAAAATAAAACAAAATACAGTTAAAAAAACCTTGTTTACCATAAGGTGTGTTATATTTCGGATAGAACATATTATTATTATTATTATTATTATTATTATTATGCATAGCAGCTATTTGGATTTATTTTATTATTGTATTGTTTTATATTTTACTGAGTATGGACTATTTAGGTCTCTGTTTGTACTAGTGCTCGCATTATTGAGATGTACCTGTGCTGACTTCCGAACACAAAGTGTTCACTCCATTTTGTCATTCAGCTTTTAGAAGTGATTATTGGTTCCTACTCAACAGGTGGTACGTAGGTTTGAAATCTTTAGACTCCTTTTAAAACTCATTTTGTTTCTTTACTGATTGTGGTGCCATTGATCCTCATCTTCTCACAGAAAATGATAAAACATGTTTGCCATTGCTGTTTATTTTGGAGCTGACTTTATTGAAATATTATTATTATTATTATTATTATTATTATTATTATTATTATTATTATTATTATTATTATTACTGGGACAGAACTTAAACATTTAGGGCCTGATTTTCAAAGCATTTTCACCAGTCTTTAATTAACTCCTATTTTTTTTAAAGAGGGAAAACACCTGTTAATGTTACAAAACTAGAACCAAACAAACAAGTTATATATCTCAGGTCCTCTTAAGGACTCTCAGTGTGTTTTGTTTTTTATTTTGTAACATTAACATGTTTTTTTTCTCCTTTCAAAAAATAGGAGTTAATTAAAGAATGGAGGAAAAGCTGTAAAAATATGTCTCTTACAGTCTTTAGCTAAAGACACAGTACTAAATGGCAATAACACTGTAAAAGTGAAGTTTACATTTCATTGAACATATTCTTGCAGGTTGTGAAGCTTTGTGATATCTCTTGCTGTCTACAGTACTGTCTCAGTATATACCTATTAAGAGTATTAGCTGCCCGTAGTTTATCAGACTCCTAAATCCTGAAACCTCTCCATATTTAGTATGCATCTGCTCAAATGTTCATGCTCAATGACATGGATAAATTTTTGACTGTCCACCAAATATTTCGTTATGAACATCACACACATGATTCATATCTTTTTCACTCAAGAGATATTATAGGCTGACTGTCGTTTCATGTTATGTTGGAAACATTGGAAAAGGTGTGGCTGGTCACATTGGTTTGCTCACCCTTTGTCATAAAAAATACACTCCCTCTGGGTATCGTGACACCCTGGGTCACAATTTCAAAGTGTTTAGTCTAGAACTGAGTGTAACAGGACTTTAGAAAAATAATGAATTAAAGACTAGTAAATTATTTTAAAATATCCCCCCCCCCTTCTAAAATGAACCTAATGGTCTTTTATGGAAAAGATATCTCATTGATTTACTGTTTCTAAATGCCAATATAGATGAAAGCCTGTATTCATTAATTCACGAAACCATTGGGTTTGGTGTTTATTCTATTGTGTTGGAGAAGGTTTACAAAAAACAGTCCTTAAATAGAGTTCAAGCTTTGTGAAAATAAAGCCCATTGCCTCTATCACTCTGACCACACACATGTGTACATTACATTAATCATACCATCATTTTCCCTTGTTCAAATGAGGATAAAGTGCATTTCATTCAATGTACCGAAGTCTAGATTGTCTTGTTTATACATTAAAGTGGGCATGACCTCACCTGCATGAACAACTGATAGGATCTCAGGTCATGACTCAGGAAATAGATGCCAGCTATTGTGCACCCTTGGGGAATTGTAAATAAATAGTTAACAAAGAGGTTAGGCTTTTTAAACCAACCTTTTACACAGCTAGCAACTGGTTTGAGAAGTGATAATGGCTCAAAGCTTTCCTATGTCCCTCCAGATAACAAGTACGTTCTTATTTATTGTAGTGTTTATACTGTATTGCTTGATTTAATCCTGCTGTGGTGTAAAATATGAATGCAAATATACCTTTTTTAATATCCAATATACTTTTATAGTGTATATCCACACAGTGAAAAACACTTAACACATTTAAATAAAAACATTGTAAAAAATCATTAATAATCACTAATGCTTTAAATAAGCTGATGAGTGTTGTTGAACATGTTCATCAGCGTAACTATGAGGAATTCAAATGGTGTGATCCATCACACCATATTGCAAAGCCATGCCAGTAGTTAACAGTTTTACCGGGATACATGGGGTGTGGATGGACCAGTGTTTTTAATATTTGGATGCTGTAAACTCTGTCCATCATTTAACTTTTCATAAATGTTCAAGCCTCAAGAAAACTATAAATAAAGTGTATACGTGTGAATTATAGTTTTACATTTGATATTCAATAATAATAGTTTCAATTTTGAATGATATAATCCGCAGACAGCGATTGTGATTCACATTTTTCAAAAGAGGGAATAAGATGTGGATTTGTTATTGAAAATACCTAAACACACGTCCCTGCATAAAGCCTGTGCTTTCTATAGGGTACCATACTGATCTATGTTAAGACCTGAGGCAAAAGTGAACTTGACTACTTAAGAATGTCACAGCATGGAGATGATATCCTGCAAATGAGGGTATGAGCCTATCATAGGATCCCATCTGTTCCAATGTACCTTTAAGTATTTATTTTTAATTCAGTTGGTGCGTTAACATACTGAGGAGGATTACACGCCTTGCTTGTCTTACATCCTACATGCCCCCTTCCTCTGTGTTTGCCACACACACATTATGTCTGTAAGCAATGGAATACCAGCATAACTCTGGTGAGTAGCTGTAATGAACCGGCACCAGGCGCCATGCAGCATTTCGCTGTTGAATTCCCTGGTGTACCAGTGGAAATTGCCATTGCTTGTCTTCTGTTTAAAGCATTTATTTGGTACTTATTGGTACCTATTTTGTCATATAGGGAGATGGAGCAACAGACCCACTCATTTTGAATGGCAAAATAAATGTTGGTGAAAAATTCAAAATGCAATAAATTATGAGATTACACTTTAAAATGGCTTTTTTTACAATTTAGTTTGTGCTTCACTGAATGAGGACAACATAATTAAACTGGACAGCTTTTGGTCAGGCGTGTTTATTTTGTTAAAATTAATAGTCCAAGGGGTAGGTGTACTAAGATGGGCCAGTCGCAGAGCAAAAAAACCCACATTTAGCAAAGTATACATTTTGTCGTATGTACTAAAAGAAAATATGTTAATTAACAGAGCCGTAATACACTAATTTAAATATTTGTTGTGTCTTCTTTGCGAGTTCTCTAGCATTATACATGGTGAGAGTCGTGCGACATTGTTCAAATAAATAGCGGCAGCTGAGTTGTGGTTTGCTGCAACAGGGTGCCCGAAGGATAACGTATATACATGCAATGGTGCAAGAATCAAAATAACATTGTTTTTGTTAGGAGGTGTCGGGTTATAAAAAAAATACAATAATATTGCACACTCATACATTTATAGTGCTCAATGTATTTTAAAAGTATCAATCATTGCGCTAAAATAACACTAATGCTAATGTAATGTGGGCTAAATTGATGCAAAGTGTCGCTATTACCTGCAGTTTTCGTACATCTCATTATAATATTTGAGAACCCTCATTTGCACTATATCCGCCCCCTTTTTGCAAATTTAAACAGGAACGCACATAATTACATATTCATCTACGCTTGAACCGCAAACAGAAACTGCAGCTGCAAAGCATTCCCTAAAAAGTCGTAAATAGCATTGCACCTGTCTAGTACATTTCACCCATGATTTCCAACTCTTTTGCAACTGGTTTGCGACTATTGTGACAGGCGCAACACTTTAGTACATCTACCCCTAAATGTCACCAAAATTAATTAAGGATGGTGCATCTTTGACGTAGTTGAGGTCTGGCTTCAGACCAAAATAGCATAATGCCTTTTGAAAACCGAATGGATATTTTATAATAGAAAATAATCTGATATTACAGCGCAATAAAATGTAGGTTTAGCTCTTTCAAACAAAGAGTGCACCTCATATGACATTAAAATATCTTGATAAAAAATAAATTGAGGGCAACTGAGGGAACAATTTAAAACCAGTTTGAAATATTTAGGGAACATACCTTTACAGATTGAAACTTAGCAGATATTTCAGGCTTTGGTTTCTTTCCAAAAAAGTGATTTTTATTAGCTTTGTTATATCCCCTTACTATTTTATGCTTTACATGGCTCTGAGCTTGCTTTGAGCTCATTGGGGGGGTATCTTAAATGCTGAGACTGAACAGCCTTCTGTAAAGAGAGTAGATGGGGAGCTACTCAGAATGATTGTAAGAGAAATATACAAATCTATTAAAATAATATTTTAAACTACTTACTCTTTAGTACATTTTGCAGTCCCCAAAGTACTCTTGCACATTAGTATAATACCAATATTATTTCTGAAGGAACTTATGTATTGCTACATTTGCCTGATAAATACCCTACATTCATATTGATGTTAGCAGGAGCATGGCAATAAGTACAAGCTCGTAAGCACCTATACAGCATATACGGTACATGGGTACTTTATAAATACATATGTACTTACACAGCCTTACGCATTGCCAACACATTGCTTCATCTCATTTCTGTCCAGCCTTCTTGAACAGCCATGCAACCTACTTTCTGGAAGCATGTGGACACTGGCAAGCAGCTTGCTGTCTTACTTCATCGGGACCGCTAAAAGAATGCGTCATTCTTAATGAAAGCCTTAAGAAAGCCTTAAGCCTTAAGAAAGCCTTAAGCACAACGCAGACTGGTTGTGCAGGGATAAACATGGGGTTTCATGTTAGAGTATTCTTTCAAAAGGTAAAAAGAATATTCATTCTATCATTTTGAATTATCTGGAAAACAAAAGTATAATTTGCACCATATTACATTAAAACATTTTTTATCTTGCACTAGTAAAATAAACCTGGCACCCCATCTAGTAGATAAAAACTGCCTATAAAATAGCAATACACAAAATCTATATTTGTGCCGATAATTTTAGCTTTTTTTACTATGTAAATGTGACCACTAATGGAATGCAAATTACACAATGTTCTGTACAAAGCAATAATTGCATTCTGTTTCCCTTATAAAAGTTGGTTATTTTGAAGAGTAATTTAGCATGTAATTTAGCATGTAATTTTACTGCATTTAATCCTGTACTTCAGAATACTGTAATCTGCCAAGTTTTTAACCTGTAGTACTTTGTATTTAATCACATCCTGATGTAACTATCACTATTTAATCATATCCTGATGTAACTATCACTATTACCTGCTGTATTATTGAATTGTGGTTTGTCAAACTTGTACTTTACTTGAACAAAAGTTATTGTATTTCTTGCTCTTATTGTATTACTTGTATTGTAACGCTTGAAATGTTTTTGCTTACGATTGTAAGTCGCCCTGGATAAGGGTGTCTGCTAAGAAATAAATAATAATAATAATAATAATGTTTCCCATGATTTTACTATGGTTATACTGTGCATTTACCACATTTTACCATGGTTTGTAATATGCTTTATCATATCTCTCTGGGCTTTACATTGCTTACTTGTGCTTTACCATGCTTTCGCTGTGCTTTAAATAAAGATGTTATACAGTATCTAATGGAGTTTTGCTGATAGCAAAGAAGGTCGTGGGAGATTTATTAATAACATGTGGCTCCACCCTATGCCTTGCACAAAGCCGTCAGTCATTGTGGTTTTTTGTGGATTAGAGCAGCAATGTTTTCTGGAGGCCTGCTATTCTACTTCTCGGTCCTGACTGCAGTTTCATGTTCAGCAGCAGTTCAAGGCTTTGGAGGTTTCCTTCTGAGGTCTATCAAGTACGGTGATGTGTTCTATTGAAACCTTTGATGCTACACCGTTTAAGATTTAAAAATAAATAAATAAAATTCACATGTTGAACATACTTATTGAATGTGCATTTAAAACATATTAAAATCGTATTAAAATCAACTGTGTACATTACAATTCAGAGAACACAGAAATGTCAATCTGTTTATTGAAGCTAAGTACACATTGGTTCTTAATTTGTGTCCCTTTATCTTGTTTACACTGAAGATCTCCCTCAAGATGTATCTTCATTACACAGGTCTTGTTTGTACAGTTATACAATGCACCTCAGCTTGCCACTTCTTCCATGTTTACTGTAGAAAACAACCCGGTGTAGTAGAAATACACTATATATATAAAAAAAATGAGATAAAAAAAATTGGGCAAAAGCAATGGTTTTAGGTGATGAACTGCTAATTTTGTTGCAAAAATAATATGCATTCTTTGTAAAAACAGGGGCATTTGTATTGTTTTGTATGGGGATTGAGGGGTGCAAACTCCCCATAAAAGGTTTTTGCACCCCACAGAAAATTTTGGAAAAAATTATTAAGATTATTAGACCTAGGCTGGGACCAAAACAAAACTTTGACAACCCGCTAATCGCACTTAACAAAACTGTATTTAATAGTGTTTTCTTTTTATGAGTAGAAGAAATAAGATACTTACAAAAAAAAGAAAACGTTATTAAATACAGTTTTGTTAAGTGCGATTAGCGGGCTGTCAAAGTTTTGATTTGGACCGGGCTCTAGTTTCTTCTACCTTTTAAAACCTCTTTTCCCACACGAGTTGCCAGCTGCAATGAAGGTAATGATTTTGATATTTAATCCATCCCTGATGTACTCGCAAAATACCAATGGACGTTGGCATGTTACTGTAACGTTTTTTAAAAGCAGTAGAACATTCTGTGATTAATGACATAGTGATTTGAGGCCTGCATCCCAGACAGCCCTGGACTAGGATCAAGTTACTTCTCATACATACAAGTATTAATAAGCAGTGGTGATAAGAAAATGGTGAGCAGCACTGGCTCTGAAAGCTAAACCTAGACTAGTTCAGGCAGTTCAACAAACTGAGTACACCCATACCGAATGTCCTCCAGCATTATCCTACCCACATGTCATTAGTAATGGTCGGATTGCATAATTTCCTTCCTAATAGTAGCTGTACTTATCCACATAAAAACACATTTATATATACCTGTATCCCTGTAACATACAGAAACATGTTGTTAATTACTGGTATATGTCATTTAAAATGCAAATATTTATTTTACTTGCCAGATTTGGGTTAAAAGAAAAATGTGATTTTGTGAAAAAAAAGCCACTGAGCTCTGATTTGAAGTACAATAGCTTACATCCCTACACTTTGTTTCCAACATCGAGACCCCATCAACCTTTCAGATAATTTGCTTATTCAAAGGTTATGTTCCAATAAGCAATCAAAAAAATGTTTTATTTGCTACTTATTAAAAGATAGTTTAACATTTTGGAACACCTGAAACCACTTGCTCTCCACTGAAACAAATGTGTGCAAGAGGGTCATTCACCAGTGGGAGGTGCGTACTGTAGGTGATGGCCAGTCATTTCTCGAGTCCAGTTCTAAATTAGATTGCATCAGGTAGTGATTCAGAAGTGTGAGCACTGTAATGCCAAGCTACATTTTTTGTGTATCCTCCAATATCCCCAAATGCTCTTTTATATGTTTGGCTAAATACTCAGAACAGGCGCCTGAAGGACTAGATATCAGTGTACATTCCGTACTTGGTATTAATTGTTATGCTTAAAATATATATATATCTGTCAGGACATCTCTGTTAAACTAGTGAGGAAAATAAGAAAAAAGCACAACGTTACATTAGGTGACTGCAAAAAAGTAATGCGACTTAAAAGTAGGATCAGGGATGAACATTTCACATAATTTGCCAGCTCTGTTTGAAATAAAATTAAGGGTACCAGAATTAGGCTCAGGCAAGATATGAAGGTAAAAACAAAGATTGTTCTGTAATGAACAGCTTTTTTCTGAGTTTAATTATGAAACAGAATCAGCTCAATTTGTTTAAAGGGACGTCACCTGATTAAAAATAAAACCTGAAAACTTCAAGCCCTACTTGTGTGTGTGTGTGTTCCCATTTACTTTTTATTTGTTTTACTTGTTTTATTTATTTTTTTAGCAATATGGACCTCTATTAATATGGGGCATAACACATTATTTTAAAATACAATACAGTGCATGGTGGGATACTATTGTATTACTTTCCACTGTTCATTGCGCTGCTAGGAACCATAACTGGACTATTTTAATGTTTCTATGCATTAAGCCTGACTAAACATGAAACAGTACTTCAGTGTGGACGCTTTGAGCTGGACTAATTAAAACAGGTTTGAGTACGGTTCTCGAGATCGTTATGTAGTATGGACAGGGCCTTAGTTAAAGGAGCCCTTAATGAACATTTGTGAAACATCCCAGTGATCTTTTTAAAAAGTTATTAATACAAGAGCCCCCATTCCAGGGTGCATACCTAACCTTCAACTGCTACCTATTTGGAATTACATCACCCCTTTATCCTCAACAGGCTGACAGAAGGCACGGCACTGTAGTTAATTGCTTTTTTCATCTCTGCAATTAATGAAGAATTGTCTAATTAGGATGTGCACGTGGACACTGTTAGTCCTCCGGTCCTTAAGAAGTTAATTGTCCTTAATTACTACTAATTATCCAGCTCTTTGAATAAACTCACAGAGGACTCCCTCAGGTTCCTGCCCTCTTCCTGTAAATAATATTCACAGTGACAAGTTTCAGCCTTTTCATGTCTCCTTCTCTAATCCGAACATTTCCCTCTCTTATAACAATAGATAACTCATTTCATTAGCACTGGGATTGAGCCTTTAATAGTGTAGTTTGCACACTTGTATTTCACATTGAAATGCACTCTGGTATACAGTAGTTTCTTTGGCCAACTCAATATATAGCACACCTTCTCAGAGGCTAGTTTTACATGCAGACACAGGATTAAGTAAACATTTCACATGACCTCATAGCAGCTATCTCAATTACCTTGTATAAGTACACTACTCACCTAGTAAGTGCTATACAATGGTTGCTTAGGCCCTGTCCACACTATGCCTTTAAGCCATATTAGTTGCCTTTAAACTGGCTTGAAGGGGGGGGGGGGAGTGTGTGTGTGTGTGTTTGCATTTACTTTTCCCAAAATACTGGTTTTATTTCTTTTTAGCAATATAGACCGCTGTTAATATGGGGCATAACACATTATTTAGCCTGACTAAACATGAAACGGTACTTTAGTGTGGATGCTTTGAGCTGGATTAATTAAAACGTTTTTGAGTACGGTTCTCGAGGTTATGTAGTGTGGACAGAGCCTTAGGGTCAGATTAAATCTAACTTTTTCAAACCACAAAAAAGAGGACAATTCTTATATTTATCTAAATACCAAATGTAATGTGCTGATATATATTTATATACCAAATCTAAGCCATTATCCGGCTTTTCACAGATTTTATGAATGTTTTTTAGGGGGTGGGTACTTCAGTTGAGGAACCGAATCAAATCAAATATATATATATATATATATATATATATATATGCGTGGAAATTCTGGTCTGTGATTGGTTAAAACCTCATCATAGGAGCAAAAATAGATTTAACTGTTGCCCTAACATCCTTACATCACCAGGCAATAGTCTCCCTCTGTCATGTGATTGGTTCACATAACTGTCAGTCCTGCCTGTTTTCAAAGGAACGCCCTTCACCTTACAACAAGAGAAAATGGCTGAGTGTGAAAAAACTGCTGAACAGCGATTCTGTGACTTAACAGAAAATTAATTACAAAACATACTACAAAAGAAAGATGCTCCAAACTGTTTTCGGACTTTTGAAATTCAAACAAATTCAACTGGACGATGTAAACAAATATGATGTAAACAAATATGATGGCCGGGATATAAACTGGATTATGCAGCAGTCAGCAAGCCAGACGGAGAGCTGTACGCCAAAAAAAACTTTGATAACTATGCGGTACGAACTTCAAAAACATTTTCTGTTATTTATTTATATTATTTATTTATATACTTATGCTGTATCAGCTATATTACAGGGCAGCTGTGAGGAGTAGTGGTTAGGGCTGTGGACTCTTGACCGGAGGGTCGTGGGTTCTGCTGCTGTACCCTTGAGCAAGGTACTTTACCTAGATTGCTCCAGTAAAAACCCAACTGTATAAATGGGTAATTGTATGTAAAAATAATGTGGTATCTTGTAAAAATTGTAAGTTGCCCTGGATAAGGGCATCAGCTAAGAAATTAATATAATAATATATAGTCATATTTACTATCCAATCTTCCCTCACTTATTTTCTTGGCTGATTCATATATTAAATATGTACTGCTGACTCAGCTCATAGTTTAAAATTAAATGCCCCTCGGGAAGACTACTGCTGCCTCCAGGGTGCAATGCCTGTAGCGCCCTGTCGGTAACAATAGTCTTCCCTCGGGGCAATAATTTCCCACTATGGCCCTCCTCTCCAGTCCATATTTACTATATATATATATATATATATATATATATATATATATATATATATATATATATATATATGCATCATTGCATGGTTATTGACTTGTTAGAATCATTTGTGTTTTCAGGATTTACATTTCTTTAACGTTATTATCAATACTGTACAATGTTCAGTTTGCAAATTAAATGATATCAACATTGTATTTAAAAATAATGATTAAAAAAGATTTAAAGTGTGAAAGTGGTGGCACCAAGTTCACTGGAAGCATGTTCCAATCAAATAATAAAGTTCTAGAAAACAAACATCTTAAAGAGTAAGTAGTGGGGTTCTGAAAAATATAGCATTACACATCCCCACATGTTGCTACAACTGTTTAAATAACGTATCTGTAATTTTTCTTTTCATTGTTAACATCCTGACAACTTTTTACACTTCTAACTTTAAAGTCTGTTTCAAAGCTCTTTTCAAAATGTCCGCTTCTATAGTATTGTTTAGAACTTACAAGGTTCTCATTATCACTCTGATTTGTTGACTGAATATGCCAAGTGCCCTCCACTCTGCTGGTGCTTTTGATTCCCCCTATGACTTGTTTGAAAACCATGGGTGGGATGGCAGAGTCCTTTGTCACTGTGCTTCTCTCCCTAAGAATTTATCTGCTAGTTTGTCCCCTGGAACCTCCACAGCCCAACATACCTGTAATACAGTGGTCATTTATCACTGTCGAAAAAGCATTTTCCGGGAGGAAGCATTGACTAGCACCCTTCCACCTGTGATCAAAGCATCAATTAAGAATCATTAAGCATCATTAATTGGAGCATTCCAAAAATCACATAATTTAAAGGTAAAGTGGTGTTTACTTTTTGTACTGTATGTTAAACATTTGAAGTATTGCTTGCAGCACATTCCAAAAAAAAACACCCCAAATCTTTAGCTGAGATTCAAAGGTTGGTCAAGCATCTTAGCTTTTAAGGATAATCCTCATTCTTCAGGTGGTGTCCCATTATCCTCACTTTAGCCCTCATTTGATGTGTGAGAAATCAGCCAAACAATTAGACGGTTGTGTATTAAGAGGGCATTGTTTGAAATGGGGTGATTAATTCTTGATAGATTTTTTTTGAAGATTACTTTGTGAGGCAGGCATAATGTTTGTCCATGGATTAATCCCACTTGGTTTAGAAAAAAGTTAACATGAGAACATCAAGTGTCTCCTAAATCCACAGTGGTAGTAAAATGCAGTTTTGGTATAGCATTATTGGGTCATTTCTGTGCATTGTATGCACATGCCAGAACATCTGGAAAGCGTTATAATACACAGGGCATGTAATAGACCAATAGTGCTATTGAAGATAGGTTAGCTGTAGCCTCAATATCTTTGCCAAATGCAGAACCATATGAGGTAAAATTTGTAATCATTTTGTTTTTTTCTTAGTGAAAATAGGGCTGTTTGTACTTTACCTTTTAGTGTTGTTTTGTCCAGTTTTGTTTCTTTTTCCCCCCTGTGCCTGCTCTCAACAAGTAAAAAGTAAAAAGGTCAATCTTGCATGTTTTCTGAGAACACTTAGACCCCATTCACACTACTGGGCTGGCCCACGGCCACCTCAGGGGCAGTCTCAAGGGCAGTCTCAGGGGCCACCTCTGGGGCAGTCTCAGGGGCCACCTCAGGGGCAGTCTCAAGGGCAGTCTCAGGGGCCACCTCTGGGGCAGTCTCAGGGGCCACCTCAGGGGCAGTCTCAGGGGCCAGCTCAGGGGCCACCTCAGGGGCAGTCTCAGGGGCTGTCTCAGGGGCCACCTCAGGGGCTGTCTCAGGGGTTACCTCAGGGGCCACCTCAGGGGCAGTCTCAGGGGCTACCACAGGGGCCACCTCAGGGGCAGTCTCAGGGGCAGTCTCATATTTAGGTCTGCAACCCCGTTCACATTTCAATCAATCAATCTTTATTTTATATAGTGCCTTTCATAGTGGACCACCATCACAAAGCGCTTTACAAGATAGTGAGGAACAATGCGTTAGACGTTAAATAGATTTGCGGTTTAAGGTGCCTTTGAACGTTCACATATGTGACTGAAAGGAGGCAGTGTGGAGTAGTGGTTAGGGCTCTGGACTCTGACCTGAGGGTCGTGGGTTCAATCCCAGGTGGGCGACACTGCTGCTGTACCTTTTAGCAAGGTACTTTACCTAGATTGCGCCAGTAAAAACCCAACTGTATAAATGGGTAATTGTATGTAAAAATAATGTGATATCTTGTAAAAATTGTAAGTCACCCTGGATAAAGGCGTCTGCTAAGAAATAAATAATAATAATAAAAAAGCAGGCCTAAAATGTGGCGAATTGCTTGTTGGGAAGGATATACAGTAGAGAGTCAATTGTCCAAACTAATTGGGACCGATACTAGTTCGCATAATCGATTTGTATGGATAATTGAACAGGTATTAATAATAATAATAATAATAATAATAATAATAATAATAATTACTGTACCTTTACTAATGTAAAGAATAAAGTTAACATACACAAGTACTTAGTACACAAGTACCTAGATATATAGCTAGTAACATATTCTATCACATTAAGCATACAAAATTACAAAGCTTTACAAATAATTAAATTAATGCAATTCAGTAAGACTTTAACACCTACAATTAAGGTATTGAAATACTGTAATTAAACGTACCATATACCAAATTTTGAAAATTAAAGAATACAATTCAGTACAACTTTGACACATTACAGAACTTTAGGAATCATTAAACTTCAAAAAATCAGTAAAATGTTTCTATACTTTGATACTTGCTGTTAAGGCATTATAATAACATGCAATTGAAATGAATAAAATAAAATGTCTTAGCTGCTCAATAACATAAATTTAAAGCTCACAATGCTCCATCTAAGGTTTTGGTGCTCTGAATAATTCTGTAACTTTCATTTGCCTCAGTCTGCTGGTCCTTTTTTTTGGTAGCTAAATTTCGTAGCCATTTTAGCAGCAGAAGCTGTGTGCGTAATACACCACACTTAATTCATCACGTGATTACAGGTGGTTCGGTTGATTAGACAGTATGGTTGATCAAAGATCAGATAATTGACTCTGTACTGTATATAATTAAGTAATACCCCAAACATAAAAGCCAAAGGTGGTTGAATGCTTGTTACTACTCCGATTTGGCTTGCTAAATGACATTAGTATTGTATGATTATTATTTATTACTATTTGTCAGATAAAAGGCATATACAGAAATAATGTGACACTATAAATATATATTTATACTTTTATGGAACGATAGTCTGCACTCACAATGGAAGAGCTACCGGGATATACAGTAATCCTTGATTTGTAGCAGATGTTTCTTTTTAATATATATTTTTTTCAATGGTGTATCAACAATCTTAATATTTATGTTTCATATTTGAGGACAGTATTTTATGTGTGTGTTTGGTGTGTAGCAGCTAAAAGAAATGATCGGTATTTTAATGTAAAGACGCACACTTCTGTAGCTATATCGTTGCATGCAAAATAAACAATGGCGGCTGAATATGCCAAGTCGCCAGCATTATTGATCATTATTGAGATCCACAATCCTGCAGTTTTTATATTTATCGCTTAGTTATTAAATAACAGGAAGAAAAAGTAATTGTGACAAATTAAGCTTAATTATGAATGCACTCTGTTTACTGAGCTAAGTAACCAAATGGGTTACGTGATACAAAAAGGTGGCCCTAAGTCTGCTTTGCGGTCATATATAATATTTCCTGTGAAAGGGCCACATGACTCTAATGCCTTCACAGCAGCATTAAGGGCAGTGCGGCTCTATAGTTTGTACTTTTAGACCTACTTTTCAAATTTAAGAGAATAAAAAGGTGAACTGTACAGAGGATAAGTGGCAGTGGAAAACTGTAGTGAAGCTAAGGGTAGGGTCACAGATTTTAAAACCATGTACAGTATTCTTAGGAATACTACAGACTTTCTTCACACCTTGCAGGTGGAGTATAGTGTATTTGCAACAGGTGTGATGGAAGATTCCAACCAAAGTTCTCAAATGCATTAAGCTGATGGATCAAAAGGTGTTATTTGATACTAAAACCACTGGCTTCATGCTGGGCTCAGCTGGGATTTGTTAGCTTTCACTTCACCTAGTCCGTCTGCCTCGTTTACTCCCTTGTGCTCCATTCACCTAAAAAAAAGTAGCATCCAGTGAACATGTCGCAATACAGTCTAACCCTTTGCAAACAACCAGCTTGGCTGAAATGCTTTAGGAAAAGAAAGGGGCACAAACTCACGCACCTTGCTAAGCTGCTTCACAATGTTGATTCCCCCCAGACATTAGAAAGGTGCTTTTATGTTCTTAAAACTATAATACACACTAACAAAGGGGGATTATAGGTGTTACTTTTGATATGTTTACCAAGCAAATAGAGATATAAAAGATATGTCATTGTTTAAAATACAGTAGAAACATGCCTCACTTAGAAAAACATTTGTAGGCAGATATAATAAAAACAAGTCACTTATATTATTACATTAATATGTTTTGTTTCTTCAACAAGGAAAACATGATAAACAACATATTAAAATATGCATGTAGTTTTGGAGTGTCTAGATCTGTAGAAAAGTAGAACAGCATTTAAACAGTTGTGCTAGTTGTGCTAATATGTTTCAGATCCTGGGTCTCCCATTAGTGCAGTTTACACCTTATTGATTACTTTTTTGGCAAGGTTGTCATGAGTCAGCAGTGCTTATAATCACGCATATGCAACCCTTTGTTTGGCTGGGGTGCAGATCTACAGTCTTGATTAGAACTGATGCAGCACCAAACTGTTAACACAGGCTGGAGTTCAAGAAGTCTGTAATCTGTGTACATCTCAGTGTGAAAGATTCATGACATTTATTGTGTGTGTGTGTGTGTGGGGGGGGATTTAGAGTGATCGCCCTCTTTTAATCTCCAAAGGAACATTTGCTTGTAAAAAGAAAAAAAATAACAATTTTACCTTATAAATAAATTTGAACAAAAATCTCATGTGCTCAGATGATATAACTGTGCAGACTGATCCATTGTTTGTTCTAGCTGTAAAAGTTGCCATTGAGAGCTGTTACTTTGCAGTGCCAGAAGCCATCAACCATAGGGAATGCATTTAAGGGGCTGCATTACTTGAATAGGATCAAGTAGTGCAAATGAGCCCTTCCTTATATGTAGACAATAGGTGAGGTGAAAGGCAGAATGTACTATATGTATATGGGTGTTTCTACACATGCTTGGCATTTTTCCTGTAAAGTGCAATATTCTTTGCTACTATGTATGTAAGAACATAAGAAAGTTTACAGACAAGAGGATGTCATTTAGACCATCTTGCTTGTTTGGTTGTTAGTAGCTTATTGATCCCAGAATCTCATGAAGGATCTTGAAGGATCCCAGGGTGTCAGCTTCAACAACATTACTGGGGAGTTGGTTCCAGATTCCCACGATTCTCTGTGTAAAAAAGTGCCTCCTGTTTTCTGTTCTGAATGCCCCTTTAACTAATCTCCATTTGTGACTCCTGGTGCTTGTTTCTTTTTTCTGGTTGAAAAAGTCCCCTGCGTCGACATTGTCAATACCTTTTAGAATTTTGAATGCTTGAATCAGATTGCCGCGTAGTCTTCTTTGTTTCAAGACTGAATAGGTTCAATTATTTTTAGCCTGTCTGCATATAACATGCCTTTTAAACCCGGAATAATTCTGGTCGCTCTTCTTTGCACTCTTTCTAGGCAGCAATATCCTTTTTGTAGCGAGGTGACCGGAACTGAACACAGTATTCTAGATGAGGTCTTTCTAATGAATTGTAAAGTTTTAACATTACTCCCCTTGATTTATATTCAACACTTTCCATTATATATCCAAGCATCTTGTTGGCCTTTTTTATAGCTTCCCCACATTGTCTAGATGAAGACATTTCTGAGTCAACATAAACTCCTAGGTCTTTTTCATAGATTCCTTCTTCAATTTCAGTATCTCCCATATGGTATTTATAATGCACATTTTTATTGCATGTGTGCAGTACCTTACACTTTTCTCTATTAAATGTAATTTGCCATGTGTCTGCCCAGTTATGAATGCTGTCTAGATAATTTTGGATGACCTTTGCTGCTGCATCAGTGTTTGCCACTCCTCCCATTTTTGTGTCTCATTTTGTGTCTCATTATTTTTGTGTCTCATGCTGTTGTTATCCAGATGGGTTACTTGTATTACAGATTTCCTTGGAAGTACAAGACACCTAATCAGACTGAACACATTCTGTTTTGGGGGTTTGTCTGTTTTTATGAACCTACATTTCAGTTTCTAACTATCATGCACAACACATTGAATATGGTGTTAGACAGTAAGTAATGATAAAAGCATTATACTAACACAAATCTAAGTAGCACTGCATCAGAGTCCTGCCATAAAAGTGGTGTTGTGTTACCTCAACGCCCACCCACCACCCTTCAATTAAGGACCTCCTCCTTTTTAAGATGCACTAAGATCCCAATGTGATATGTATCTCCAGATGCAGGTCACAATACAATGGGTATTCCACTAATCCAAACCTTTTGGAACCAGACTCTTCAGGACTGTTCAGATTGGTTATGAGACAGGAGTGCTGATCATAATCAGTACCACCCTTAAAATGCCTTGTCTAGTATTTGTTTAATGGTTTTGATAACCTCTCAATTTATATTTAATCAAAAACATTAATACACTCTTAGAGTTTTTTTCTGTAAAGTAACTTTCAAATAATGACCTTTGCAGTACTATACATGTGCCATAGCAAAGGAAAGATTTGGGTTGTCATTTGCAGTAACATTTAAAATGAATCTATGCTATCAACATGCATTTCATTGCGATAGCGTGGTTTGGTTTATAGATCAATTCAGACTACATGGGTCTGGATTAGTGAGAGTCTGCTGTTATCATCCAGATGGGTTACTTGTACTTTACTTGTAATCTGATGATTAATGAAGTTGACTATTTTGTTAAAAGATTAAACTTAAATATGGTAATGTGTACAATGCTCCACAAGTATCTGTGTAGTTGGTCACACTACTGTCCCTAAGCAACATATCATTTTTCATACTCTCCTTTCCTTTATATATATATATATATATATATATACACTTCTGCTTTTGTACAATGTTTCTCCACATTTCCAATTGTATAATTGACTCAAATAGTATAAAGAAAAAAAAATGAATAAGAAGTATTCGTTTTTGTATTGCTTTACTTCTGCAAATCATTTGAAAATGTTTCTTGAGATAGTAATATTGTTACTCTAAGAAGTTGTATACATAAAAGCCGTGATTAGATTGGATCTGAATTTCTTGGTTGCATGTACCATACAAAACTATGCATGCGGTGAGGAACAGATTGTGTTGAAGATCTGATGAACATTGTGAAAACTTGTTTTATCTGTGATGACTTGAAACCCACAGACAAAAAAAAAAAATATGATATGATTAGACAGTTAGGGCTAGCACGTACAAAGGAGTATCTGCCAATTGTTCAGTGGGAAGGTAAAGAACAAGAACAATTATTTCTGAAGGCAGCTTGTCTCCTTGCTGGGGTGGAAGGCTAATTCTGTTACCAGGCTGAGTAACCATTTGTAACGGCTGTGCTACACACGTAACGCTTTCATACAATTTTATTAAATTATAAATCATTCATCCCAGTTAGGTATTTATTGAAATTCCAGTGTATATTTTCATTTGTACAGATGTCAACTAACTACAGCAGAATTCAAACTTCTTTTAATGTTTATAATAATTCCAGAGAAAGATCTTGCTTCGCTTCACAGTTCTCACACCCAACCTGCACAGGATGGCACCTCTTACACAATGATGTAAGCAACACCCTACGCACAACATATACAATTATAGTACTTTTTTTTCAGTAAAATTATTACTATGGATTTAAAGAAAACAGGATTTTATGTTCCTTTCTCTTCTTAAAATGGTGCTCTACTGCAAAAAAAAACCAACCCTTATTTTAGTAGCTTTTGTCTCACTATTCCCAGTCACTGTTTAGTTGAAGTTATCATTTTATATATTTATATTAGGGATCAAAGAATGGAGTCAAACCCACTATTCTCCCTGGTTTATGGCAGTCTGCATATCATATTTTATGTCCTCCCTTAGCTCCACTGGTACAGAGAAGAGTGAGATTGTTACTCTTATGTTATGCTCACTCATATTGAGCATCAGGTCTGAACCTAGAAATCACATTTCACTGCATGTCCACATACTGTGCACATGATAAAAGGATTATGCAACTGTCCTGCTTAATAGGTTTTTTGTTAACTGACAGACTAGGGTTGTTGGCTGACAACATTTTTCTTGGTTGGCAGGTGCTTCTATCCAGTATTACAAATTACTGACATTTTCATATGGACCCTTCTGAAGAACATACGGAACAGTACTTTCCTGCAAATTTCCAGACAGAATAGTGGGAGATGCACTACAACAACACCCTATTGCCAGTTCTGTGGCAGTTTTTTATCCAACCCTTGCATGTTGTGGTTTAAGTTTAATGGATTCCATTGTAATTTGCATTTTTGTAAAAAAAAGCCCTTGCCTTTCAATTATTCAGTGAGGTGCTACTTTCACTAGTTTATGAAGGATTGACGGCTTTCCATTTCTGAATTATAAAAAAAAAAACAATACATTAGTGCTGCAGGTGGTCCTTGTCTATTTACTACCTCTTATTGTGTGCAAACCCATCCTTGAGAATTTCCACAGCAGTTTGATGCATTTCTGTCAAGACCGTTGTGCAATGACTTTATGAGCCCATATATATCCTGGGCTGGGATGGGGGCTGATGGTGTGGCCAGCAGCATGAATTGTGCTGAAGGCGCTGATGTTTATCTCACTGTACTCTGGAGTTTGATAAGAGATATCGCTCAACTTCAACACCTGCATTCAGAAATCCAAATAAAACAGTGCTGTACATCAGCGAGGGGATTTCACAGATTCTGTACTGGCCACCCTATGGTAAGATGTTGCTAATTGATTAACCTTCAAAACCAATCTTAATTGCTTTCCCTATTGTTGCAATGAAATTTTAATTTCTCATACATTTCCTTCAGTTTGAAAAGCCTCAGAAAGTATAGAGCAGATCAGGCCTTGTTGCTATAATGTTTAATTATTGCTGAATTCACTGTCATTACTGGAATACCTGCCTCATGATGAGAAAGGGTGGTTTCAATTGTCAGTCTCTACTTCAGAAAGGCCCAGAACTAAATTGCAGAGGATATCCAGATTCATTGTACCATACCAGACTGCAGCCAGTGTAACATCCTTTATCCTTAATAAACACTAAAATCACAAACACCAAAAAGTAAGAAAAAAAGACCATAAAACAAATATTTGGAAAGCTTCTTTGTGAGCGGTCTGTCTGCACATATACTGGCACCAGGCCTGGACTGGCCATCTGGCAGCTCTGGCAAATGCCAGAGGGACCGGTGCTTTAGTGGACCAGTGATCATGAGGAAAAAAAAAAAAAAGGACATGTAATTTTCTTTTTTTTTGCTTTTGTGTAGAAAGCTTAATCAAATAGAAAAGACTTAAAATGACTTACTATATTAAGAACACAACTAAAAACATGTAATTAAATACAAATTGAGGGGACTTCCCTCTCAGCAACTTTATTTAAAAAAGACAGCGATACACACACACTCATGAGTAGCTTCTCCCTAATCCTGAGCCAATCAGTGCAGAATGTTGGGTCATCAAAAAAAAGCAAAGACATCAAAATGAGTAGGTCTGCACTCCCGTTAGAAAGATGGATAAATCAAATAAATGAAAAGTCGGAGCGGAGAACATTTTGGGGAAAAAGCAGAAGATTCTAGAAGCTGAAGCATAAAAATGTGTTAAAATAACTGATTTGTTTAGTCATCCCGGCCCTTCTCAATCATCGTCATCAACTTCAACTTGGAAATCATGATCGTGGTGCGAATGAAATGTTAGTAAATTATATTCCTCATCCTGTGGCAGATATTCTTGATCCTGTGGCAGCTATTCCTGTTATTGAGCAACAATTTGCAGAATTAGGTGTTTTAGCATCTAATGCGAGTTCCGATCTCAAGGAGAGCCAGCATTAAGCTGATCCATGGGTATTCTTTTTCATAGGTCCTCCTAGTTGCCAATTAGATTTTTTTTGTTGTTTTTTTTTTCTCCCCAATTTAATAGTGTCCAATTATTTTTTGTTTAGCTCAGCTCACCGCTGCCACCCCTGAGCTGACTCGGGAGTGGCGAAGGCGAACACACTCTGTCCTCCAAAGCATGTGCTGTCAGCTGACTGCTTTTTTTCACACTGCGGACTCACCATGCAGCTACAGCGTCAGAGGACAACGCAGCTCTGAGCAGCTTACAGGCAAGGCCGCAGGTGCTCAGCCAGACTACAGGAGGAGCTGGTGCACAGTGAGCTGTGAACACCCTGGCCAACCTAACCCTCCCTTCTTAAACCCTCTGTTCTTAAAAATTGTGTCAGATAAGTGGCTTATGAACAGTAAGTACAGAAGTTTCTTATTATGTGTATTATTTAAGTTAAAGCTGCCAATTGTCCTAGGAAAATATAAATCAAATTCTGTTTTTACGTAGCATGTGCCTGCAAACTGTACTGTACTACTGTATTACTGAGGGTTAAATATTAATTTAGCTGATTGAAGTGTTTCATATGCAATATTAAGCAGTGTATATATTTTTTTTAATTTAGTCGTTGCCAATTATTTTAATTATTTTCTCCCAATTTGGAATGGCCAATTATTTTTAGGCTCAGCTCACCGCTACCACCCCTGCGCTGACTCGGGAGGTGCGAAGATGAACACACGCTGTCCTCCGAAGCGTGTGCCGTCAGCCGACCGCTTTTTTTCACACTGCGGACTCACCATGCAGCCACCCAAGAGCTACAGCGTCGGAGGACAACGCAGCTCTCAGGCAGCTTACAGGCAAGCCCGCAGGCGTCCGACCAGACTAAGGGGTCGCTGGTGCGCGGTGAGCCGAGGACACCCTAGCTGACCTAACCCTCCCTCCCCCTGGGTGGCGCTCGGCCAATTGAGTGCTGCCCCCGGAAGCTCCCGTCCTCGGTCGGCAAAGGAATAGCCTGGACTCGAACTTGTGACGTCCAGACTGTAAAGCGCATCCTGCACTCCACGCGGAGCGCCTTTACTGGATGCGCCACTCAGGAGCCCCGTCAGGGCCGATTTTTAGTCCCAGTCTGTCACTGACTGGTACTGAATCCTTGGTAAAGATTTGAAATTGTTATTTGGGATACTTTGGAAACAAATAGCTATTTCATATTTGAAAATTAAAAATGTCTGTCTTTTAAACCCTAAACTGTACACTGCACCTCATTGAAGGCTGTCTAAATGAAAAGATGAATAAGCTGTGGAGAAAACCAAATAACATAAACTTGTTCTCAATATGTTTTTAATACAGAAAACAGGTGGAAGTGTACTTGAGAGATGTTTGGAAATGAAAGATAATATGATGACTGTTTAATTTATGTTCTGCCACTAGAAACATTGTTTCAATTGTTTGTATATATCCAACTTTAATAGATATACTCATAATGAAAATAAATATAATTTAAGAGTAAAAGTAAAATATGGAACTGGTATAATTACTTCACGTTTTTAACCTTGACTTGCTAATATAAGTGACACCTTATCATTACAGCACAGTTGAAATGGAGCCCAATGTCATTTAAATATCTTATGTTGCTGTGTCAGTTGTTTTAGTTGTTTAAGGTTAGTGCGTTTCCTCTACTTTGGTGAATTCATTGTTTTAAGGTTTGGGTTCATGTAACGAGAAGCCCAGCAGGCTGCCTATAAGCAATCCATCACAAGCATACTTCAAA
Source organism: Acipenser ruthenus (assembly GCF_902713425.1). Classification (NCBI taxonomy): domain Eukaryota; kingdom Metazoa; phylum Chordata; class Actinopteri; order Acipenseriformes; family Acipenseridae; genus Acipenser; species Acipenser ruthenus. Next base: position 76,505,907 of record NC_081190.1, read on the forward strand.
AGAGAGAAACTTATTGTGACAAAACCTACAAGCATTAACTGTCTGAATCTGTAGCTTGTCCAAGAAAACTCGATACCACAAGTAAAAAAGATAGCAAAATTCCTTCAAAGAGTTCATTTAATTTGAGATTTAGTTCTGTTTATTCATTTACTTATTTAGAAAATGCTTTCCATTTAAAAAAAAAAAGTTCACTTGTTGAAGTAGGCCAGACAATGTAAAATAACTAACACCATTTTATAACTGGATGTAAAGCTACAATGATAACTGTTGTGTAGTCTATGCCACTTTGAACAGGTACTATCTGTTGAGGATAAAGCTAATCAAAGACCCCTTATTTAATGAATACAATATATAAGGAAGGCATATCTTAGAGGAATATATTTATTGCAATAAATTGCATTTAGTAGTATCTAGTGTTTTTTATTTATATTATTATTATTATTTGTTTATTTAGCAGACGCCTTTATCCAAGGCGACTTACAGAGACTATATATTGGAATACATCATTATTTTGTCATTTATATATTTGAATAAACTTAAAATGCCTGTCCTGACAGGTTGTTTTATGATTGTGGAGTCTGTTTTGTAATTGTGGAGTCACTTATGTCAGGTTGTATTTATGGGACTTAGTGAACAAAAGATAACTAAAAAGAAAGTTTACTCTGTGTGAGTAAAAAGGTTTACATTTTTACCAATATAACCTTAAGTTGACCCACATAGAAAGAATGTAGCTACAATATGTATTCATTCATTAGAATGTTTATAGTAGTGGGTTTAAAAAAAAAAAAAGACTTGCATTCTGTCAATTGCTGATATGCAGCTGATAACATTGTATTATTAGCCAAATTAATTTCATTACATAATGCTACTACTGTAGGTTCCATTATCTCTTAGGATTTAAAAGCAGCCATTATTATGTCATTATTTAAATCCAAGGTAAAGTAGTTCTTAAGTAGTAATTTATAAAAAATAAAAAACCTTCATATTTAATATCTTTTTTTTTTCAAAAAGACAATATATATATATATATATATATATATATATATATATATATATATATATATATATATATATATATACACTGAACAATACCACAAGATTTAAAAATGAAAGATGCCCTTATCAATTTGGTTAACCCTTTCAACACTACTCATTATAACAGCTGACCACCATTGTAGTCTAGGAAACACCTATGCCACTATGCCACCAAACAAACAGAAAATCAGCAATACTGCCGTGAGATTTAATGTGCTGCAAGATTTAATGTGTTCGTTATGTGCGCGCAAAATGCTCAGGGGTGCAAATTTAGGGTAGGCCTACCTCATATAGCGCCAGAAACATTAAATTCTGGTGCCAGTAGTGTTTTTTAAATGTGTTTTCTATTCCTTAACAACCGTAGATGATAATAGTTTCTCATTGGGTCTGGATTACTCACATGACCGACCCACACAGGCCGATGGTGTTGTTGGGGGTGTGGGGGGTGGGTGTGGCTTCTCCACATGTGTTGGTCCCCTGTCAGGAAGGGGCAGAAGGGAATGATCAGGGGTCGCAGACTCAGCCTGCACCGGATCTCTTCCCCAATAGGGAGCCAGCCTGTCTCGGCGCAGGACCATCTTGCGCCCTCCAGGTGGCAGCTGCACCCGGTAAACCACTTCTCCAAGCCACTCCAGGACCTGGCACTGGCTGTCTAGCTTGGTGCAACCACCTTGCTTTTTCTTAGGGCTAAAGACCCATACCAGCTCTCCAGCGTTGAAGTGGCGCCCTCGAGTCCTGGTCGCAGTTCTTCTTCTCTGAGCGTAGGATGGGCCCAAGACATCCACGACGACCTTCTCCATGGATCCGCTGACCTGGTACTGCTGGAGGTGGGTGTGCTACCGGCACAGGGGTCCTTTTCGAGCAGCACAGGTGTTGCAGCGCCGTCAGTAGTCATTTACGTCCCACCTGCACTTCCCCCAGTAGAAGGACCGGCGGAGCTACGCTGGCCCCTTGGCATTTCCCTGCGGTTGTTGTGTCAGGTGTGGCGGTGCAGCCTCCGCTGCAGGACAGTGGCGCTGTAGGTGGCAGCCGCAAGTGTGGCTCAGGCACCCGGGCAGGCTGGGTGATCGCTGCCCTTATGAGGATGATCAGCTCTGTAGGCCAGGTGGGGGTGATGGTGCCGTCCAGGGCTTCCTCTTCACTGTGTTGGGTTGTGCAAGTTCTGGGTGGTGTGTGGTTGGGCCACCTCTTCTGCCAACTCTGTACCCCCTCAGAGGCCTGGTCACGCTCCCCCTCCTCGAGCATGGCCTCAACTCGTTGTGTGTGAGCCACGACGAGCTTTAGGGAGGTTGGGGCAGCGAGCTGGACCAGGTACCTGATGTCAGCCGCCAGTATACCCAGTTTCTCTCCTGGGCCTCGGGTTCGGTTAGCCAGGCATAGGCGCAGGCCAACTGCAGGCTTCACTCTCCAGAAGCGGCGCTCTAGGACTGTGGCTAGCGCCTCATACTGGACCATCTCGTCCTGGCCCAGGTCCAACATAACCTGCAGCGCTTCCCCCTCCAATGCTGCTGCCAGCTGTCCAGCCTTCTCGTTAGGCCCCCAGCCATTAGTGAGCATTGCCATTCTGAACTTGGCGTGGCAAGCCTCCCACAGGGATTTCCCATCATAGCGTCCTGCTTTCACCGTCTGCCTGCTCATTCTCTCTGCTCATTCTCTCTCACGCGATCGGCACGGGTGTGATTACATGGGCAGATCCAGGGGGGTTCCTGGGGGTCCGGAACCCCCCCGCCCCACTTTGTTAAAAATGTCAAAATATAAACTTGTATGTTTCGTATCAGGTATCCCCCTCTTCGGACAGTCTTGACCTCCCCCTTCATGAAAGTCTGGATCCGCCCCTGGATTAGATATGGGGTACATTTTGTTAAAAATATTTACTGTAACACAAAACACTAAAAACTAATTGAGGGGGAGGGGGTTTGATAATTTAGCACCAATAGGCTCTCTGGTGCTAAACTTTCAAAACAGTTTAGCAACAGTTTTCTAAATGATTTGCACCCCTGACACTGTAGCTGCAGCTCATCATGTCGGCATCTCACAAGTAAAAACGCTGCAGTACATGCATGAAAACAGATGAGCTGACAGATCAATCCAGTGACGGATGCTTTTGGTGAGCGCAACTTTTCAAGGCTGAAATTGATCAAGACAAATTTGCACTCAACGAGGACTCAAAAAAGATTGTCAGATTTGGCCATACTGTCAAATGAGAGCGAAGTAGCCAAGAATTTTGAATACTCAGATTTGATAAAGGACTTCGGCTGCCGCTAAAGCTAGGAAAATATCTTTGTAATTTATGTTCTTACATAATTTAGAACGTAAAATGAAAAAAAGGATTTGATAATGCCCAGGGGTTCACTTGTTTTTGTAGAAAGTGACATTTGTTATTATTATTATTTATTTATTTCTGCCTGATTATTCTCCCCACCGACCTGTCAGAACCCATTATAGTCGAACATTACAGAATTTTTCAATAGGCCTTTTGAGGCCTGGCCATTTTAGAAACAAATAGGTGATATGTTTGAAGTAGACTGGAATTTGTGAATTTATGTATTATATAAAACGATAAAGTCTAACAAACTAACTGAAACAAGTATTCATTAACATTTTAATATAATTAATAGTATTTACTTTATCTTAACGTTAGTATATGTAGGTACATATGATTACATGATATACTAACTAAGATACTGTAGCATTCATTTGATGTTCTGGACCCCACACTTCATCACCTCATGGCCCGCACAGCCTAAGGCTGGCCCTGCCTGTACCCTAGGATTCAATTTCATTTAGGATGCTGTTTTCCTCAACTTTGAATAAATACCAGATTATAAAAACTATAATGCTAACTGTGTGCAGTTATTTTTAATACTAACACTGCAAATCTTTTATAAGGGTTTGTGGCAATGTGCCCCGTCCCTGTGTGCATTTGTGTGTTGTATGTTGCGTGTGTTAATGTTGGTGTATAGAGATGGCTGCACGGGATTGTGGCAAAGTGGTAATGACGTGCAGGTGAGTGCAGTGCAGAAGAATCACACAGACAGACGTTGGTACAGGTGCAAGGGTGTTTATTTATTTTTGTAAATGTCCAGAGCCTCAAGGCAAAACCTGTAAATGATAATAGTGCTGGAAGTGATACAGCGGCGTGTATCACTTCTAATTTATAATCCCGCGGGTTTGACCCGCAACCCCAAAGTCCCGTTCCGACACCCACACTAAACACGAACACAAAAGACAGTGCGTGATTCAAGTGCTAAAAGGTGCAAACACAAAGACAGTTGGTAGTGAAAGGTGAGTGGTGAAGTCCGGGTTTTTCGCTGGCCTGCGGCTGCAGCTCCGGATCGTGCTCAGTAATCCTCTGTGACAAATAACACACAAGACACACAGTGTTAATACACAGACACAGAACACTCACGGTTTCCTCACAGTACGGGCTCCTTCTCGGTTATTTAACTTAACCATATGCAAAGGAACAGATCACTCAAGCCATGCCCCCTATTTATACCCTCGCCCATGACCCCGAGGTTAACGAGCGCATCCGCTCCTCCAGTCCTCGGATGCCACGCTGCTTACCGTCTGGGTCACTGAGCTCGGGTGCCATGGCTCCGCCCCCTTCCGAACTGACCGACTTCCATCTACCCTACGGAATAAATTGTCGTGCCATTTCATTAAGGGTACTCTGTTCCTCGTATACCGTGCTCTCACAGGTCGAGAGGGAGATCTAACACTAAGACTCATTCGATCTCTGTCACAGGGATATAAATGGGTGTGTGCAGCACGAGTTATTTAAGATATAGAATTGTATTTAGGCACGAGGATGGCACATCACTTCACGTGCATTTAAAGTATTTAATATGTGAGCACGAGGTTGCACATAATTAATTCACGTGCTGGGATTCAAGTGAATAATTAATTGGTAATTTAATCCCGGCACAACAGTATTAATAGATGCACGTTTTACTCACTCGGGGTGGTGTGTTCGGTGAGTGGAGAACGGATGTGGAGAGGAGGTAAAAAGAATAAAAAGAATAATAATAATAAGAAGAAGAAGAAGTGTTTAAACTCACCGTGTTTGTGTGTCTGTCCGTCCACCGTTTGTTAATGTTAGTCCGTTTTGTTTGTCTATTTATTTTGGCGTAAAGTGCTGTGTCCTGTCTTCTGTTTTGTTCAACCTTTTTTTATTTATTTGTTTATTAAAATACTGTGCGCTGCCATTTGCGTTTTCATTTTCAACCCCAGTACTGTCTGTCTCTGTGTATTCCTTTCTGGTCTGAAGTCAGTCACAAAGCCACCCTGTGACAGGGTTGTTTTTGTTGTTTGGTAGTTTTAAAAAAAGTGCTCAAAGCTTTAAATCATGAGTTACTGTATATTTAAAATAAAACTTCAACAGCAATGAAGCAAAGTTGAATACCAAGCTTGATTTACTTCATTAAAATGGCTTAAAAAACAACAAAAAAAACAACAACTTTTTAATACGCTTTTTGTATATGGACAGTTAGCCTATCTAGGTACTTAATATACCTCCTGATTTAGGTTTGTAGCTTTTTTGCTTCAAAATACTTTTTTTTAAAGACAGTATTACATAATATGCTAACAACTTTGCGCTTGTTGAAAAACTTGTCCAAACATAGCATTAAAATATAACAAAGCAATAATTGTGCTATGGACTTGATGAAGTAATTGCAGGTTTTCCTGGGGCTGAACATGTCTTGTATTCCCATAGCTGGCCCCACGTGGAGCAAAAGTAGTAGATCTGTTTTGTGATTTGGTTTAATTCCATAGCTCCAAGGGTCCTTATTCTCAGCATGAGATTATTGCAACAAGGCGCTTTTTTGCACCATCATGCTTTACAAATCCATTCAGACTCAGGGAAACATTTAGTACTTAAGCTGCAGGTTTTGAAAGTCAATCGTGTAGAAAATCGAACATTCAGTGTGTGCTCAAACGATACTGCGACCACAATAGACCAGCCAAAGAGCACACTGAGGTGGAATGAATGTGAGTGTGGGGGAGTAGCATTGTTATTTGAATTTCATTTTCAAATACTAACATTGGAAATGTATTTCTCAGATTTCCAGCCTTTCGAAGCCCTTACAATAGGTTTATTGACTGTGGGACTGATAGCTGCTTCAAAGATCACTGCATTGCAAAGTGGCAGTTAGTAATTAACATCCCGTTGTTCAAAGGGTTCAGAGGTATACTATTAGCATCCAAGGATGTGGGAAGGGGTCATTTGAATATAGAACTGAGAAATACTTGGGTTTTGTTTATTTATACATTAATTGGTCAATTGTAATACAATGTAATTGAACAGAAGTTAACCTTTAATGTTATTTCTATATCTGTTCTAGAAAACGAGGTTACTCATGCTGTTTCTCCTGCTTCTCAATTGGTTGATGGGATCGTTTTTCAAGGGCTAAGATCGTTATAGTGGCATCTTCATTAACAATAACTGTTTATTTTTATTTTTTTGGTTCATTGTGTAACATACAAATTTAGTTCTTGTTGGCACCACAGCAAAGTTGGCACATTGTGTAAGGTGTCCAGGATACAGGATAACAAAGCAAGATACTTTAAATTGTATTTTTATAGTTAGCTTAAGATCATTTTTCCATTCATCATAACAAAGTACAAGGTGGTGGTAATACAATATGGTACGACTATAACCACATGGAATAGAATGCAATGTATAATTAATTGACATACTAAACCTTACTGATTGTCTCAGCCAATCAGTTTCCAAGTAGAGTGTTAATTATCTATTTGTTATTATCCACATAACTGTAATGACCACTTGGCAGCTATTAATGCTCAAATTACTGTGTAAGGAGATACTGGAATTCAATATCAACTTATATTACTCTATATGAGATAACAGAGTAACATTTGAGTTCCTGCTCCTCCATTTTAAACCAATGCATTCATTATCACCATTTTAAACTATGCTGTGATACTAAAAAAACATACGCAACTTTCATTTTATGTTAAACGGTAAGACTGTGCAAGTACTTAGATTTATTTCCCTTCAGATATTTTTGGTATTAAATAAAATTGACAAGAAAAGCTGCCTTATTCTTGTTTGCCTGAATTTGGTAGAATTGAGCACCAATTAATATCTAATAACTTTTTTTCTGCCAGACTTCCAAGTGGTAACATAAAGTGATACAAAACAATATACACAATCAAGAAGGGAAAAAATGACTTTATAACAAACTGATAACTGATAAGGCAAGTGACTGCACGTGAAAATAGGAGTGTTTTTTGCTTGATCCTGACAGGTTCTCTATTAAATCACACCGTCAGATTGTTATTGATTGGTATTCAGTAAGTGTGTAAACAATGACAAACAAGATAACAATTTGTAAATAACAAGTTTACCATGAATTTACTTATATCTAATTAATACCTAACAACTTAAATAAAGCATGTTAAAGAGAATTGCTCAGATTTTCTGAGTATTTGCACAGTCCCACTAAACAGAAGTATTTTAGTTTCTTATCATATCCCTTCTGTTTTGTAGTGAAGTTATTAGGCACATAAGTTTTAAAAAACAGTTCAAAATTAGCTTAAATAAATTGTATGTGAATAAAAGAGCATCTACCGTGTATTTATTTTAACAAGCTTAATAAGTCTAAATGTTTCTTGCTTATACTAGAATACAGCATGCTTAGAACATCAGAAAACAGATCAACCCTAATACCCAAGAATTTCCTTTGAGCATGTCCAGCTACTAAAGCTAATAATATTTTTTAGAACACCTGCATGATATTTGTTGGTTTATTTCACTTTAACAGAATATACAAGGCAGTTACATATTTAATTTACTTGGATGTCTTAGTTTGTTGACATTAGGGATACAAGTAAGACCACCTGTACAAGATGCTTTAGCGGCTTAGTCAACCCTGTGCAGAACTGCTCGTCGAGAGAAAAGCTTTGTAAATCAAAAACACTTCAAAATATTTGATCTGTGATTGCAGACAATAAAATGAGAAAAACGAAATTAAGAGAAATCATGTTTTTATTGTCAGCATAAAAAACTACTTAAGATTCATTTGATCAGACAGAAGCACGTAAAAGTTTGACTCAAATAATTTTACGTGGCACAATACACAGAGACAGGCTTAACCTAATTATTTGGAAAAAAAAAGTAAACTGTTATTGCAATGAACATATGTTTGTCTAAAGGATGCAGTATTTTTTTGAAAAGCACAGGCTTGCATATTGGTCTCACAAGAAACCTGTTTAGATGTATGCGTTATTTAACCAGGAGATTTACCTAATTTCAAAGGGGGTTGCACAAGGTGGCAAGAACAGTCGTAGCAAAGTGTGATGAAATAAATAAATAAAGCATTTAGCAAACTGTCTAGTATTAGTACCCAGAAAATGAAAGGGTCCAGAAAGTGAATGCTGTCTGACATGTGTTGAATACTTTTGCACATAATTTATTCATTAGTAATCATCTTACTAGTCAACTTCTTTATTTGCTCTGTAGTTTTGCTTTTTGTGAATGTATACCTGAAACACTCAGCCTAACTATTAGCGTAAAACTACTACCCTTCCCACACTACCTAAATATGTGTTGAAAACGTGATTGTGAATGAAGTGAATGGCAATCATGGTTTTTATATGTGCTGATCACCACTATTTAGATAGTGTGTATTAGGTATAAACAAACTTAGATTAATTAAGGATTAATTAGTTTTACTTTGTGTTAAATATTTAAAAATACATCTAAACTTACTAAATGAATGAATAAATGAATGAATGAATGGGATCCTGGGACCCCTGGGATCCTTCAAGAAGCTGCTTGATGAGATTCTAGGATCAATAAGCTACTAACAACCAAACGAGCAAGATGGGCTGAATGGCCTCCTCCCGTTTGTAAACTTTCTTATGTTCTTATGTTCTTATGAATGAATGAATGAATGACTGACTGGATATGGATATTGCTAATATGTAGCTACATGAATGGCAGCATATACTGTAATAAATTCTAAGCTTAGTTAACAATGCTTGCTATAACAGCTATACATTATGTATTATACTCACTTGATACTAAAGATATGCCAAAGGTATTTCTACAATTGAATACAATTGTAAATTGTAACAAACAGCAGGACTATATTGCAGCATTGTTGAAGATGATATGTAAAAAGTAACTGTAGGGATTTACTGTAATATATCAGTTGTACAATCAGTAACCTTAGATGAAGTTAATTAGCAGTAGTGCCATCCCTTCTTTACTCTTGTTGGGGTTCAGTGTATTTTACTTATCTTAGCTACTAATACCGCCAAACAAGAGAAACTCACATACAGAAACAGTTACAAGGCTATTATATATAACACAGATGTGCACCACTTCAACTCTAACAAGGTTAAGGTGGTTAATGCGAGATTGGATTAAACAAAAGCCAAATAGTCTTACAGTAAGAAAGCCTAGAACACCCATGTGGTGCTTTTTTGTCTGTTTAGTATAAGTGGTTTTCTAAGGCTAATGAACATTGTAGGTTTGGTGTAATTTGGTGACTGGTCTTTAACTGTCCCGTTACCTCAACTCGATCATACCAGCTGGCATATTTTTGGCAGTCAAAAGCCATAAAATCTTCCTCTCTTTAATCATTAGTATACTGAAGGGTTCTAAAGAGTAATCCTCTGCAAACACAGAATCTGGGTATAGAAGTTGTTTGAAGTACTGGTTGAAGTATTTAAAAGAACATGTAGTTAAGAACACTTGTAAGACATTGTGAAACAGTTTAAGGTTCAAGGAGCAATTCATTAAAAAAGAAAGAATGAAATGAAAAAGCAAAATAAGAAGTGATCCTGTGTTTGGTAATATGAAGAAAACCAAGTCCTTTATGTTCTGATGTCATTAACATGATTTCCATTTTTACCTGGAGTTTAACACAGAAATAGCAATTCATCTTGTTTTCCAATGCCTTTCCATGCTTTTCTGTGATTTACCATGATTTCGTCGTGCTTCACTTGGTTTTACTACACTTTGCTGTGCTTTTACCATGGTACTGTATACCCTTGTAAAAAAAAAAAAGAATGACTAAACATAAGTATGTACTTGGTCTGTTGTTTAGACAAGACAATTAAAACAGCATTTCCTCATCACTGAAGAAAAGGAAACTCATTTTAATGCCATTTACATTTGCTGTAGAAATATGTGTATGCCTGGAGTAGTGTTACATTTCTTTAGTAGGTTAATTAAGTAGGCGTTCTCTGCATCCTTCTTACTGATGGAAAAAGAAGCATGTGTGCCGATCATGTTTCCCTGCCTTACACCCTCAAAACAAATGTTTTAATCATACAATAACGCCACTGTTCTTACTTATCGTGTTGTGAACAAATTGGCAGTACAGTGCCCTGGCTTAGTTCTTCCTGTCCGTGAATGAAATGTGCAGTAGACACATTCTCTCTTATTGTAACAGAAGTAACAACGACATACAAACCTTATATATATATATATATATATATATATATATATATATATATATATATATATATATATATATATATATAAGGAATTTGGATCACTGTAGAAATTTGAATATACATAATATTAATAAAAATACATGCTTTTTTAACCTTTCGCTTTTTTACAATTCTGCCAGAGCTTGTTACATACATGTTCTTCATAACTTAACCAATGAAATACCAGGTAAACACTGATACTAATAAATTCCATTAAAAAGCTTGAATTACATATCACTGGTACACACAAAGTTATTGCACGGTGCAGTAGCGAATTGAATAGAAAGAACAAACACTGGGCTGTCTGGTCTTTGGGCTGAGTTGGCTTTAATCCTCCGTTGATGCCACAAAAACGTGATACTATTTATACATCAAGCTGACAGCTCTGGTGGATAAGGGTAACATCCTGCTTTAACATAGTATTATATTTTTTCAAATTTGGTGCTATGATTTTAGTGCTGATAACAGCAAAGGATTACTAAGGAGCTATGAATTGGGTGGCTTGAAGGTCATAGATGCCATGTAAAGGCAAACAAGCATGGCCATTCGTCAACTGCTTTCCTGTTACACCTTAGCACCAGGCAACTTTTTCTGTGAACACTCCACTCTGAACTTTTGAATACTGTCTCACTCTTGCCAGGAAGACAGAATATCGATGGGCCACCTCTGTTCCAGCTGTCAAACCAATCACCTCTATTAACACAACAAACGAAAGCAAAAATTGTTACCAAGCTATTGAACACTTAGAGTGATATCCAGCCTGTCTAGTCTATACAGTGCCCGTCACTTGCCGTGAAAGGTATTTAAACCAGCAACACATTTGAGCTAAGAAAGGGAAAAGTCTACCTACAGAATAGATGGAAATATCTTCATTTTTATTGTTTGTTTAATTCTGATGTATATTTGTTTTGACTAACAGTTGTTGGTGTTTAAATGAAGTGTTGCACCTTCGTGGGAGATCTCTGTATGAATTCCTTTATATAAATACATTTTTTAAAAAGATAGCTTTGCATAGAGTGTTTCAGCTGCAGGTAATGGGGGCTGTTATTCATGTGTTAACTGGCGCCACAGTCATTAGTACAACCCTTTTGCTAGTCATTATATATCGATGGAAAAATGTAACTATGTTGGACTTTACTGCGTACCAGCATCATTACTCAATGCCAGCATCATCTGGTGTCCATATTACTGAAATGCATTTGCTGTACTATTTGAAAAAAAATATATATATATATACAGTATATATATATTTTTTGGCAATGTCTCCTGCCTATTTCCCAGAAAGAAAAATCCTGCAGGATGAAGAGCTTTAAAACAATTATAAATCACTGTTACGGATTTGACAAAATTGCAATAAGACTTTTTCTGTGGACAGATGTCACATGGCACAACTCTAAAAAAAACAAATACAACAGTGTTTAATAGTAGTTAAAGACTACAGTATTTGTGATTGTGATTTATAATAAGTATACACATGTGTGAGTAGCGTGTCTCTTATTATAACAGAGATCAACTTGCCAAGTTTCACTTAGATTCGCCCAAACTGCACAAGATGACATTAATATAAAAAAACACCCTATACATAAGGTACTAACTTATATTATAAGTCACATTGCCATTGGAACTGATTAACAGCAACTACAAATAATTAGCTGAGAGTGTAGGTCTCGCACTGTCAACGACAAAGCACTCTAAATGTTTAAACGACAACAGGTTCTATGTAAACAAATGAAGTGTGTAAATATCAGGTTTTGGTCCGTTTTTTATTTAGATTTAATGACTTATAACAGGGTTATTTTCAAAGGAGAGCTGCTGTAGGATAGTGCTATGCTCCATTATTTTAAACCATTTTTCTTCACCTCTGTTTTTTCCATTGATTGATTATTTTCTAAAGCTGCACAAACACGGTGGGAATCAATCCGCTTTTTTAGTTCATTAGTTATTCTGACGCTTTATTTTAGGCGGAATTTATAATGAGCTAAGAATTTGTGTTTATTTTCCAGTGACCAGAGTGGTGGATAATTTAGACATGGGCAAGAATTACACTCTCAACTTGACTAAAGGGAGCAACTGAACACATATAAACATACGCTACATTAAAGGAATAATGCACGACAGGGCGTGTATTGTGCTTTTTTTAAAAACTGTGTAGCATTTATTATGCATTTCTCTGTATTTAAAGTATTATGGGTTTTCTTATTGTTACTGCATCTTGTAAAGCGCTTTGTGATGGTGGTCCACTATCACAAAAAATTGATTGATTGATTGATTCTCAGTACTGCAAAAATAACCCCAAAAACCCAATCAAATTAAATCGCTGTAAACAAGCTATGCGATACGTCATGCTTAGCAAATCGCACGCAATCCTCCCACACCAAGCCTGGAGCAGATGAATCCTCTCCCAACTCTTTGCGTTTCCCACAATTTTTGTCACATACACAACTCCATACATGCATTAACTCAAAATAACATAAAATCCTGTTTCACTATCACTACTGACCAAACAAAATGCCTCTATCCTACCGACTGCGCCAAATTATGTAACCCTTGGTTATATCAAAAATCCTACAGGCCAGGTCAGAAATTGTAAAATGCAAACACAGGTTTTATTTATTATTACAGAAAATTATAAAAACAGCGAACATACATGAATGTATAGTACTACTGGAAGCCGATCTTGAGCCAAGCAGAGTCAGTATAACAAACTGCATCTAATATAAAATTAACAAACCAGTGAATTGACATAACAAGGAAACAATAATAATAATAATCAAACAATCCAAAACAACACTTTAAGTGCTCAAAAATAAATAAAATAATTAAGTGACAAAACTAGTGGCAACCGCCCTCTTCTCATTTCAGAATATTTATACAATATTAAGTTTTAAAAGAGCAGAACCCCACTGAATCCTCCAGTCACAAGGTGAAACAGAAACGAACAAAACCAAAGAAAAAAAACTCCAGGAACCTTGTTACAGAAGCCTGTCCAGGTCACCTGTATCAGGTTTAAATAACCAAAAGGCTTCCCGCACTTCATTGTTGCCCCCTCACCCCCCCCCAATAAGCTGAAATGGATAGAACGGTAAGACTGTTTACCTGGCTACATTTGGTTAAAAACATTTTGCCTTTTTAAAGAATAAATTCATAAAAACTAAAATGGGCAGGCCAGACCACATCAGCATGATTTTGGAATTCGGCCCAATCAACATTGCCAGACAAAAGGAGGTTGAGGACGGAACTGCATTGTTTTCAATGAATTTGTAAGAAGTGGTCTGTGGATTTTGTCATAGTGGGTGAACAGATCAAGTATTACTCCAGTAAAAAATGTGTTCGTTTGAGCTGATGGGGTATTTTGCATGTGTTTATGAAACAGTTCACCATTTAAGGCCCTACTCGACTTCAGCAAACTCTGTGACTTGACTCGACTCGAGCTTGGCATGTCTTACTCCATGTGACTCGACTCGACTCGAGTACCAATTTTTGTGACTCGATTTCAACTCTGACATCTTGTATATAGATGTCATCCTGTGAACATAAGGCACAATTCTAAAACACACGACATATTAACTTTTTTTATAGTCAGCTGAGGATTGTTTGCAGACTGCAATGAATTAAATAAAGGTTTTGCTAATAGAAAAAAATGATAGTTGGATCTTTTTTTAACTTTTATAAAGCAGTATATACAGTGCCTTGCGAAAGTATTCGGCCCCCTTGAACTTTGCGACCTTTTGCCACATTTCAGGCTTCAAACATAAAGATATGAAACTGTAATTTTTTGTGAAGAATCAACAACAAGTGGGGCACAATCATGAAGTGGAACGAAATTTATTGGATATTTCAAACTTTTTTAACAAATAAAAAACTGAAAAATTGGGCGTGCAAAATTATTCAGCCCCTTTACTTTCAGTGCAGCAAACTCTCTCCAGAAGTTCAGTGAGGATCTCTGAATGATCCAATGTTGACCTAAATGACTAATGATGATAAATAGAATCCACCTGTGTGTAATCAAGTCTCCGTATAAATGCACCTGCACTGTGATAGTCTCAGAGGTCCGTTTAAAGCGCAGAGAGCATCATGAAGAACAAGGAACACACCAGGCAGGTCCGAGAAACTGTTGTGGAGAAGTTTAAAGCCGGATTTGGATACAAAAAGATTTCCCAAGCTTTAAACATCCCAAGGAGCACTGTGCAAGCGATAATATTGAAATGGAAGGAGTATCAGACCACTGCAAATCTACCAAGACCTGGCCGTCCCTCTAAACTTTCAGCTCATACAAGGAGAAGACTGATCAGAGATGCAGCCAAGAGGCCCATGATCACTCTGGATGAACTGCAGAGATCTACAGCTGAGGTGGGAGACTCTGTCCATAGGACAACAATCAGTCGTATACTGCACAAATCTGGCCTTTATGGAAGAGTGGCAAGAAGAAAGCCATTTCTTAAAGATATCCATAAAAAGTGTCGTTTACAGTTTGCCACAAGCCAGCTGGGAGACACACCAAACATGTGGAAGAAGGTGCTCTGGTCAGATGAAACCAAAATCGAACTTTTTGGCAACAATGCAAAACGTTATGTTTGGCGTAAAAGCAACACAGCTCATCACCCTGAACACACCATCCCCACTGTCAAACATGGTGGTGGCAGCATCATGGTTTGGGCCTGCTTTTCTTCAGCAGGGACAGGGAAGATGGTTAAAATTGATGGGAAGATGGATGGAGCCAAATACAGGACCATTCTGGAAGAAAACCTGATGGAGTCTGCAAAAGACCTGAGACTGGGACGGAGATTTGTCTTCCAACAAGACAATGATCCAAAACATAAAGCAAAATCTACAATGGAATGGTTCACAAATAAACATATCCAGGTGTTAGAATGGCCAAGTCAAAGTCCAGACCTGAATCCAATCGAGAATCTGTGGAAAGAACTGAAAACTGCTGTTCACAAATGCTCTCCATCCAACCTCACTGAGCTCGAGCTGTTTTGCAAGGAGGAATGGGCAAAAATTTCAGTCTCTCGATGTGCAAAACTGATAGAGACATACCCCAAGCGACTTACAGCTGTAATCGCAGCAAAAGGTGGCGCTACAAAGTATTAACTTAAGGGGGCTGAATAATTTTGCACGCCCAATTTTTCAGTTTTTTATTTGTTAAAAAAGTTTGAAATATCCAATAAATTTCGTTCCACTTCATGATTGTGTCCCACTTGTTGTTGATTCTTCACAAAAAATTACAGTTTCATATCTTTATGTTTGAAGCCTGAAATGTGGCAAAAGGTCGCAAAGTTCAAGGGGGCCGAATACTTTCGCAAGGCACTGTAATAGGGTTATAAGATCGGGAAACATCTTTGTATGTGTTATATCAACAACAATGTGTGGGGAAACATTGGCTTTCAATCTCGGTCCATTCTGTTCTAAGTAAGCCGACTCAGAAAACATTTGCCATCCTATAATCCTATACTTTTTGCAATCTAAATCAATGTAGCTTTGCTAGCCACCATCTTGATTGCTTACAAACTCAATTTGAAAGTAATACATATGAATGTAAAAAATGCATTCTTAATTGAAATAACTGGAATTACAATCTTAAATGTATGTTGTTTTTAAACAATTTCATTACCATTGTTTCAGTATGAATGGAGCCTAGTGAGAGTTGAGGGAGGTAAATTTGGCACTGTTGTGTACAACACAAAGTAGGTTTCTATGAATAAATAAATAAAAGTATTGGAAATAAATGTATACAATTGAGTGCAATGCTAACCGAGTGGTTTAGATCCAACTCAAAGTCCATGCTGATGCGATAAGCCCACCTTTGGTCCATTTCACTACTGACCAAACCAGTCCATAGTCTTTAGTTATTCCCTCTCTCTTAAGTATTTTTTTTACATTTTAACATTGGTTAAAAATGCCAAAGTGAATATAAACCCTATGGTGTAAATCCTGCTTTCTGATTAACAGACTGATAAGGAGTTCTTAGCTCACTGGTAATATACCTGTACTCAACATTCCAAACTGTTTTGCTGTATGCTCAGTGGAGCCAGTGGAGCTCAGGCAGACAAGTGCCCCAGGTCCTGTAACTAAATTACCAGGTAATTACTGGTTATTGACCTCCCACGTATGCACTTGCTGCATGGTTTACTATTAAAATATGTTTGTTTAACTGTTTATTTGTAAGACGTTTCAAATAAGTACCCATCCATTTCAATACAATTCAATGCATTTGGCACTTATCTGCGCTTCTCACACTCATGGGGTGGAGGCAATTCAGGTTTGGATGTTCTCTATGCCCAGTTCAGGATGCCATACCCAACTTCCTGCATGCATATACAAATTATAAGTAATAAATTCACTTTTAACCACTCTTTAAAGCTGAGGGAACATGAAGTCACTTTTTCAGGAACAGTGGCTTGACACATGGTTCCAAGAGACTGGGAGACCTAGTTTAAGGCAACTTTGCTGTATTGAATCCCAGGTCTCCCCTGGTGTGCCGTGCAGTGGCCTGAAACCTCATCTCCTGAAACCAAGTTCCAAGCCACAAAGTGGCTTTGTGTTCCCTCAGCTTAAGACTGTTTTGTTTGGTTTTTCAACAAAAGAAAACAAGATTCATATTGGATAGCAACATCCACGTACTTAAAGCAACCACAAATGTTCAGTCATTTTGGTGACCAGTGCATTCAGGTTTCTGTATATATGTTTAAAGTGATACTCACCCTTCTTGACATCCAAGCTGACTTCTCACAGTTGTGAAGGTGAATCTTTGTGCAGCAGGAACCTACCACCCGCTGGGCAGTAGTTAACAGGCTTTCTTCAATAAAATGCAATCATGCGCACTCTAATGTGGTTTAAACAAGACAGGAAGAAATAATAGTATCAGCTTTAGTTCCCAAATCAAAGAGTGTAATCACTGGAAAAGGGATTTCCTATTTGTACCCAATAGGTAACAGAATTAGTTGACCAAGTTTAAATACCTATGGCAAAACATGAATACATTTCTGTATTTATGTTTATCACACCAAGGTATGAGTAATCAGAAAATATCATGATTACATAATTCTAATTCTAAAATCAATTACAGGATTAATAGTACTACTGCCATTACTCATATCAAAACAGAATATTCCCATGTCTCTTCAGTGGCTTCTAACCCACTATTGACCTACAAGTAAGTTGCTTCCAATCCAAAAACATGTATGGGACAGAGCTGTCAGTGACAAAACTATTTGTTATTCATTATAATGGTATTTAGTTTTCCTTTAAAATAACATGGGGGTGCAAATTACAATTTAGACGTATCTGCATTTTCGTATGACCAGGCTTTTACAATTGGTCATTATGCTGCTGATGCACTCACTATGTGTCTGTGCGTTTTTGAAATTGTTACATTAATAATTGTTTCAGTAAGACTACTAACGTATTAGTACCTGCATGAGACTGATCAGTGACATTTACAGGAAGTCACCCTCTGTGCCTTGTTATGCTCGTTTTTGCTAAGATACCTTGTTACCCTGCTGTCTTTACGAGGTGAAGCTTTTTCAGGGTCAGCTGAGTTGTTCATTGGGAACAATATCCTGCAGTAGTCCAACAAGTGACATGCGGTATTTTACATCCACAAATAACAAGAGCTTCTTCTTTTAGGTAATCAAAAAGAGTATACATAGGAGATCATAATATCTACTCAAAGCATGCCAGAGGGTCAATATTTTTCTATTCACATGGGATGCTCACTATTGAAAAGGGAGATGTCCTTACTGAGCTACAACCAGCACCAGACCTTACTGAGAACTTCACTGCACATGTTCTCAGAACTGGTTGGGTCAAAATGAGAATCAACACTGGTTCATTGTGTACTGGACTTTTGGCATACAGCACTACATTATTCAACCCTAAAGGACAGATGTATATTTACACTCAAAGGGTAAATACACCATACCTATCATGTATGAATATATTTGAATATTTATGATGGTTCATATGAGAACATACTGTACAGCATGCATATGAATATGTGCCTAGATACATTTTCAAATTATACGTTGGGACAACTTTTTAAAAGTTTGGGTGAAATTTGTGGCATTTTTGTGAAAGGGAAGTAAAAGGTAATATAAGTAATGATTTCTCAAGCACGCCTTATGTTTTTATTCCTATCACAAATTAAACACTTAAAATACTCTAAAATCTGCTCCTGTCTCCTGATAGTTTGAGGGCAGCATTTAAAATAAATAAATAAATAAATAAATAATGCATTGAGTCTGGCATGAGATTATTGTTACTTCCACTTTCCAAAGAGATTTTCCTATTTTAAGAGTTGTTATCCTTGTTAAGCAAATACATTAAACAGAAGAGCTTACCCTAATGAGATAACAAGGTGTTACTTGTGGTCCAGGGGCACATAATAAATCACCATACAAATTGATTTGGTGCTTACTGTAGCCAATGCTCTTTTAATCGATCGGTTTACTGCCAATTACATAATGAGTATCAATGCAATCTACTCAATTTCTTTCTATTTTAACATCCCCGTTCATTAAAGATTAATTATATTATTTTGATTTAAGATTACTTTTTACAGTCTTTAATATAACAATTTAGCACTTTCATAGTCTCATGATAAAATACACAGAGTAGCTGATATTGCAAATGCATATGTTGTTACACATATATGTTTTGTTGCATATTGGACACCAGTTATTGTTATTTTGAGATTCAAAAAGTGTAAGCTCCCACCATTAAAATAATCTGTTCAATTGTAATGAAAAGTTTCAGAGTTTGAGTGGAAAGAAAACAAAAATAATTGAATCTCCACATCAGAGAGTAGGCCTTGTCAATAGACCTTTCAGACTTCAAGCTTAAATTTTACCAGAATTCCACTGATCTTTAGTTTCAGAAAACAGTTATTGGTGAGAAGTTATTGTTTTTTGTTAAGATTCTCACAATAATTAAGTTGTGCAGATGTTTAAAAGAATAACTTGTAAAACCCATTACAAACAAAAAAGGCTCAGGGTTACTTAGTGTAATTACTTGTAATAGAGTTGATTACAATCAAAGGAGAAAGTTTTCAACAAACACTAACGTAATCACAGCTCTTCAGTTTATCAGATTGCTGTTTCTCACATGTGTAATTCAGAGACACAACTAGGAAGCAATGACTTTGGTGTCCCTTAAATCTGCCTTTTGTACACCATTGCCTTTGCTTCAGGTTTTTCTCACCAGCAGGTTTTCCAGCCCTGTTATTAACTCCTGTCAGGAAATTAGCTGCATTCCCGTTAGCTGACCCATGCCACACATAGGTCACCAAATGGCAGTAAGTTTGGATATGGAGTTTTTGACCATGGTTTATACATGAGACATGGAGCTAAATGCAGGTGTTAAGTTTAATGAGGCCTAATGTATTTGTGCTTTAGTATAGTAAATTATAAATGTATATTTATATAAAAGAAAAACGTCCTGCTTTTAGGATCTTTTTTTTTGTCATTCAAGCAATGTATATATTTTGTTTGCAATTGACAGTCACCTTTGAGTAAAAGGGCCCAAGTTTACATTGAGGAACCTGCAACAAAGGAGCTCCAATGCAATTATAAAGCTAGATTGGCAGACACGTATCATCAAGAGGTGCATGCTTCAGGGTGAATCAGATGCCTTTCAAAAGCTAAATCCATGTAATCTGATAAGAATCCTGTGTGTGGGGCATATTACACAAATACTGTAAAACTATTTTTTTTAACCTGACTTATTTTAGCAACTTTTGAGTTTATATAATGTATATATAAATAAAGCTCTAATATAAAATATGTTTATATGTTTATTTTTTGTGTTTTTTTTTTTTGGTGTGTGTGTGTGTTTTTTTAACATATTTATTACATGCAGTAAAAATGTTCCATGTGGTGCATAATTTTTATTGATGCTGACAGAATCTGGCTCATAGAGCACAAGGCTATATTTTTCAAACTAAATCCAGTTGCAATGTATTTTTGCAATAATATCGGGTGGAGCACTGGAAACAAGTCCTGCATTGAAGGATTGCCTTGTGTTCTGAATGGAAAGGAGCAAACAAATATTAATTATAGTCTGTCTGTTTACTGACATAAGTAAAAACAAACATTATTTTAAACACAGTAAATAACTTTTGTAGAACTAGCCATTTGTGGTCCTGTTGATTCATCTGGGTAGGGTTAGGTTTATGTAGACTTTCCCAGAAACATGGATGTTCCTGGAGTATATTTGTCTTCAGGTCTGGTACGAGCTTCTCAAGCCCAGACTCTGTGTTACTACTTCATTACAGAAGTTTGTTGCTCTGGAAAGGTTTTAGGTAATGAGCCTCCAGCCTTTAAAAGCTGATATAAAACATCCTGGTTACTTGTGTTACCTATTTTTTGCCAAGGGAGGTTTTGGCCAAGAAAGTGAAAGATTTTACAAGAAATTAGTCAAGATTGCATTAAGATAAACTAATAACTTGTTTACTACTTCAAAGAAAAGAAAGTTGTTTAATTGACAGGAAAAACTTGTGTGAACTAAATGGGCTCCAATTTAATCCTGCCCTGAGGCAAAACGGTGCTTTCAGTGACAAATGTTTATACTGCTCCCTGGAGTCATTCTTGGACTTTTTATCTTTAAATTGGTTCTTTTTTTAACTGTCTTTTTGTTCCGCATTGTGCGTGCTTTGTTATGGATGTATTGTTTTGTCTCTGATCCATGAGGAGCCTCTGCCACTTGAATTAACTTATCAAGTGCTTCCAACAGCAGCGTATGTCATGTTCTCAACTGCTGCAAAGCCAGACACTTTGGCCATCTTCTTTTATTACTTATTATTATTTGTTTATTTAGCAGACGCCTTTATCCAAGGTGACTTACAGAGACTAGGGTGTGTGAACTATGCATCAGCTGCAGAGTCACTTACAATTACGTCTCACCTGAAAGACGGAGCACAAGGAGGTTAAGTGACTTGCTCAGGGTCACACAATGAGTCAGTGGCTGAGGTGGGGTTTGAACCAGGGACCTCCTGGTTACAAGCCCTTTTCTTTAACCATTGGACCACACAGCCTCTTGCCAAGGGAGGTTTTGGCCAAGAAAGTGAATAATTTTATGTTAACATATTACATACATCTTTGTAGTTTTCCATACTTAATTCCAGTTTTCTATACTTAATGAAAAACTGATAAATTAAAAAATGTGACATTTCGAAATCTAACATGAAATACTGTACTACTATTATGGCTTCCGTTAGACTTTTGCGATATAATTTTGTAGTTTACATGATGCTAAATAAAATATCTAAATTTTAACTTAAGTCTGAATCCTAAAATTCTAGGTGATGCAAAACTTTTGGCCATAGCTCTACAACTTCTGACACAAAGGCGTGTAATACAACTGATGTAATTATAGGTAGGAGTAGACTGAGACATGAAATACATAATATTAAGTGAATATATCTACACATTGTATTATATTGTGTGGTAACTGGTTGCCCAGTGATGGGTTAATCTGGCCCTGGTTATACCGTCTCGCCAGGTTTAAAATTGCTGGCTGTGAGCACCCAAGACGGCGAGCCACAGTATGCTGCCATAGTCCTGCCTCCAACATGCCAATTGCACAAATGCGCTGCTCTCTTGACAGACGTGGCATATTGTATTTTTTTCTGTGATTTTCTTTATTGCTTTTATTCAAGCTTGCAATTCAACAGCTGAAATCACTCCATATCCAGTGTCCAATCAACTGTCTCACTAATTAGATGATTAAGTGCATATACTTCAGTGATATGTCACTCAAGCGTGTCATGGTCAAGGATGAATGATCGAGTGATTAAAAAGAAACCAAAAACATTTTGTCAACATCCATCATTTCTATAACTTATTTTCGAAAATAAATGTGTTATAATAGTGATATGTTTCTTTTGATGCTCAATATATATATTATTATAATTATTAAATGTATCAAAAAATAAATACCCATGTCTCGACACATTCCCTCTAAGATGTCTGCAGCTTCAACAGAGCCAACAGAGGATACTGATGTCCCAGGTAAGTTCTCAGTTTCAGATACTGATACAATAAAAACAGATGTTGCTGGCACTGATGGTTTGTTGTTTGTGACACCATTTCTGTGTTAAAGTGATTAGCTCTAAGGCAGGTCCTCCACCAGTGGATTTGGTACATTTTTTAACCTGAGAAGTTTTTCTTTAACTCAAAGATTTATATATATATAATATTATTTTTAATATCTATATCCGTGGAACAGCATTAACGTTATTGGGGGAGTATGTGAAATCCGGGCGAAGACAGTGTGAAACATCTTGAAAATTATACCACACGATTACTCAGCCTCTATATATCAAAAAGCATTATTATTATATGGGTTTATACTTCTTTAATTGTGTAGTATAATTAGACATTTCTCATTGATTTAGTGCAGCTTTTGGGAAGGTTTTCCTTGGTCTGGAAGCATTTTTATGTATTTAAAAAGAATATGATGATAATATGATAATAAAACTCATATAATGATAATTAATGTTAATATGTAGACTATAGATGGAGTAATCGTGTGGTATAGTTCAATACTTTTCACATTGTTTAGTGATATATATATATATCTGCTAATAAATAATAATAATAATAATAATAATAATAATAATAATAATAATAATAATAATAATAATATATAATGAGTCTTTTAAATACTCTATTCTTATTGGTCAAAACAGGTCACATGGGGGTGTTGATATTACATCATATCACCATGGTTTGGCACTTCTTTTCAAAAAGGGCCGAATCACTAGTAGATATCCATATGCCACTAGCCTTTAAAAAAAACAAAAAAAGCAGCCATATTGTAATTTATCACAATAAACATGACTGACGAGATTTATGCCAATGCTGACCTTTTGGGAAACCGAAGTGAACTCCATCAGAACTACAGAGTGTGCCTATATCTTAACCTTTCAGCTTCATAAAAAATCTCCTCTCCTGCCTGCTGCTACCGGCCCCATCCCTTGCACAGCTGTGTGACCTGATGCAGAATGTTTATAAATGCATCTCGGCAATTCCTGCCATACCTTTCTCTCCATATCTTCTGCTGTGTCCTGCATTTTTGTAAATTCTTTCTTTTATTATTTAGCAGACACCTTTACCAAAGGCAACTTACAGAGACTAGGGTGTGTGAACTATGCATCAGCTGCAGAGTCACTTATAACAACATTATTATTATTATTATTATTATTATTATTATTATTATTATTATTTATTTCTTAGCAGACGCCCTTATCCAGGGCGACTTACAGTCCTAAACAATAATACATTTCAAGAATCACAGTACAAGTAATAATACCATTAAGAGCAAGATAAATACAATGACTTTGGTTCAAGCAAGTACAAGTATGACAAAATACGATTCAATAACGGAGCAGATAACAGTGTCAGTGATAGTTACATCAGGATATAATTAAATACAAAATACTACAGATTAAATAACACTTGACAGAACTCTAAAGTACAGGATTAAATGCAGTAAAATAGGGGGCAGATAACAGCAAGTAAAGCGCATTTAAGGAAGAGTGATAAGTGTCCAGAGGAAAAAAAAAAGAGGAGTTCTATGGGTGCTGTCTGAAGAGGTGAGTCTTGAGGAGGCACCGGAAGGTGGTCAGGGACTGGGCAGTCCTGACATCTGTAGGAACATCTCACCTGAAAGACGGAGTACAAGGAGGTTAAGTGACTTGCTCAAGGTGAGTCAGTGACTGAGCTGGGTTTTGAACCAGGGACCTCCTGGTTACAAGCCCATTTCTTTAACCACCAGACCACACAGCCTCCTATATATGGGACCAGTAGTTCTCCACATTGTCAAGCCGGAAACTGCAGTTAGTTTGATAAGTAACCAGGTATTCCATAAAGCAAATAATGTCTTTCTCGTCACTGTGAAGTGGTAGCACTAATCTGGTATGGATACCTCCTACCCTGGATAACAAAGGACGATTAAAAAAAAAATAAAGCACTGTCATCTGATACTTTTGCAGGTCTTGAGGACGGGTCTGCATGATTTAAAGGCAGACTCATTTGTGCTATGTCATGATGAAAATGGCCAGTAATAGTTTACTTTAAAATGTAATGAATAAAACCACGAATTACAAGAAGTATAACAAATCAAATACAGAAAAATTGCACTTTCAAAGGCAATGTTAAATTCAACATCTATAAATCACCTTGTAGCTTGCAATGCATCTGGTGCGTGGTGATATTAGAGTATATGACACACTCTGTCGTTCCTTATTGCTTACATGGTTCCCTTTTTGTCAGCTATTACTATATTCTCATCTTCAGTAAAGTTGCCCTTTCTGTGCTTTTAAACACTTTGAGCCATTGTCTCACCTGGTACGCAAATACACATGCATCAGTTGGGTGTAGTCTGAGTTGCTATTCATTTCTTGTTTTGGATTCATTTACATATATTAATTTCCGCAGCCTTGTGCTATTAGCATTTTCGCCATAATTCTTTAGCTTTTCACAGACTTGACATTTGCAATGCAAACATAAATGTTGCATCAATTAGCAAAATCTTTGAATATCTAGCCCGTATTTTTGATTTCTTCAGTTTTTACTTTAAGTGTAGCATCTTCTTCTGTTACACTTGAGATTGTAAGATGTAAGATAATTTGCATGATTTGTGTTTTGTTTTTCTTTCCCTGTGCAAATTTTGCCTCTGAGAAAAAAAACATGCCATTTATGATGCTTGAAGCCTATCGTACACTGCAGTTCTGTTCACAATTACATATTACTGACTATTGGTGCCTTCATTGGTGACTATTGGTGCATGTAATCCTTATTTTGTCCCCAAAAGGTTACAGGTCTGTATCCCACATTAAAATGCTATACTCCCTCTTCCAACTCCACAACATTGATGCAGTAGTGTCAGATGAGTGTTATGACCCTGGTGGGGGGTTAAAAAATACAGTGTTATTGTATTGAACTCGCGGTATAGTAATGACAGCTTTAGTAGCAAGTGATTTTCAAATGGAATTTGTTTATAAATTCAGTCCGTTAATGCTTTGAAATTGAGTCAATGAGGTCGTTAATGAACGCATTTCTCATTAAAAAGCTTAATTGTTGCAGGTCACGTACATCACGTCCTGTCTCAACAACTAGGTGAGGGGAACTTGTTAATCAAAATGCATGTTAACATCAAGAGAAATTAATAGAAGCATAATTCGCTGTTATGGAAACTCCTAACGTACAGCGAGACGGCTCTCTCACCTGTGTAATGGTAATATCTATGTTGTGTATAATTA
Organism: Acipenser ruthenus; assembly: GCF_902713425.1. Taxonomy (NCBI): domain Eukaryota; kingdom Metazoa; phylum Chordata; class Actinopteri; order Acipenseriformes; family Acipenseridae; genus Acipenser; species Acipenser ruthenus. Next base: position 76,531,675 of record NC_081190.1, read on the forward strand.
GAATGTACATTTATTTAGATTAAAAAAACACAAAAACCCCACACTAATCATTTTGCCACAGCTTACATACAACTCTTTTAATGTGTATTTTGCAATCTTTTTTTGGATAACTCCCTAACCCCACAATTTATTTTTAATTCATTATTCAGTTAATTCCTCTACTCATGCATTTTCTCTAGTACTCTTTGCTCGCCTCCACGATAAATAAACTCAACGGCAGCCACCGAACACTTACAGTATTATAAGAACATTTAATATGCATACAAACGTGTGAAGGTGAAAGTGTACATTGTACATAAAGTGCGGGGGGAGTCTGACAACATTAAATACGTTTAGGCAAAATCCATGTCAATGATCTGTTGCCTGACAGCCCTGGCCCTGGCAGCTTCTCCAGGAGGAATATTCTGAGGAGGCTCCAATGGTTCAAGATGAGGTGCTTCTTCCTCCTGGATATAACATGATACAAAGATCCACGCCACCTGATTTGTCGAGGCACCGAAACCTCATTTTTAGTAAACCAAAGGTCTGCTTGATCACATTTCTAGTGGATCTGTGTGTCGTTGTACGCTTATTCTTCGTTCTTGTGTGGATTAGACACAGGTGTTAAAAGCCAAGGACGCATTCCAAATCCTCAATCACCTTAGGAAACTTTATTGTAACATCTAATATGTCATTTTCTCTGCCAATCTCTTAGGGTTGGATTTGTATAATTAAAAAAAAATCAGCTGTAATTCAAATAAGGTCAGCTGTCATATAATCTGCGTATCCAGAGTTCAGATTGGCATTATAACTTGCATTAAAATAATTGTTTCTGCAATTCACATCCCTCTTTCTTTCATTTTTTTAAAATGTAAACATCAGCTAATCCAACTCATGGAAATGTATATTTGTTAAAAAAATTGTATTCTTTTACCAACTTTGTTTGCCATGGAGCACCCTTTAAGGTATATTTGCTATAGTATATTACAATATCACAACATGGATATGAATAGTATAAGAGGTTATCAGACAGCCCTGCTCTAGTCTTTAAGCAGCTATTCACTCCATCAACACATGCTAAAACATTTCCTTTCTATACAACTTAATTACCTTGTACAGCAGTTGGTAAGAAGTTATCTTTTCATCTATTCAGCGTATACAATGATGAGAGACATTGATGTTTAAACCTGCTGGTTTACAATTTGGATTGCTTTCATATTTGGCTTTAATGTTGTCAAGTCTTCATTAGAAATAAGTCTTAAATATTGTTGTCATCGGTCATGTATTTTAAAAGTGAAAAGGGTGAACAGAATGCCTAGCCTTCAAGAGGACACTTGTGTGATTAGTTTATGCATTTATTTTTCTAATCTTAGTGCACCACTTTTCAATTAATATTTTATATCTCCTCACCGTTGCTCCTCTAGGTTACATTTTGGCAAATAAACAATTTTATTCAGTACTTTAGTACTGTTTTAACCCCCCCAAAAAAAATAAAAATAAATGAAAAATCATTATCTATTGTTAAAGAGAGGCTTAACTTCCCAGTAGGGACATTTAGAAAAAAACTTGGATTGTTCTTACTTTTTATTAGCAATAGTAGACTTGTCACAGTTCCCCGTTCTTCCCTGTTAAAATGTTTTGGTACGTGGCCTGTTTCTTTCCCTCTTCATTTTAGATACATATTTCTTCAAATAAAGCACTATGGATAATAAAGAAAGGTCTCTGGTATCTAATTACTTCCTGTTAAGTATGTCACATGATCTGTTACAACTAGTCCTTTGTTGTGAAATGTAGCTACAACACAGAAAGAGATTTCATACCAAGAAGTAGCAGTACCTTATACTTCTAGGGCATTATCTTATACATTCATATATATATATATATATATATATATATATATATATATATATATATATATATATATATATAATGATATCAATCTCGTTGCCATTCTTATTGCATCATCAGAATTTATTGATCATAGAGTTGTTGATTGTGGAGATTTATCAGGCAAGAAATCCCGTGACCCCCGCCTTTTTAAAAATCTTTCTGTCTGTGAGTTTGTTCTCGCCTTCTCTATCTTCCAGAATGTCCTCTGCTCTGCCTATCCCCATCGCCATTCTGAATTAGATCAGTATCTCTATTATATTGTAGAGTTATCCGTGAGATATGGGGAATCATGTTCTTCGAATATCATAAAGCATTTTCAGCCAAAGCAGCAGCAGCAATTCTCTCATCAGATAATATTATTATTGATTGGTATTCCCCAGACAATGATCTATTCAATCACATTTTAAGTGGCCTTCGGGCTAATGCATGCAGACTCTGCACCTCTATCGCTCACTCAACAGCTCTGTGCCCAAAAACAGCGGTTTCCCATTCATCCTCCAGACCTCCAGCTACCCCTCCCAGATTCAGAGATTGCATAGAGGCCCCACTTCATTCCATTCAAAAGATGTTCACTGCCACCCCATCAATTTCTCTGGATCCAAACAAATTTGTAACAATTTCAATACTTCTTGTACTAGCCCTCAATGCAGATTCCTCCACATGTGCAGCTACTGCAGGGACGCACACTCAAAGTCCATTTGTCCAGTCATCCCCAAATGACAATCAAAATTATTGTTAGTTTCCACCCCCACCTTTATCCCAGCCCTCATCAACACACTCCAGCAGCATCCCGATAAACAATTAGTCACCTATCTTATCAATGGCCTCCAGTATGGGTTTTCTTCAGGTTTATTCAACATCCCATCAATCTTATTCATCTAAAAATCTCTGATCAGTTACTCTAGAGGCCCAAGTAGTCTCGTCCTTAATCCGAGCTGAAGTGGTCAAAGGTTTCATTAGTATTATTATTAGTTTATTTAGCAGGCGCCTTTATCCAAGGCGACTTACAGAGACTAGGGTGGGTGAACTATGCATCAGCTGCAGAGTCACTTACTAATACATCTCACCCGAAAGACGGAGCACAAGGAGGTTAAGTGATTTGCTCAGGGTCACACAATAAGTCCTGGTTGGCCCCTTCTCCGCTCCACCTTTCCCTTCCTTCAGAATCAACCCCATTGGAATTGCCACCTGGAAAAACTCCGGAAAATGTATTAAATTATCCAAGATAAACTCCCATCTCTGCCCTTACTCTTCCTTGTCCAGGTTCCTATCCATCAAAAATCCCTTCAGTCCCTGTGACAGAAATACAATAATTCTTGGTTGCAAATCTCCCTCCCGACCTGTGAGGGTACTAAGCAGCGAGAACAGAGTTCCCTGGGCGGGTTGGCCTGACAGTTTATTCCAAGGGTTCAAGGGAAGTCGGCGAGACTCTGTTGCAATAATGCATTGACCCAGAAGGGAAACGATGTGGCAGCCGCAGATTGGAGAGGTGGTTGCACTCGTTTACCAAGGGGTCATGTGTGACAGCATAAAAGGGGACGGAGAATCCTAATCTGTTCATTCGCTTGGTTTGTGTTTTGAACCTAGAAGGACTGTGAGAAACGCCATGTAGTGAGACGAGTATCGTGAGTGTTTTGTTTGTTTGTCTGTGTCTAATTTGTCTTGTTTGTAAATTACTAGACGGCTAACACGATTCCGGAGCTGTCGCCAAGGGCAAGCATTATGCCGGAACAGCACTGCACTACTGTCACAAAATAAACTGTATCACCCACCACGAACACTACTGCACGCACCCGTGACTGGTGACCGTGTTGGTATTACTGTGGGGTGGATACCTATTGTTTATTCTTTGGGTCTGCAAGCCCGTTATTGTTTACCCCGTGCAGTACACATTGTTATGTATTGCCGGGGGATTATTGTTTCTGGTCACCAGACCTGGATAAAAATAAAATCCTTTCCAAACAGGATTGCAAATCTCCACCAGGTTTCTTTTCCCAGTTCTATACCCTGCACTCATTTAGGATCCGCGCAGCCTCATCAGCAGCAAAAGCCAACGTTAGTCATCACCTTATAAAAACTATGGGTCGCTGGTCATCAGCAGCAGTCCACCCCTACATTCATTCTCTTCCTGCAGACATCTCAGCAGCTCGCCAATCAATTGCTAGTATGCCCGGAGTGGGGGCACCCTTTCTGTCAGGACCACCAGAGGTTTTCTCCTAACAGAGGGTTTTTTTCCTCTCCACCGAATGGAGGGTTTCATATAGCCCATTTTACTAATCTCTCTCTTTGTCCTCGTTTGTCCCTCTTTCCTGTTTTATGTTGCACACTGGCACACAGACTTTTGTTTGTCTTCACAGGTGCGGTTCTTGTGGGGAGCCAGTGGTCCATCCTTTTGGGAGGTTAGTGAGTCTCACTTCCCTGGCCTCAAGTCAGCCGCAGCTACTCATGCCTTTGTTCAAAGGGGGGTCCTCGCCGCAGCGAGTCAGACGGGACCACCGGCCACACTGTTCTTTCGCAGCTCTGCGCTATTTCTTGTCTCACCCAGAGTCTCTATTGTTTCTCTCTCACTGTACCAGTAAGAGCTGTAGTCATCTACATAAACACTAAAGTCCAAATACTAACAAAACTCTATTCTTCAGATACCCCTGCGGGCGCACTCCAGTGCCTGGCCTTGGAGGACTCTCCTCACCTCTTTGAGGGCTGCTCCTGGAGACAGGGATTCTCTTTCCTTCCTTCTTTCCAGGTTATGAACCTTTCCGTCCTCAGTCAGAGGATTTTTCTGTTTTTTCAAGGGGTCCCGGGGGCCCATGGGGCTGACCTCTGCAGTACGAGGTTCTTGCGGTATAAAGTCCGGACCCCGTCCTTTGCCCTGGCCAACAGGCCACTAACAGCTCAAACCTTTCCTCGCCAACAGGCCACTAACAGTTCAAAACAAGCACTCCTGGCCCACAGGCCATCATCATTCCCTCGAGGCTAAGCCTCTAAATACTAACCTATATTCTTCATGCAGCACTAGTTCCCGCCTGTGAAATTTTATTCAGATTTTTTCCCACCTAGGCAAATACTATGTTATGAATTGGCAGATCTTAATTAAAAGTAGGAAAATTAAAGGTATGTGGACAGGGAATTTGGAAAGTATTAATAATTGAATGGCAAAGCATTAGCACTGAGCTTGTGTTTATTAAGCGATAGTGCCCACTAATAAAGACTACCATTATGGGAGTTTTGCAGTAATAAAAGTTAATGTCCATCAATTTTTCTTTTTATCAAATCTTTTTTTATTATTATTATAAAACATTTATTAATTAAACATTTATTTTTCATCAAACATTTTAAAATGATTGAGTTAAACCTACTGGTAATCAATTATATTTAGCAAAAATGACACGGTGGTTTGTGAGTCAGTGGTTATCTGTCTGAAAAGAAAATATTCAGATAATATATTGTACTATTTCAAATTCAGTTCAGGTTCTGGAAAATCCATCATACAAAATGAAAATCCTTACCCTACTTTTCATTATAAAGAGTACAGGCAAGCAGGGGTTGCTGTACATACACTCTGCTAAAGCTCTGGAAATAAGAGAGCAAATTACATTTTGTGCATATTTACTTATAGTAAACAACAAAAATAAAGTTGTTTTATACATTTCAATAAAGTAAATTTACTCAAAATGTGCTTACCATGTTTACTTTAGTGATTTCGATACTAGACCCACTCCTTGCACTAGCACCAAAAATATTTTGAAACAGTCCCATCTGATGTGGTTTAATTTTTATTTACTGTTATTAATTATTCTTTGAACTACTCTTTTACAAGAAGCTTACCCCACTTATTATTTATTTCTTAGCAGACGCCCTTATCCAGGGCAACTTACAATTGTTACAACATATCACATTATACATTATTTCACATTTTACAGATATCACATTATTTTTACATACAATTACCCATTTATACAGTTGGGTTATTACTGGAGCAATCTAGGTAAAGTACCTTGCTCAAGGGTACAACAGCAGTGTCCCCCACTGGGGATTGAACCCACAACCCTCCGGTCAAGAGTCCAGAGCCCTAACCACTACTCCACACTGCTGCCACTTCCAGTACCCTGAACCGAATCCAAACCAAAAAACAGATTTCATGGATCCTGTCCTCATAGGAGCATCTTGGGACATCTCTAAATTGTAATTGATCGAATTAATATTATTAAAAAGCATCAGTATATTAATATACGGTATAGGCATTCCTTAATGTTTTTTTTTTTTAATAAAAGTTTTAGACAGTTTTCCCCAAATACCATAAACATGCATATACTGATATGGCAGATTTCTTAATTGTGCTTCCTTACAAGATAGACATCAAGCACAAAGATAATGGAAACAAAAGCTTTCTTTTACAGCCTTTACTGATGAAATAAAGATGTGATTGTTATGTTGTATTAATCTTTGCACCCATGCAACCATTTTTTTGTTTTGTTTTGTTTTTTGTCACCGAAAGAGCTTGATAAGACAGATCCACAGATGTAGAAATAGGGTTATTGATCTGTTTTGGATAAGAAATAGCCTGTCCCATAAAACAGACATTAAACAGACCCTCATTTAATGGAGCTATTATCAACAGATTATCTGAGCACCTGTGAATCTCTCTGAATTTTTATTTTCCTTTATCAGCAAGTAATCAGTAAAGGACCAGCATTGTGTAGTATATCATTTTGAAAGCATTGGTTGCTTTAATTGTTTTGTTTTCTTTCTTTATGGCCACACTGCGGTGGTTTTGAGACTTGTTGTGTTTAATCATCTTTTGAAACCCACAGGTGTTGAAGTTGGCTAGTGTTCCTCTTTTACATCTTGCTGCCATTGTTACCTAAAATAAAAAATAAAAAATAGAAGGGCATCAAACATACTGTACAGTATTGACTTTTTAGCCTGCATCAAATGTACTAAAGGTCTTTCTTGTGTGTTTTTAGAAGTCTTTTATGAAGACCAGCACGTACTGTCTGGATTTAAACTACATAAAGATTAAACACAAATATAGGATGATTACTTTCAAAATATTTGAGTACATTTAAAATCAGTGATTTGAGTACCAATTTAGTTGATATTACTTTCAAAATTGTTTTTGCTATATCGGTGAAACCATAGTGAGAGTTCACTGGAGATGCATCAGAAGCATACAGAATAGCTATATTTAAAATAAGATAAATTACAAAAAAAAATAAAGCAGAATTTATTAAACGTGTTGGTGCTGCATTGTTTACTTTAGGAAACTGCAACACCTTTCACCACATGTGAGGAAGCTGTATGGCAGCTCAGGGCCGGCACAAGGTTTTTGTAGGCTCCGGGCAATGGACCTCCAGTGGGCGAGACTAAGGGAACAAGATCAAGCAAGAAAAGAAAAAAGGGGAGATCTGAAAAGTTGCACTGCACTGCACTGCACTGAACTGCACGCATACAGTTTAGTTAAGTTTAGTTTGGTGAAAAGTAACATTTCTATTTTACTGTATTTTAAAACTAGTAGATATTTGAAGGGTATGAGAGTTGCTTAATGTAAAGCTATCCAATGGAAATAACCTGGATTTTGAGTGCTATGCTAGCTTATTAAGAATGCTAAGCTAATATTTACATTATGACAAGTAAACCGTAACAAGCTTTGCAGCTCAGGGCACTGGCACTGCAGTTTTGTTGACAGACCACCACCACAGTATCACAGACTACAGGGCGCCATAACCACAAGTTTGCCTAGGGCTTGTTCAACACAAATCAGAAGATCTAAAACAAAAAGGCAACCAAAAACAAGTTCCTTTAAAAAATAAATAATAATGGCTTGTTTCTTCCAGTACTAACTGTAACAGTTTTGTCACAGTTCAGTGGAATTTGTTCTGAGAACTTTCAGTCTTAATAAGGGTAACCAGTTTTTTTTTTTTTTTTATTGATTTCTGTGTATTTTTGTAATGTATTTCCTGTGTATAAAATATTACAAACATAAAATACAGTATTCAGTTAAATTTGTCAGGGAATAAATCCTGTGACTGTTTATCATCACGTCACCTAAATGTAATGCTATTAATGTTCTTTCAGATTGTGAAAGTATGTACATATATTGCATAAGTAAGCAAACATCACAATATGCCACAATACAACTTGATTGTATTTAAAAAAGTAAATTACATTTTCTTATTTTTACTGTCTTTCCCTGTTTTTTTTGTTTATAAGTCTGTGTTGTGCTTTTACATGATTTCAGGAGCTTCTCTTTTGTTCTAGTTGCCTGCCATAGACCTTATATAACAAAGGCTAGATGAGCTAAAGTGGTTTTATTGAAGTATGTGCCAGCTGGGGCTGTGGGCAACCGAGACACCTACAGCACCAGTGCCCAGCAGCCACCACCCTGCCACCCGCAAGCACGCTTCACCATTCCTCGGGAAACAGCGCAGGGCCTTTGTGAGTGGGACAGTGTGGGCTCCCTACCAAATTCCCAGACTACCTATCAGCAATCAACCACAGTACAGCAGTACAATTTTTGTGGGGGCTCTGCTCCCACCAGAAGCAGCTGATAACATTATACCCCCACCGAGGCGGGCCGTGGTCTTCGGGAGGACCTCATGAGGGATTTCTGCCATGTCCAGGTCCAGATCGAAGGGGTCCCCTGCACCGCCGTTGTAGACACAGGGTCGACGGTGACGCTCGTGTGGCCCAGTGATTCAAGGACGGGTCCACCCGGAGCCCACAACTGTCCAGCTATGCACAGTGACTGGGGAACCGGCCCCCATGAGAGGAAGGGACATTATGAAGATCCAGGTGGGCAGCCTCCCCTTTACTGCCCTGTTCTGCCAACCCCTGCTCCGAGGACGATTGCACCCACTGCCCGTGGACCGAAGCTAGAGAGACAGAACTGACGTTGGACGTGACCGGAGCAGACCCCGACCGGGAGCAGGGCCAGGAGGAGGTCCCCATGAGAGCGGAGAAGGTTGTTAGTAGGGAACTGACCATGGTGGAGGCATCAGCAGGAGGAGGACACCGACTTGCGGCCATTGCAGCAGTGGACAGTGGACCAGCGGCAGCCCCCATGGGAAGAGGTGGCCTTGGAATCGATGGCCACGAAGGTGCTGTGGTCCCAGTGGGCTGAACTTGGATTCTGGGATGGTGTCTTACAGTGGTAGTGGAGTAAGTCAGCCACAGGAGAAGTAAGGTGGCAGGTGGTGGTCCCCAATGGGCTGCTGGATGTCGTGCTGAAGGCACACCGCGGCACCCCCGGAACCGGACATTTTGGAGTAATGAAAATCATACGCCGAGTCCAGCAAGGGTTCTATTGGGGACACTGCAGAAGAGATATGGAGGACTACTGCTGGCAGTGTGATGAATGCACTGCGTGAAAGAGACCCATGGACCGGTCGCACACTCCCCTCGAATAGTTTCTTGTCAGGCCATTGATGGAGAGGGTTGGGTCGGCATCTTGGGGCCATTCCCCCTTTCCGACAGGGGGAACTGTTTCACCCTGGTCGCCCTTGACTATTTTACCAAATGGTCAGAGGCATATGACTTGCCCAACCAGGAGGCGGAGACATTGGCTGAAGAGCTGTTGGAGTGACTCTTGAGCCGGTTTGGGGTCCCCATGGAGTTACACAGTTACCTACCCTTTCCAAAATGCTTGAGCGGTTTTTTTATCTGTCAAAATATGTATAGTAACTTGACAGTACTTGCACACTTAAGTTGTACCTTTTTTCTTTTGCTGTCTTCCACAACGCAATCCCTTTGGTCATGGGCACATTCTTCTGGGGTTTTTGTGCGTAGGCATTGTTTACATTTTGCCACAATTCTGTTTTAAATCCTCCGTATCTTAACTGTAATACAGCTTTAAATCCTGCTAACAAGCCTTAATTCCTGTTTGTAATCTCGTTTTAAATCTCACAAGAGTCGTCTCCAATAGAAATGCATGAATGTGCTGTCACTCAGTAGTTGGGGCAGGTTTAAAGTATTCAGAACAAATCAATGATAGTCAGAAAGGCGGGACATTGCCCAGCAGCACTGGGAAATGTATTTATTATTATTTTTGTAGTAGGTTTTATTTTTTAATGAGAAAAGTGTAAAGTCAACGTGAATTGATTAACCATTTCCACAGTTTTTCTGGTGTTTTCCGGTGTTTATTGGCTATCCACTAATTTCATTTTTTTGTATTGGGGGTGTTTTATCGGTTAAACCCAAAAATTAGAAGCCCTAAATATGATTTATGGCGTCACTGCATTGAAGACGGTCATTCTTTCAGTTCAGTGAAAACGGTTGAGGATTTGCAACTACCTGTAGTCTACTGATAGGCTTACAAGTCACTAATGAATAAATACATTTAAAAAAAATACATTGGTTACTTTATCTAGTTATTTAGCCTGTTTTATTTTAATGCCGTATTTCATGGTTTTGTATGACTCACTGGTATCTTGTTTGTCACGAATGTTTGCATTTTCTATACATAAGATATCAGCAACAATATTGTAGCTCCCTGAACTCACTTGAAGGTACTGTACGGTAATCTATCACTTTTTATACTTGACAATAACACTGAGCTCATCCTTTCCAACAGATGGTCTTTTTTAAATACTCTATGAAAATATCCTCGTACAAGTAAATAATGAGATCAATGTTTACTGCCATCTTAAAATATTTCGTATTTTGTGATTCTGTAAATGGTGTTGTTTTTAAATGATATGCATTATGCTTAACAATAGTATTTGCAGTGCAGTATGTCACAATGAAAAAAAATAAAACTTTTCATGAGATAGCATAAAAATAAATGTAGCCATATCAGTGGTATAAATAAAATAAAATACCGTGTTGGCGTTCCCTTACCCAAGTTGAGCGTTCACACGAATATCCTTTATTTAAAGCAAATATACATGATATTTACCTACAGTGTGTCTGAAGCTGCTACAACCTTACCAGGTTGTTATAGTGTATGATATAATTGAAAATTAAAAGCAAACAAAACAGCCAAATCCAGTTCTTCAGAAAAGCCGATGTCATTTTTGTGATTCTGTTGAAGTGCTTTCAGTTGCCATCAGAACAACCTGTTGACTTGACAGGTTTAAAAGTTTGTCTCTCATGATCCCTTTGACTGTGGTGATTATACTGGCATAGATGGCACAATTGTGTGCTGTGTGCATGTATCTGTAACAGGGTGAGGAGTCCTGTACAGTGTTTTGTTTATTTATTTTTAGAACGGGGTCTCCCCCTCCACCCCTGTGCAGTGTATTATTTTGTATTTGTGGTTTATTATTATTATTATTATGATTATTGTTATGATTTATTATTGTATTTATACATGATGGCGAAGCGCCACGTGTTTTGTTATTGTTTTGTTTTTATTTTAAAACGTGTTCTGGCAGAGGCGAGATTGGTGCTCGTCCTCTGCCAGGAATAATTCATAAACTCGTGCAGATTGTGGCCGAAGGGTAATAGACTAATTACTAGCCAGTTATACCCCTCAGCCACGATATATAAACCTGCAGCTCTTTGCACTCGAGGAACAAGAGCGAGCGAGCGGAGTGAGAGAGTAAAGTTAAAAATAGAAAAAATATACAGGACCAGTTAAGGCATTTGCCCAGCCTGACTTCTTTTGGCTGTTTATTTTGTGTTTGTGATTATTTTTGTTTAAACTTTTATTTTGCTCTTGTGTTAAAACCTTTTATTTATTTTTGTATTTGAATAAACGGCACATGCCGCGTCTTTTTTTTTTTTTGAACTGCAGTACTGCTTGGTGTCAGTTTTTCCTTCCTGCTTCTGGCCTGATGTCACCACTCGTCCACCCTGTCACAGTATCTTTTTAAGAATTTTTAAGATGGCTCTGAAATACTGGCATTTGTGTGTGAAAGTGGCTTTAGAATAATTGCAAACATCATACAAAGGTAAAGGAAATATATAATAGAGGCTGTGATATACAGTATATATAAGGCAGATGTCTGATCTTTCAGCGGTATGCACCAGAAGTATCAACTTTTATCTGACAGTGTTCTGCAACATCTCTTTATTAGTCAGACTCTGTTAAACTTGTCTTTCATCACTTTTTCAAATTTATTTGAACATATGTTATTAATACCTTGCTATGGTTGGAAAAAAGACTTATAAGGATCATTGCTCTTCTTGTCATAATTATAACTTCAACAAGAGTGAGACCAGGAAAAGCATGCTCCAATCATTGTAAAGTGTGCAGAAAACTTTCTGTGTGTTCAATGTAAGCGTTCTAGATATTATTCAGTGAATTCTGGGCTAGCTGGTTCCTCAATAACACAACTGTGGTAAAATCCAGTGAGCAGCTGGCTTATTGATCTAGCTGTGCTGCAGATATTGTTGCTCATTCTTATTCGCAGCTGGTAACCATCTTGACCGTATTCTTTTTGCTACCCTACTGCACCTGTCTATTGACTGGCATTATGGCTCCAGCAGACCATCACATTGCACTTAAGTTCTTACACCAGGTTTGTAAGTGATGTCACCCAAAACAAACCAATCAAAACCCTGTCATAGGCCTTCTAAAGTGGCATCTAACTCAAGAAAGTATTCATTCCCTCCATTCTGGAAAAACCACCCTCCATGCTTGTATGCACATGGGTTAACATAGTGGTAAACCCCAGAACCCCACAGCATGTAGCAGAAAATAGTCTTCAGACTGAAACATCGTGATGGAGCCACCACAGACCAACAATACTTCAAGACCACTGCTGCTCACCAGGGTATCCGAGCCATCCATAGGCCATCCATAGTGATGTCATCCAATTCAATCCAATAAAAACTAACACAACCTCAGACCAGATGAAATTCAGTATTTAATAATGTAAGGTTCTTCTTTACAGTGGTGACCTGGAGATTACGAATGACTAATATTATTTATTTTATTTTATTTTGTTTTTGGGAGATTAGTCTGGGCATAAGACTTCAGGCAACCTAGGATTCTTTGGAAACAATAACCACAGTTCAAAGTTTTACACGGCAATGCCCTTTTATGTTTCAGTAGGGATGTTCTAAGTTGTTTCTTGATAGTTTTATATCATTAAAAGGGTTCTATTCCACTTCAAAAAATTCCCTTTGCACTGAGACTCATTTCTCTTGTTTTATAGTAATTGAACAGTATATACAAAGTATAAAAGAATCCTTTGAAATGTGGGAAATTGTGTTAAAATGTCAGTAGTCTTGTTACAACATGCATTATCGTACATAGATAAGAACCTGTAGATAGGGACATGTAGTAAGTACCACACAGATTTGATAAGACTGTGTTGAAGCTTATTTTATCATATAGATTTAGATGTAGTGAAGCAGAAAGTCTGGTTACAAAAGTGTATCTTGTGCAGGGAGAAATGTGTACATAGGTACATGAAGCCAAATATGTACAGATTATACATTTGTATTGAAGCAACCGATATAGAATAATGTATGGGCTACAGTTTCTGACAGATGCTAAATGTATTTACTTGTGATTTAGCAGCCTAGATGTTATTTTGTATATGACAAAGTGTTTATTTAAGCTAAGCATTAACAAGAGGTGTGTCAAATATGTTTTTTTGGATGTGTTTCAGTTTTTCGGTCAACAATGGCAGCGTTCACAACGTGTTTTCCATACTTTTCAGGAAATACGTTGCTATGCAGTTCTGACTTAGAAAAAACAAACAACCGTACCAGTGCAGCTTACTCAATTCATAGTCATTTAGGGGAGGGGGTGTTTAAATGTTCGTGTCTGCTTACTAAGTAGGAAAAGAACAACTCTGAATATCGTGAGAAGAGCTTCATGCTTTGCCATGGAGATGAAAACATTTAACAAGTGAAATGAATTTGCGTGTTGTTGCGCACATTCTGAATTACGCCTTGCATTAGCTACTTGTTTGTCTGGTTACCTTTCCAACACACACACACACACACACACACACACACACACACACACACACACACACACATAAAATATATAATTTCTACTAAGTACAAGTTTTACTACATATAATTTATATTTGTGTGTGTGTGTGTGTAGGTGGAACATCTAAAAGTTAAATTTCATTAACACTAGAATCACCTTTTACAATACATGTTTTTATTTTGAATATAACGTACAATATATATATATATATATATATATATATATATATATATATATATATATACACACATGTACAAGCCTGTTGTTATCTCTACTGGACCTAGCAGCCATCAATTCCTTTGTTTTGTACAATATATCAGCAGGAGAGATTTCATCTTGAAGCTAGCCATATGGCTTCAGCAGAAACATTTTGATCAGAAAACTGTAAAGCTGCAGGCTGCAGCAGCTCAACCTGGATTCTGTGCTGCAAGTGACACACACACAAGAGAAATCATATGTTACTTTCGTTTTAGATTAGAAAATACTTTTGTTTTTACAGTTTTGTACGTACATAAACCTGTTAACACACTAGTTTCTTTTGAAATGTTTATTTTATTATGGTTTTTCATTTTTTGAAGTAGTGCTTTATATGTGGCAAGTAGAATATAAACCCTTTTATGTTTAGTTAGTAGAGGTAAGTCTCCAATGTTACTGTTGTCCTTCTCATTAATGTAGTGGATATACAGGCAAATCCAAACTTTAGCCAGACAATCCGACACTGTTAGATGTAAATTCTTAATGAGCATAAAAAAAGAGAAAGAGGATGTTAAAATAAAAGTGCACCATAATTGTTTTGTGGCCTTTAGTGAACCCTACTGTTTAATAAACAGGGCCGACACTACCTTTCTTGGTATTTTCTTTTACTTGTGCAATGCAAAGAAAAAATTGTACATAAGCCACATTTCCTTTTTTTTGCATTTTGTTGAACCGAACAATAAGGCTCCTTTGTTCAAGCATCTCAGTGTGTAGACAAGTTAGTTAAAATCCTCATTGCAAAGATACTAAAGAAAGGTTACTAAAAAAAAAAAAAAAAGACGAGTGTTCTTTGAAAACAAACAGGGTGAGAGAGATTTTAATATCCTGTTACAACAAGGGGGCTTTGACAACTGGCATGCAGTGTTCTCTTGGAGCCTATTCTTTAAGTACAAAAGAGAATGCAAAAACGGGGACGGAAGTACCAAGAACCTGAGCAATTAAACACAATCTGCTTGATACATTGTTGAATGTGATATGAGGAGTCCACTGTAAAGTACAGTGGGAATGGGATCTCCTCAATTGATCTAAATGTAATTTGTGTACTAGGGATATGAAAATCAAACATCTAACACTGCACGTGAGCTTCTGTAGTGCATTTCTGTTAGTAAAAAAATATATACAAAATTGAAAAATGCCAGAGAGGGACCTATTTAGTGATTTAAAGCATGTTTGTGTTTATATCTGTCCATGTTTAGATCAATTGAATAGATGTTCAGGTATGGGAACTATATTTTCTGTTATGTTGTTTAGCAATGTAGAACCTTTGTATTTTCAAAGTAAAATGTAATACCTCTGATAAGTAAAGGTTTTCTTATGAAGGCTTTTGGATGGGCAAATGATGGGCAACTATTTGTATTCCAGTTTTAAAAGCTGCATCATTGGTTTGTTGTAGGATATTACTGAATTGTGAGGGCTTAACCGGGTGTTATCTTATCAAGATGTGTCATCTATAGTATGGGTGATCTAAGAATGGGTCATGCTTTATATAAAGTTGACAATAAACAGGTAATAGGAATTACAGGGTAATTATCATGACCTGTAATGTCTGGTGTTTCCCACTACTACCTGCTAAGGGTTAGGGTTAGGATTAGGGTTAGTTAGATAAATAAAACTACAGTCCTACAGCATTTAGTGACCATGTGGTTTCCAAGTCCTAGAGAGAGAGAGCACTAACCCCCTAATGTATGGTTAAACATTCCCCCAGGTTTTCCACCTCACCTTATCGCTGATTCCTTATTAGTCTGACTGGCATGTGAATTTATTGCACAATAGAAGGAAAATTGTAGGGCACTAACCTCTGCTTATGTAAGGGTTTAATAAGGTTGTCACTCAATGGGGTAGCCAAAGCCCAGAAAACTGACAGCAGGGAATATTCAGGCATCTATTCAAAGAACATGAGTTGGGTTTATGCATCTCTGAAGAAGAAAGCCTGGCAAGTACAATAGTGCTGTAACATGACCAGTGTTCGAAAGAATTGAGCTAACACCGTAAAGGTGTTTGTTTTGTTGTATTCTGATGAACGGATCATTTCATTTATTTGAGCACATTAATTGGAGTTACATTTTCTAAGTATTGTGTTCAAGCAGCAGTCCTTACCCTACCCACATATAAGTGGGGAGTAGGGGGTGGGGGATTAAAACTACTAGAGTTGTTGTACTTTCCATAACTTTGTTTGTTTAAAGTGTTTAAACATCCAACAAGTCAGTAAATTAAAATGATATTTAAAAAATAAATCTGTGAAGAATTAACCCCACTCCAAGGGTCCACAAAATTTCTTTACTTTTAATTATACATTGCATTTTACCTCCATTGTGAAAAGTAAGAAAACCTAATAGATTCTAAGTGTCAGACCAGATTACATTTAAAAAAAATGATGTTGGTCGAAGGAACTTACAGTTAAAATAGAAATAGAAAGTATTATTTTTAAATGTGTACAGCTATTGTCTAAAAGTTGGTCATAGTGCTTTATTTCCATCTTTAAATACTAAAATGTACAAAATGATAGCTCAGGTCAACCTGCAGAAGACAGATCTCTCCGAAACAGGAAAACAAGACAAAAGAGAAACACAGCAACATTTTTTTTTTTTTTTAGGTAAAGTAAAATTGTTCTTAATGAAAAAACAGTTGACCGTACATCCCTACAGATGTTAAATTATGATACTAGCTCTTTAATGAGATAATTCCAATCAAAATCAGTTCATACTGTCTAATGAAACCTGTTTAAGATGAAATTAGAACTTAAGTGAAACAACACTGTTGGTTGTACTACAGATACCTGCAGAACAAAGAAAACATGATCATCTAAATGAACCACATTACTGTCTGTTAATGTCAGTATTAGTAGCCCATCTGATAACGGCTGGCAGAAGGGCTGTTGTTTGGATTTATGTCCTACCCCAGTCTCCTGAACATCCCACAGCCCATGGTTGTTGCAATCAAGAAATGTTTCAAACTGTTCCAGTGTGATTTTTATTTTATTTTTATTTTCTTAATCATCAGCAATCTCTTGCATCCTGTCACTCTGAACTGACTGGCTGCATGTGAGCATGTCAGGAATGTCTATTCACACGATAATGCCCGTAATGGGAAGCTTGCTTGAAGTACTTTGTTAATGGCCTCCCCTGAGAGGTGTGGGTTTGCATCTTCATAGCTGTCAGCATACCAGTCTGAAACAAGAAAGAATAGTTCATAGCAGATCTTCAGAGATGGAAAATGTGATATTGCTAATCCTTCCTTTTTGTTCATCATAGGTTCCATGCTAACCTTCTAAAATGCTCTGCAACCAAAAACATGGGGATTAACTAGGGTGTGCAGAAACTCTTCACTTGCACTCAAAATTGTCTTTAAAATTCAATATTCAATAAATTCATTCTAACATGTTTACTTCAAAACATGAAATCCATCCTCCCTCATGTTTACAACTGAGTATCAATCAATAGCAATTACCTTCCACATCTTTTTCTCTCATCCGGGGTGCTGGCATACGAAGGTTGTAAACTGACAAAGCAATGTATTGTTATATTGTAAATACAGAAACCCCCTTAGTTAGAGGTTGTGAGAAAACCTGGAGGATTTACAGACAAGGACAAGTTATTTTGCTAATACATGGGAAGACATTGCTTTTACGGAAAACTGGGTAGATCCTGATGCTTTTCCTCTTATGACGTGATATTTGCATTACAAATATACAGAAAGTGTGGATAACCTTGTCAATTTTTCACAAACAACTGTTACATGCATTATCTGGACACTGAGGCACTGTTTAATTCAGAGATGGACAAAGGCCTAACAGATATAAAAAAGATGCATAGCTATTATATATTGATATTAGCATTCAGTTTTATTGAAAATGTTGGTCTAAAGTGAATAACTCATTTAACAATAAAATGACAAGCTACACATTTCATATTTAGTTTCTGGAAGACATTTGTGTCAATGAATTACAATTAAAGGAGAGGCATAGATTTTCAAAGGCCATTGTATACTTTTAGGGATTCCTTGTGCATACAAACTAAAGCGATGAGTCAATCTTTTTTTAAAGAAAAAGTCTGTTGCTAAAAGCTAAGCAAACAACAGTGGCGCCTCATAGTTTGTGTTCGTAAGAGTCACACTGAGATGAATTGTTTCCCATAACAAAAAAGAAAACAAAAACTAACAATATAAAATGTTTCTCGTAAGAGACATTGTCAAAAAACACATCATAAAGTTGCTGCAATTTTAGAGACCTGAGTTCAAACATAAAATGGAAACTCCATTATACTGTATATTAGTTATATTCAATGAAAAGGTGTAAATTGTGCCTGTTAGTACAGAAAAAGATGTATTCCCATTGTGTAGTTTTCTTAAACACGTATTCATTTATTTCAGTATCTTAGTGGTCACCCTAGCAAGTCCATTTTATAAACCTGAAACTGCCGATCTTTAAGAAGTACTTGCTAAGCACATGTTTACATAAAACATCAGATCAGATAAAGCTAGCCATTCCATTCATGCTTCATTTACCTCATTGTCGCTCTGAGTGAAACCTACAAAGATATTTGGAATCAGTTACATGTCCCTGAAAACACATTAATAAATTCAAGAGCAGCAGATCCTATCTCTGTGTTTAAAAACAGAAGAACATTCTTATCATAACAATACTTCTGTTTAGAAGCAATTGTACTGTGGGAATTTGTCAAGTTGTTGTCTGTGTACCTGTTTGTCTGCATGTGTCTGAACTAGTCAAATAAGCACGGGCCTTATTGATTTCTGGTAGTTTGACAACAGGTTTATTTATGAGCTTCATGACTGCAGATAACACTATGTAACACAATTTTTGTTCCTGGGTAGTAAGTGTTATTTGCTAATTGCTTATGCCTCAAAAGTATAGAAAATGGCTATTATTCCCCACAAACTTTGCTTTTGTGACCAGGACAGTGATACTTTGAAATTTACCTATTTCCAATGAGAAAACGGGCGAATTTGTGTCTTTTCGTTCACATAAAGTCAGAAAAAAACAACATATGAATCCAAATTAACATGTATTTATACTAAAGTAATACAAAAATGACTACAAAAGATTTAGAAGTGAGTAGTTTTTTCGATATTTATGATTATACTGTAAATCACTTTCACGAATCAGCCCCCAAATGTAGTCTCCCATCATGTTCTCGTTATACTGTCCTTGGTAGCGGCGTTCAAAGTCCAGTATATCCTTGTGGAAGCGCTTGCCTTGATCCTCCGAGTACGCTCCCATGTTCTCCTTGAATTTATCAAGATGAGCATCAAGGATATGGACTTTGAGGGACATCCTACAGCCCATTGTGCCGTAGTTCTTCACTAGAGTCTCAACCAGCTCCACAGAGTTTTCGGCCTTGTGATTGCCCAGGAAGCCCCGAACCACTGTGACAAAGCTGTTCCAAGCCACTTTCTCCTTACTAGTGAGCTTCTTGGGGAATTCATTACACTCCAGGATCTTCTTTATCTGTGGTCCAACGAAGACACCGGCTTTGACCTTTGCCTCAGACAGCTTAGGGAAGAAGTCTTGAAGGTACTTGAAGGCTGCCGACTCCTTATCTAGAGCTCTGACAAATTGTTTCATAAGGCCCAATTTGATGTGCAGTGGTGGCATCAGCACCTTCCGGGGGCCCACCAGTGGCTCCCACTTGACGTTGTTCCTCCCCACAGAGAACTCGGTCCACTGTGGCCAGTCCCGCCTGTGGTAGTGCGCCTTGGTGTCCCTGCTGTCCCAAAGGCAAAGATAGCAGGGAAACTTGGTAAAACCGCCTTGGAGACCCATCAGGAATGCCACCATTTTGAAATCTCCTATGAACTCCCAGCCGTACTCATCATACTTCAAGGCGTCCAGCAAGGTCTTGATGCTGTTGTAATCCTCTTTGAGGTGCACCGAGTGAGCCAGGGGAAGAGACGGGTACTTGTTACCATTATGAAGCAGCACGGCTTTGAGGCTCCTGGATGAGCTGTCAATGAAGAGGCGCCACTCATTCTGGTTACAGGCGATTCCTATTGCCTCGAACAGACTGGTCACATTGTGGCAGAAGCAGAGCCCATCTTGACGGGTGAAGAATCTGGAAAAAGGTTGGTGACGCTTCCTCTGATCTGCGACTTGCACACTTTCATCCAACAAGTTCCACTGCTTGAGCCTAGACGTCAAAAGCTCGGCATTGGACTTGGTGAGACCAAGATCTCTAATCAAGTCGTTGAGGTAATTTTGGTTGGGGTAGTATGGGTTTCTTTCCTCAGCTCCACCTCTGAAATTGTCATCTGGATCTACAACGTCTTCCTCGCTCTCTGACTTGCTGCTCTCTTCTAAAGACGGCTGCTCTCTCTCCGGAGGAGTGGGTACTTGCAGCCTCTTGATGCCATCTCAGAAAAATGCAGATATGTATCCACTTAGGCAGCTGGAACTAAACTGAACTGGTGGGCTTAAGCCCCCTGTATTTATACTACTATTTATATTACTGGAAGGTTCTAGAAGTTACTTCAAGTTTACTCAGCTCTGAATCTATCTGGAATGTTCTGGAAAATAGGTAAATTTCAAAATATCACTGTCCTGGTCACAAAAGCAAAGTTTGTGGGGAATAATAGCCATTTTCTATACTTTTGAGGCATAAGCAATTAGGAAATAACACTTACTACCCAGGAACCAAAAAAAAAATAATAATAATTGTTACACGGTGTAATGATCTAAAACCAGCAGTAACTTATATTATGTATTTGGGTTAAACTACACATTTTCTTATTCTGGGAGGCAAATGTACATTTGTTGAAATGTTTCTCTTCCAAACTAAGGAGTGTTTTCATATATTATAAACTATGCAGCAGAATTCACTTAAATTAAAAACTTTCAAGCTCCTGTTCTTGTCATACTCCCTAACAATTTTGACAACATTTTTTTTATAATGCTCTACCATTCAGTACCTCTCTATGATTTGCCATACTTCCCTGTGCTTTACTATGATTCCACAATGCTTTACAGCTAGCTACGCATTTAATATAGGATATGTAACCCAGGCATGGATCAACACATGCCCTACAGTGACAAAATATGGGTTAGCCTCCTCTGTACTAAGCAGGTTCCAAGTGTCTTATACATTAGGATGCAGTATTTATATGGGATGGCAATCCAGATGAAAATTCAACATGTCACAGATGCACTCACTGGGAAATTAACTGGGGGTGGAACCGCTGCCATTTTCATTTTTAACAATGGTCATAGAATAAGAAGGAAAAGAGTGATATACTAGCTGCAGATAACTCTAGGCTCTGCGCTACTGCTTTTAAAACCAAACAAAAATAGACAGCACACAGCAGAATTCCAGGTCCCACTCCCTGTTTTTTTTATCTACAAATGTTATATAAAAATACAGTTATAAAAAAATCAGTGTTAGTTTGCCACTGATTTACCATGATTTGACGCTAAAAACAAAACAAACCAAAAAAAAAAAAAACATGGACCCTCAAGTTAAAAAAAGGAAGTCAGAAAGTTAAAAAGAAAAGAAGTTATAGTGATATTTCATTTTTTTACCTGTTTGTGGCAATGTGCCCCGCCCTGTGTGCATTTCTGTGTTGTATGTTGCGTGTGGTGTGTTAATGTTAGTGAATAGAGATGGCTGCACGGGATATAAATGGGTGTGTGCAGCACGAGTTATTTAAAATTATTATTATTATTATTATTATTATTATTAGTTTATTTAGCAGATGCCTTTATCCAAGGCGACTTACAGAGACTAGGGTGTGTGAACTATGCATCAGCTGCAGAGTCACATACAATTACATCTCACCCGAAAGACAGAGCACAAGGAGGTTAAGTGACTTGCTCAGGGTCACACAATGAGTCAGTGGTTGAGGTGGGATTTGAACCAGGGACCTCCTGGTTACAAGCCCTTTTCTTTAACCACTGGACCACACAGCCGGCACAGGATTGCACTATCACTTCACGTGCATTTAAAGTATTTAATATTGAGCACGAGGTTGCACATAATTAATTCACGTGCTGGGATTCAAGTGAATAATTAATTAGTAATTGAATCCCAGCACAACAGTATATATAGATGCACATTTCATTCACTCTGGGTTGTGTGTTCAGGGCTAAAGAACGGGAGAGAGTGAGGAGATAATTAAAGAAAAAGTAAGCAATTGAGGACCAGCACAGTACGTGTTTGTTTAGTGTTCGTCCCTGTTTGTTAGTGTCTCTTCGTTTTGTTTGTCTGTTTACAGTGAATAAAACAGTAACAATTTACTTTGTCTCCATTTTCCTCTGCTTCATTTAATAAAGATTTGGCAGCAGATGACAAGGACTATGCCCTGAAGCTGTGTGTTACAAACACTATACAGTTTCTGTTTCTGTCAACTCTGTCAACACTGGTGACAAACCTATAAACTAGTGTAATCTGATGTACGTTTCTGCTGTGAGGGGGAACTGGTTTCCTCCACTATCAGGATTGAGACATACAGTGCCTATAGGAAGAATTCACCCCCCTTCGATGTTTTCACAGTTTGTTGTTTTAAAACCTGAAATCTTGATGCATTTAAATTGGATTTTTTTCGTTTGATTTACACAACCTACTCAACGCTTTGAAGAGGCAAGATAATTTTTTATTATGAAACAACAGTTAATGAAAAATAAAAAAAAACTGAAATGCCTTGGTTAGATAAGTATTCACCACCCTGAGCCAATACTTGGTAGAACCACCTTTGGCAGCAATTACAGCTGTGAGTCTTTTGGGGTAAGTCTCTACCAGGTTTACACATCTGGATCATGCAATGTTCGCCGATTCTTCTTGGCAAAATTGTTCAAGCTCTGTCAAGTTGGATGGGGATCGTTTGGCGGACAGCAATCTTCAAGTCTTGCCACAGATTTTCAATCGGATTCAAGTCCGGGCTTTGACTGGGCCACACTAGGACTTTTCACTTTCTTGTTTTTAAGCCACCAGTGTCGCTTTGGCTGTGTGCTTGGGGTCATTGTCCTGCTGAAAGGTGACTCTCCATCCCAGTCTTAGGACTTTTGCAGACTGAAGCAGGTTTTCCTCAAGGATTTGCCTGTATTTAGCTCCATCCATTTTGCCCTCTACCCTGACAAGCTCCCCAGTCCCTGCTGATGAAAAGCATCCCCATAGCATGATGCTGCCACCACCATGCTTCACAGTAGGTATGGTGTTACCTGGGTGATGTGCTGTGTTGGGTTTGCGCCAGACATAACACTTTGCAGTTAGGCCAAATAGTTCAATTTTTGTTTCATCGGACCACAGAATCTTTTGCCACATCTTTTCAGAGTCTCCCATGTGCCTTTTTGCAAATTCCAAGCAGGATTTTACATGGGCTTTTTTCAGAAATGGCTTCCATCTTGCCACTCTTCCATACAGGCCAGATTTGTGGAGTACCTGAGCTATTGTTGACATATGGACAGTTTCTGCCATCTCAGCCATGGAACGCTGTAGGTCTTTCAGAGTTGTCATTGGCCTCTTGCTGGCTTCTCTGACCATTGCCCTTCTTACCCAGCTGCTCAATTTGGGAGGACGGCCTGCTCCAAGCCGATTCTGGGTGGTGTCGTATACCTTCCACTTCTTAATGATCGACTTAACTGTGCTCCAAGGGATATTCAATGCCTTTGAAATCTTTTTATACCCCTCCCCTGATCTGTGCCTTTCCACAAATTTATCCTGGAGTTGTTTTGAAAGCTCCTTGGTCTTCATGGTAGAATCTTTGCTTTGAATGCACTACCCAACTGTGGGACCTTACAGACAGCTGTATTTAATCTGAAATCATGTGAACTACTTTTATTGTACACAGATGGACTCCATTTAACTTATTGTGTGAATTCTGAAGGCAATTGGTTGGACCTGAGATTATTTAGGAGTATCATAGCAAAGGGGGTGAATACTTATTTAATGAAGACTTTTCAGGTTTTTATTTTTAATTGATTTGTTTTTTCACCCGCCCCCCCCCCACCACCATTTTTTCACATATTGAAAGTGTTGAGTAGGTTGTGTAAATCAAAGGAAAAAGATCCCATTTAAATGCATCAAAATTTCAGGTTGTAACACAACAAACTGTGAAAATGTCCAAGGGGGTGAATACTTCCTATTGGCACTGTAATTTAAAAAGAAAGAAAAACTGTATGAACATAATTTAGATCTTTTATTTAACGTTATGTAATCAAAGAAACTACAAAATGATATCGCAAAAGTCTGCTGGAAGCCATAATAGTAGTACAGTATTTCATGTCAGAGTCTGAAATGTCACATTTTTCAGTTTGTGTCAGGTATGAGGCAAACTACAATGCTGTATGCAGTTTAATATGTTAACATAACATTATTCAGCAGATTTCACTTGACAAAATGAGTTCATTCTAAAGGGTGATGCAAAACTTTTGGCCATATAGCTGTAAGTAGACTATCAGTACATAACCAGCTTTATACTGTATGTGGCACAAATATACCTCTGTACTATCCCCGCTCTTCCACTATCACATTTGCGGAACAAAATATGTTGTTACTATTAGCTGATAGCAAAGCTATTTTTAAAATAACAATATGTGATTGCAGTAAAACAAGTCTAACTGCCTTCCCCCATCTGCTTGAAGGCAGTATTGTGGGCTGCAACTATGCTTCACACCTTGTCATAGGTTATTGCTTATATTCTTAAAGATTTAGTTTTACTGTAAAATGGTAAGCTGAGGAGAAAACTGTCAGCAATGGCCCTATTCAATATCCCATTTCAGTATGTTACAGTCCCAGTGGCTGACCCAGAACATGCTCTGATACATGATGCTGATACGATCCTTCTCATCCATTGCAGAGTAAAACTGCCATCTTTTACTGCTCAGAATTATTTTCCGAAGTGCTTGTTGACATTTGGAAAAGAGAGCCAGTCGGGGTAGGCCGTGGAAACTGAGAAAGTGGAATGTATACACACTGCTCTATTGGTGGTCTTGTTTGCTGAGTGCCATCCATCAGGGTCCCTTACTTAGACTCCCTATGCCTGAGTGGCAGCAAACAATAGCTGGTAAAAGAAAATTCAGCCAAAATGCATCAGTATAAGCAGATGTTTAAACAGTAAGGTACACTGCCCTAAGACCATGGTGTGGTGCACAAAAAAATGCATTTAGTGTTCCTGAAGTTTTATGGGTAATTGCAACATAATAGGGATTCTGATGTTTAAAATAACTATTTTGTAGTCTAATTGACTATTGTATTTCCAGAGTTGCGGCACTGCTTCTAACTTGTCTGTGGATGAGAAATGCAGCTATTTATTTTAATAATATGCTTACTTGGAAATGCTAAGATACCAAATAATCCATCATATTTACCAGCTGGAGATGTAGGACTATTATCACAGTATGATAAAATGTTTAAATGAATATGCAGGTCGCAAACTTTCCTAGACAAAACAAACAAATAAAATGAACTATGATTCTATGTAATTGTTATTAATATTGCATTGAGTTTGGCATGTCATTAAAAGGTACAGAAGTCTCCACGTATAAGAACACCGCCTAAGAGAACACTTTGGCTTAGGGAACAACCTTGTGGTGAAATTGAATTTTTCCATTGTGAATACTCCTTCCAAAGGAACAGGAACTTCGCTTAAAAGAACACCTTTTTTATTTCTTTTTTTTTTTTCTTTTTTTTTATAAATTTAGTCGTTGCCAATTATTTTTATTATTATTTTCTCCCCAATTTGAAAAGCCCAATTATTTTTAGGCTCAGATCACCGCTACCACCCCTGCGCTGACTCGGGAGGGGTGAAGATGAACACACGCTGTCCTCCGAAGCATGTGCCGTCAGCCGCCCGCTTCTTTACACTCTGCAGACTCACCGTGCAGCCGCCTCAGAGCTACAGCGTCGGAGGACAAAGCAGCTCTGGGCAGCTTACAGGCAAGCCCACAGGCACCTGGGCAGACTACAGGGGTCGCTGGTGCGCGGTGAGCCGAGGACACCCTGGCCGACCTAACCCTCCCTCCCCCCGGGCGACGCTCGGCCAATTGAGCGCCGCCCCCTGGGAGCTCCCGTCCACGGTCGGCTGTGGAATAGCCTGGATTCGAACTCGCGATGTCCAGGCTATAGAGCGCATCCTGCACTCTAGCGAGTGCTTTTTCAAAACTGACTTGTCATTGCTAGAGTAATCTGGAGCCACCGCTGCATTTTACCATATTTAGGGGTGCTTTGATAATTTAGTTTGTCAGTTATTTTATTAAAGTTAATTTATTAACATATGCTTGCCTGTTGCTTTTCTCTTTCTTATTCTGTTCATTTCATATGTTGATGCACCTGCGTCATGACATAAATAATAAATACATTTGTATTTATTGATTCGTATTGTGACTGGCCTTGGCATATTGTGTCCGGTGGTCAACTCTGTCTTAGAGAACACTCTGCTTGCTTCCTGAGGGGTGTTTGCTTAGCCAGAGTCTACTGTATATAATTTGCTCATATTACATGAATAAATAAACTCTTAATACTGTGTTTCCTCTTAACACTTTATCCTGGTGTGAACAGCAAATAAACAATGCATTCCTTCCTTTAGTTTATAAGCTGCATTGTACTGAAATCATTGAAACATTTGTATTAAAAGTCATCACCATTGTTTATTAACCATATTTGTTTTGCTGTATTACTTAGGGGAAATAGCACTAAGTCAGGTGGTGAAAGAACGAACGACTGCATAAACACTTTATCCAAATCTAGTGAACTTGACTCAAAGATTATTAGATTTTGACGTGAGGCCCCTTTCTTTTTACAACCTTGTCGTTCTGATGGCAACCCTCTCCTCTTGAATTGTAAATCCTATCACCCAATGTCCTCCTAAAGTACTGTGCTTCTGAGTCTAATCAAGTTTATATCAAGTATTTTATCTTATAAGATAATTTAAATAAATGGATGAAAAACAAACAAACAGGCAACACTAACACGTGAATATGACATTTTTGGTTCCTTCGATGATATGCCAACATCTTGAATTTTAGAGATGGGTGTGATTTAGCATTTCCTTACGTTTCCTGACAATCCTAATACTGTGAATATATGGTTGAACTCATACTTTCTTAGATATTAGAATTGTAACAGAAACGTCAGCATGTATTATAGTGCAATGTATAACATAATTATTTTGGAGTGTAATAATAGTAAGTCCCATATGCCACCTGCCTACTTTTGCATTAACTGGTGCACTTTTTATTCTAAAATAGAATAATAAATCTTAACAAAGAATGAAATGTACAGTTTTATATTTTATCAGTTTTAGTTCAAAATTGTAAACATTTTTTTTTTTCTACAAAATTTTTGCTTTCCATACTGGTGCTTCGCTCCTCAGCCATAAAGTGTTTCACTTCTTGGAATCAAACAAAAGAATTACGATCATAAGTATATATGCCTCCATAAAGTGTGCAGTACAGATGCAAAGCTGAATTCCCCTTCACAATGGATGAAGCCACTTCTTTTTCATACATGCACATGTTTATGCTTTAATCTAAGCTTAGGACTTTTGTTTAGAATAATCTTCATTGTGTCATAAGTGTTATTGCACTTTCATTGTACCAGGGTTCTTTCTCATTTAAAAAAGATTTTGACTTCAATTATTTTTGTTGTATGTGGAAAAGCTTAGATTTTGAAATGCATTGTAATGGGCCAGTTGCATTAAAAGAGAAACATGCATCATATGGATAGGGCCATTTACAGAATGTTGACAAAGTGATGGGTAGAGAAGTAGAGCAAGGCATAAATCAAGATGGAGGGATGAGATACAGAAACATTCAGGGATCCCAAATGATATGGAAATCTGGCAGGAAGTTGGTCATTTGTCCAGCAGATTTATGATGCAGTTCAAGGCATTCTGGTAATGAAAGGCCATATTCACAAATCATTTACCTTAAGTTTACATAATTTCTTTCATTTGAATATTTGTAGTAGGGTGGACTCTTACTTGCTGAAGTCATACTCGTACAGGTACTCTGATAGTGACCAATGGTGGAAAAGTCAGGAACAAAACAGCAGTAATAGCCAGCTAATCCCAACAGCATCCGTAACCAAAGCATCCAATAAAGTCTGGACTTTAGAGGTGAATGACTTCTCACACCATTGACCATAACAAAACCTAAATTATTTTTTTTTCTCATCTAATTGTGCACTTCTCCATATTGGCTGTGAGCCTGGCCTCCCTCAACAATTGAATGATGGCTGATAGTTTAATAATATGCTCTTTCCAGGTAGAGCTATGAATAATCACATTGTCAATATATGTGGTTGAAGCACTTTATCCATCAATCGCTGAAAGGTGGCCAGGGCTGCATGTAGTCCAAAATGGTGCGGAACTGGAAGAGACCTTCTGGAGTAGAGAAGGCAGTCTTCCCGCGAGAGGCTCGGGTCAAGGGAATCTGCCATCGTCAGATCCAAAGTTGAAATAAACCATGCTCGTCAGTCTAAGAGGTCGTCTATCCGGCGCATGCAATACGCATCGAACTTGGAGGCAGCGTTAACCTTTCGGAAGTCGACACAGAAACAAATGGTCCCGTTCGGTTTGGGCACTCACACAATCGGACTACACCACTCACTCCGCCACTGCTCGATGACTCCAAGTTACAGCATACTCCTCACCTCTTTCCGCACAGCTTCCCTTTGACTTTCCAGAATAGGATATGGTTGCTCCTGAACCCTAAGTCCCGGCGGAGTGATAATAGCATGTTCACTGAGGCATGTTTTACCAGGCACATTAGAAAACAGATCATTAAACAGTCTCATTAACTTTCGACACTCTTGTTTCCTCCCATTTCCCAATCAGTTACTTGTTTCCTCATTAGAATCTCAACCGTGCTGGGGATATAAACAAGACTTCCCGTTCTCTCCACGGTTTGGGGAGATTGACATGATAAATTTGCGGTGTTCAGGCTGCCGAATTTCACAATTTACCTTACCAATTTGCCGAATAACCTCAAAGGGTCCTTGCCACTTAACAGTTTAGATTCCAATGAGGGAAGAAGCAATAGCAACTTGTCTCTTGGCCAAAAGTTCAGAATTATTGTTTTTGTTATGTTTGTTCTTGCTTCTGCTGTGCCGATTTTAGATTTTCATATGCCAATCAACCGACTAATTCTAAGTGGTCTCTGAGTTGTAGTACGGATTTTACTGCATTGTTGGATGTAAACTGTTGCTCTTCCCAACCTTCTCTGATTAGATCGAAAATGTCCCATTGCTGCCGGCCATACAATAACTCAAACTGGTTAAATCTGGTTGAGGACTGGGGCACCTCTCACCTCATGAACCGCAAAGAGCATATAGGAAAGTAACTTTGCCCAATTCTTTTTTTCTTTATCTAAAAATCGGCACAGCATCTGCTTTAGGGTCTGATTAAAGAGATCGACCAAGCTGTCAGTTTGAGGATGATAAACTGATGTTCGGATCGAACAAATTTTTAGTCATTTATAAAGCTGTTGAATACAGCCTGACATAAAATTGGTGCCATGATCATTTAAAATTCCTGCTCAAGAGAACAGCTGCACCAATTCTTTTGTGACCACAGGTGCACTAATAAAATGTAATGGAACCGCTTCCAGATATCAAGTAGCATAGTCCGCCACTATTAAGATGTATCGATAGCCCGAGTCAGTCCCAACCAAAGGGCCCATGATGTCTACCCCAATCCTTTCAAATGGGGAGCTAAGTATGGGCAGTGGGACCAGCGAAGCAGAACAAACTGCCCTCGGGCCAACAAATTGGCACTCCGCACGTCCCCATAAATTCCCGTCCAATAAAACCGAGCCAGTATTAAATATTTTCTCATCCTAGATGTCCTGAAAAGGGCAGGATTATGATCTTATCTAAAGCGTGGGTGTTTTCTGATCTGTACTGGAATGAGATAAGGGCCCTCCTGACACATCCCCTCTGTCTTACCTGCCACGGGAGCCCTGGGTCTAGCCGCAACATCACATTCCATGAGGGGGCAGTCCCTGCTGATGTGTCCCAGTTCATGGCAACTCATTCTCAAATGTGATAAAAGTCTTGGGGTCATCTTCTGGGGTCATTTTGAGGAGCTTTGGCTGTATCCTGGCATCTGCTGTTTTCCGTCGCCATTGGCTTAGCAACCAGTCCACCAGCTGTGCAAAGAACTGAGCCAGCTATTGTTGCTGTTGGGTCTCCCTCTACTCCCGACGTTGCTCCTGCTCTGTAAGGACTCAAAGTAGTGTCATCCGTTGTCCTGCCTGCGTGAATCCCTGTAATTCTCTGTGCCACCACAGGGCATAATCCCACACTGACACCAAATGCGAGTTGCTTAGGGACAGACAAGTTTAAACTACAGAATGATAATACAATGTGAACTGGTATAAATTATTTATATTATATACAAAATTGTTGTGGTACAATTATCATATTTATTACACATTTTTCACACAAAAAAAGTTATTGAATTTTGACCCAAACCCCTCGTTAAGCAGTCATGTAGATCCTAAATGCTTCAGATTTGTATGTTGGTTAATGAGGCCACAGTTATGGCATGCTGGTGGAATTTGTAAACCAATAGGTGTACAGTTAACCTGAACATAAAACAGGGCATACCTTGAGTCCACAGAGGCCACATTATTTAATCTAACCTGGAGATAGACTCTCAAGTGGGCATATGTTTCTCCATAAAAATAAGAAAAAACAATACAGACATTCAGATGTTCTCATTATAATGAGATGCTGTGTTAGTCAAGGTAATTCAAGGAATTTACGTTTTTTTTATGAAATGAGTACTGCAAGCTTGTGTGTGTGTACATTAAACAGTATCTGGCAAAACATATAAGTCAAACAGACAAATGTTTTGGCAATTGCCTTTATTAGTGTGTACAGTTTTTCAAATGTAACATTGTTACACCTTAAATAGATACTTTCATTGGCTTTTAATATGTGCACCATGTACTATCTACACAATGGAACTTGCTTGTGGTTATATTTTAAAACAAACTTTTTTCATCTTCCCCTCATTTTACTTCTGGCCTCTGTTGTGGGTGTATAATGATTAAATTTTTGTTAACTAGATTACTGTTTACCACTGTCCTGTACTGTATGTATCTGAGTTATGTTAGGGTTTGTGAGAGAGAACATATGTAAGAGCAAAAACTCGAACAAAGGCAAAATGTTTTACATGCAGTTGTAACTAAAAAACGCAAGGTCTTTATTGAAATACCTCTTGGTGTAAATACATGTGCATTAAACAAGCCAGCAGAGTATGACTTCTCATTACATTTTACTTACCAGACATACAGATGGTAATAGACTCTTTTTTCTTTTTAGTGAACAGTTGGCCCATATCCAGCTGTGCAGGCAGTTGAGTTCATCACACTGCCTTCTTAACACTTCTGATATAACACGCTTTTTATTGCTAATCTGCACCTCTGGGCAAAATACCCTGTTGGTCATGAGAGAACGCTTCCACTGAACTACTTCTGACCTTTGGGACACTCTAGTCATTAGGAACAGCAAGGAAACATAGGGGATCATAAGGTACAAATAAGCATTACTGCCAACGTAAACTTCATCAATTATTCAGTAGTATTCATAATCAAGGGCATCCCTAGGGCAGCAATGGTTTTGCACCTCAGAAAAGGTATTTGTGTAGACTATTGGATAATGGTAGAATCCAATTTAGATTAAAAAAAGCAGTCAGAGCCTCCCTAATAATCCCCAGCATGGCTCACTATTAATATTCTTTATATTTTTATATTTATATACAAATCTTGGAGCTCTAGTTTATAACTAGTGTTCTACATTTTCAGTTTTTATCTTTAATTTTACATATATTAAAATAGGGATAAAATCGGTAAAACAATTGTTTTTAATTGAAACATCGGTAAAAATCGAGGGGGGGGGGGAAATCTGAATATACACACTTTACATATGGAATATGATGAATAGCAGTTGTGGTTTCTGATTAATAATGTCCCTGGCATGTATGATGAGCAGAATCTGTGCAAGTCGAAGCCACGTTTTTCCAAGTTAGCAGGTACTTTGCGAACGTTTGGGCAGGTATGAACATCAGCACAAAACAAGCCAGGTTTATTTGCCTTTAAATCATAAAAAGGAAAGAAAATGGACAGAACTGGGTGGTGCAATCCATCGTCAAAAATCACACTGGACATTTAAATCAATGCATTCCATATAAGTTTACCAACTAAAGCATCACCATTTTCTGTCAAATATTTATGATTAAGATTGTTGGCATTAGGCAGTGTTTTAGCTGACGGACAGACAGTACTGTCGCACAAAGTCACCAATACATACCTCTCTGCAATAAACAGTGGCTGTCCAGCAAAGCACAGTGCTCTGACAAACTCATTAACACAGTCATTCTGTGCTTTCTTTTTATTAAAGTGTGTGTGTAAAAGCTGCAAAAATTGATTGCTTGTCTCTCAATTCACTTTTTTGTTTTAGTTTAATGTGTCGCTTATTTTTCAGTACGTTTTTTTATTGTCAGTGCAAACATGTACCTCAATGCAGCAGTATTTGCAGCTCTATTCATCCTCTGCCTCATCTGACCCACTTCTGCTATTTTTGCTTTTTGTATACTTCGAAACATTCACTTCTTTTAAATATTCATGAACTGATTTATGTTTTCTCCCCATTCCTCATCCACTAAAAATATTATATTTTTGTGAAAGTATTTCAGGTTAGTTTTTGATCAAGCTGGTAGTTACTATGCCCAGCAATTGCCACAATAATCAGACTTTTGATTGGCCAACATAATCAGGTGATAATGTGTTTGTGAAGTGACAGAGAACCACAAACGTTATTTGATCCTCTGACACCTAAACGTCTGCTGTATCCTAGGATACAGTGTAGGTCTGCTTATTACAATGTCAGAGTCAAAATAAAACAGCATTTTAATCAAAATATTGTGTATTTCCTAGAAAATAGTACCGGGAAAATATTGAATAATAGACAAAAATCGGGTATAAATCAGTAAAAACCGACGTCCAGTTAAAAAAAAATTCGGAATAAACCGCAAACGCGGAACACCATAAATAACATACTTTATATCAAAGATAATGTTCAGTTGTCAGGACCTGCTGTGGATTCAGGCAGCTGTATGAATTGCAAACACTTACAAAGTACAGAGCTGTAAATCAGAGCAAAAAGCAATCCTCTTTGCCATAATTGACGTACCTAGTAATTATTTTGACATTTGCGTTTTATATTAAATGCTATTCCTGTCATCTAAAGTATTGTGCATCACAGAAAGCACCACATTGTATTAAGATTTGGCACATATTATGGTTTTGGATTCATTTTCCACTGTCTACAGTTTTAAAGCATATATCATATAACAACAGTGACAGCAAGCAGGCATTATTCCATGTATTTTTTTTTTTTTTAATCTAAATTGAATTCAGATTCCTGTACATACATTATTAACAGTGTGCATTTGTAAGTGGAAACACTGTGATCTGATGCTGTCATGCAAACCACATAAGGAATATGTTAAGAATTAATGATTTATGAAAACACATTATGTACATTAAACTTTAATCATTAGTTGGCATCAGATACTTTTCTTATCAGAAATTACAACTGTACCAATATAAAAAGAAGATTTGTATTACATGTTATATAACTAAATTGTCAAATTCCCATAACTGCAGTTGAATTTACATAATTTACATAATTGAACAAAACTGCAATAAAAGGAATATGAATAGTGGAACATTATATATATATATATATATATATATATATATATATATATATATATATATATATATATATATACAGTGCCTATAGAAAGTCTACACCACTTTGAACTTTTTTCACATTTTGTTGTGTCCACCCTCCTCAGTTAATACTTGGTGGAAGTACCTTTGGCAGCAATTACAGCTGTGAGTCTGTTGGGATAGGTCTCTACCAACTTTGCACACCTATATTTGGCAATATTTGACCATTCTTCTTTACAAAACTGTTCAAGCTCTGTCAAGTTCCTTGGGGAATGTTGATGAACAGCAATCTTCAAGTCATGCCACAAATTTTCGATTGGATTTAGCTCGGGGCTCTGACTGGGCCACTCAAGGACATTTACCTTTTTGCTCCTTAGCCACTCCAGTGTAGCTTTGGCTGTGTGCTTTGGGTCGTTGTCATTCTGAAAGGTGAACTTCCGTCCCAGTTTCAGCTTTTTTGCAGAGGGCAGCAGGTTTTCCTCAAGGACTTCTCTGTACTTTGCTCCATTCATTTTCCCTTCAATCCTGACAAGTGCCCCAGTCACTGCCGATGAGAAACATCCCCATAACATGATGCTGCCACCACCATGCTACACAGTAGGGATCGTGTTCTTTGGGTGATGCGCTGTGTTGGGTTGCGCCAAACATAACGCTTTGCATTTAGGCCAAAAAGTTCCATTTTAGTTTTGTCAGACCACAAACCTTTTTGCCACATGGCTACAGAATCTCCTGAGTATTTTTTTTGCATACTTCAAATGGGATTCAAGGTGGTCTTTCTTGAGTAAAATACAGGCCAGATTTGTGGAGTGCTTGGGATATTGTTGTCACGTGCACACTTTGACCAGTCTTGGCCATAAAAGCCTGTAGCTCTTAGTGCTCATGGTTGAGTCTTTGCTTTGAAATGCACTACACAGCAGAGGGAACCTACAGGAACTGCTGAATTTTTCCTGAAATCATGTGAATCACTACAATTGAACACAGGTGGAGGCCACTTAATTTGGTGTGTGATTGGTTACATCTGAGCTAATTTTAGGATTGCTATTACAAGGGGGGTGGACACTTATCCAACCAAGCTTTTTCAGTTTTTATTTTTAATTAATTTTCTACAAATTTCTAGAATATGTTTTTCACCTGGAAGTTGTGGGGTAGGATGTGTAGATAAATAAAAAAAACCACTATTTTAATGCATTTTAATTCCAGGCTATAAGGCAACAAAAGGTGACAATTTTGAAAGGGGGTGTATACTTTCTACAGGCACTGTATGTATATATATATATATTACAACAGGGCCACTAACCTTGAAATACATCTAAAGACAGACTGGAAGACTATAGTGGATAAATAAAATAAATAGATAAGACAGATTAACTTTTAAATAAAAAAGGACTGTGTATAGAAGTAAGAGGTAATATACTGTTGTCACTAATTAGTAACTTGAGAATATACCCCAACAAAAAGATCAGCTTTATCTCCTGAGTCATATTTAGATGGCATTCTCTGGGTACTCCTGCCAGTAGTGCTTATTTAGAATCATGTGTATAAGTAATGGCAAAGATGTCTAGTTTATTAAAGGATTGAGTTTATTAAAACAAATGTGCTTCATTTTGGGACCTGTTAAACAAGCAAGGATGCACTTTAATGTCAAATACATTAAGCATGTTCATTAAGGAGCCTCTGTAGAGCTGACTAGAATGCTGCTGGAATATTAACTATTATTCTATCCATTGCATGCAAGATTTGTTTTGTTGTAATAAAAGACAAAAAGAGCAGAATACCATTAACTTGGTGTAAAAAAAAGCTATAAAAAGTTATGGTAATCACACGTCATATTTTTTGAAAGTATGTTGGTAACGGACCAACTGTAAAAAACAGAACAATCCTCATTTTGAAGTGAAAATGTTACAGACCATTATCATTTAGAGACAGAAGCCACAAGTCTGACTTACTCCATGCCCAAGTGACCAACTCCTACCAAATGATCCTCAATAGTTATGCAATAATTCTGTAATAATGGAGCAATGATAGAAAAAAGTCAGTTACTACGGTATGGTTCATTGATAAAATGCTAACACAGTAACACAGTTTCAGATTTTGACACACTACATCTATTCCAGTATAGTAACATGGTACCGTTTCTATTTGATTGTATGTATATCAGAACCCCTTTACCATTGTTCCAAATCCATTCTGCTTTAATTATAATGCTTTGTCTGCTAATGTTTGTGCTAGATTTTCTTAGGGATTGATTTTATAATGGCTTCATACCAATCACTGGCATAGCCTTCATGTTTGTCTCACTGTGGTGGCAGTATATGGTGCCTTACTTGACATTCATACATGAATTTACTTGTCTTTCTCGTTAAAGTGAAAAAAAACACTGTTTCAAGGTTTCCAGTGATTTAAAGTAAAAAAAGAAACAAAAAAAACAATTGCCGTTACAAAAAGCCAATGACAGATTTAACCATCATTTTGTGGAGCTGCATCAAAGGCTTACTTGCTGTATTAAGTCATTAACGGATTATGTTAAAAACATGAATTTACTGTCCAATAAGGTTCAAGTAAAACAGCATAAGACCTGAGTCTCTTGTAGAACTTTTTTAAACCCTCATGCTTTAGGCAGCTGCTCAGAGCAATTAGAAAATAAAAGCATATTGTATCTGGAGGATAAAAGCACACTCTGCACACGTGTCCTGAGTGTGCACGGGTGGGGGGTTGTTTGTTTGTCTGCAATGTTTGCAAGCATGAACAAAAATGAAATCTGTTGTGTGAAATGTGACCCAGTTGGAATAAAGGAAATGTGTGATTGAAAGTGGCTTTTTTTTATAAAGTGATATAATGAATGGTGTTTGTTGACAGATGGGCATGCAGAGTTGTTGTACTGGTAATTGGATGATAGTACAACAGTGCCAGAATTACCTAGTCCCCAATGGGAATGATCAACATATAACTGGTTATTAATAGGAAGGACGATGGAAAAATCTGTTCTAAAAACATATAGGGTCCTATTCATAAAGAGTTAACGCCTGTCGAAATGAGAAAACAGGAGTTTAATGGTAGTTGCTATTCATAAGAGCTCATTCAGATGCGTTGTTAAGCCCCAACGATTTTCGTCTATGAAGGCATGTTTTTAACGAATTGAGAGAAAAGTTAACGATTACCTCATTAGCATGAAGTTTTCATCGGTCCTGAGCATCAACCTGCTATTCATAACAGGGAACGACAGCAAAATGCTGTTGATACATAGGAGTTATTGAATGCTTTCTACAGTCAAGTCTAAACTAACGATAGCCTAGACAGACTATTTTTTTAAAGACCTATTTTATTACTACACTTGCTCTGTTATACATTTTGACATACCCGTGATTAACACTGCCTATTGTGAAAAAAAAAGCTGTAGCTTATATGAAGGAACATGTTTAATATAAATATATACTCACACAAGAACGTATTCTCTGGCATAATCGTTTTGAAACAGTGCTGTGAAGCGGAGAGCAAGTGAGAGACTGAGAATAGACAGTTATTATTATTATTATTATTATTATTATTATTATTATTATTATTATTATTATTATTTCTTTGCCGTGATCCGCAGCTGACAGCGGCCCTTTTCTTTTTATTTATTTTACTTGTGTTCACAATAAACAGTTTGGACGAATACTGCAGACCTGTAAACCTGTTTATTTTCATGGAGCATTACAATATACAGTATAACAGTGCTGCTGATGCAGTCGGTGGCAAATTTGGGCTTGCTTGGTATTGCAAAAATAATAATAATAATAATAATAATAATAATAATAATAATAATAATAATAATAATAATAATAATAATAATAATTCATAATTTGTAAGATTAACATTTAAAGTTTTCAACATTATTATTATTATTATTATTATTATTATTAATATTATTATTATTATTATTATTATTATTATTATTATTATTATTACTGGAATTACAGTATTATTCAAACGTCCTTCTACAGTGCTTTTTGTTTCTTTTAATTTTTTCGGTCCTGCAGTTAAGAATGGAAATCTGTGTGCGTATGGAAATGTGTTTACCAGCGTTGCCAAACAAAACAAAAATACAAAGTATTTATTTAAAAAATACTTTTTTTTTCTAAATTATGACATGTCCTGAATTTTTTGAAGACATGATAGGGGCATTGGAATCATGTTTTGCAAACTGCCCGTGACTGGCAGCTGCAGACTCGGGTTTCAATAGTACTGTTGGTGGATTCTGTTTTTCTTTGTGCAACAGCTATCGACGGCACCCAGGAACATTAATAATGCTGATGATGTCATCAAAAAGAGGCAGATTTGCGCTCTTGAACGACTGTATACTCATTCATAAAGTGCTTTGCGACAGTTGCCCGTATTCTGAGATCATTTTATGAATAGTAATATGGATGACTTTTGTTAGTTTTAAAAGAAATTAGTTTTATTACGGCAGTCGGCAAGTACTTTTATGAATAGGGCCCATAGTCCTTTCCAACATGCAGAAACTTTGTATAATCTTGTATGATAGATAAATGTTTGTGTTGTTCATTTAAGTCTCTATTTTAAATCTATCTATCTATCTATCTATCTATCTATCTATCTATCTATATATATATATATATATATATATATATATATATATATATATATATATATATATATATATATATATATATATATAAACACCTATACTAAAATTCATGTATCTGTTGATGGATTTGTAAAAACCTTCTGTTCATTGTTTTTTTCAACACTAACTACACACTAATATAGAAAAGTTGGTGCTATTTACCAAAGTTGTTATATGTTATACAGTCTTTGACATACTGATAAGTAACTTCAAAGTGTTGTTGAATTAAAATTAGTCTTTTCAATTACTATAATCCAAGTGTAAACTTGAAGCGTAAACATTCTGTTCCGTTAAGAAAAGCACTGGCATATTGTATGCTGAATAAATTCTTTGTACCATTGTGCTTCAACTACTAAAAAGAAAATCAAAGCTCTCTAGTTATTAGCTGTCGGCCAGTCATGACATGCTACAGCTAATTATGTCTGTATGCAAAGGCAAATTTGACAGCTTTTATTACATGGTTGCCCTCAATAGTATTATATTAACAACTTGTCCTTTGTGGCTATTATTTGCAGCATATGTTCATTCACTATACATTACATTGTAAAAGCCCTTCTGAACAAATGCCAAGAACGCTTCAATTACAATGGTTATCATTATAACCCTGGTGGGTATGACTCCCAAGAAAACATATTTATTTCTTAATATTATGTCTGTGGGCTAACAGTAGTGATATACTACTTACAATATCATCTCACTCTATATTTTGTTATATAGTGCATGTTTCTT
The DNA here is from genome assembly GCF_902713425.1 of Acipenser ruthenus. NCBI lineage: Eukaryota > Metazoa > Chordata > Actinopteri > Acipenseriformes > Acipenseridae > Acipenser > Acipenser ruthenus. The sequence goes on from NC_081190.1 coordinate 76,570,729, forward strand.
GTATGAAGAAATGAACACTCATTAAAAGCACTTTAACAATCACCTGTTGCTTCCTGCTTTGTAATATACAAACATTCCAAAATCTGATGTTGTTATATATATATATATATATATATATATATATATATATATATATATATATATATATATATATATATAAAGTAAAAGATTTATAAAGCATAAATATTTAGTCCTGTCTTGAAAGCACTGTTCATAATTGCCAGTTGCCTATTATCTATGTAGACAATGGGCCTTATCCAAATTCTGATTTCAGAATGTTTTGAGTGCACACACAATGTGATCCTGGAAGAGAGGGGGTACTACGGAGGTATATTGGTGCCATATATAAAGCTGGTTATGCGTAGATTGAGACTTGAAAGACTGAAAACTTGTGTTTTCTGTATAGCTCTACTGCTGTATTATACTGTCATTAACATTTCAACTGACTAAAAGAAAAAAGGTTTTGCCAGTATCATTCTGAAGCACCACAGATTAGAACCCACATGAAAACTATTTGTTTGGTTTGGATTTCAAACAGTCTTTACATGGACATTTGTTAAGAGGTGTTATTCTACTTTTTTTTTCTAATATACTTTGTGCAATACTATAAACAATATGGGATAGAACATACAGTATGCAGTTGAATACAGGTACATGACGTTTAAATTGTGTACCAGAATTATAGATGTAAATTGGACAAATTGAAAACCAGTATTTTGATCATAACTTCAACAATATATTATATATATATATATATATATATATATATATATATATATATATATATATATATATATATATATATATATATTCTCTTTGACACATTTGCTGTCTAAATTTTCTTTGTCTACTTTAATATTCAGATTACAACCAGAGAAAGCACTTTACTGGACCTTGCTTTATTTGTAATATAAACCTTGTATTACACAAAAAGTCCCACTTCCAACATTATTAAAAATGTCACATATTACCATAAGGCAACCAGATGGCACAGAACAAACACAGACTAGGACCTATAGTTTGCCTCTCATGACCCGTACACCTAACATCTGTAATGAAGTCTGGTAGAACGTCTAATCAAGATATGTCAGCAGAAAACTATTGAAATTGGAACTGTACAGTACACTACAGAAAGTGAATAAAGCCTAGTGGATTACATTAATTGGATGGGTCATCAGAAATGCATTCAATCCCTGTAATCAGCTAAGTAGAAAACACCAATGAAAGCAACTGACTCATAAACCATATGTAGCAGGAATCAGTGAACCAACTCTGTGAAATAATAATGGAACAACACAGAATAAAAGCTATCTTTAAGAAAGGACCTCTGGACAAACCCCAGTCCTTGTTGATAACGGCATGCATTATGAAAAAAAGAAGGTGGGGGTGTTGGCTGGGTATTAATACATGTAAACCAATGCATGTTGCAATCCACAAAGATAAAAGTCCAATATGATTACTGTAGTATCAATATGTACAATCCTAGAAACAGGTAAGACCATCACTTAAAAGGTTAACGTTGTATGATATTAAATTCAATAGAAAACAATAATATTGTACCATTGTACTTACTTTAAAACACAAAATACACAAAAGAGACTCACATACAATGTTTACAATGTTAGATAGATTGAATAGACCCTAATATATATATATATATATATATATATATATATATATATATATATATATATATATATATATATTTATATTACACACTCTCTCTCTCTTCCTCCGCTAAGAACCTTGGAGTCACCCTGGACTCCTGCCTCTCTTATTCCCAGCACATCTACACTCTGGCACGCACTTGCCAATTCTTCCTGAGCAACATCCGAAGAATCCGACCCTTCCTCACCAACTATGCTACCCAGCTCCTGGTCCAGGCCCTGGTACTCTCCCGCCTAGACTACTGCAACTCTCTCCTGGCTGGCCTCCCTGCGTCCACCTGCGCTTTATTTGCTCTTATCTGCCCCCTATTTTACTGCATTTAATCCTGTACTTCAGAGTACTGTAATCTGCCAAGTGTTTAATCTGTAGTATTTTGTATTTAATCATATCTTGATGTAACTATCACTGTCACTGTTATCTGCTGTATTATTGAATTGTATTTTGTCACACTTGTACTTACTTGAACCAAAGTCATTGTATTTATCTTGCTCTTATTGTATTACTTGTACTGTAACACTTGAAATGTATTTGCTTACGATTGTAAGTCGCCCTGGATAAGGGCGTCTGCTAAGAAATGAATAATATATATATATATATATATATATATATATATATATATATATATATATATATATATATATATATATATATCAAGGACTAACCATCAAGGACTAAAAAATCAAGGACTAACCAGAAGACGCATGGAGTGTATTGTCTCCCACACTGTATAATGCTTGTCTGGATTAATTTAATACTATCATATAGCCATATGAAGTAAACCTGCGGCACTGCCATAAACATTCCTTTATGAAGACATGTGCAGTAATGCACCCTGTAGTTATTTGCTGAAATACAACCAACAAACAAACCATCATAAATTATTTATTCAGGATTTACTAGACAGTTAAATACATGGAGACTAAATACAATTAGACTTTAAATTGGACATGTGAAAGCTAGTTTATACATTATCATGATGTTGTCTTAAGAAAACATTGATAGATAATTAATTGTATCATTTTATTAAACTTGGTGAACAATTTAAAGTACCTTTTCGTGTAATGTAGGCTACTGTATTTTCCAACCAGTTCAGGATTGTACTTTTGAGTTGAAACACGCATGTTTCATAGTCACTGACGCAGCAGCCATAAAGGTGATGGTCTCCTAGATTAGGCTTTAATATAACTTCCATAAAATGTCATAATTTAAACTGTTTTTTTGTATTCAGCCGATTAATTTGATCATTTTGGTACACAGCAGTTTTTCTTTTTCTCAAACTATATATATATATATATATATATATATATATATATATATACACACACACACACACACACACACACACACACAGTAGATGCCGGTTATAAGCAACCCTGATAAAGACAACTTTTGGTTATTAACAACATTTTGCCAGGAACCAATCCCGTCCCACAGACTTTAATGTTAATGGAATTCTGATATTAGCAACTGAGCGCACTTGCATGATTTATGCGCATACTTCATGCAGCTTTTATAACACACTGACTTCGCAACTGCACATTTCTGTTGGACTGAGGCAGAAACTGGCTACGAAGCTGCACGCAAAATTGAGATGGATTTACAGCGGGAGGTGGTACAATAAGCAGACAACGTTGTAGACATTTGTAGTACATAATTGTGTAGTACTAGTACTCCCTTTTTTGTTTGTTTTGCACACGCGTGAAGTAAACAGTTCAATGTTTGGGTATTTCCTGCTCTCATGTTCATTTTTTAACACCAACATTTAAAACACATGTATTTCTGTACAACTACAGTATATCGTTGTTCCATATAAATACACTTGAAAACAGGGGCTTTTCCGCGTATTGACAACTTTCGATTAATGACAACTTTTTGTTGGTAACCGAGAGGTTGTTAATAAGCGGCATCTACTATATATATGTCTCTATTAGGAGTTCTAGCATTAGTTTGCTAACCACCTACGTTTATCATCTCTTGATTATTTTTATTTGCCAGAATGATAAGTGAAAACTACATTTTCACACACACACACAATATAAAATACGTTTAAGTCTGTAAAATAAAGGCAGCGCAATGTAATAGAGATGGATGAACTAATTAAACACAGCAACGTTATAAATGTGTTTATTTTAATTGAAAAGATTAGTTTAAACCACAAATTTACAATTAATAATGAACAATTCTGATTATGAAATAAATTACAAAATTATAGTCTATTCCTCCAAATTACTAATTGCATAATTTGACATTATTATTATTATTATTATTATTATTATTATTATTATTATTATTATTATTATTATATGGGCAGATGTTATATGTATTATATGGACAGATATTATATGGGCAGATGTTTGAACTATATATATATATATATATATATATATATATATATATATATATATATATATATATATATATATATATATAATTATATATATATATAATTATATATTGTTCAAACGCTTGCAATATGATGGTATTAAGGCAAGATAAACTAATTTTATGTTATTTTTTATAAACTTAACACATAGCATTTTCATTGCCTTCAAACATGTTTTTTTAAGTAATAAATAAAAACATAAATACAACAAACATAATTATAAACCTGTGTAGCAATCCCTACAAAATACTGCATTATATTTCCTGTCAAGAATAAACACATTCATAGACATTTTCCTTATATGTCTTTATTGTGTAACTATTTAGGAAGTATATAGTAATTTGGTATTAAAATAAATAAATAAATAAAACTTGTATCTGTTCAAAAGACGAAGGACTATCTGAAGTTAGAATTAGAGCACATTGTGTGCCTTTATTTAGGGAATATGTTACCTGCGGTTTTGTGGAATATATTGTATAACCCAATTGCGCACGAGAGGAATTAAAGGTGTGTCACATTAGCAAGATAACGCCTTTGGGAAACTGAGGCATTTGAGAACTGGAGGTTGGAGCTAGGAGCCTGTGGTTTACATAAAAGACCCTGAAAGGGTGTGTTTAGAGTCCCAAGAACCTGTTTGCCAGCATGTCTACTAGTAATTTTAATCTGTGCAATACTCACTAGTTGCTTTTATTTAAACATAGGAGCCGTCAAGGGGCGTGTATATTCCTATTGCAGCAAATCCTTCTCAGCCAGGGTTTTGAATTTACATTGTCCACGGTACCCACCTATAAGAGACACAACTTAAAAGAGTGAGAAGAAAGTTTTAGCCCATACTCCGCAGCAGATGTGCACAGTCAGGTACCAGTCTTTGCTGTCTTTTAATAGTTCTTCGGATTTGGGATTTTAAACAGGTCGACTACCACAATCTACAAGCATCTAGCAATGGATGCAACAAGTAGCAGACCCCTTTTACCGTCTGGCTTGCCAGGACATTCCCCCTTATCCCTCTCGGTTTCTGGGTTGCAGATGTCGTCTTCTTTGCTGCGACCACCGCCACTTTTCCTCCGAGCTGCTGCCGCTGCTGCCTGCAACCCTTCCTTGGAGCGGGGCTACCCCCGTACCCCGAAGTGTGCCAGGTGTAGAAACCACGGAGTGGTGTCGGCTCTGAAGGGCCATAAGCGCTTCTGTCGCTGGAGGGACTGCGTGTGCGCCAAGTGCACCCTGATTGCCGAGAGACAGAGGGTGATGGCAGCACAGGTGGCTCTGCGGAGGCAGCAGGCGCAGGAGGAGAGCGAGGCCCGAGACCTGCAGTTTCTGTACCCGGCAGCTGGAAGTAGCGAGCAGGGACTGGCTGTGACAACAGCTACAGGAGTGACCAGAGCTTCAGGTATTGCGACACCAATAACACCGTGTTACGAGGTCTTTGGGATGGGTGACCAGAAAGGAGGTTAGTTTATGCACTTTTTTTTTTGTTTAGTTTCCAAACTGTAACCAGAGGGGTTGGCTGTTACGATAGTAACCTACTATGTTTGTTTAAAGTTCCAAATTAATCCTGGTTAACTACAAGTATAACAAACGAAACGTTGTTGTTTATATCAAGGCTTTTATTTTATAAACCAAAGTACAATGAAATTCAGTTAAACAAGCTTTTTTACTTACGAAAACAAAACACGATACAAAGATGTCTGGTGCCCCAGTAACAAAACTCATAATAATCTGGATTTTGGCAGCACTTGTAGGTTCAGCAGTGTCAGGTATAAATCATATATATTTTTTTTATTGTCGAACTAGACAGACAGTGATATGGGCTAGATTACAATCAGTCTCCGCTATTCACAAACAACAGTTTCTCAAGGTTTTGTACCATATCTGTAGATTCAAAATATGATAAGTGTGTTGTGTTGCTGTAGTAACATTACTGGAGAATCCCTGAAAAGAAATTATCTGTGAAATAAATAACAATTGTTTATTTCAATTTGAAACCGAAAACATTAAGAAACAATTGGCCTATAGCTACCTTTTTTAATGTAAAATGAATGCAACATCGCACAATAAACTGCTATAATATTTATCAATTTTAATAATTCGACTATATTTAATTTATTAATTAGGCTATATAATTTTATTAATAAAAAACACCACTATTTATTTTATATTTATACATTTTAATTGTTTCTTTGCCAATGTACAGCTGTGGCCAAAAGTGTTGCATCACCTATTTTATTTTATTTTTTAAACAAAAAAATGATATGAACATAATTTAGATATTTTATTTAACATCATGTAATCAAGGAACTACAACATGATATAGCAAAAGTCTACCGGAAGCCGTAATAGTAGTATGGTGTTTCATGTTAGATTTTCAAATGATTCAGCAGGTTTCATTCGACTTTACTTTTTCAGAAATGCTTTTTTTTTTATGATTTTTATGATTGTTTTATTTCCTTGTGCTTTCTTATGTATAATCTTTTTATTTTTTGCTGTACTATTAATTGTGAAGCGCTCTAAGATGATTGCTTTTAAGGGCGCTATACAAAATAAAGTTTATTATTATTATATTATTATTATGAAGACAAATGAGTTAATTTTAAAGGGTGTTGCTAAACTTTTGGCTATAGCTGTATATTGGTGTATAAATGATATTGTTAGGTGTAAACCTAATTGTCAATATACCAACATTTACACCTACACTTAAATAAATGAACAAAGTCATAAATTAACTAATATATTATTACATTATTTTAAAACTGTAATGTTTTATTTCAGAAGAGAAGACGCACAAATATGACTTCTACAGTGGGTTCATGGGACGCCCCTTGCTTTTCCCGCATACAGGTCAGATGCCCTCTACTTTAGATAAGACATCCAGTCCAAGCCTTATCAGAGAAAAATCACCTTCTGCTTTAGAGAAGGCAGAAGATGACGCTGACATTCAGTCACCTGGATCAGATCAACTTTCTGAACGAGGTGGAAGTCCAAGGTCACTGTCTTCTTTAGACCTGGAATCAGGCAGTGAATCTGAAAGACCAAAAGACTTTCCATCCCCGAGGTCCAGCCTTCCTGGGTCTTCCTCGAGGCAGAGGGATCCCACTGATATCATGTTGAAAATCTTCCCTCACCATAAACGTGATATGTTGGACTGTGTAGTGCAGAATTGCAAGGGGGATATAGTCCAGGCCATAGAGCAGGTGTTAAATTCAAAAGAACATAAGGATAACCCCAATGGTACCGAAAGCACCGTTTCTGAACCTAGTAATCTGCAACAATCTTCAAGTTTTGGACTACCTGGAGTCGGTTTAGGACTTAGCATGGGGCTTGGCACAAAGTCAGCTTTCTCTCCCCTTCAAACCACCCCAACCACGCTTGGAAGTGACACCAATATCTACGGTTTAACCCCGCGACTCAGTATCAATCCGCTGCGTCTTGCATATTCAACATCTGGAAGGGGGATAACAGGTTTCATGTCTCCCTATGTAACACCGGGGCTCATGCCAGCATTGCAATTTCGCCCACCAATGGACTATTCGTTTCCAGGAATGATAAGAGACTTTTCCTACTTTCAGAACAAAGAATCTTTATGCAATACAGGACTTTACTCTAGAGTAAACCAAGAAAACCAGTGATTTGAGATCACGTTGACTGTTGCTGTTATGCTCTTATGCCAGTCATAGTTTAGCCAACCTGTTCAGCTAGATGTTTTTTGAAAAAGCTTCCACTTCAGGATATTTACTTATATAATGGTGAAGGTGCACCACACAACACTTAATTGGCTTTGCCTGTAAATATATAATCTTAACATTATATTTTGTGAAACTGTCTTTAACAGTTATTGCTATAAATGAGCTCAGTAAACATTAAGCACTAAAGATTTTTCATTGCTAAACTCGCTTTGCTGTTCACCAAGGAATGGGAAATAACAGTAAACATGCAGAAAGCGTGCCTCTTTGTTAAACATTTTACACCTTTTATGTTATTTTCTACTGTAGTGTTTGTACATTTTTAAATGTGTATATATAGATTGTTTTTGTAAATTTGATAGTTCTTTAATAAAATGTAACAGGTAAAACACTATGTTGTTATGGAGATTTTTTTTCTTCTATTTTGTGTTTGTAGGTCTACAGGATCTGGTAGGCCTAAATTAAAATAATAGTGTTCTTTAATTTCCAAACCTTTTACTCCATTCCACACATGAATACTAAATTTCACCCTAGATCCACGTTGAAAAATATAGTTTACAAAAATGTGTAACAGATTTATTTTCCTTTGCTAAACATTTTTATTTTTTGTGCACCAAACTACGTTTTTTCTATATGTTTACTAGTTTAGAAAGTAATGTATTCCTGGTGACAAAATTCATATTTTTCTTATTTTATTTGGCCTTTATAGTACTTTATTTCAAGAAATACAATAATATTTTTTCACAATGCCATATCTTTCCAATAGAATCTGCGGGGTTATCGAAAAAGAAAATCTCTGCAGGTCTAGAATGTCACTTATGCTGCAATTTATAACACCATCATCATATATAAACAGTGCGATGATGGGAGTTCGTTCTTTCTTTCTTTCTTTTTCTTTCTCTCTTTTGTAAGTAAAGAAACACATGTTGAAAGATTGTCTTTATGCTACTTCAATAAATTATCCTTGTGGACCACAACAATATTAAGAAGGTACTGCCTGGACACTACTTGATTACTACTTGATACGTTTAGTATGTTGGCTCCTAATCTCAGTTCTGTGTATATCAAACTTTAATTTACAAAAATCATAGTTGTTTCATAACTTTATACAATATAGTATTTTAACATGGCAAGGTGGATCATAGTGTATTTTGTGTTAAGATAATGTAGCATTTGCCACCCAATCTGACTAGAATCAGTCGATTGAATGGGACGTTACCAAGAAAAATCAACCCATAGGTACCTACTAGCCTCCCAACAGGTAGAGTATGTCCGAATCAAACGCTTTATCACATATGACATAACACATTTAAAATGATGGGTAATTAGGTGAAAACAGCTCTAAGAATGTGTTTATTGCTTCATTATGGGATTCTTTTTCATTTTTTTTACTAAACTTTTTTTTTTTATCACAAAAAATGAAGAGACCTGTACTTTAAATGTCTTTTTTCCTATGTAGCCTTGAATAAACTACACAATCTGTTTTTGTATGTACTGTATTACAGCATTTTAAGTAATATATTTTTAAATGTTTATATTTTCTAATAAATGCACGACCATTGATGAAACTTAATTTTACGGTATAAAGAGTGCAGGCGTAAATATATTGAGCTGCTGAATCAAGTGCAAAGAAAAGGGCAATTCGTTTTAACAATATGAAGTTATAGAAATTGTACAAATACACTGCGAGATCAGTGTTCAAAACGATCCATTTTGTGTACAGTGTGCAATACGACGTGAAACATTCACTGATTCATAAACATAAACTTGCCCGATTGCTTATCTTGGCGAGAGCCGAGTTCAAATCAGCATGAAGTTTTAACATCTACTCTCGTGTAATGGAAATCCTGCTTTAAGCAGGGTTTATTATTATTATTATTATTATTATTATTATTATTATTATTATTATTATTATTATTAATACTACTACTACTACTACTACTACTACTACTACTAATAATAATAATAATAATAATAATAATAATAATAATAATAATAAAAGGTCATAGCCAAGGCTAGTTATTGATATTGTCAATGATAATGATATTATTATTATTATTATTATTATTATTATTATTATTATTATTATTATTGGTAGTAGTAGTCTCATCAGCAAGAACTACTTTATCCCGTTTGGTCTGTTCCTCTGTACTGCTTAACAGTATATACTGGAGCTGTTGTACAGTGTAGGATACAATTACAAATAAAGTCAAATCACCTCATATAAAGGAGTAGTACTCTCATGTGTTTATGACCAGGCATTTTATTAAAATAGTTTTTACAAGCTCTTGAAGCAAAGAAACAAAGTTTGTTGATAATGCAACAATAGCCAGTAGCCAAACCTACAGCAGTCCAAAAGACACGTGTTCTGAATAAATATGGCAACAAGAAGGAGCGGTGAATATCCATATCAGTTATCTTAAGACAATATTTCATAGTACAGCTGTTAGACAGGTTTACATCTTACGGCTGTAAAAATAGTTTTAGACCTGAAAAACCACAATAGATCCATGTGGCTAAATGAATGTAGACAGACATGAGGTATTTTAAAAATAGAAAATACTGGTAGTGAAAAACATTAAATAAGTAATGGTGATATTTTGTAGAAAATTAGAGAGCACATTTTCAATGCTGATGTTCACCTTTAAAGTCAATACGAATCCAGTGCTTGAAAACTATTCTGGCACCAAGAAGCCAAATGTGGCTGGTGTAGAACGGACTGATCATCTCCCAAAGTGCACTTATAGCAGACAGGCAGAGGGTAATGGCAGCGCAGGTGGCACTGAAGAGACAACAAGCAGCAAAATACAACATTGCCCTGGGACTTCGAGCCATTGATTCCCAATGTAGGGTTATACCTGTGAGACCCAAATTTCCTACAGGGACGGGCACACATTACATAAATATAGTTACTGTGAAAAACAAAGGAAAAAATACAGGTAAATACGATCAGGCTACTACTTCTTTTTAAGTTTGGTTTTATTTTGAATTAAACTGTCATTTTTGTCACTTAACTATGCACGTTGTTGTGTTTTTTCCAAACTAGTTTAAAACGAAAAGCCATGTTAACAAAACCACAAAAACATCTGCTTTATAACTGTATGCAAGATTATTTTAATGGCTGCTTAACCAAATCTTTAACAGTGTCTCCGTATGGTTGTCAGTAATATTGTCTTTGTTCGACAATGTATTCTTTAGATCTGATAATAGTACAGCTTTCTTTTTTTAATGTGTCGTGTTCCCCGAAATGTATTATTTATGAAGAACACAAATGCAAGATCAAAGACAAATGAAGCAGAACTTCAGAAAATAACACAATATCAGTGGACTTGGATACCAGGAGTAAAAGAGCTCCCCATTTTAACCATCCCATTAAGCCCCAGTCACCTGCAGATCCTGCATAGACTTTTTCCAGCCCAAAAGAGTCACTCCTGTAGCTGGTGTTTCAAGGACGTAATAGAAATGTGATACATGCTATTGAACATTTCCAATCAACTAATGGATTGCACACTTCACAGATACTTTCCACTGATCAGATCAGTGGCACCGTTTGTCCAGCGGTGGCCCCTATTCTTACCAGTGTAATCGGCTAATCGGTGAAAGAAAACCAGACAGATGTTTGTGATGAAGCAATCGAGGCAACGTTTATTCTTGTGTCACCTGGACATACAATAATTGGATGGTGTTTTTTCTTCTTAACTAACAGAAACATGAACTGATATTCTTGCAAGGTTGAAGCTGCCACAGTAACGTTAGGTTACTTACCGTAACCCTGGTTCCCTTAAAGAGAAGACGACCACCAACCAATACTTTTGGGATATGCCTGCCTTAGGTAGGTATTCGGTGAGCATTTTATGTCAGAGCTGCCGATAGGCCCCTCCATGGAGTGACGTCCTCTGGTAGGGGGGGTAGGCTGGCATTAGTGTACGCAGTCGATACTGTGTCCACAATCCAGTGGGCCAGTCACTGCTTTGAGAGGGCTTGACCCAGGGTCCTTTTACCATAGCGAAACGAAGAGCTGGTTAGACTGAAGCAGCGCTTTCGTCCGATCCACATCACCTTGCAATGCCCTCACTTGGCAGAGGAATTCAGTTTCCTATCCTCCTCCGAATCAAAGGGAGGGGGATGGAAGGCATCTAGTTTCACTGGTTGGTTCAAGTGGAAAGCCATACCTTAGATAGGAATGCGGGGTTTGTGTTGTACGATGCCTGTTTCCATTATCCCAAATGTGCATACAGGAACTGTGCACAGAGCCTATATCACTGACCCGCTTAGCGGAGGTGATGGCCAATAAAAAGGCTGTCTTCATAGAGAGATATGTCAGCTCTATGGAATGCATAGGCTCAAATGGGGCCTTAATGAGAGCCTCCAATACCACGTCCAGACTCCACTCGGTGAGGACATCCTTTCTAGAGGGACGCAGCTGCCGAACACCCTTTAGAAAATGGGTCACCAGAATATAGGTGCCCAGGGATACTGAGTCTATGGAGAAGTGGCATGCAGACATAGCTGCCAGGTACACTTTCAGCGTAGAGGGGGACCTGCCCGCCTCTAGCAAATCTTGCAGAAACTGTAAAATAATTGCTATGGGGCAGTAGAAGGGGTCATGACCTCTGGCAAAATGCAAAAGCAGCACATATCTAAAGATCAGTCTATTAATTTTCACAAGAAACTGTACAATACTGCCTCCCCTGATCGTCGGCTCTGCGCATGTCTTCAAAGTTCTGCATATGCGCAGTTAGCAAAAAGACACTATGATACGGACAGAGGTGGCTCATCAGATTAGGCAAGTTAGGCACGGCTTCACTAAGAATTCCCAAAGGTTAGTTTTTTTTAATCAGTTAATACTTTACAATACACCAAATTAACTACTATTGAGCATATTCATTGCATGAGTTCCCAAGAATCACTAGTGACAATACTGAAAAGTTAACCGAAAACCGGAAGTGCAACACCAGAGAGCAGAAAATAACTTGATTTTAGGTGAGGCACAAAGCGGCTCCGTGCCTCACCAAGCGGTTACCGTGGCAATTTAACATGCTCAGCAGTGCTGTGTGAAGGCGTTGCTATAGTAACCGCAGTTTAGTGAGGCACCGGCTTGATTAGTAGTTTTACTGTATTGGGATTTGCGATTCTTTTTTTTTTTTTTTTTCAAAAATGTCTTCTGTACAGAACAACATTGTAAGTGAGCTAAAGCAACGTGGGTTTTTCGCCAAGATCTGATGAAGAGATGTGTCATTGTGAAGAAGGGAAGAATAAAAACTGTTCTGGAGGTTTTAAAGAAAGGAAAAGAACACAGCAGTTTCAGATGTCTTGGTATGGAGTATGTAAATGGCTGACCAAATTATACTGCTGGCCATGTTTGCTTCTTTCTACCAAAAAATCAGTTTGGGCAAGTGAAGGTTAAAAATCTTTGCACAGCTCGTCACACGAGCACATAAGGAATGAGGTTTCCCTGAAATGCTTAGAGTGCAACAGCACTTCTTTGGATGTGTTGCTCAGCAAGCAAAGGCGCCATGCTGTAAATGAGCACAATGAAAACATGAGGAAGAATAAGATGGGGGTGGCTCTTTTTCCTGTTATGTGCCTCAATTGTCAAAAAAGTCACCAGCCGCCACTGCATACTGGGAGGCACTACTGGTTACAACACCGGCCCTGGTACCAGGGCACCTCCCTTCCTAAATACAGGCCTGGCGGGCCTGGGTGGAGAAAAGCCGACATAAAAATAATAAACATTTGGATACATTTATTCAAATTAGGCACTGAAGATAACCGATAAAAACACAGACAGAAAACAACCAATAAACGATATAACGCACACAGTCCAGAGGCCACGCCCTCACCGGTTGCTGCCGCAGCTCAGAGAGTTCTGACGGAACTTATATTCCGGATAATCCTATCGACTCAAACCAGTTTCCTTCCATTATGTTTCTTGGCTACATAAACCCCCATATGGGTCTCATTATGCCCTTTATTTATTCTTATCCTAACATTTTAGCATAACTGCCAAGACTCCCGATATACAGGGTGAATCTCCCGTCTCCCGATGAGACTCAATAAACTCCTGATAATTTAGATTGCCAATTGTAATGCATTATTACCTTAAGTAAATTTTCTCTCCCCTCGCTTGCTCGCTCTACAGGGGCAACAGTAAAAAAAACAGTAAAAAAAAAAGAAGGTATGTCTTACTTCAGCACCCCCTCCCCTCCAACACGTTTCCAGTTAGCTTTAATAGAATGTTCTTAAGTTGGGATTCTTTTGTTAAAATATATTATTTGTTAATAACAGAAAACATAATAATAATTTAAAAAAAACATACAATACACAATTTATAGACTGTTTAATTTTTTAATGATTGTTATTCTAAAGTCAAGCTTAAATGTTTTAGATATAAACACATAATAAACCAGCTATATGTGGTTTGCCACTTCTTTCCTGAATCACAAATACCTGGTAAAAGTGGTCTATACTTATTAACCTGACCTTTGACTGAGACAGAAAGTAACATTTGAGTAAAATAACTGGGCAATGATGTAATGATATTAAAAGTTGATTGATTGTATCTGGGTGTACATAAAGTGTATCTGGGTGTACATAAAGAGTGCTTGGCAAAGCTAATTTATTAACTTGCCCTGTTTGAACAGAGACATTTGAAAGTATTTTAACAGGTGGTGTAAAATGTGTACTTCATAGAAGAACTGAGTAGTTTCTATCAACATTCTTTTTGAAAGCTACATTAAAAAAAATAGTTTGTTAAAGTTTTCCTTTTCAGTATGTCATCACTGGTGTAAGAAATCACTGTTAAAGTGATAATGTTAATCCTGGTATACATTGCAGGTTCCAAAAACACAGCATAAAGGAAACAATGCATTCTTTATTCTGAAATGCACTTTTACACCTTAAACTTTTAACAGCAATTTAAAATGAAGGTATTGAACCTGCAGATTATGTGGAGTAGTGGTTAGGGCTCTGGACTCTTGAGGGTCATGGGTTTAATCCCAGGTGGGGGACTCTGGTGCTGTACCCTTGAGCAAGGTACTTTACCTAGATTGCTCCAGTAAAAACTCAACTGTATAAATGGGTAATTGTATGTAAAAATAATCTGTAAAAAAAATAAATAATTGTATGTAAAAATTATTACCAATTGTAAGTCACCCTGGATAAGGGCATCTGCTAAGAAATAAATAATAATTATGAATACATACTTCTTTTAAAAATGTGGCAATTCATCTGCAAACTGTAATTAAGAAATATGTGTTGTTTGTAGCTTACGTTCAGCAGGAGAATGTCATCGTGTCCCCCTGTCCCCCCACACCACACCACTCAAGTGCTTTCTCAAGTGTCTGTGGGGAACATGCAGTTTTCTCCTTATTTACCTATACATGTATCTTACCTTTCATTAGCCAACATAACCCATTGGACTCACCCTCCACCATTGCAGCTAAACCCCTTGGTTGAATCCCTTTTCCATACAAAAGCCGCGTGGGGGTCTCTATTGCCTTTTCTATTTCTCAGGCCAAGTTTAAATCATACATCATAAATCCAATACATTCATTCACATGCACTTCAGTTTACCTGAATATCTGAAATCACAAACTTGTTTCAGGATCACAGTGGAAAACTCTTTGCAAGATAGATCCTTCACTACAATTGGCTGCCGCTCATTGACATTAGTAACCTTTGCAGGGAGTGACCTCCCTGGATTGGATGGGCATGGAGACTGAAGTGCTACCTCATGATGACTTCACCAGGGCAGGCTTTCATATGGCAATGTGGCAATGCTGCCAATTGCAAATGAGTTTTCACCAGCAAAGGCTTTAGAATATAAACTGGCTGGCTGTTGGCCAATACATTTATTTTTCAGGTAAGCAGAGCTATTAACATTTACTGTTGATATTAATAGCAAACTAATTTGGAGGATAGGGATATAGTGGAAGTGGGAGTACGTACATCACACTTTGGAGTTTTGCGTAACCATAACCATAACTATTAAACACTCAATAGTGTTAAACTTAGAAATACTATTAAAACAATACACTCAATGGCAAACAATTCGACTAGAATTGTTTCTCAATGTCTTCGTAGACATTAAGAAAGACTTATTGTCTAAATGTTTGTCATTGAATTTATTCAGTAACTTATGACTGGGTGCCAGTTGTGAAGAATTGTGCAGGTAAGACTTTTTTATGCTCTATTCTTTTCTCTAGTCACAATTCAAAATACAGTATTCTATTCAACCCTGAAAACATCAACACAGCAGCAGGGAAATTATATTAGCACTGTTAATCATAAAGCAAGAGACAACAGACAAGTAGAAACTACTGCCCACTGCTGGTTAAACCAGTGTACTGTGCATGCTGATTCGTAAGGCTATTTTCTATTTTCTTAAAGGGACATATCTTAATTAAGGATTAATTACAGCTTGCCCAATTGTAATAATGACCTTAATAAGCACAGGTTATTGAGTGTATCTTTCATAATCTGTATATGGAGGTGTCTGTCTGTCCAACAGCCTGGCTGTATGAACCCTTTATCGAATTGATAAGAACATTCTTTAGTATAAATTACAGACAGAATCAGAATGGGGGGTCAGAGTTTGGGGAGGATTTTCCACAAACTGTAACCCCCCCCACACACACACCTTTTAAGTTACAAAATGACAAATAAACAACCTGACTTATTTAAACATTCCTATTGTCTGTCTGTCACTCACATATTTAAATATCTCTAGAGAATTGCTTTTCCAATAATGAGGAACATTGCTAAGAACAAAGTTTAGCACGGTTTACTGAGTGTATTAGAATGCTATGTATGACTCAACCTTACATTTTTACATGTCCGCATACAGTTGTGGTTATCTATTTTTTCATGTTAAAATTGTTAGAATTTGAATTCTGTCACAGACATGCTTGTTTATATAAAGATGGCATCAGTTCCTTATATCCTCTTTAACAGCAGGACAGCACTGTTCTAAATATGCAGCTTTTTAATTTGTTAACTTCAAATACTATGTCTAGCTGCCCTGTCCTCAGTTACACGTCACACTTGTTTATGTTCAGAGGAAATCCAACAGACATCATTTTTCATTTTGTATGCTACTATTATGTAACAAACTTGTCAATCTCTTCATTTTCAATGGCTCTATTGTAACAGATCTGAAGGGACAGTGTCATTAAGGGGTGAAAAAGGTTTCCTTTAAAGCAACCTCTCTCCTTCAGATTTGCCTGTAAAATGTTCACAGGGTGGCACACTGCTGCCACATGTTTGGCTGGGATATTCTAATCAGTTCTAATAGTATCAGTTACCTTACCAGCTGCATTTCGTTTGAATAAGAATATAAGGCAATATAATGTCTGTAACAGTTTAAAACAACAACTAGAAATGTAATAAATACACTAATGATGTGTTCCTGCTACTCACCATGTCAATAGTTTTATGCCTCACAGAAAATGTGCCTTGCATTTTAAAATACGTTTAGCTTAAAAAATAAAACATATATTACAGTATTTTCATTAGATGGATCCACTGTATGGGATGCATACAATAAACAGCATATAACATACATGTTGTCATCTTAACCATGAAGTTCAGTATGACTGCATACTTGCTGTTTATTTAACAGATTATATATTACTTTGTGCGCATATTTTAAGGTAATGCATGCAACAGTCAATTTGTCACATGATGATTTTTTTAATAATAGTTTACTGTGGTATACCATAGTAAAAACATAGTAAAATGACAGTTAAATGGCTGAGCAAGCTCTATTATATGGTACAGCATTGTAAAAGCTTGACGGTGGTACAGAAAAACATTGTCAAGGGATACTGTAAATGCATAGGACCTGTGTGGTAAACTGCCAAATTACTGTTACCACTGTAAAGGATTTCTTTCCCTTGTTTTACATGCCTTCCATGTTGTTGAAATTTGGGAAGGCATGCTGTAACACTTGATTACAGAAGCCTGAACAATGGTAAATTAGAAACTGAACAATTGGAGGGTGGTTTGAATTCTTGTGTTGTTTCAAGAAGTTTACAGGATTAAATCCCACTGTGTCATCCCACCTAACTACAGGAAAGCTACAATGCAGGAGCCCTTTCCCAAGCTAATTTAAATTGAATTTAAAAAGTAAGCAAATACTGAGTAATGTCAGCGTGTTATAAAAAGCCTAATGTCCGTGCTTGTATGAAGAGTAATTCCTTCATATTACTGTTTAAGTTCAGGCCAGGGTCTATGCAGGTCCACCCTTTAACTCTTTAATAATACTGCCGGGCCCCCCCAGGTATGATTCACAACACTGCCCCCCCTTATTAACACCACTAAATCCAATTAAATCAAAGGCCTGCAATAGATAGATCAGGTTTGAGGACAGCAGTACTACAGTCTGTTGCTGTTAAGATCTCAGCTGTCCAACCTTTTTTGACTGAAAGAGCCATGTCGATGATCAGAGAGTTTTTAATAATCCTTTTCTTTTTAGATCGCAGCTTTTACAGAGAAAAACAGTCATTGATTTGTGTTGATGGTTCAAAGGCAATTCCATTGAGGAGTTTGCATTGCTTCAGGATGTAATGTGTTGATTTAAAGATGTCAAACCGAGTATTTAAGCTGCAGCTGTGACATAGCAGAAACTAAACAGCAATTGCAATAGCAAATATTGCATTTAAATAAATCATTTTGAAATTACATTCACAAATAACTCCCCTTTACAGAAATAAAGATTACATATTGCCTTGTTAATGTAAGGTTCTAACAGCCCAGCTCGTAGATGAACTTGTGCATTGGACCATTGATACAAAAAATAAAAACATTAGTTACATTAGCTATCAGTGTTCAGACTGTTAATGTAGTTAGTACCCATCATTGCCTTATTTATTAAGTCCAATGCTTAAAATGTTTGTTTTTTTTTGCAACCTAGAATTTCAATGGTTTGTTTGAAGATGAACTTTTTGGTCCAGGTTGTTGTTTTCTCTGCATAGATGTAAGACTGAAATCATTTCTCTCTAGGCTGGGAACCATCAGAGTTAACAGTCAGTCCCATAACTTCTGCTAGAGTGGAAGTGAGTTTATGCCTGGGAGATGCTGGAGAGACCCCACAGTGCCACGTGACAGGGGAATACATGAGTTACAAAAAATTAATCTTGATGGCTGTAGGTTATGTGTTTGATTTTGAAGCATACAAATTACAATATTGGAGGGTTTTTTTTTGTCTCAGATATAAATGGGGGCAAATACTCCCTTCACAATTGGGCCCTGATAAAAGCTTGTTGCTCTATAGCTGGATGTTTTATTTTATAGATGATAATAATTTGATGTTGAAAAAAGAAATTGGAAACCTTTTCAGGGATGACTTGTAACTTGCAAACACTAGACAATAGCTGAGGAGAAATCTGCTACAGACTGTTAGTACAGTTGCCCTGTGGACAGGAACTTTTGTACCCTCTTTGGGGTAAGCTGCACCAGGGTAAATTATTTCTCACTGTCAACAGTTTTTCTTACTCCCCCCTTGTAGGTTTAAGGAAACGACTAGCCAGCCAGCATGTAATTGTTTATAAAATGGTCTTCAAGCACAGATTTGTGCCCTTCTTCATTAGGCTTTAATTTGCCTTGGTCTGGGTAAACATCAGAAACAAGATACGATACTGCTTCTCCCCTGTCTTTCCTGGAAGCACCAAGTTAGCTTGGGAATTGAAGAAACAGCAGGTCTGAGGTAAGCGATAAAGAGGAAACAGGAGCTTTCCGAAGATGCCTGTCATGGATGATGGATGAGGGAGGGGTTTACAGCTATATCTCCTTTTCTCACATGTTGCAATTTTGACCCAGGAGTGCTAACTCCATAAAGCCTTAAAATCATCTTTCTTACTTTTTTTTCTTTAATGTTCTGCCTGATCTAATAAAATATAGCAGTGTCTTTTGTATCTCATCAATGGTAAAGTACCAGACCTATATTTCCAACTAAACACTAGAGCTTAAATACTTGCAGATGTAAATGTCCACATGCGTAGCTGTGTTTAATTACTAGGATGTGTATTCTGATCTGTAATATCGGTAAATACTGTGACATTACTACCACCATGTGGGGAGTTTTGGTGCTGAACAATAGATTATTGTACTGTGTTTTAGTATCTGCTGCTAAAATGTCAATGTTCTGCTTATGAGTGCTGTGACTAGTGTATACTTGTTTATTTGTACGTCAACTTATTATTAATTAGCTCTGTATTAAAATCAATGTTATTAACCAGCTGCATGGAAATATGCAGACCATGCCAAAACAAAGGCTCTAGGTTGAGCTTAGTTGATATAGGCGTACAGTATCTGGCTGCATTTAACCTTCCACACTATTAGCATTAGAAACATTTTCACTGAGTTGGGAAGAAGTTTTGTTACTTGCTTGTTTGGTTGGTTTTGTTTTACTTTGTTTTGACAATATGTACAGTTTTCATGATCCTGTGTTTTAAACTGCTCGTCCTGGTATATATTTTTTTCTTTAGGAAGCACATACTACTTCTTATTTTCTCATTTGTTCTAACATTTTACAGGAACAGCTGCATGCTCCAATGGACTCCTTTTTTGCAGTAACCTTGGTTTCCGACCACATTACATCCCAACCCCATGAGTCAATGATGGAATTTGTGGTGAGAATATACTTTATTTTCTGCTGTAGTTTTCTTTTTGCCATAACAGTATCGTAATTGGATGTTGCTGATTTCCATTTGTACACTAATTTATTAGAAAACTGTACAGCACTTTTTAAATTGGCAGGTTTCTGTCAACTTGTTGATTGCAACATTTTCAATCAACCCTACAAGAGGAAAAGTTGTTTAAAAGTTGCCTGTATGTTGTCTTGTGATTAATTGGCTTAAAATACAGGTTGAGGGCTACTAACAAAAAAAATAAAAGAGAAAAGTTGTTTTTTAAGCTCCTATCACATTACCTCTGCAGTACCTGTAACAGAGCATTACAACACAAATTGCCAATTTGAATATAGTCTTACTACCTCATGGTTTCCCAGCAAGGAAACTTAATCACTGTTCAAAAGGATCCATCTTGGGACACATGACTTTACTTGTTGCATGGGTGCTGTACTGCAAACCACAATCACAATTTGTCCATGTGGATTGGTACTCGTGTAGAATCATATTCTACACGAACATATCAACGTATGTTAGTGGCCACACATTTTTTTTAGTAGAACCCTGTTATAAAGGCCTGTAAGTGTTAGTCAGTTTATGCAAAGAGATTTGTCAGTACGCATTTGCATAAAGTACCACATTATGTAATGTAACCTAAGGAATACTGTAACTAACTGCAGAAGTCATTTACTGTAAAAACTGTACAGTTTTTGTTTTCTGAATTCATTTCAGATGTCTTGCATGAAACAAAGGCCATGCATCCATTAAGTAGTAGGGAAAAAAATTATTCTGTTTGAACCCTTTCCTGTTATATATGTTACACTCAGAGTCAGGATTCAGTCAATCAACGATAAAAAAATAACCATTTCGCGATTGGGCATTTACAAATTATCAAAGAGCGAAATGAAAGGTTATTTTGGTCTTTGAGCAAATTATTTTGCTCGAATTGCAAAATGCAAAACAAGCAAAGAATGAAACAGAAAAGAACAGACAGCTTCTTCGGTAAAGCGATATAATCAAATTGCGAAATGTGCTATGAGCAAATACACAGTTCCCAAACAGACGTTACACAAAAAAATTAAATAAAAATAAAAAAATAATCATACATGTGCATCATTTATGTAAATCTCATACAGGGTGCTTAGAGTATATGTGTTTAGAAATTAGCTGCTGTTTCTGTTTATTCAACAGCTCCTATCTCATAAAGTCTGTGTATTTTCAGTTACGGAAACTCCTCTGGAAAAAAATAATGATAATCTTCACTTTGACATGGGACTTAATACAACAGCCATATTGTCTTCATTTTACTTTTTGGTTGCCATTTATTCTTTTATTTGTACTTCAGAAATGGTTCAGACCCTTAATTGGTATATATCCATATCCAGAAAAAAGTGCCCTATTAATGACTCGGTAAGTTATTCTGGAGAATCAACAGATTTCCACCTTTCCTGGATAATGATCATGTATCTCTGCAGAACAACATTAACACCTATCAGACACCCAATAAGTGCCACCCCTGGCTGCTCATGATGTTAACAGTGTTATCACAGGCATTTCTAATTTTGTGCCCAACCCCTTTATAGCGACAGATTTGAGTTGTTTTTGATAATTGTTACAATGGTTATGATAATGGTTTCTTGATTGCAGACTGCTGTGACTCCTCAGATGAATAGTAGAATGCACTGATTAAACACATGCAGGTAAATTACACTAAAATTACAGATTTGAAACTCGGTCCTAGATTTAAAAGTAACACAAAAACAGGGGAGACTTTAAGAGATGTATTACGTGGCTTCATTTCCTCTCCTAATTTTGTGTCATGCTGATAAATGAGTGATTTTTCTGCAAAGCTCTTAATGACAGTGATACATTCACGCTGTTTTCTACCATGGAGGAAATCTTTAGTTTAGCTATAAATACAGTGCCCATGTACATTCTCTGTTTTAAGATGCACAGCATAAAAGGGAATTCCTGAAATCCTTTAAGAACATATGCATCAGGATTTACTCTTTGTTGAACTGTACAAAATACATGTTTGAAATACTAATGTTTTCCACTAGAGGTAGCTTTTGAACCAGGTATACTAGAATTACAATGCAATTGTTCCCAATTTGCAATACTCCTCTATAATTAAATGCATACAGTGGATATCTTGTATTTAGGTTATTATTCTCAGTTATTATTTAATATTATGCATTATTATTATGCATGTTTTTAAATTCAGTTGTAGCAGACCATTTTTGCAAAATATTTTTTTTATCAACTTCTCACTATGCACCAGACCTGAGGTCAATTACAATTGTAATTGTGTAATTGATAATTATTCGCAATTACAATGCACTTGTAACTGTAGTTGAACCTTGGCACACCCGCATAATCATAATTACCATATAATTGATCAATTACAGTTCAATTACACACCTTTCCAAGCTTAATCATTCCCAGTCCCATGTTGTGTTTTACATTGAGCAAACATTGTTTGCGTATTTTCAACCACTTTTAGTGAACCCCCTCATTTGTTTGAAAAAACATGATATAGTGTATTGCTGTATTTGTACATGTGATTACTGCTTGGTAGAATAAACAGAGAAAACATGTTAATGTGTGAAGCTATTTATGTTACTTTTGAGTATAATGGTAATTCTAAATACCATTACCAGTACACTCTCTATTTCATTATGTTCTTTTACATTTGCAAACACAGCGGTGTGGAGTAGTGATTAGGGCTCTGGACTCTTGACTGGAGGGTTGTGGGTTCAATCCCCAGTGGGGGACACTGCTGTTGTACCCTTGAGCAAGGTACTTTACCTAGATTGCTCCAGTAAAAACCCAACTGTATAAATGGGTATGTGAAATAATGTATAATGTGATATCTTGTAACAATTGTAAGTCGCCCTGGATAAGGGTGTCTGCTAAGAAATAAATAATAATAAAAACACATACCGTCTCAACAAAACATTGTATCAGCAATACTATTGCTATACAAATTTCCAGTGTTTAGAACCATCCTTTTTTGTTTCTTCTTTTTTCTGCTGGCTCTCTGAGATGGGTTCTAAATGAAATGCAACCTCCCGCAAAGAGACAGATTGCCTGCAATTTCATGTACAGAATAGTAATGACAGATTGTATCTTTTAGAAATCTGGGTCAGAAAGAAAGAGCTGAAGTAGAAAATAAGATAAGAAGTATGAATGAAGGGCTTCCCTTGAAGCAGGAGCTAATCGGGGAAGGAATTAACATGTGGCAGGAGAAACAGGTACATGTAGATGATTTCACTTTTTAACCCTTTGCATCATATGATGGTGCCATTATGACTTACCGTACTTTTAGATGTTGAATGAGGATATTCATTAAAAACAAGGACCCCTGTGCACTGATCATGTCTATCTGTATGTCTACATGTCTGTCTTTCACATCCATCCCACAACTGTGATATTTTAAGCCCCAAATCTTAAAATGACCTATTCCCATACAGGGCTCTGTTCCAGTCTGTAATGATGTCCTTTCCATGTATTGGCCATGTAAATGAAAGTCATCTGTATCTTGTTTATTTTAAGCTTTACAGATAGGCAATGTCCTTAGGTATGTTGTGGGTTTTATTTTTGCATTCATTAAAGTTTCCCTTTATATCTACATTGCCTTCCTTGGCTAATTTAAGACATTGCCCAGTGTATTTTGGGAGTTATGTTTTCCCTACAATACAAAATTGGACTGAAGGGTGGATTTGCACAACCTGCCAGGATTTCTCATTGAGAATTGTACAGTTTAAGGAAGCATCCTGGGTTGTATCAACCACTTATTTTTAGGGGTAATCCCAGAGTGACCACGATGGATCCAATCCAATGTGATTCCCCAGTACTGTAAAATGCTCAAAGATCCATCCGTGGCTTGTCCCAGAGGGATATAGGTTAATCAAATCAGCTACCTGTTTTTAACGTGTATTTTGATTGTGCTAGTGATTAAGTTATTGAGTTGTCTGAAAGGTTTTTAAATCAGCTTTCCTCTAATTAGCACTAGCAACAGTATCACTGCTCCCTCTTTTCTTGTGCTGAAGTATTGTTATTCTTCATTTTGTAATATGCATATATGATTCCTGTTCTTTGAGTTCTTGACAAATAAGGGCTGTGCATTTCATGTTGTTATTATTTATTTGCTTATTTTAGCAGACACCGGGGTTAGGTCGGCTGGGGAGTCCTTGGCTCACCGCACACCAGTGACCCCTGTGGCTGGCCGGTAGAGAGTGACATGAAGACGGGACTCCCGCGGTACGGAGTGAAGCTCACGGGGTACAGGTGGGGCTGGGAAATAAAAATGATAAACCTCTCAGGACGGGCAAGAGCAAACAAACACTCTTCCTGTCTGCTGGTGGCAGAGTAGTCCCGTTCCTTCCCATTCCTGGAAGCTTAAATTCCGGGATTTAAGCTTCCAGGAATGGGAAGGAACGGGTCTACTCTGCCAACAGCAGACAGGAAGAGTGTTTGTTTGCTCTTTAAGGTCATAAAAGAGCCTATGACATGGAACTTGACTGTTACCATGAACATACACAATAATATTAACAGGTCTCACTTGAACATATTGTAGCGATCCGTGTATTGTGTTTGTGTTCTGTATTCCCTCTTGTTTCTACTGTCTGTTAATGCCGCTGTATTGTGTTCCTCTCCCCCCCATCTGTATTACCTGCAGCTGTGGGTTCGCTCTGTCTCTGTCAATGGCTGTTTGTTGTGTGTGCCCATTGGTCCTGGTGTGCGGCTGGGGACCAATGGGATAGCTGTTCGCTCTTGCACCTGATTAGAATAAAGGGGCGGGGCTAAGGTATAAAAGGGGGTGTTGCACGCTCATTGTGGTCAGTGCAGAGTAAGTGGCTAGAGCAGTGGGTTCTGAAAGAGAGTCATAAATAAAGCTCTGAACTTGGAAACGGCGTGATGTCTCCTTCTATCCTGCACACTGCGTGAAACGCTACACTGGTGTCAGAGTGGGATCAAAACAACAAGTAATCCAGCGTTGAGCAGGAGCAGATAGAAGACAGAGATGGACCAATGGCTGTGGTACGACCCCGAGCCGTCACGGAACCGGTGGGACGGCGGATTGGAGGATCTTCTCGGTGACTTGGAGGAGCGAGGCTGGTGCCTTGCCTGCGGGGAGTTCGGGCACCAGGTGGCGTGCTGCCCCTTCCAGGAGGAAGGGGACCTACTGCCTGCCTGAAAACGAAAGCGGAGGAGGGGTGGCCGTTTGAGGAGGCCAGTGAAGGAGTCTGGATCACCTCCAGTGTGTGAGATGGGGGGCCTATCGCTGCCGCCGCCCGAGAGAGCGCCACCGCCCGAGAGAGTGCCGCTGCCGTCGCCGCCGCCACTGCCTGAGAGAGCGCCACCGCCTGAGAGAACGCCACCGCCTGAGAGAGCGCCACCGCCTGAGAGAGTGCCACCGCCTGAGAGAGCGCCGCCGCCTGAGAGAGCGCCGCCGCCACCGCCTGAGAGAGCGCCGCCGCCGCCACCGCCTGAGAGAGCGCCGCCGCCACCGCCTGAGAGAGCCCCGCAGCCTGAGAGAGCGCTGCTGCCACCGCCTGAGAGAGCGCCGCCGCCGCCACCGCCTGAGAGAGCGCCGCCGCCACCGCCTGAGAGAGCGCCGCCGCCTGAGAGAGCCCCGCAGCCTGAGAGAGCGCCGCCGCCCCCGCCGCCTGAGAGCCCCGCAGCCTGAGAGAGCGCCGCTGCCGCCGCCGCCTGAGAAAGCGCCGCCGCCGCTGTCTGAGAGAGAGCCGCCGCCGCCTGAGAGAGGGCCGCCGCCGCTGCCAACTGGGAGAGAGATGCCGCCGCTGCCGCCTGAGAGAGAGCCGCCGCCTGAGAGAGAGATGCCGCCTCTGCCGCCTGAGAGAGAGACGCCGCCTGAGAGAGAGACGCCGCCTGAGAGAGAGATGCCGCCTCTGCCGCCTGAGAGAGAGCCGCCGCCTGAGAGAGAGATGCCGCCTCTGCCGCCTGAGAGAGAGCCGCCGCCTGAGAGAGAGCCGCCGCCTGAGAGAGAGCCGCCGCCTGAGAGAGAGCCGCCGCCTGAGAGAGAGCCGCCGCCTGAGAGAGAGCCGCCGCCGCTGCCGCCTGAGAGAGAGACGCCGCCTGAGAGAGAGCCGCCGCCTGAGAGAGAGCCGCCGCCTGAGAGAGAGCCGCCGCCTGAGAGAGAGCCGCCGCCGCTGCCGCCTGAGAGAGAGACGCCGCCTGAGAGAGAGCCGCCGCCTGAGAGAGAGCCGCCGCCTGAGAGAGAGCCGCCGCCTGAGAGAGAGCCGCCGCCGCTGCCGCCTGAGAGAGAGCCGCCGCCTGAGAGAGAGCCGCCGCCGCTGCCGCCTGAGAGAGAGACGCCGCCTGAGAGAGAGCCGCCGCCTGAGAGAGAGACGCCGCCTGAGAGAGAGCCGCCGCCGCTGCCGCCTGAGAGAGAGACGCCGCCTGAGAGAGAGCCGCCGCCTGAGAGAGAGACGCCGCCTGAGAGAGGGCCGCCGCCTGAGAGAGAGCCGCCGCCGCTGCCGCCTGAGAGAGAGACGCCGCCTGAGAGAGAGCCGCTACGTTGAAGGGGTATGTATAATACTACGATTTTTAATAAATAAATACATGATGGATACTCCCTGAACGTTTATGAAATATTATTTCAATACCATGTTTTTTTGTTGTTTATTTATTCGTAATACGGTATTTCACTGACAGTTTACTGTGGCATTGACATACTAAAATTTCTGAGCCGAGTTGTTTAGTAACCGATTTAGAAACTGAAACTGCCGCACAAAACTCTAAACAGTTGTTTTCTATATTACCTAATTTATATATTACTATCATATATATTACTATTATTGTAATTATATTGCACATTGTGCTTATAAAAACCCTGTGCTTGCACTGTATTATTTTCTGAAAAAAACTAAAAAAACTAAAAACATATTACTAGTAGTATACCGGTAGTGTTTAATGCAAAACCCTATAAACCCTAATTTTATACATGAATACGAAAATATCTGAACCTAATAGTTGATCTCTGTTTGCCACAGGATGGGATGCGATGGGACGGGATTATTTTTTGACAGGAAAAGATGGGACGGGAATTAAGAAAAAATAAATAAATAAAAAATTACTGGACGGGACGGGAAAAATTTGGACAGGACAGGATGGGACAGGATTGATAATCAATTCTTGTGTAACACTCTACTAGCTGTGTGCCTGAAGGCCGGCCTGTATGCAATTTAGAACTGCGTTAGCCTCCGGCACTGTAAGTTCTGAATATGGCTGCATGGCGAAAAAAAGCGGACGCACTTGTTTCGGAGGAAGTGCGGGAGTTGCAGCGGTGAGCCAGGATGAATAATACTTGGGCATTCCAAAAATTGAGAGAAATATTGGAAAATGAGTACAAATTATTGTTATGGAGTGGTTCTGTTGGAGAGGGAAGTCTTCTGTTTCACTGACAGCAGGTAGATTGTAGTGTTGGACTCTAGTCAGCATGCAGTACACAACCCTCAATCTTTGCTGTTTGATCCATCTGGGCTTTAATGGTAAACAGGGTTCCCTCTAAGCTTTTTAAATACAGAGAAACTTGCCGTTTTGACTGAGAAAGGGTAAACCTTCGGCCACACATTAACCCATTTAATATATTATTTTTGTTGCATTATACAATTTTGAAACAATATTCCAACACAAGTATCTCAACGATTTTACAATTTGCTTTAAATTTAAACAAGACATTTATTGTGGCTCTGCCTCTGATTTTGAATCATCCTCTGATTATATATATATATATATATATATATATATATATATATATATATATATATATAATTTTTATGAAGCGTATATTTACCTTTATGAAGCCTGTCTGAGCTCTTATCATAAATGCAGCTGTCAGTAGACAGCATGCTTAACTAATGGCCTGCATATAATTGCTTTATAGTACGGTATAAAACACTGGTGTCTGCACTGCCTTCAATTGTAACCATCTTTAGGGCTACTGATATTCCATTTTTGGGAATAGCAAATACAGTTTTTTCTGGGGGGTTTTCTCCACTTTTTAACAATTAACATTTGAACATAAATATAATGTTTATAGTTAAAACAAGTAAATTAATAAATATTACCACATTTATTTATTTATTTTTATAAAGCCAAGAGCTTTTTGGTGTAATAGTAAGTAAAGCCCCTGAAGACACTTCAAACCTGTCATAATGTTTATCACTTGGCTCATTGCTGGCATTAAAATAAAGCAGGAAAACCTAAGAATTATATTGCAACAGTTCAGAAAACAAATATCCAGCACGGTTGTGAGAATCATTTACAGTCTTTCACTGTAGTTCAGTCTACAAATGAAGGTGTTACAATAACCAGGATAAAATATGAAAAACAGATAAAGAAGGTGTAGTGATGACTTGCTCGTTGCTCTACACGGGTTCAGTGCTGTGTATCACCTGATTGTAATTTAAATAGCGCCCCTTTTAATGTAAACGCATAATTAATCCTCCCAATTGTTTGTTTGCTAATGCTGCCTTGTTATTTGCTAAATTTAACAAGGGGTGTGTCTCCAGACAGAAACATCTTTATGAAACAAACGATGTATAGTATAGTGTAGTGTAGTGACTACATCCTTTGGCTTTACTCAGTAAAGTGATCAATTTCCTTTAAGGAATGTATAGCTATAGAAAAATAGCTTTGAGCTTGTTTCTTCATCATCAGATATTATAATGTTATTAAGAAACTGACATTGTTTAATATTGCTAATTATAGCACTTTCAGCCGGCTTCTTTAAGAGGCTTCTTGTTAGTCCGAACAGACATTTAATCCAAACTAATCTTAGCAAGAAATGAAATACCAGCCAAGTAGGTGAAAGGCTTTGTGAGAGGGTGTGTGGGTGCTTCGCTGATAACACGGGAGTCAGAGGTTGTCTTTGAGATGCCACCCAGGCGCACAAGATTTATTTTCTTACGTTTTCTTACGTTTTCTTTTGTATTCCCCAGGGATATTGCCACCAATGGTAAGTCACCAGCTTGGGGTCCATCGAAATTACTTCCTGGCTGTTGGCTTCAGCCGTCTTTGCTGCCGGTTCTGTCTCCACTGCCTACTGCTGCTGCGTCAAAAACAGGCAACCTCCTCTCTTTCTTTATTTCTCGCTCTCTGTATTTTCGGTCCAGGGGGTATTCCTTTCCACCAGCCAAAGGACTAGCCAAAGGAATAGGAGAGCGTTATTTTTATGTGATCGACCATCCCTCCAAGACTCGCCCCTCAGCCAATCAAAGAGGGCTGAGCAACACTCCCTTGCTCAACTCTCTTTGTCAACATCATGATTGATAGGTGGATCCAAACAGGGCTTCCGACCCCTGCCTGCCCGCAGCAGGATCCCGCATGCGCCTGATAGCTAGCACAGATCTCTCCCTGTTACAGGCTTTACATCTGTTTTTTTTCCAAATCATTGAACCACCCAGTTCCTTTTTTATTTAATAACTAATGTAATTTAAGGGAAGCCAAGCACTGGATGACGCTCAATGGGATTCACAAAGGTAAACAGTAGGAAGAAAGAAGCCTTTTGGTGAGCTTGCCTTTGTTTAATTAAAATGGCCATCTGGTCACTTTGACTGAAGGAGGAGTGAAATTAAATTTGAAAAAAAAATGGAATGTGTGTGATTCACTCTTCCAGTTATGATTTATTGAACAGCTAATTTTAGAGTTTTTTTTATTTTATTTTGCCTTTCTATAGGGCTATGGATAAATAACGAAAAGCATTTCTTTCACGGATGAAGCCAGTGTGACTAACACTAAGTGGGTTCAATTAATCATTTTAACTGCAGTGAAGCTGCACTTGTTATAGCATCTCTCATTACGTTACAGCAAATACTTTCCTGAAAGGGGCGGAGGGATAAAAAAAAAACTATTTAAGAGAAATATTAATCTACGCTGCTTCTTCATTTTCTGCTGCAATGATGCAGCTTGACACCATAAGTTTTAAGTGGTTGTCATTTCTGTGCCCTATGTTTATTTTGCCTTTATTCTGTAACTGCTATTGCCTCTCCCCCTCTTTCACTGTTCTGAGGCTTGAAAAGGCAGTATTTGTGAAAGCCAACCATTTTGAATACATGCATGTCATTTACCAGCCTCAGTCAACTGCTGCAATGTAATGTTAGGCCATTTTTTAAATAATATTAGTGCTGGGACGAACACAGGATTTTCATGTTAGAATATTTGCTCATAATTTAAATATTCGTTCAGATATTTGTTTGTTTTTCAAAAAGTAATAAAAGCCATTATATTGCTCTGAACGCAGGCAGAGACAGCATAGCAGCAGGGGCAGGGGGCGTGGCCGTGGCCCCTGTGTGTGTGCCTTTATTTTACAGCAAGACCTTACAATGTGTCTCAGAAATGTTGACCTATTAATAATATCCAAAACAGAATTCCAAATTAGCAACACTCAGAAAAGATTTGTTATTGTGCAAAGTATTTTGGTCTTTCATAAATCTGAAACCTCTCTTTTACTTAGGGCTATGGGTTCATGGAAGTCAATAATACAAACTGGAACACAAAGAGTATACTGTTATAAATGTACATGTGGTTATGAGCTTTTGTGTCGATTTGAAAGCAACATGTTGCAATATATATTTTTAGGAAGACAGTCTTACATGACAAATCATGTCTTAATTAACATTTCAATTTAAATGTACACATTGTTTTCCTTTTATCTGAATGCGTGTGTTATAGTATGAACGAACACTGAAGAAAACAAACTACTGCTTTTTATTCACACTGGCACCATACTGTTGAAACAAACTCAACAATCAGTGCGTTTACATGAGCATAACTAATTCCGATATCAAAAACAGTTTTCGGAAAATGTATCGGAATATTCTGAAAGTCAGTTTTCGGAAAACAGCACCTAGAAATTTCTGATTAAATTCCAAAAACTAACAAAATGTATATCATGTAAACACACTTTTCTAAAAACTGAAATAGCATACTGCGCATGTGCACACTTTGACCTTTTCTCCTGCATGTGGTTTTAGAAAACAGAGAAAATAATAATAATCTGTAGTCAGTCTGCATGCATCCATCTGTCTAGTTAGGGATAAAGTAATACATTTGTTAAAGTCTGTATGTATTTGTTAATAGCCCATACTGAAGCAGCAAATGTTTTCCAGTTTTAAAATGACATGAGAATTTAAAATAATGTCTGCAAAAGAAACTGGTGATATAGAACAGGAAGAGCTGTTGGAAAGGCTGATTGCACATTTTGGGGAATATGAATAAAGGTATAGGATAATAATGTTTGAATTTAAGACCTGACACTTTGATAAAGCACTTGAGTTATTGGATTGGTCTCTGTTCTGTTGCAGAAATGCCGGTCTGTTCAAATCATACTTAGGCTACTACAGTACTTTTCATGCGAAGATATCCTGCGTTTTCCGAAAGCTGCAATCCATGTATGCAGTTGAATTGTAATTAGATTTTCTATCGTTAATCATGTAAACACAGAAAAGGGACATTTTAAGAAAATCCATTTTGTGATTCAGTTTTCCGAAAATCATTGTTTTTCGAAAAACGCTTTGTCATGTAAACTAACGATAGGTTGCGGATGCAACCCCGGTTCCCTGAAAGAGAAAATAACCATCAAGGTATGGGATATTGCCGTCAGGCAGTAGCGATTGGCTGAGCTTTTATAGCAAAGCTGCCGATAGGCCTCTGCGCGAGCTGCCACGTAAGCCCGCCCCCTTGGGAGCTTACTATACGCAGCGCGCAGAGACTCACTTCCTCTTTTGCTCTTCAGGCCGTGAAGGCTTCTGAAGCGACCACGCGGCTTGATGGTTATTTTCTCTTTCAGGGAACCGGGGTTGCATCCGCAACCTATCGTTCCCTTTCAAGTCGAAAATAACCATCAAGGTATGGGAACAGTGTACCCAAGCCGTCGCGAGGGAGGATTCTCGGCAGTAGGACAGACTTACGTCATAACGCAACTGCGTAGGCAGAACATCTAGGCATATGCGGAGCTGCGCCTCAGCGTCTATGCTCGTAATGACACCTGTCTTAAAGGTGGAACAGTCAACACCATGCTATCAACCACTCTATACGTCCGCATCCTGAGGCGTCGTAGAGTGTAAAACAGATGCTCCAAACAGTGGAGCAGAGGAATCCAGTACATTTAACCTGTAAAACCTCATGAAAGTATGCGGCGTAGCCCAACTGGCTGCCGCGCAAATATCAGACACCGGCACCCCTCGAAAGAGGGCCCAGGATGTCGCCATACCCCTGGTAGAATGCGCCTTCAACTGCCCTGGTGGTGGAAGGCCTGCAGATTCATACGCTAATTTAATAGCATCCACTATCCAGTGGGAAAGGCGCTGTTTAGACAGCGGCTGACCCAAAGATCTAGAACCATGGCATATGAACAACTGTTCTGTCTGCCTCACAGTCTTTGTACGGTCCATATAACACCTCAATGCCCTCACGGGGCAGAGCATGTGTAACCGCTCTTCCTCTGGGGAAGAAAAAGGAGGAGGATGGAACGCCATCAACTCGACTGACTGGTTCATGTGGAACGGGGATATAACCTTTGGTAAAAAGGCCGGATTAGGGCGCATGGAGACCTTAGAACCGTCTCCTGCAAAACGAGTACAAGAAGGATGCACTGAAAGTGCATGTAACTCGCTCACGCGTTTTGCTGATACCACAGCCAGCAAAAAAGCTGTCTTAATAGATATGAGCTTCATATCCACGCTGTGGAGAGGCTCAAACGGTGCCTTGGTAAGGGCTTCTAGCACCACATCAAGGCTCCACGACGGTAAACTGGTAGTTCTTGGAGGCCGCAAGCGTCTTGCACCTTTCAGAAACTGAGATGCCAAAAAATGGCAACCAGGTGATAACCCGTCAATGCGTACATGACAAACCGAAATGGCGGCTAAATACACTTTAAGTGTAGAAGGAGATTTCCCTTCATCCAGCAGTTTCTGTAGAAACTGCAATATTACTGCCATAGGACAGGAGACTGGGTCGTGGCTCTCAGCCAGACACCAACTCTGAAACAGCTGCCACTTATACGCATACTGCGACCTAGTAGAGGGCGCTCTCGCACTCTGGATGGTCGATATAACTGCAGTCGAAAGCCCTAAGGCTGACAGGCGCTCCCGCTCAGGGGCCAAGCCCACAACTGCATGAGTTTGGGGTTCGGATGCCAAAGCTGTCCTTGAGCTTGGGACAACAAGTCCGCTCGCAAAGGGAGTTCCCTCGGGCGACCGTGCAGTAACTGCACTAGACTCGGGAACCATATTCTCCGAGGCCACCGAGGAGCGATCAGAATCACTGTCGCTCGCTCTACCCTGACCTTCTCCAAGAAGGCGGGGAGCATCGGAATCGGTGGAAAGGCATACAGGAGCCCTGGCGGCCATTCGTGAGCCAGTGCATCCACCCCCAGGGGGCTGTCGAGGTCCTTCACCGAGAACCATAGAGGACAGTGCGTGGTCTCTCGCGAAGCGAAGAGATCGACCTGCGCTGTGCCGAACCATTCCCAGATGCGCTCCACCACTTGAGGGTGGAGACGCCATTCGCCCGCAAGAGGACCTCCTCTGGACAGGAGATCCGCTGCGTAATTGACTCTGCCCGGCAGATGAACTGCACGCAGAGAGGCTAAACGCGGTTGAGCCCAGAGCAACAGCCGCGTTACCATCTGGTGAAGACTGGGGGACCGCAATCCGCCCTGGCGATTGATATACGCCACTACTGTGGTGTTGTCTGACCGCACTAACACGTGCTTGTCTAGAAGCACTGGCAAGAAGTGCCGGAGGGCGAGGTCCACCGCTCTGAGCTCCAGAGCGTTGATGTGGGCTGACCTCCAGGGTCCTGACCACACTCCACGGGTCCCTGTCCCGTTCCAGACTGCTCCCCAACCGTGGTTGGAAGCGTCGGTCGTGATGACCTGCCTTCTGAAAATGGGACCCAAGCGTACGCCTTGGCGGAGGTTTGACGGAACTCTCCACCAGCGTAGCGCTTCCCAGCAGGCTTGGGATACCCTTAGCCTGCGGTGTTTGTCTCTCCGCGGATGCAACGCGAAGGCATTGAACCAGGCCTGCAGAGGTCTCTGGTGTAGTAAGCCCAAAGGAAGGGCTTGTGAGGCGGCAGCCATCAACCCCAGCATGCGCTGACACAGCTCCATGCTGACTGTTTGTCTCAACCTGAATAGGGAAAGACACCGCTCTATTGAGGCAACTCTTTGTGTCGACAGGGTCGCTTCCATGGACACTGAGTCCAGATGCAGACCCAAGAACTCGGTCTGTTGGCTCGGCACTAGGCGGCTCTTTTCTGAATTGATCTTCAGACCTAGCCGCCGAAGATGGTCTGTAACCATCACTGTGTGCTGTGCCACCTGCTCCTTTGACTGCGCGCAGACGAGCCAGTCGTCCAGATAATTCAGCAGTCGGACACCTTGAGCCCGCAAGGGAGCTAGAATGGCATCCATACATTTCGAAAAGGTTCGAGGAGCTAGTGACAGGCCGAACGGAAGGACACAAAACTCGTATACCCTGCTCTGGAATGCGAAACGCAGATACTTCCTGTGACCCGGGCAGATGGGAACGTGAAAGTACGCATCTGTCAGGTCCACGGTGGTGAACCAGTCGCCGTGTCGGACTGACTGGATGATGTGCCTGTGCGTAAGCATCCTGAACGATAACACCCGCAGGTATTTGTTCAGTACTCGCAGATCTAAAATAGGACGGAGCCCGCCGTCCTTCTTGGGCACCAGGAAGTATTTGGAATAGAACCCCTGGTCGATCAGAGCAGGGTCTACTTGTTGAATGGCATGCTTGCTGAGCAATGCTTGTATTTCCACATTCAGAGCTGAGGACTGAACCGAGTCCTTCACTGCAGTTACGACCACCCCCCGAAAGGGGGGAGGTTTTAACTGGAACTGAAGGGTGTACCCGGTGGATATAGTTTTGTGCACCCAGATGTCGTTGGTGCATTGTTGCCAGAACTGGAGCTGGGAGACAGTGTAGGGGAGGGTTAACAGCTGCCTGGTGTTCTCAGGGCTGTTTGGGCTGGGCTCGTTCGCGAGGGGCCTGGCCAGAGCCCCGAGGGCGTGGCTTGGCACCACCTCTAGGGCGCCACCCTCCGCGCTGCGGTCTTGAAAAAGGAGGTTGACCGCGCGCTGCTGTGCTTGAGGGAGAGGTCTTAGTCCCCCCTGGCCGTGGCTGGTGCTGTGGTGGTGCCCTGCGCCACTGATGTTCCTGAGGCCGCTTCGGCTGGAACGACGGTTTTGGCCACATTTTCGCCATCTGCTGTGACGCCTCCCGCGCCTTGGCGGAGCGTTGCAGCATCTCCTCCACCGCTGGACCAAATGTGTGTCCCGGTGTAATTGGGGCATCCAGCAACGGGGCCTTATCAGGTTCCTGCACTCTCGCCTGCGAGAGCCAGAGCTGCCTTCTGGCCACCACCAGAGACGCGATGCTCCTGCCCTGAGCCCGCGCGTTGAGCTGGGCCAGCTTCACCAGCAGTTGACTGACGGTCCCCAACTCGCTTCTGAGGGCCGCCGAAGGGCACTCAGGCAGGTCTTTAATTAATGCCGCTTGGTAGACCGTCAGCAAGCTGGCCACATTAGAGAGCTTGACCGCCTCTGTGGCCGCAGCGTACCCCTTCTTGAGGTGTACCTCAGTGGTCCTGCACTGCTTATTGGGGCATGCAGGATCTTTCGTCAGCCCCGATAGTGTTGGCGTCTTCACCAACGCGGCGAACGCAGCGTCCACAGGTGGGAAGGACGCCAACCCAGCCTCACTTGCCCCTTGCATGTTAAAGGCCGAGGCCTTGCGAGAAGTCGCCGGGGCAGAGGCCGGAGCCCCCCAGGTGGACTGTACCTCCTTAATAAAGTCCGGGAATGCCGGAAGCATCCTGGACTGACTGGACTGGGCTGAAGGCGACTCAAACAAGGAGCGCCGAGGCGGCTCCGCCATCGGCCACTCGACGCCCAAGTGGCGGGTTGCTCTGTCCACCACAGACCACGTAGGGTCATTGGTGTCCAGCACGTGGAGCTCGTCCTCAGAGTGCTGGGAGGCTACCTCAGCCTCTGTACTGTCCCCCTCTAGGATGTCAGATGCGTCTCTAGACAGCGCATCGATATCCCACTCCCCTTGAGACTGCACTGGAGGAGCGACGACCGGTGCAGGTTGTGGAGGGGCCACTGGCTGACTAGCAATGGGCCCAGTCGGTTGTCCTGGGACTGGAGGCACCACATTTGCTAAGGACATGAGGATGGACTGCTGCCCCATCATAACCTCCATGAATTGGGACATTTTGGAGGTTAGCTCTGCCACCCCCGACCTGTCTCTGTATCGCCTGTCCCGACGAGGGGAACGAGAGCGTGCTCTCCGTCGAGGCGATCTGGAGTGCGACCTAGACTCCCGACGGGGGCGTACCCTACGAGGGGAGGGGCTGCGCTCCCGAGCGCGTCTGGTGGGGGACCTCTGACCAGCCGTTAGCTGGGAGGACGGGCTCCTGGAGAGCTGCAGCCGCCCTGGCGGCGTCGCCGTAGATGACGGCGGGGCAGAAATGGTGTGGGACGATCCAGTGGAAGGAGAGCGCCCACCCACTGCTTTCTTCGCCCTTTGGCGGAGGGTGCGTGTCTGGAAACCAGCACAAAGATGGCAAAAAGCCCTATCCGCCAACGCGGATGCGGCGTGCTCTGGCCCCAGACACGCCACACAGTCCTCATGGGGATCGCTCGCTGGCAATTTTGCCTGGCAGGTGACGCAACGGTGGAACCCGGACATGGTTGCCGAAGCGTGGACGTGCCCTGGTCGTAAAGGCGTCGATGCGCCAAGCGTCGAGCGCCGAAGCGTCGAGCGTTGAGGTGCGTGCACCGAGCGTCAAGGCGTCGAAGCGCCGAGCGTCGAGGTGCGTGCACCGAGCGAGCGCCGAAGTGCGTGCACCGAGCGTCGAGGTGCGTGCACCGAGCGTCAAGGCGTCGAAGCGCCGAGCGTCGAGGTGCGTGCACCGAGCGTCGAGCGTCGAGGTGCGTGCACCGAGCGTCGAGCGTCGAGGTGCGTGCACCGAGCGTCAAGGCGTCGATGCGCCGAGCGCCGAAGCGTCGAGCGTCGAGGTGCGTGCACCGAGCGTCGAGCGTCGAGGTGCGTGCACCGAGCGTCGAGGCGCCGACGCGCCGAGCGTCGAGCGTCGAGGTGCGTGCACCGAGCGTCGAGCGCCGAAGCGTCGAGGTGCGTGCACCGAGCGTCGAGGCGTCGACGCGCCGAGCGTCGAGCGCCGAAGCGTCGAGCGTCGAGGTGCGTGCACCGAGCGTCGAGGCGTTGACGCGCCGAGCGTCGAGCGCCGAAGCGTCGAGGTGCGTGCACCGAGCGTCGAGCGCCGAAGCGTCGAGCGTCGAGGTGCGTGCACCGAGCGTCGATGCGCCGAAGTCCCCAAGCGCAGACGCGCTAGCACCAAGCGCTGATGCGCTGCACAAAGCGCCGAAGCGCTGCACCAAGTGGCAAAGTGCCGACACCAAGCGCCTAAGCGCAGCACGCCGGAGCGTGAGTACCGAGCGTAGAACGCTAGCACAGACGCCTAAGCGTCAGCTGACCCGCAGAGCGGAGACGCTATGTGCTGGTACAGTGTCTTATGCTGTGCACTACTTACCTGCTGGTGCTGGGGATAGAGGCTTAGTGGTCGTCTTCCTCTGTGTAGTGAATGGGATTTTTTTTTTTTTATTTATTTTTTTTTTTTTTTGCTGCAGCAGTACTGCTGGTGGTGATTATGTGACTGGGACACAGTATATGTGGGCACAGTACAACTACCACGCGGTTTTTTTTTTTTTTTTTTTTTACCGCAGGCAGTACGTGGGAGACAGCAGAGCAGGCTCCACACACACGCGGTCTAGCCAAGGCAAGACCGGGGCTGCAGACACGCGCGCGGCCAAGGCCAACGCAACGTGCGTCACAAATATATACAAATACACACAGAAAAATATATATTTTAATACAACCCAAAACACAACACAATAATCAAAATTAATTAATAAAGGAAAGACGGGAGACCACGAGAAACGCGATGCAAGCAAAGCGTGAAGGAAATATATAAAATATATAAAAATATACACAATATATAAAATCCTTAAATAATAATAATAACGACTCCGAAGAGTGTAACTGAAATAAACTCGGAGAAGGGGCAAAAACCAGCTTCTCAAGCTTTAAGCTTTTTGAGTACAGTCAGCTACAGGCTCTAATACCTACCGCTACCAATGCTGAAGACAAAAGAGGAAGTGAGTCTCTGCGCGCTGCGTATAGTAAGCTCCCAAGGGGGCGGGCTTACGTGGCAGCTCGCGCAGAGGCCTATCGGCAGCTTTGCTATAAAAGCTCAGCCAATCGCTACTGCCTGACGGCAATATCCCATACCTTGATGGTTATTTTCGACTTGAAAGGGAACTGAATGATATAATAATAATATAATATGCTATAGAGACGAGGTTGCATCTCTGCGTTTAATTTACTGATACACAAGTGACACAAAACTTTTCAAATGATTTTCTGTCGGTCGACACTTTAAGGAAAAGTTCACTGTTATTTATCCTCTGCACTTGTGCTGATGAGCTGCCATACCAAACCATACCTGCAAGCGCATCTTTTAATAAGGCTTAAAAACGCAGCTGTCATTCACTAATTTACTATTTTGTAAATTATCTTTACTGAATTTACTTCGGAAATGTCTGTATAAATTATGGGATGGCGCTCCTTGAGGTGGCTAAAGAAATTTGAGGTGTTTCCTCCTTGAGCTGCAACTGCCCGTCTGCAGATTCTACAATAAGGGACGCGTAGCCAAAATATGTCCAGACGACCTGATTCTCTTTGCAGGTGGGAAAAGGTCGTCATTATTTTCATAGTCTTAATCCGTGATATACCGTCATACTGGTTTACCGTCACAACCCTAACCTCAAAATTGTATTTCATTATTCCCGTCCCAACCCTAACCTCAAGATTGCATTTCATTATTCGTACTGATAAAACAAGGAAGACGTTACTTGGATCATGGTAACGTTATAGATTGCTATTTGCTCCTGTTTTTTTTTTTTTGTTAGTTTTTTTTCTTGGTCAGAATAAAGTAATATATCTACCTATTATGTGTTAATTTTTAGCATGGGTGAAACCAGGATTAACATTATAACAAAATAATCTCCATGACAGATTAAGTTAGCATTTTATAGACATTGAATAAACTTAATATCCTGTTAGGTCATTACCTGTTATCTTATAAAATCATTATGTTTTTAACAGTTATTTAATTTTACTTTTGGTATATATATATATATATATATATATATATATATATATATATATATATATATATATATATATATATATATGTGTGTGTGTGTGTTTACTTTGAGCTTTGATAATATATACATTCTATATAAAAATCACTACACAACATTTTCAGGAAGTTGGGTAATGTTTAAGTGAGGCATTTCAGAATGAAGTGCTTGCCTTTGTTTCTGTCCTATGAGATTCTAACTCGCTCTAAAGAAGCAGCACAGTGCGTTTTTGTTCAAGATGACTTTCCACAGAGATCACTCGGAGTGCATGCGCATAATCTGGTTTGTTTACTTTTTGCTGTCTAATAGACTCAAGAGCTGCTGAGTTGATCCTGTGTTGTTTTTATATATATGTTAATCTCACATATCACACAAAGCTCTTTTTCATTTGCCATTTTTTTAAACTGTCCCGCAAATTCTGGTGACGGTAAATAAGTGCAAGGTATTTTTGTCATTTGTATCGAATACGAACATCAGATTTTTGTATCTGAATACACATAAGAAAATATTTGTTCGAATATTCAGGGCAGCAGTGTGGAGTAATGGTTAGGGCTCTGGACTCTTGACCGGAGGGTTGTGGGTTCAATCCCCGGTTGGGGACATTGCTGCTGTATCCTTGAGCAAGGTACTTCACCTAACTTGCTCCAGTAAAAACCCAACTGTATAAATGGGTAATTGTATGTAAAAATAATGTGATATCTTGTAACAATTGTAAGTCGCCCTGGATAAGGGCGTCTGCTAAGAAATAAATAATAATAATAATAAAAAAAAATTCAGATATTTGTCCCAGCACTTATAAATATTCCTAATCTTACTGTTTGGTTGTCACAGCTGTTTCAGCAGATGACCTGTCCATCCTCCACTACATCCCTTTCATCCCCAGTGGGGTAGACAGGGATATAGTGGAGGCAGTGGTCATACATACAGATGAATGTCACTCTTCACATTTTTTCATATGCGGAAAAATGGAAAACCGCGTATCCAATTCTGCTGAAACTTGGTATTAACACTACTAGATTCTTTGAATATATGGGGGTGCCAGTCTGTGCGTACATTTGCATATCTGTATGTAATACTTACATAATAAATACATGTACCACTTATCCAATTTTCATTGAGATACTCATAGCCATTTCTTATTCTATACTGCTCTGTACATACTGTTGAAATATGTCATGGTCAACAACTGTTTCATCATGCTGATAGTTCTAGTTATGAATTTACAGCCGCAGCGGGGATGTGTGTAACTGACATACTTGTTTTATCCGAGTATCCAACTAGGGGTTATGCAAATGATGAATACACTGGAAACCGATTACCGGTCACTTCATTACAACATATTTGTTGGTCCAACTAATGGAGTTTCTTTTTTGTTGTACTTAACCAACAATTCAGCTGTAATGGGGGACACTGGTGGGAAACTAACTTAAATCTTACTTAAATGTAGGGGTAATTGTTGCCCTGGTTAAAAATCTTATTGCAAGAGAAGATCTTTAAATAGAAAATGTTTCAATTATATTTTTGTTTTATTTTAACTGTCCAGATCCAACTGGAAGAATTGAAAAAGGCATCACAGAACCTTGAAGAGAAACTTGAAGAGAGAAAAATAAGCTCAAGCTCAGACACGCACAAAGATCAATTAATGCAGGAGAGCAAACCAGGTGCACATGGTGAATACTTTTTATCTAATTAATTTCATTCTGGCTTGAAAGGAGATTCACCTTTTATGAAAAAGTCATTCACTATAAAGCTACTTCTTTTATTTCGCAACGCTGGTAGGTATTTATTCCCATGGCTTGACCTTCCACCCTGTGAATTCTTTCAAAAGGTCAGAAGTCTTCGATTTTTATTCTAGAAAGACTAGAGCTCATTATCTTCAGTACGAGCTAACCTTTCCTGTGTTATTTTAATGACATGTTAATGGCATGTGATTAAGAACTTCTGAACAGATAACAACCTTTGGGAAATAGCATTCACATAAATGCCTTGCTGATTTTCAGATAGAAAAAAAATGGCAGCATTTTTATATCCTGATCACACGTGAATGTTTTGTTTCTCAACTCCATTGATTGCATGTTCAGTCTTGAGTATATGAAAAATGATGATTTACAGTATCTAAAGAAATCAAAGTGTGTAACTGTGTAACTGTATTTCATG
This sequence comes from Acipenser ruthenus, assembly GCF_902713425.1. Classification (NCBI taxonomy): domain Eukaryota; kingdom Metazoa; phylum Chordata; class Actinopteri; order Acipenseriformes; family Acipenseridae; genus Acipenser; species Acipenser ruthenus. Next base: position 76,612,528 of record NC_081190.1, read on the forward strand.
AACAGCTGTACCTATTTGTTTATAAACTGTGTTGATTATCAAGTGGTGGCATAAACAGGAAGTTTTTTTTATATTATGTATTTCAGTAATAATATAAAGGATTTGTATTGTTTTTTATGTTCAAAACAAAATTCACTGCTGCTCAGGTTCTTTGCTAAGAGGATTTGGACCGTGCCAAAGACAGCAGAGACCACATTAAACAAAAGACTACAAGAAGATGTGTCGCACATACTTTTGAACGTGTATCTTGAGAACCAATGACTAGAAATTGGTATGGGAAATCTAATAGTCCTTTGGGAAGACAACATTGTTTCATAGAAAAAAAGGTTTGCAATGTGTTTGAAATGTATCCATGAATTTTGTTATGTGTGTACATTTTCAATATTTAGATTTTCTTCTGTTTTGTTTTTTTAAAGCAGACCAGGGTAGTGCCCTGGAATGGAGCTTCATGATTGGTGGATGAAAGTTCTGAAGTTTCTTATTTTAGATGAATCATGTAGCCTACAGTTGTACATCAGGTGCAAAGTCACACAGTCCTAACTGATACTGCTGTTTAGCCTGAAGTAAAAAAAAAATACCTAAAACATAAACTAAAAAATAAGTATTGATAAGAAAATGTGAGCTGTTTTTTAAAATCTAATGCCACATCTGTTTGGCTGTGAAGTCATCAGCCTTTCGTTCATTTCAGCTGAACAGATTTCTGTAGGGGTTGTCATTAAATATCTCCTAAAATATTTTACTCATGCCTACCCTTAAACTTGTTTGAAACTAAGTCCAAAAGGCAAATAGCAGGTATTATTATCTAAATAAGTTGGTCCATATGGGCAGATAGCAAACCTGTTGGGTTTCAGGTGGCTGGTCCCGCTGGGCATTGCCAGCCCATGCAACTCGAGCGTCGGCCTGTTTGAACATTGGTTAACATCCACTTTTTATTTGTTATTGTTTGTGGGTGTCAGAGATGTTGACATCTACACAATGTGAATGGCACCTTGCGTTGTTGCTGTAAATATTTAGGTTTACACACTCACCCGCTCTTTTATGTTTCTAGTAAGTTTAGGTTGAGAATTAAAGATTTAAGGTTTCACTTTGTATCCTCTGGATGAGCTTGCACTTTTTATCTATTCTAACTGAGCTTCCTTTTCCTCTGGCAGCAGCTGGTAACAGCTGCAGTCCTCTGTACTCAAGAGTCTTGTACAGTGGCTTCATCTGGAGCCTCTGGGCAGTGGTCAAAGTGTAGTGTCTTTGAGGGCACCATCTACAGTAGTCACTGTGGACAGCTAGTCCTTTTGTATCATGTTAAGTTATTTAACCAGAGCTGTCTGGGAACTCTGCATCCAAACACTTGTTATTTCAAAAAAATGCTTGGTCCCTGGAGTGAGATCTATTCAGAATCACTCAGGATGGCACTGGGCAGGGAGATGTCTGATTTGTACTCCTGTAGGAGTGTGGTGGGGTACTCCCTGCCCCTGTGTGTATTTTGTATTTATTGTATTATTATTTTTCAAATGTATGTGTTTGTATTTGTGCACTGTTGTTTTTAGGTTGGCAGGGAAGGTTTAATTGCCTTCCCTGCCAAATCACTTCACGTGTAGAATGTGCCTGAGTCCGATTGAATGATTAACAAGCAATCAAGCTTAGGCACAGCTGCATAAAAGAGGCAGGAACCTCTCAGTCTTGGTTGGGTTTTGTTCAGAGGAGGAATGCAAGTGAAAGATATCAATAACAAATGCTACTCGTGCTGGCTTTCAACCAGCACATTACTTGTTTCTGTGTTTATCGCTGTGTTTGTCTATTTGTTTTGGCCATTGTGCCTTTAGTTTTAGATCAGTGTTTTGTTTAAAACCATTTATTTTGCAATAAATCCGCACTTCAACCCGCAGTACGAGTGTCAGTCTCTTCCTGTACTACTAAAACGTTTTAAAATCAATTTTTATTTTAATAGCAGTAGCAGCATTATCACTGGTCGCCTTTTTCTTGGGTTGAAGATGTTTAGTTTCTTTGCTTGCTTTTTATACTTCAGTTATACTATAATTAATTCTGGAAATTCACATTTCTGAAGTGCAGCACTGTACAAGTGAACAGCTTTCTGTTAGACTACTTGCATGGAACACAGTTACAGCATAGTAAGTGATTTAAAGGCTGGGAGAGGTTTTTCTGTTTAAATAGAGCCCTGTATTTATGTATTAGTGACCTGCAGACATAATACAGTACATTGGCGCCTGATTTTGGTGCAGCAGAATGTTTTATTGGTTGCTCAGTAGAGATCTTTTGAGCCTTAGCTTGTATTTTATACTTCAATTTGAATTTTTGCTGTTATTAATGAATGCCCTAATTTCTATTTCATAAGTTTAATTTTTCAACACAAGAGGTCAGTATTTCCTCTTATCCTGTACAAAATTAAATGCATTTGGAATCTAGGACCAATGCCAATGGAAAGAATAAACACAGTATGCACTTATTTACCAAGTAAGGGTTACTAAAAGAGGATGTTATTAATACAGTCACCAGATAACCACATGGTGCAATTGTTTTATTTTAAAATTCATTTACACAGACAGCTGTATAAAGACCTTTTACATGCATCATAACCATATCATAGTTCTTTCTTATAATGACTATACTGTATCTAAAATATCCAAGTGATCTTGGATACTATTTGCCTGACAATTCTCAACTCTTAATTGAATTTCATCTCCCTGGATCATTTCCAAATGTACTGGTTATCTGTATAAATACTCTACTGCTTTCAAGCTAATTATGCTATTAAAACAATCTCAGTTTGTATTGTTTTGTGCTATTTTGTTGTTTTAATCATATTTTATTGCAACTACAATGATACAAATATTCAGAAATCTGAAATATTAACTACTGTACATGCTCAATTTTTCCATCAGAATAAGTGCATCAGAATATCCAGTATCTTGCACCCCCCCAAATCCCTCCCACCCCATTGTCAACCTCTTGTTGTTTCACATTAACTTAAAAATAAAACAATTTTACAGGAACACAGCTGCAGCTTAAATTTCCCCTGCTGTACTTCCTATCTAGAATTATACAACCTCTAAAATCCAGATCCTGCAATCACATCATCCACTTGAAACCACTTCCAAAATATAAAAGCCTGCCCTCTTTCAGAATACAGCAAGTGTTTTAAGATGTGAAATCCACTTGAGTGCATCAATCATACCATGCATATTGAACTTCTGTATGGTAAGAATGGTATTTAAAATGGCTCTTTTATCCCTGATAAAAACCCATATCCCTTTATACAGTATAATACGCATCGCGTTCAGCATTTGCAGTACTGTACACATGAAAGCGTAGTGCAGGGTACACAGTAAATAAGTTCCATTTGCATCTGCAATCTTCAAAGTAAAAATCCTGATATTTGTTTTAATATAACAAGTTGACTTAATATAACAAGTTGACTTAATTTGCACTGCCTTGTCTGTGCTCTGTTGCCATTCCTCCTTCGATACAAGATCTGAGAATCATTGCTTCAACAACTAGCCTAAAGGGCTTGGTGGTCCAGTGGTTAAAGTTCGTTACTAGAGGTTCCCAGTTCAATCCCAGCTCAGCCACTGACTCACTGTGTGTGACCCTGAGCAAGTCACTTGTAACATCTGCAAGGTCACGGAAGCGTACAAATGCACCACAAACCTGCCTTTAATAACTAAATATCACAAGACGTAGCAAGTGTTGAATGTGAAAGTACTAATGTAGCCTGACTACACCAGTTTAGTGCGATAAGGCACCGAACAAATTACAGAAAATCCTTTAGGTTCTTTTTATTCAGATAACAGATCTAAAAATGTAGGAACAAGGTCACCAAGAAAATCACACCGATACATTTTAGCAGACGTTTGTTTATTGTAATCTTCCAATAGCAACACATGGTTTAAAACGGTACTGGTATAATAAGACAATTCCATTAACAGGTAGCAAGATTTCAAGCAGTTAAACAAGGTTCACATTAATAAGGCTATGCATTAAAGTGCAAATGCAACAACGGTGCTACCTAGCAATACAGTGGAGATACACATTCAAAAACACGGTAAAACTGTCATAATAAAAACAATACCACGGTATAAAAGTACAACTACCCACAGCACACACACACAATGTCCGAGCAGGGGAGGGAACACACACAGAGAGAGCGAGAGAGAAACCAGCATCCCAATGTAACCTATTCTATGCACGTCTTAAACTCCAATCAACTACTAAATAGGTTAAAAATACTCGGGCCGTTCGTGCTCATTATTCAACACCGGCATACTATCAGCCCAATACTTATTGTCGGGATGCTCCATTTACTGGTCCGTTCCCGTCTCTCTCGCTCGTCATTCCCCGCTCCAAACACTGCGTTCCCACTCCTGCACAGACACACAAACCCCAGGATTGCCATCCCGTTTGTAAAAACATGTTCTATTTATATTCAGGTGTGTAAATTGATCAATAATTCAATTACTAGGTGCTCAGGGCAAACATAGGGAAGCAGGTGGAGAAGCCAACATAACGTGATACAAATCAACATAAAGCCAGCACTAATTAAATAATAAAATACATTTTATAAAAATAGTAAAATAAATTTGAACAGGGCATTCTTCACCCTGTTACACACTTAACCTCCTTGTGCTCTGTTCTTCAGATGAGATGTAAAACAAATAAGGTCCTATTGTAAGTGACTCTGCATCAGCTTTGGAAGCTAGTTACAATAGTCAAAGCTATTTACAACAACCATTAGCACCAACCTACATCTGTACCTTACAATCATACTCTTGTCAGGATAGGTGCATCTTCTCCAGCACATTGCAGCTCTCTTTTAATACCCAGGTTATAAAGTGATCTTTGATAACATAGTGGTTTGCCTTCTGATCACACCTTCATATGTCTCAACAGTGACCCTGGCATTCAGACCTTCTAACTTCTATTGCAAGACATTCTTCTCTCCTCATCATCCTCCTGTTAGCTCTCTGTCACCTCCCCCAGCTCCTTGATGTGATCTGTTGCTGTGTTGTGCCTATCCACCTGCGGTCATAAGCTGCTCCCTGGATTTACTCCGCACCCACCACAGGATGAACTGAGTAGTCCTAGCCCATTTTTAAACTTGTGGGTAGGTCTGCATACTGGACCATGCTACCCTCACATGCCTTCATGAGGATCACAAAACTCTTTTCCTCAGCAGTGTGTCTGAAATCTAAGCAGGATACATGCCTGTCCTTAGCCGATGTAGGGGTGTTTTCAGATTGGAGTTTAGATGTTTGAATGCTAGTCAAGTGTTAAAAGTTTCGAATCTTGCTCAAGCCATGAGGTAGTGTGTGTTTGCACAGAAAGCACTGATGGACGGTGGCATCACATTCCCAAGCCCACATCGCATGTACATATAATTTGTTTACAGTATTCACATTGTCATTGCTGTGTTCATGCTGTTCCTTTGTTTACTCATTGAAGTACAGTATATTTTAACATGGCTACGGAAGAAAATGGCCAGGTTGTCAGTGTGTTTTTTAATGCAAGCTCTGTGTGAGTATATTACATTCTTCAGAATGTAGACTTGTTCAGGAGTAGAGTTTAAATGTGGCAAGGTTCAAAATAACTTTTTTGAGGAAACCTAAATAATTGTTAATTAGTTATTAATTTAGGGTTGAGTGGGAGTTAAATCATTAAATCAGTTTAAAGTGTTTATTATCAGAGCATTAAATACAGTACATTAAAAAATAAAATACATGTACATTATATTGTTTACAATATGAAACAAAAACATTTACCCCTCTTTACTATGAAATCTATCAAAAGAACATTGCTTGAAATGTAATTGTTCTCCATGTCTTGACATTTTTTTTTTTTATCTGAAGACTATACTGGGAGAAAATGTTGTTATTTGTAGCAACTGGAAGGGCTATGAGATTAGTTGGTTCCTTTACTTTAGTGAACATTGACAGAAAAAGATGGCATTGTAAAGTGTTCCTATTTTTTGTTTTCTTTTCAATCATACTTTTTAACCTATTTGTATCTGACATGACTATATAATCATTTAACACAAGTTCTTTTATGAACTTTTTTTTAAAAAATCTGATTGTTCTGTTGTATATTTAGATTAACCTTTAAATATAGCCACAGGTTTGCCTCTGGGGCATTTAAATCGAGTTAACCTTTAAATGGGAAAACCTAATATGCCTTACGGAATTCAAAGGATGTACTGTGTTGTGATTTTCCATTTTAAAGGTGCTCTATCTTAATTTAACCCGATAAAATGTAAGCTTTTGTTTAGTTTTGTATGGCAATTATAATTTGCACTTCATTATTGAATGATTCTTGCAGACTTGATATTGTTCCTCTGTTGTGACAGAAATTCAGTTTCGGCAAAGTCAGTTAAAACTACTACTTATTCTTTAGACAGTTTTTTGTATTGTATATAATTATTGTTGTTTTAGGTATGATATTTATCCAATTGTTAGTGTTATTGTAAATTAATAAGACTAGTTTTGTTTCCCCTTTATTGCTAACAACTGAATATACATCAGATTCAAATTGCACTGTACCTTTATATTAATGTCCAGGTTTGCTTAATTTTGATACACTGTACATGTAGTTCACTTTCTCATGTGGGTAATTTAATTTCAGAATGAGCAGAACAGGGAGTATAGCAATTGATCTTAATTAAAATGTTACCAGACCACGACTTATTTTTTTATTGTAAAGTATTTGTGTACTGGATGGCTGTTCAATTCTTGAAGTTAAATACTGATACACAACAATGATAAAATTAATTACGAGTACCCTTTGCAGCAGCAAGCCAAACTCCCTGTAGCTCAATCAATAAATTATAATTAATATAATAATTATTGTCGTTAAAGCCTTTTTATTGTAATTGGTTTGGAGTTAAGAATCTTATATCTTTTACCAGACATGTTTAATTTAACATTATTCATATTATATGATACTAATGGTCACTTTGCTGAATGAAGAGGGGAAACTGCATAAAACACATATGAATAGTATCTACTATAGTTCAACAAATAACCCTTTTTTTTTAAATAAAAGAACAATTGGACAAAAATCTTTTTTTTAAGATTATAGCAATTCTTAACCAAGACAGGTGTTTACTCCAGGATGCTTGAGGAATAGCCTGGAGTGCGTTAGAGGGGATGGACTTCCATGAGCACACAGTCCCGGACGAGTTGATGTCATCACAGTCTGCCCCTGGCTATCCTCAAGCACTTCTATTAAAAAAAAAAGTGTTGCTGTATTGCTACAGAACAAAAAATATGTAATTGTAGCACTGTAAAAATCACCATCCTGATAAAGATTACCTTTGGGTGCTGTGCCACATAGGAATACTGTTATTGTTAGCTTAGGTGCCTCTGGCTTGGTAGTAGGCTCAACTTCTGGACATGTCATCTTAAAAGCAAGGCAAGTTTTAAATAAAATGACTGGACCAGGCTGTCCTGGGGGAAAGATCTTAGTTGCTTAGGAAAAGTGTGCATCTGGAATAAAAGTTACTACTTGGTTCCACACGCTTGAGATGAGGAAGCCACCAGCAATGCTATAAGCCCACTAAGAGCCAGCATGGAAAATCCTAAGGATTCCCCTAAAGTAAGAGTTAGGGAAAAGGACAGGGGAGTACAAAACATAGCCATATTTTTTGGATTAATGAATACGGGGTGAAGCCTCCACTCTCAGGCGCTAGGAACACCCCTTGAGAGGAGGTCCGATGCCCAGTTTGTCACCCCGGGCACATGTACTGCCCACAGTGAGAGGAGGTTCTCATGAGCCCAGAGCAAAAGCTTGCGGGCCACGCGATGGAGACTGGGCAACCTGAGGCCGCCCAAGCACATATCTCCCTCTGACCTCCTGCAACACTTTGCGCCCCCCTGCCATTCCACACAACACCTCTGCTGTCCAACAGAGTGGACAGCATGGACCTGGAGTTCAAGCACACTCCTAGATAGGAGGCTGTCTGAGAAGGTGTGAGCTGGCTCTTCACATGATTCACCATAAGGCCCAACTGTTGAAGGTGGCCGGTGACAAGTTATGTGTGGGCACAAATTAGCCAGTCGTCCAGATAATTGAGCACTCTGATGCCTATGAGTCTCAATGGAGCCAGGATAGCTTCCATGCACTTCGAGATGTGGAAATAGGTTGCATGGCCTGATTGACTGCGACAGCTGTTGTATCGTCAACATTTTGAACCTCCTTTGGCTCAGAGGATCGGTCTGAGGCCACCATCCCGCTTGGACACTAGGAAGTACCTGGAGTAGAACCCTTCCTCCAACTGGAGGGGGTCTATCATGCAAATAGCCTGTTTTTGCATCAGAGCTGCTACCTCTTGAGACACCACCGCGGCATCCTGTGGGTACGTGACTGAACGGCAGTGAATAGCCGGTCTGAACGGTAGTAAGCACCCAGATATATGTAGTGCACTGACGCCAAAAAGGGACCTCAGCAAATAGGACTGGTAGTCTACCAGAATACTATTTTAATTGCCTAAATGGGTGAAAATGGGCCAGGCCCAGCTTCTCCGTATCATGCACCCTGAATAGGTTGTCCATCGACCGGGAAACAACAGGAGTTGTAGCCAGATGATCCCAGGATAAATGTATTTTTAAAAAAAAATCTGGGTGCAGGGGGGGGGGGGGGGGGGGCGGGGGTTCAGGGGGAGAGGTGGTAGGCTCATCATCAAAGATGGGACTGCCTTGTTTCTGTGGGCCAGGGCACATGTAAGACTTGCTGTCGGACTCCACATCATCAGATAGGAACGCCAGGTACTGTTGCCCACCTCATCAAAGGCGGCGATGCAGTATGTCCTCCTGTAGGCCAATCTTTTCCCGTAGCCCCCTGTGGCCCCAAAAGGACAGGCGGGGAAGGTGGTACGAGAACCGTTCTTTATCTGCCGTACTTGTCCTCAATAGGCAGACTGGCCTTGCATGTCTCGCAGGAATAAAACCCTGTACAGATGTACAGGTGCTGCCTCAATTTACTTATAGATAGCAACCGGTCAGTTCGGTACCAGTTCAGTGACTTTAACACCGGGTCGGTAGGGTATGGTACCAGGTTGGAACCGGGTCAGTCCGGTACCAGTGGTGGTGACTTTAGCACCGGGTCGGTACAAGAACAGTACTGGGAAGGAACGGCTCAAGCTGCTGGCTTCACACAGGGCACAGGGCCGGAGTGGGACGTAACAAACAACAGGCTCTAGAGTACAAAATACACGTAATTGTGTAAAAACACAATAAATGTATAGCAGAAAAAGTACTTATCTGAAACCAGGCTCTCCTGTCAGGTCAGTTCTTGAAAGAAAAACAGCGCTGAGATCAGTGAGCGCAGTACTTTTATGCCCTTGGGGGCGGGCCATGACTGCGTCACAGTTTGATATATCTTATTCAGGCTTTGGGTCTTTAAGTGGTAAATACCCATACAGTAGTGGTTACAATTCATACTTGAAAGGGAATTTCAAAAGAACTTTCCAACTGGATAATCCAGGCCCACGATCTTGTCTTCTGGCTTAATGCTGCTGCCTTCATACCTATGTGATGTTTATATTTCCAGATGAAATATTTTTTTCAAATTCAGTTCACAGCTGTATTCTATCATTCTCTACGTCAAGTTTGATTGTGGGCATCCCCTTCATAGGCTACTCACTTTTCCACATAACAGTTTTACTTCATGTTTACAAATCATAATACCAGAGATGCCTGGTAGTTAAATAGATACCTGGCTACTTGCCTATTTGTAACATCTCCCTTTAGATCTAAGGTAACCTGTTTATAATAAAGATAATGTGCATACCCAAGATAGTTGTAGTTTTGCTAACAATATAATTATACCTTTTTATTTACATCACATGCTTTTATATGATGGCAGACAGAAATTAATCAGTAATTCCAAAACATGATCTTTTTAAATGACTGTTAAAAATGTTGCTGCGCGGCTAAGAAAATGTAGAGATTTATGTAAGGAAAGGATATCCCTGAATTATTATTAAAACCCAATACTTGTGCATGAAAACTAAAGGAAACTGTACATATCCCTGCAATCGTAGACCAGCTATACTAAGCTATACTAATTTTGTTTTTGATTGATCTATGCAGTCAATCATGGACCTTTGTCATAAAGTGTATTTCTACATGCTGTGGATTTGAAAATATTTTCTTATAACTGACATTTGCTAAAGAGATGTTAAAAGTATATACAGTACTTCTCAAACTGTTCCACTGTAAATTAGTGATACATGTTGAAATGAATTGTTGTGACCGGTATAAAAATGTGCTTGGAATGAATGTATTTGTTATTCCCAGACATGTTTCTGAATATAATGATTCATAATTTGCATTTGCAGTGATTTTGTTATACTCTTTTAAACAGTGCACCAACACATTAAGTTTAGTCATTTCACTTAAAAGTCTAATACAATTTCATATGTTTAATGTGCATCTGTTATCTGTAACAAGGCCAAATTGCCTTATTGAGGAAACACTCGCGGTTCTTTGCAAAGATCAGACAAAAAATGTTTGATAATATTTACTAATGATTCTTGTACTAGCAAATTATGTTTCAGTATCTTCCTTCAAAATATTACAGAAAGCCTAAGAAATTTTGTATACGTTTTATTAAAGTGAATAATATAAAACATACTGTATACTAGTATTATCATGGAGCTAGGCTGGCACTAATGCAATGAATCTACAAGGTGTACATTTCTCTGGAGCAAGGAAGACTATTAAATGAGTACCGTCTATTTTATTTATTTATTTATTAGTAGGCGCCCTTATCCAAGGTGACTTACAATTGTTACAAGATTTCGCATTATTTTTACATACAGTTACATTATTTTTTTACACATTATTTTGACATACAACTACCCATTTATACAGCTGGGTTTTTACTGGAGCAATCTAGGTAAAGTATGTTGCTCAAGGGTACAGCAGCAGTGTCCCCCACCTGGGATTGAACCCAGGCCCCTCCGGTCAAGAGTCCAGAGCCCTAACCACTACTCCACACTGCTGCTCTATTTAACCATTATCTGTCAAGGTGCTAAACAATACAATGCAATTTACTTCATCCCCCCAATGTCACAGCCAACTCGGCTTCTGACATTCCTTCAAAGAAATTGAGGCTGGAAACCTACAGCAGTCTGCTCTCCAGAGTGACCCATCGAGTTATTATGAAATTCAATATCCATACTTCCTTTATTTTACAACAAAACCAGACCTAATTTTAAACATTTACCAAATATTTGATTATTTGCAAAACACACCATTTTATTTTATTTATTTATTTTTATCTGTAATCAACTTGTTTTAAATAGGCAAACAAACTAAGATAAATATTTTCATGTATAGTAATGCAACTTTAGATAAATAAATTCTTCAACAAAAATTCAAATTGTAAAATTACTGCAAAACACATCTGCGTAGCAGATGCAAGTACAGTTAAATGCTGTATTATACTGCCTCAGATGAACTAACTTACAGTAAAAGCACCACAAGGTTTCTCACGCTTCTGCAGTCACCCCTAACTGTATGATGCATCACCTGCTTTTCTATAGTGTTCAATTGACCAGCAAGCCAACAATATATTTTTAAATATAGCATTGGATGTTCTTATTTATCTCTCACTTAAGCCCCTTTCACACTGGCACGCTCTACCCGGTTCAAAACCTTCCCGGGTCACTACCCGGTGTCATGCGGGTCTGGTACGCGATTTTGATAAAGCAGGGTTGACCTGGGTGACAGATGCAAGTGCACAATACGCGTATCAATGCCCCGGAAGCAGCTTGTTACTGACGCTTCCATCCAAGCTTCTCTGGATTGAACCGTCGGCCCAAATGTTGATTACAGCAAATCTTTCTTCATCCCTGCTGCAATCTGGCTCGTGCTGTGTCTCAATCAACAAAAAATATGGTTAAACAGAATAAACAGAAACGTCCTTGTGGAAGTGAAACCTTCACGCAGTCGTGGCCGTTTGTTATTGCGTCGGCTCACGAACGGCCATCAAGCATTTCTGTCTCGCTCAACCCGGGTCAAAGCGTGTTGACCCACATCCTGAGGTGGGTCACTGAGACCCGGTTTAACCCAGGTACGACCCAGATACGTGGTTTCACACTACACAGGATTGTGACCCGGGTAGCCAGGGCCCGGGTCCGGACCCAGGTAGGAGTGCCAGTGTGAAAGGGGCTTTAATTGCTGACAATACAAATTACTTTTATAGTCCTGTTTTGTAACAGTCATTTATTTTTTCATATTTATTTACTATCAAAGCTCCCAAGAGTCATGAAGACAAATATGATGCTCCAGCAGGTGTGTTTGAAGAATTAAACAGCAATACGGATGGCAGGTAAATGGTTTTATTCTTTATTGTCAGTTTTTGGTTTATAAAGTGTCTTTTGTTTGTTTGTTTTAACAGTAACATATCTATTTGTTGTAATACTAGTGTATGGTTTATTTAATGTAATATCTTAGATAGAGCATTATTTTTTAAATACATAGTACAGCAGACACACTTAGAGCTACTTGGTATGAGTATGGGATATCAGTTCTTAACTATTGTATTCTTCCTTTTTAGAATCACTTTGTATATCATTTTCTGTTTCAGTGATTATATCCTGGTGGCATAAAACTCGGAAGAGGTCTGTAGAGCTGTCAAACATGTCTTCTCTCCAAGTTCTGCTGTTACAATAGAGCTACTGTATATTGACACCACAGGGGTGCTTTACATTTCTCGGTTATTACCAAAACAGAAAATGATATACAAAGTTAATCTAAACAAGAAGAATGCATCATTATATTTCATACCCATCATGACAAGATGGTCTTTTGATTACTGAACTCGTTACCTAATAGCCCTTGTTATTTATTGTACTTTTATTTATTTATTTATTTCGTTTTTTGTTCAAGTATAAGTACACAAACAAATATCTTTTTGCTTTAACTTCCAAATTCTTGGGATCAGTAAATCAAAATATAATCACATACAGGATTTTAAAGGGCTGGATGTAGCAGCTAAAAATAGTTTACAACCCAGCAGTTGCATAAAAAAAAACTATTCCAAATGAACATGGTTCTTCCTAGATTCTTCATAGCAACCACCTTCTAAATTAGATTTCTCTGTATTCTATGCTGTCAAAGGGATATCTGGTGTTAATAACTACAGGAGAATATATTGAAGAATTCCATGAATGATGGACCTGATATGTTTACCAGCGTCTGCTGGATTCTAGTTTACACATTTAGGTAACAGAGTTATGTAAGGCCCAATGATTCGTTTTTGGTGATCCCCAAATTAGAGCACAGATTTGCTGATTAGGCAAAGTGTGCCAATGACTGGTAGGTTGTTAAAGTGTTTTGCTGTTTTAGGGTATTTTCTGCTTTTATCATTTTATAGTGGATAAATCTATCAGTCAAGAAACTGTTTCTACTGTATATTTTTATGACTCCAAGAACAGTGATTCTGTAAGTCTATCTTAATATTATTGTTTGGTTAAAAAGGTGCTTTCTTGTGGTCTGCATCCACCCCCACCCCCCTCCCCCGATATGAAATAAAAAGAAAAGGAGACTCTAATGTGCAGTTTGACCCAATTTATACTGTCTTTATCTAATTAATGTATAACAACTGATATATATATATTTTTTCTGTAATATTAAGTGCAACAAAAATAAAGATACAGTAATTCAATCAATGGATATACCAAAAAAATACATAGGTATGTTTAATTTATTAACTGTGTATTATTGTTGTACAGTTGTTTTTGATTTGTAGATAATTTCAAAAAAATTAAAATCACCTTCATTTTTCAAGATTTGCAGCAGATAATATAATATACAGTAGCTAAATGTTTATTATGAAACAAACATGAGTTTAAATTATTAGTAATTACACGCATTTTTGTATAAAAGCTGAACATTAATATGAGCAAAGAACAACTAAGTTACACGTTTTTGATGAAAAAATAACTGTAGCCAACTTTTTCACTAAAGTAAATCAGGCTTATGTGATTGTAAAATGCCACTTTTTTTACATATGGGTTAGGCACCTATGGACATAAGATGTAAAAGTCAAACATACATTTCATCTTTATATGGCCTGTATTTTGTTTGTGATGTATCCTTGCTTATATCAAATATGTATGGTTGACCATGTTTTTATGACTTGGACCTTTTTGTACGAGTTGCGTCGTTTCCTTTAATTCCTACTGTTTTTGTACAGTTCTGGTCAGATAATGTACTGTTTGCAATTTTGGTTTCAGTACCTATGCAAAACAAAATCCAGCATTAGGACCCCAATGAGCCTTTACCCTGTAAGCAATCAATAACATTCAAGCTAACTTGGCACATTCAGGGAGCCTTCTGGAAACGTAATGTGCTATAAAGCATGTGGGCATTTCAAAGCACACTGCTGCAGTAGCATTTCTTATGATGCATTATTAAGGTTTTTTTCCTGCCCTAAATTTAAAACAAGCAGAGCATACAGACTAATAGTTATCCACCAATAAATATAATTTGTACATTCTTGGTATATGTCAGAATCACTGCTGAAAAAAACAAACAAAAAAACTGTGCAAACTACTACTTGTATCTTACAACGAATCAGTAGATTGTACTGCTCTGAATGCTTTTGACAGCATGGCACAATTAAGGGATTCTGAACATCAGCATTTCTGCCTGGAACAAATCGTTAACACTTCCCATGACATTTTAAACTACTATCATTGTATTATGATGGCTTTCAGTAATCCAGAGGTCTAGCCTGCTGAGTATTTTGGATGACATATAGATGGCACACAATTTAAATATTTATTGTCGTCTGGTGCTGTTAGCAGTAGATAAAACTTAAGAAAGAAACTGATTTTCTGGATGGAGATTCATGTGTGATAGGGAGGATAAAGGTGCAAAACAGGCCCATGTTCATTGAGCTGCTTAAATATACAGTCATATATACATGTAAAATCGGTAACTAGATTACCGGTAAATGTGTAGATTTACCAGCTCACCGGTCAATGTATAAAATAACTAAGGAGATGGCAGTTAACGCTACAGCATTTGAGGTGAATTCGTAAATAAAGTAACGTCAGGGAGCTTAATGGCAAAAAAAAAAAAAAAAAGATTTCTGTAAGATCTGTTACGTGCAAATTAACTAATGTATTAATTATTTTTCTTAAACTCCAGCCTTAGGATTATTTTTTTGTATTATTTGATTAATCTTTCCAAACTTCACTGCATCCCTTCTTGCATTATTATTATTATTATTATTATTATTATTACTATTATTATTATTATTATTATTATTATTATTATTATTATTATTATTATTATTATTATTATTATTATTATTATGTATTTAGCAGAGACCATGTATTAATGTTTTGTTCTATATACAGACATGATTAGAGACAGATTTCTGGTTGAACATTCCTGATTTTATTATAAATCAAAATTTACTATAGTGCAAACATTAGGTATGGTAATAATCTCTTCAGCAAAACTCATGCCTCTACTAAAGTGTGATTTAATATTATTCAGTTGAACTCATTTAGAAATAAGCATAACCTAAGTGCACGCATGTTTTGCATTTTAGTGAGAATCATACAGTATGCTATGTCATTTTGTATTGTGAATTGTTGTTGCCAGACAGTGATCGTGGATGTAAGTAAAAGCGATTGTTTACTACCATCTAAGTTATTTTACAGATTGACCGCTGAGCTTGTAAATCTAGACATACAGTATACTGGTTATTTTATATATTGACTGATGAGCTGGTAAATCTACAAATTTACCAATTAATCCATAGATTTATCAAATGAACCGTAACACACACACACCCACACCCACACCCACACCCACACCCACACCCACACACACACACACACACACACAGGTTATGATCAAGGTCATGTGTTATTAGGATTTTCGTATAGTGTAATGTCCTTGTTTACGCTTTTTGCTATCTGATTACTATAAAATTGTATTAAAGGGGCAGCAATTTCTACATCTCATTAAGGAGTTTAGTTTTATGGTAAGTGAACAAACTAAAAATATAGTATTGATCTTATTGACAATTTTTTTTTTTGGAGGCCGTATTAGATGACAATTGTTATGATAAAGAATAACTAAATATATAGTTTCTGCGATTATGTCTGCTTCATATTTTACATTTTACATTAAAACCATGCTCCGACTGACAGAAATATTAAGTATATTTCAATATTAAAGTCACTGTCTGCACTCCCATGTGTATCAAACCTGGTAAATTTCCAACTTTTTTGTTAAATGCTAAATGTGTTTATAAATGTTGTCATGCTTTGTGTCATTTTATTGAGTACATATGAGTGAATTAAATTTACAAAAATCACAAAATTACCACAAAGTACCACACATTACCACAAAGTACCCCTATAATTACCACAAGTACCATAAATTACCACAAAGTACTGCAAATTACCACAAAGTACCACACAGTTACCACAAAGTACCCCTATAATTACCACAAATTACCACAAATTACCAAGCAAGGCATGGAGAGAAAGTACAAAGACAGAAAATACCGGGTATCACACATGAATACAATTGCTGAGATAAATATATTTTATATTCAGCCATTTGTTTTATTTTATTTTTTTTATATTATAATAATATACTTTTCTCACATATTATCTGCTATGCAAAATAATAATAATATAGTTACCCAACGCCTTTATCCAGCAGCAGCTATTGATCACTCTCTACTGTCTGTAACACAGTCGATTAGAAATGTGCGGTACTTTTGGATATTTTGGTAACTTTGGGGTACTTTGTGGTAACTATGAGTTAGTTTGTGGTAATTTTGTGGTAATTTGCAGTACTTTGTGGTAACTTTGTGTCAATTTATGGTACTTTATGGTAATTTGCGGTACTTAGTGGTAATTATAGGGGTACTTAGTGGTACTTTGTGGTAATTAGCAGTAGTTTGTGGTAATTTTCGGTACTTTGTGGTAATTAGTAGGACCAACTCAAAGGGTTTCGTTGTACCTAGAATTTATTTTAGGCTTCTGTTCTACAAATGCTTCATCAGTAATGTCAGGCATATGTTGTACCAATTGTTTTTTTTTTTTTTCTTGGTCTTCATTTTGTTGTTACTCGTACAATTTACATAATTCCAGATTAAATAATTTACAGTGGAAATGTAATTCACATTTCAAAGAAAGTGAAATGCCAAGTTTTGTATTTGTGTCTGTTCATATTTTTATTGATTGATTTATTTTTCCTCAGGTAAACAATTACATTCTCCTACGGCGTTACTATCAACTGCCAAAGAAAAGAAAGAAATAGATGTTTTAAAGGAAAAAAAACTACACTGGCAAGAAAAGAAAATAGCAGATCTAGAGTCAGAAAGGGATTGTGTAAGTCATTATTTATCTATTTTTTTTCAGGAGAAAAAAAGGAAAATTAAATATAGTTAGAGGACGTTGAGTACAGAGTACAGTTATTTTTGGGGGGTTATTTTAATTTCAGTAATGTTCAAAATGATTGAACTGTTAGTAAACTCAGACTATTGCATTTAGGTTTCAGTATAAATAATCCATTGGATACTCCCTGATTTGATCACACCTTATTTTAAGGGTCAATTACAAGGCATGTATTAAATATGAATTATGGGCTGATGGGATTGCCATTATTTAATATTGCAAACTATTAGGTATTTGTGTTTTAAAGTTTGTGCTCTGGGACCACTAAAAAGATGGGTGTGTCTTTTTTTTGTTTGGTTGTTTATTGTAAACAAATATAAATAATATAATAAATATTTAGTATTTTTAAGTGTTCATTTCCTTATTTCAGCAAAACCTTAAAAGAAACTACCATCTGACTCCAGTGATTCTAGTGATTTGGATGAGACATCATCATTTACCTCATCATCCACTGCTTCTTCATCAACCTCTTCATCCTCATCTGCTTCTACCAGCTGAAAACGGAAAAAGAAGTCCAAAAAAGCTAAATCAAAGAAACACCAGAAGATTCACCAGCGAGGTTATAACACTGTAGTAGCTTTGTGTGTACTTGTGTGTTTATGTACATAATGTTATAGCATGTTTGTGTACTCTTAAGATTATTTTGACAATTAAATATTGTCCAGCAAGAGTGGCCAATGTCCTTAACCTAAAACTTCAATCTTAACCCTAATGTACTTGAAAACATTCGTGATTACCTTTGACATATGTTAACATTAACCAGATAATGAATTTTAAGAGTAGCTAAAATATGGTCTTTATCTGCTCAATATGTACAGAAACATAGAAACACAAATTGCAATTGATTTGGAATTGAACTATTTACAGTTTTGACTGTTCAAAGTAAATTAGATTTAGTACATGTCATGATTAGGCTACATAGTTCAAAATGTTTTTTTTTTTTGTTTTTTTTTCCAGTATGTGATTAATAAGGGAAAGTTAACATTTTTAACAGGACAGCATTGTAACAGGACAGTCATTTTTAAGTTTAGCCTATAATTTGAGATACAGAAGTGTTCTAATGTTCTCTTCAGTTCAGAGCCCCAATGAAGTCATTCGCAGATACAAGAAGATCTTGTATACATACAAGAAAGCAAAACCCATGACAAAAGCCTTCTGTTGGCACAAGCTGGATAGAAACACTGAGGCGACAACAGCCAGAGCTGGCCATTGCAGCTCCAGAGAAGTACAAAGAATTGGCTGGTTTACATTCTGGAAAAGAAAAGCTGTTAGATTTTTCGAAGCGTTGTCTTGAAGCAATGGATGTAGAAACAAAAGAGAGGGTACATAAAATGAAAGCTGACAGAAAATTGTTCCCATTAGGGAAAGAAGACAGGATTTTCATGTAGTTTAAAATTAGGGATCAACATATACCATTTATTTGTGACCATCCTTTGATAATGCTGTAATAGTAGACAACACAAACCTGTTGAGGAGCCAGCAGTAATGCTCTTTGCTGAAGAAAGTGATTTGGGTTGAGCCTCTTTCAAGCCACTGAAAACAAATTAGTCATAAATAATAGTACAGTACACTCTTGTTAAACTGGAGATGTGTAGGGATATCGTGCCTGGTTAGGTTTATTTAAAACAATGTTGAAAAACATACAGCTTCTGTTTGGTGTCCAACGTTGTTTTCAGTACTTTCGGCCTTTCATATCCTTGTACATAATGTTACATTAGATTATCATGTACTTGATTAAGGCTCTGACTAAAACCAGTTCCTTCTGTAAACAGTGTTCTGTAGGCTCATAATTACAACTCCATATTGTTTATTTCTGACTATGAGGTGCAATGTCATAAAAATTGACCAAAAAAGTCTGGAAACACTTATCTGTTAATCCCCAATTAAAATTCAACATGCTAAATCCACAAACCTGCTGAATGGACATCCAGACATAAGTGAAGGGACATACAGTGGCTCTCAAATGTATTCACCCCCCTTGGACTTTTCCACATTTTATTGTGTTACAACATGGAATCAAAATGGATATAATTAGGAGTTTTTGCCACTGATCAACACAAAAAAGTCCATAATGTCAAAGTGAAAAATAAAATCTACAAATTTTTCTAAATTAATTACAAATACAAAACAGAAAATAATTGATTGCATAAGTATTCACCCCTTTGAGTCAATATTTGGTAGAGGCACCTTTGGCAGAAATTACAGCCATGAGTCTATTTGGATAAGTCTCTACCAGCTTTGCACATCTGGACACTGCCATTTTTGCCCATTCTTCTTTGCAAAATTGCTCAAGCTCCGTCAAGTTGGATGGGGACCTTTGGTGAACAGCAATTTTCAGCTATTTCCACATATTCTCAATTGGATTGAGGTCCGGGCTTTGACTGGGCCACTCCAGGACATTGACCTTTTTGTTTTTAAGCCACAGTGTGGCTTTGGCTGTATGTTTGGGGTCATTGTCCTGCTGGAAGATGAATCTTCTCCCAAGGCCCAGGTCTCTTGCAGACTTTAGCAGGTTTTCCTCCAGGATTTCTCTGTACTTTGCTGCATCCATTTTGCCCTCTATCTTCACGAGCTTTCCAGGCCCTGACGCAGAGAAGCATCCCCATAGCATGATGCTGCAACCACCATGCTTCACGGTAGGGATGTTGTTCTCAGGATGATGTGCAGTGTTAGGCTTGCACCAAACATAGCGCTTAGCGTTGAGGCCAAAAAGCTCTATTTTGGTCTCATCAGACCATAGAATCTTCTTCCACTTGGTCTCAGAGTCTCCCACATGCCTTCTGGCAAACTCTAGCCGAGATTTGATGTGAGTTTTTTTCAACAATGGCTTTTTTTTTGCCACTCTCCCATAAAGGACAGTTTTGTGAAGCACCCGGGCTATTGTTGCCGTATGCACAGTGTCTCCCAGCTCAGCCATGGAAGACTGTAACTCCTTTAGAGTTGCCATAGGCCTCTTGGTGGCCTCCCTGACTAGTGCCCTTCTCGCCCGGATACTCAGTTTTTGAGGACAGCCTGTTCTAGACAGATTCACAGTTGTGCCATATTCTCTCAATTTCTTAATAATGGACTTTACTGTGCACCGGGGGATATTCAATGCCTTGGAAATGTTCTTATATCCTACCCCTGATTGGTGCTTTTGAAGAACCTTATTCTGGATTTGCTTTGAACGTTCCTTCATCTTCATGATGTAGTTTTTGTTAGGAAATGTACTAACCAACTGTGGGACCTCCCAGAGATAGGTGTATTTAACCTGAAATCATGTGAAACACCTTAATTGCACACAGGTGGACTCCATTCAACTAATTATGTGACTTCTAAAGACTATTGGTTGCACCAGAGCTTATTTAGGTGTGTCATAGCAAAGGGGGTGAATACTTATGCAATCAATTATTTTCTGTTTTATATTTGTAATTAATTTAGAACAATTTGTAGATTTTATTTTTCACTTTGACATTATGGACTTTTTTGTGTTGATCAGTGGCAAAAACTCCTAATTAAATCCATTTTGATTCCATGTTGTAACACAATAAAATGTGGAAAAGTCCAAGGGGGTGAATACTTTTGAGAGCCACTGTACTGGCTTGGTAAACATTCTTTTTTACGTGAGGTGTTTTACTGGTTAACGTTTGAGAAATGCTGTTAAAATATGTAAAGAAAGAGAAAACACTGTTTACATTGATTAAGTTATGCTCCACAGTGTACTTTCCAGCATGCAACATTGAGTAAGTCTTTATTTTTGTGTGAATTTTAGAAAACATAAATACACTGGAATATTTAGTTGTGTAGTTACAGTGTTTATCAGTAGATGCAGGAAGTAAAAAGCTTGTTAACAACTTGTACTAAAAAAGGTTGAATATACTGTATTACTCCTGTGGTAGCATATAGAAAATGCTTTGTCATTATTACTTTGGTTTATTTTTTAGATGGTTAAAAAAAAAATAACACTACAATGTAAGTGTAATACTCTTTACTTTTTCTCAGTAATATATTGCTTTAAAGTGCTGACTGTATAGCCATATTGTGGCAAGTTTGTATTTGGATTAAGCTGTATTAAATTACATTTCAGAATTTTGTAGCATGTTTGTTCATGTGTACTTTTATTATGTCTTATTTGCACCCACATTGTTTTGAAAATGTGAAAATATGACATCCTAGTTTGGAGCTGCACAATTTATTGACAGCCTACTACCGGTACTCTAGGAATAGTTATAACATATTTGTAATGCTGTAAATATGGTAAACTTTACACTTCAGTTTGGGGGCTGCAAAAATCCTTGTAAATACTCTATAGATAGTAATAACATATTGATAATATGATTTTACACTATAGTTTGGGGGTTGCAAAGGTCCTTACAAGAAGTGTTCTCCTAAATCACATACCTGCATACAGTGCAGTTTTGTTTTCTCTACACGATTTGGGCACAGCTATACCATTGCACGTGTCGGCTGGCACTGGGGTCGATACCTTCTGCATACCTGCTTTTACTTCTGTACAAATAATTCTGTACCATCACAGCGTAACCAATTGCACTTTTCTGTACAAAGTTATTCTTTGTCTAGCTACAATAGGTTATACAGTAGGCTTTGTACAGTATAGTTACTCCAAGTTATTATTACCTGTGCATTTCTTGCAATTGTTGTCTGCGAGATCCACGTTGTGAAACACGTGAACGGCGTTTCAATGTACAGAAACGCGTTGATCGCTGATATGTGCCACCTGGTGTAAATGCTAAATCCATACTTTGTTATATTCACAGTTTCATTAGTGTAGCCTAAGGGCTGCAGGCTGATCTAATCAATGATGGATAAAAAAAAAAGAATAGGCTACTGCTATACTGTATAAGCGAAATGCTTTTTATATATACTGTACAGCCATGATTGTTTATACCTTTTTATTTATTTATTTATTTATTTTTGCAATCCTGCCTTTCAAATGACGTTATTGGGTATTTAATACATATATTTCGTAAAAGTCAAGAACTGACAAAGCACGTCTTAATATGCCAATGATTTCCATAGCATGCATCTTAATAAGCGGCATTCACATTAGTAAATACCAACTTATTTATAGTTTTAAGACGCATGTTACGGGATTGTGTTAACACGCGTCTTATGGCTACTTTTAAGAACCTTTAGTAAATGAAGCTCTGAAGCTCTTGCAAGTATTGCATAACACTTATTTTGAAAAATAAGCAAAGTAAAGTAAACTTAAACTTTGCAAAGTAACCTTAAACTGTTATCTATTCCATTCAGCGATCGCTGTTGTAAACATATCAGGAATCCTTGCTGCAATGTGTTTCCTAAATGTAGCATTTACACTATTTGATGAGCTGCTCTTCTCAAGAAGCTTGGGGCAATGAAAAAACAAAATACATCTATTTTGCTTCCACTTCAACAGTCTAGAATATCAAACCAAAGTAAAAACCTTTTATAAAACATTTTAATGATCCAACAAATATTTCTGCCTGCAAGTGAAGCCATAACTGAACAATAGCACCCAGACATCAATATACAATTTCCCTTTTTATTATGTGAGCCAGGTCCATAACAACACAAAAGCTATGTGAAATGGATGAGCGTGTATTTGTCAAAGATGGTACCGCTACTTCTGACCAATTACAAAAAGTAAAACTATTTAAAAAACAAAACAAAAACTTTACTTAGAAAATGAGATATTGTGCTATTGGATTATGTTCTGAGCATTTTGGCTTGTGTCACCACTCATGTTTTTCCTCACTCAAATGCATGAAGATGTGTTACAAGCTCGAAATATATCACCAGGGTAAATGAATAAAATATGCAATGTGTGGTGGCTTCTTAATAAACAAATGTACCACTTCAGAGTTTGTAGTAGGTTGCTTATACATTACGATGCATCATCCAGTTACTGTGCTTTGCATATTAGTTCAACTTCTTATTTCGTATAGAATAATTCCAGGAAAACAGACTTTTCAAACTTCAGAAAGTTTTATTTATTTACATCCATGGCAGTCAAACAGGTGGATAATCCTTACGAACAGTCTTCAGTTTAACTACAACTTATATCTTCTTAAAGTCTTATGCAGTTACAACTCTCCTATTTCTTTGTCTATATTTCTTACTCTAGGTATGAATTTAAAGCATATCTGTATGGTCAAAAAACTGTACTTCCTCTATTATTATTTATTTCTTAGCAGACGCCCTTATCCAGGGTGACTTACAATTGTCACAAGATATCACATTATTTTTACAAACAGTTACATTATTTTTTGCACATTATTTTTACATACAATTACCCATGTATACAGTTGGGTTTTTACTGGAGCAATCTATGTAAAGTACCTTGCTCAAGGGTACAGCAGCAGTGTCCCCAACCTGGGAGTGAACCCACGACCCTCCGGTCAAGAGTCCAGAGCCCTAACCACTACTCCACACTGCTGCTCTAGCTACAAACTAACTGCGTCATCTATCCTTCTGTCCTTTTTTTAACGTTTTCCAACTCGAATTTAACAATACTGCCTGAACAAAAAATACATTCTGTAGACATTACTAAAATAACAGTGGAGGATTAGCCCTCATTGTATATGAGACTTTTTCTTTTGTGCACCTTGGAATATCGTTCTATCTTTTCTTAATCTCCTCCACCATTCTTTTAATAATGCCTACAATCTACGAAGTAAAGGCTCTTGTTAGAACCTTGCTTTGTCACTGTGGGGAGATCTTTTTAGGTGCTTGTAACAGGGGAGATCTGTGCTGACTCTTCTGGCGTGTTCATAGTGCTGCAGGGAGAGGGCAGCAGCTCGTCAATATCTGCCTGTCAGTCATGGCAGTGACACGGAGAGGGGAAAGAGTGGGTGTGCGGACTTTCCTTCTCTCTGAGTGGCTGGGAGGCGGGTCTTGGGGGAATTGCTGACCCTATAAGTTTCATTCTGCTGTTCCCTCAGGTCTGCCCACGGAGACGTAAACCGGCGTGCGGAAGCGCTGGAGAAAAATCAGCCCGGACGAAAAATCCCGGCGAGACAAACAAATAAGAAACCAAAAGAAAGAAAGATTTAGCAGTAGCGGGGGAAAAGAAAACTCTTGGGCAGCCCCGACAAAGTGGAGAGCAGGCTGAGGGAGCCGCTAGAGTAGGACGGAGACCCGGGCCGTACGAATAGCGACGGTTGGGGAGAAGCTGCCGAGTGCAGCACTTTTTATTTTGTAGTTTTGTTTACTGTGTTTTGTTTTCTCTGTTTCTTTTGCCTTTTGATTAGTGTTCTTTTTGTTCTAACTTCTGTACCCTGTACCGCTCCGGTATAGTTGTGGCTCTGTCGCTACCATAGTTGGTACGGCAGGCCACAGACAACAGCGCCCTCTACGGGCTGAACCCAAAATAAGTTTCTAATAAAACTGGGCACCTGTGCGGTGTTTTCAGCCTCATTTCTGTCTCCTGTGTCAGTGAATTACCCACGACCCTTCCACACGTGGTGTCAGAAGTGGGGTTCACTGGCACTGCCCCCTTCAAGCAGTGCACACCAGCATGGATGCTTCCCAGTTTGCGGAGATGATGAATCTCCTGCGCCAGACCCTGACGGCAGCAGTGCAAGGGGCGGCTAGACCGGCGGGACCTGACCCCCGGTTGATGAGACCAACCAAGATGACGGCAGAGGATCGACCCGAAGCCTACCTGGAGGTGTTCGAGGCGCTGGCGACCTCTGCCGGGTGGGATCAGGCCCAATGGGCCAGTTACCTCTTGCCCCAGTTAACGGGGGAGGCGCAAGCGGCAGCGAGGACGCTGTCTCCCGACCGGATGATGGACTACCCCACGCTAAAAGCTACCATCCTGAATCGCGTGGGGGCCACACCGGAGGGCTATCGGAGGAGGTTTCGGGAGGAGCGCTTCCCGCCCGAGGAGCACCCTAGAACCATAGCACATCGTTTAAATGAGTATGCCATGGGGTGGTTGCGGCCAGATACGACCACGAAAGCGAGGCTGGTGGAGGTGATTGTGGTGGAGCGCTTTCTGGAGTGTCTAGCTCCGGAACCACGGCTGTGGGTACAGCGGCAGGCACCCGCCACCATGGATCAGGCGGTCGCACTGGCAGAGCAGTACCGGGCAGCCGAACCAACGCCAGCCAGGCTGCCGGGGAGAAGCACTGCGGCATCATTGGCCCCACCGGCCCCGGATAGGGCGAAGGGACTGGGGGAAGGGGTGTACAAGGTTTTGGGCGGGGGGGGGGCTGTGCGAGCTCCCGGCCCGGGGACCGGGGCAGCGTGGGGTTCCCCGCGGGCTGCTGCGGGGTCGGACCGGGGTCTCGCACGGTTTCCTTACCGTCGAGCCCCTTTGATGGCTCCGGTGTTTCCACCTCTTGCCGAGGCTCCAGGGCGAGAAACTAGCCCACTGCGGTGTTGGACGTGCCGGGAGGTGGGACACCTCGCGCGGGATTGCCCCGTGATGGAGTGTGACCTCAGCCAACCAGGTAAGCCTGTTCAATTACCTCAGTCACTTCAGCAGACGGGTTTTGTTATTCCTGTGACAGTGGATGGTACAAAAACCCAGGCGCTCCTGGATTCAGGGTGTGGTCAGTCCCTAATACAGGATAGCCTAATCTCACTGGGGCATAAACGGTTATTGGGACAGGTGCATATCAAATGTATTCATGGGGATGTACGCTCCTACCCTAAGATTAGTGTGAATATAACGATTGGCCAGCAGGGGACGCAGGTGCATGTAGGGTTATGTCCTCGATTGCCAGTACCAGTAGTTCTGGGGCGGGACTGTGGGCAGTTTAAGGATTGGTTAGCTGCTCTGACAGCCCCGCCCACCCTATTGGCCAAGAAGGAGGAAGTAATTGGAGAGATCTTCCCCTTCTGTGACCCGAATTGGTTTTGCCAGAGATTTAGACCCCGAAAAACTAAACGGGAACGTCGGGCCGCTAAGAATGAGGGCTGGCGATGGAAGGAGTCCGAGAGGTTTCAGGTGGGGGCGGTTGGTGAAGAGTCGGGGGGGGAGGCTGCGGAGCCGGCACAAGCGTCCGGCTCGGCTGCCTCCGCTCCGGAACGACCCGACCCCGAGCTGGAAGCCATGGGAGCTGATTTTTTAGCTCGTTCCCGTGACTTCCGACTCGAGCAAGGGCGTGACGACGTGCTGGGCAGGCTCTTTGACCAGGCAGCGGTGGTTAATGGTCGGGTGGTCGAGCCCAGACGCGCCGCCACGTACCCTCACTTTGAGATTAATCGAGACCTGCTGTATCGTGTTGACAAATTACCCCAGACGGGGGAGGTGCGTCATCAGTTGCTCATCCCTCAGCCCTTTAAGGAGGATTTGCTGCAGCTTGCTCACACTATTCCCCTGTCTGGTCACTTAGGAAGGGACAAAACCAAAGCGAGGCTTGTGACACGGTTCTATTGGCTGGGGCTGGATGGTGACGTCAGACGGTTTTGTGAACGGTGTGGGGAGTGTCAGAAAGCTAGCCCTAGAGCCGTCCCACGAGCACCACTGGTGCCGTTGCCCCTAGTGGAAGCTCCGTTTGAGCGTATTGGGATGGACATAATCGGGCCATTGGAAAGGAGTGCGGCGGGATACACACACCTATTAGTCATTTTGGATTACGCGACGCGTTATCCAGAGGCTATACCCCTCCGATCTATGTCCGCTAAGTCTGTTGCCGACGAGCTCGTGAAGGTTTTCTCCAGGGTGGGGATCCCCAAGGAGATACTGACCGACCAAGGCACCAACTTTATGTCCCGGCTAATCCGCGGAACATGTAAACTTTTGGGGATTAAGACCATTAGGACATCGGTGTTTCATCCTCAGACCGATGGTCTTGTGGAGCGCTTTAATAAGACCCTTAAGAACATGTTGCGCAGATTTATTAGTAGTGATGTGCGTTACTGGGACCAGCTGATTCCTCCCCTTCTCTTTGCGATCAGAGAGGTACCCCAGGCTTCCACGGGGTTTTCTCCATTCGAGCTGCTGTATGGGCGAAGACCCCGGGGTGTGCTCGATCTGGTCAGAGAGATGTGGGAGGAACAGCAGGATAATTCGACGAATGCAGTCCGGTATGTGTTGGACCTGCGCAAACGTCTGGAGTCTGTTGGAAAATGGGCGCAGGATAATTTGCAGCAGGCACAACACAGACAGGAGACCCAATACAATAGAGGAGCCCGGTTGCGCACATTTCAGCCGGGGGATAAAGTGCTTCTATTATTACCCAGTTCTGAGTCAAAACTCCTGGCTAAGTGGCAAGGACCCTTCGAGGTTACACGCCGGGTTGGGGCGGTGGATTATGAGATCTGCCAGCCGGAGCGACGGAGAGAGAAACACATTTATCATGTTAACCTCCTGAAGCCCTGGCTGCAACCGGAGGCATTGATAGTGGCGCAGGCAGATGACGTCACCGACCTGGGACCTGATCTTTCTGTGTTGGCGAAAACAGGGTCGGTACAGATTGCAGAGAATCTGACACCAACACAGAAATGTCAGGCTCGGGCGCTGGTGACGAAATTTCCTGATGTGTTTTCTCCCGTCCCGGGGCGGACTCGAGTAGCCCATCATCACATTGAAGTTGAGCCGGGGACGCTAGTTCGCCAGAGGCCATACCGTGTACCTGAACGTAAAAGACAGGTAATAAAAACGGAAATTGATGAAATGCTGAGACTGGGGGTAATAGAAGAGTCCCAAAGTGACTGGAATAGTCCAATTGTTTTAGTGGATAAGCCGGACGGGTCAACTCGATTTTGCATTGACTTCAGGCGAGTTAATGAAAAATCGAAGTTTGACGCTTATCCCATGCCCCGGGTAGATGAATTGCTGGAGCGTCTTGGCACGGCTCATTTTATGACGACACTGGATTTAACGAAGGGGTACTGGCAGATACCCCTGACCCCGAAATCCAGAGAGAGGACGGCGTTTTCGACTCCCTTCGGATTATACCAATTTAGGACCATGCCCTTTGGGTTGCACGGAGCACCAGCCACTTTCCAGCGGATGATGGATCGCATTTTGCGGCCCCATCAGCAGTACGCCGCTGCTTACATAGATGACGTGGTTATCCACAGTGAGGATTGGCCCGAGTCATCTGTGTAAGGTAGCGGCGGTATTGCAATCCTTGCGGGAGGCTGGGCTCACTGCTAACCCAAAGAAATGTGCCATTGGGAAGAGTGAGTCGGAGTATTTGGGGTATCGAGTAGGGGGTGGCCAGATCAGACCGCTGATTGCTAAGGTGAAAGCCTTGGCTGACTGGCCGGTCCCTACGACCAAAACCCAGGTGCGCTCTTTCTTGGGACTAGCGGGCTATTACAGGAAGTTCATTCCGGACTTCGCTACGCTCGCTGCTCCCTTGACAGACCTCACCCGGAAGGCTGCCCCAAATACGGTTCAGTGGACGGAGCCGTGCCAGAGGGCCTTTCTCGCTTTGAAGCGGAGATTGTGTAGTAAGCCAGTGCTATGCAGTCCGGATTTCGGTAAGAGGTTCACCCTGCAGACGGATGCGTCAGAGACAGGTCTCGGGGCAGTGTTGTCTCAGGAGGTGCGGGGAAGCGAGCACCCGGTCCTGTACATCAGCAGGAAGCTCCTTCCCCGCGAGAAGAACTATAGTACCATCGAGAAGGAGTGTCTCGCAGTAAAATGGGCAGTCGAGTCACTCCGGTACTACCTCCTGGGGCGACACTTCACCCTGGTTACAGATCATGCCCCCTTGGCATGGCTTCACCGGATGAAGGATAACAACGCCAGAATCACGCGATGGTACTTGGCCCTGCAGCCCTATGCCTTCAGGGTTGTCCACCGAGCAGGGAAACTGCATCAAAATGCAGATTTTTTCTCTCGGGAAGGCATGGGGTTGTAGGATTTTCGAATGGACCGGTGGTGCCATTCTAAGGGGGAGGATATGTAACAGGGGAGATCTGTGCTGACTCTTCTGGCGTGTTCATAGTGCTGCAGGGAGAGGGCAGCAGCTCGTCAATATCTGCCTGTCAGTCATGGCAGTGACACGGAGAGGGGAAAGAGTGGGTGTGCGGACTTTCCTTCTCTCTGAGTGGCTTGGAGGCGGGTCTTGGGGGAATTGCTGACCCTATAAGTTTCATTCTGCTGTTCCCTCAGGTCTGCCCACGGAGACGTAAACCGGCGTGCGGAAGCGCTGGAGAAAAATCAGCCCGGACGAAAAATCCCGGCGAGACAAACAAATAAGAAACCAAAAGAAAGAAAGATTTAGCAGTAGCGGGGGAAAAGAAAACTCTTGGGCAGCCCCGACAAAGTGGAGAGCAGGCTGAGGGAGCCGCTAGAGTAGGACGGAGACCCGGGCCGTACGAATAGCGACGGTTGGGGAGAAGCTGCCGAGTGCAGCACTTTTTATTTTGTAGTTTTGTTTACTGTGTTTTGTTTTCTCTGTTTCTTTTGCCTTTTGATTAGTGTTCTTTTTGTTCTAACTTCTGTACCCTGTACCGCTCCGGTATAGTTGTGGCTCTGTCGCTACCATAGTTGGTATGGCAGGCCACAGACAACAGCGCCCTCTACGGGCTGAACCCAAAATAAGTTTCTAATAAAACTGGGCACCTGTGCGGTGTTTTCAGCCTCATTTCTGTCTCCTGTGTCAGTGAATTACCCACGACCCTTCCACAGTGCTTCTAAGAACCTTTTTTTTACATGGATTCTATATTCTCTACTTGCAGACTTTCTGTTTTGTCATGTAAGCTATGAAACATATATTGAAAATTGGAGTTTGAAAAACAATATGGTACCAGTATTATAAACCGTAATTTACAAACTGACTTGATTAGAAGGGTTAAAAAATTAGCTCTTTGCAAAATGTTATTAAATGTTTCTTTGTCCTTGAAAACGATGTCTCCTTCTTGCTGCAGACAAGTCTCCCACGTCACTTTGCCTTTTATATAGCCTACTGTCTGACTGCGGCAAATTAACGCCTGCTTTTCAGAGTTCTTAAAATAATCAAGCAAATATGAGGCCCGCAATTACCGGCAGCTTTAATAAATTAGACTGAATATTTAACAGACATCATTTGCAAAATCCCCTCCCAATTTTAGCGGTTTCGTTCAGAAATGCTCCAGAATTACATATGCATATACAGAATTACATATGCATCAAGGGCTAAAGCGCACAGAGACACTGCTCCTGCAAATCACTTAATTGCATGTTTATGCCATTGCGTGTGTTTTATAAATCCCATCCAAGAATTCAGAACCCTCAGCGCCCGTTTTATGGTCATAAAACATGCTCAATCCTTTTATAAATCTGGGCCTAAATGTTCTGAGCATCTTCTCACAACAGATACACTGAGAGGTTAAGTATAAGAGTCGTATGCAACCACAATTTGAGAGCATTTAGTTGACCCATTTTGTATTTTAAACTAAAGGCTTGGGGCTTCTGGGGGCTGCAAGGGATCAGGAAGCTTGATAGTGTTACTTTGTGCATAGCTATAGCATGGCCTGTTATTCACCTCAGTGTGAAACTTGACTTGAAGTACACAATGAGATGCTTGACAGCCCGATTGCTTATCAGACTAACCTCAAGTGTCGTCTGTTATTTTAGCTTCTGGATAAAAGATCTGACACACAGACCAGCTGTCTATGTGGTGTCAGTGCTTTTAAAACA
This sequence comes from Acipenser ruthenus, assembly GCF_902713425.1. Taxonomy (NCBI): domain Eukaryota; kingdom Metazoa; phylum Chordata; class Actinopteri; order Acipenseriformes; family Acipenseridae; genus Acipenser; species Acipenser ruthenus. Next base: position 76,643,538 of record NC_081190.1, read on the forward strand.
CAGCATAAATAAATAATTGTTTAACAAAACAAGATAAATCAGTTTAAGATAACATTTTCATGTGTAAAATTGTAGGACAATCTGTAAAAATCATTCCAGTTCATATGCTCAATATAATTCGAGGGTGTATGCAGAAAATGTCGCTGACAACAAATTTTCTTCTGGGTTCCTCGCAACCATCTGTTTCCATTTTCTTGACATTTAGCTTAATGTTAGAGGTCTCCTTAGAGAGAGCTGTATACAAACATGCATTACTTTAATTAGTTCCTTTGAGATTTTAAACATTAGAGCTTGAACCATTTAGGCTTTTCAATAAAGAAGCAGGTGTTGGCTTAGGAGCACAAGTTTCTGGTATTATATATACGTATTATTCAGGGTTGGTCGATTTAAATCATGATTTAAATCGACTTGATTTTTTATATAATTTCTCAAGGAAAATACATGAAAAGTATGTTTTAAAAAAACTTTTATTAACACAAACATCTTAAACTCTTACTGTCTATAAACTAAAACTCTTAGGGCTGTATTCTGATCACAGCACAAAAGCGGTGCTTGCCCCAGATTCTGTGGCGCATAAATGGAGCGAAGATGTAAAAATCAAAGAAAATCAAGGAAAGAAAAGTAAAAGAAAAGCTGTCTAACAAGGATGAGCAATACTTAAAGATAATATCCTTAAGGAATAGAAAGAAGTCAAGCGTTGAATTGACAACAAAACTGGCAGAAGGCACAGGTGTCGTTGTCCATCCATCAACAGTCCAAAGCACCTTTGACCATTGTTCCATAGTCCAATTTCTGTGCTCTTGTGCATATTTTAGCCTTTTAGTTTTGTTCTCCTTTCTTCACAGAGGTATCCTTTAAGTCCTGATTTCAGGAGTGGCCTTCGTACTGTTGATTTGATGGACAACGACACCTGTGCCTTCTGCCAGTTCTGTTGTCAATTCAACGATTGTCTTCTTTCTATACCTTAAAGATATTATTAATTTTATCTTCATGTTACCAGTAACCCTTTCGGCGTGTGTTTCCAAATGCTGACTGAGTGTACATATTCTCTCCCTATGTAACAGCGACTTAGTTATTCTCTTTATAGTGGAGATGCTAGGACTGTATGTTTTTCTGACTTTCATTTTTAGGTATACCTTAAATTTGGCATGGTACTAACCAGAAGATGAGCTGGTGTAACGTTTAAGTAATTGATCATAGCACTTAGAGGAAAGATTAGCAACCTTGTTAGTTCCATGGAGAAATTTACCAATGTACGAAGAAGCTATGTTCAAGAAACATCCAGGTGTCAGCATTTATTAGTTGAAGTGGATGCATATCTTCAAAACCGCTTGCTTTTGAGGGAATCACGTTTGAATGATTTCAGCCTGTTTTTTGGAATGCTAACAACCTGAGTGCTCTGTGGCTGCTCAATTTGTAAAAGGCTTTTGAGCCTTTTCACTTCATTAAAGGAAAAGTTGGACTGAACTCTTTACCATCAGATTTAGAACTGTGCAGAATAACTGGTGTTAATGCACTGTGGTGTGGTAACAGTGAAAATATGTCAGTCTAAGATTGTCAAGAACATTGTCTCCATTTGGAAGATTGTCTCCATTTGGAAGTGTAAGACTGCAATAGCAGAAGACTGATCACTAGATGTCAGCAGGATCAGAAATCAGAATGGTAGCAAAACACATGAGTTTAATGACGTAATTGGATAATTTGAAATTGACTGTTATTCAATTAAGTACTAACCATAAAATAGGTCATTTTTGGGTGTCTGAGGAGGAGCAGGAGCAGGAGCAGGAGCATACTGCACCTTGTAAAATGTGAACACTTACTAAAATGTCTTCAGAGGGGAACACATTTTCTTTAGCTAGCTTAGTTTAGGATTTAGGACAACTATGTAGACTGAGTACAGCAATAAAGCAAAACTTATTATTAAACTAGCTGCCCTTAAAGCAGACTTCACATTTATTTGAAGCTGACATTTGTTTTTGTTCATTCAAAGCCTAACTGGATTATTTATTTAATAGCCACAAATACATTCGCTTTTCGGACATTCTCTTATCAACAATAAGCTGCAACCCCACTGTCTGCCCCATCAGCATCACAGCACCACTCCTTAAACAGTCCTTTTGTTGCTCCTAAACCCCAGCTCAATAAAATACATCAGAGTTTGCTGTCGTATTTTAGTGCTCTGCATGTTTTTGCTTGTTATTGCATTATTTCCTGAGGTTCAAAACTTTCTATAATACATTAGATACATTCAAGCAGCTAGACTAATATTATAATTACATGAACACATGAATCCCATTACTGGCCACCCAGAATATTCCAACCTGCTTCACTTACAATTTATAATGTGCAACTCATGGATTACTTCAGTTGTTCTGAGTGGGTCATGGCATTGATTACTACCTGGTACTGTCTTGACATTGAGTACTTTTTCTCCATGTCCTGTTCATGATGCCAAACCAAAATTAGTCTTTTGCTGCTCAACCATCCTTATTTCTAACACTTTGACCATACTTTACTTTAGTGATCTTAGTTTAACACACATTGATTGAACTACATGGAATATAATGAGATACATTTAATAATATTGTAGCTGCTTAATGTCAAATCATTGTCAATGTAGTGCTTACAAATTATTTACTGTGACACCCGATTGGCTGAGCTATTAAACAGACTTCTGCAGCTGCTCCCCAGGCAAAGAAGCATAAACATCTTTAATAGCTGCAATTTCAAATTATTAAACTACACATCAGCCACCAAAAACAAACAGATGATAACAACTTATTTTTTCTATATCTTCTTTTAAGATATAGTCAATACCTTTTACCAACACATATCAAGCTGATATCCAACTGTAACAGGGTGAAGTGTTACGTGTGTGGGTCGTCACTGAACAATACTGAGGCAGACACAAAGCATTGGGTGTTGACATGCCGCACAGGCATGCAGATTTAATTACCACCGACACTGCTGATACTAGTACCAACAATGGTAACCCTAGAGTCACATTTAATAAAAAAAAAGAAAACAAAACAAATTTAAAAATAAAAGTTTGCCACGCAAATGCTGAGCGCTAGTCCCGCTCCAGAACCTACTACTCTATGCAAACTCTGTCTATACACCGTTTGGGATCAACCTCCCCTAAACTAACCTACTTATGGGCTCCCCGAGTCCCGGCATCGTCACGACGACTCCTGTCTCTTCAACCGCCTCGGCTGGGCAATGCCTTCACGAGCACCGTCTTGCAGTTAAAGGGTTTCGTAGTAGTTAATTCTGTGGAGTGGACGCTCTCGTCCTTGATTACAACAAAGCGTATGCTTTTGCTCAGTGCCCGTCTGTGTAGCAATGGCCGTGCATTCGCCTCGAGCTGTGGCACAGATGGTTTTTGAGTTCCGCACAGCCTCCCCAGGCACGCCCCCCAGCAAATCCGGACCTCTCGATCAGCTCAGTGCCGGGCAAGCCTAACTGCTCAATTCGGTTGCCCAGCAACGCATCTCTTGTTCCGTGTCCCAGCTGCACACATTTACGCAGGAACAAGCAACAGGGCTCTCTCTGTCACACCAACCCATGATAAGTCATATTAACTGATATAAAGACATTTATTACAAGAAGTTATTTGATCAAGCTACACTCCCCAAGTGTTAATAAATCTAATAAGAGGTAAGAAATTGAAAGCATTGCTTAGTTGTTAAAAAAGAAAAAAAGTCTAGCAATTGCCAGTTGCAAAGATTACTGAAGCTGAATGGATGCTGCTTCACGAAGAGGTCAATGAGCTGGTATAGACTGAGCTGTCCTTTCTCCCCTGAGAGTAACCCCCTTCAGGGCATGCTTCAGGCACTTTGGATGGACATTGTGTGTAAGCTGGGCATCACGGAAGCCTGTCGAACCTGTGCAGCGAAAATAACAAATAAAGAGGACTCTAAGTTTCCACTGCTGTCAATCAGAGATCTTTCACAAACAATATGCTCCTTGCTGAAAATATTATGAAAAAAATGAGAAAGAAATGCTAATCTGTGACTGAAAGAGCTCCCAGTAATCACTAGAGCCTCGTTTGCCCTACTGCTTCCATTTGAATTTCTTCCAGGCAGATTTAAAAATGTGAATGCCATTTTACCACAGCATAAGTTGATAGTTATTTGTAAACATCCAAAGTGTAATGCCTGCACCTTATAATGTAAAGATATAATCACTGTCAGAATTCCTTGGTGGCATCACACAGAGTGACTTTAGGAATTGACAAAAATGCTAATCAGACTGTGATTGCATATGCATGATGCCATCCCTTCGTTTTTTGTCAACATTTTCCCATTTTTTGCAATGAACAAGGATCACCTGAAAACTGATGAATACACTGTAGCTACCTCATTCAATGATTGCCAACTATGTACATTTGCAGAACAATTTCCCTCTGGTGTCTTGAAAAAAATAATATGTTATGTAGCATACATACATGTTACTTCAAAGTATTTTATATTTGTATAAAGCCCACTGTATTTTTAATATTAGTTAATCAAAGGTAAAATATATACATTTTAATTAAGTGGGACCCTCTTTTTTATTTAGATTGTATGTTTGCATGACAATGACCAAATAATATTACTTTTTTTTTTTTTTTGATCGAATCTTTTATTTGGGGAACAAACACAATAGAAGAATACAACAAGAAAATTGCCCAGTTTTTCCATTTTTATACCCCCCCCCCCTCCCTCTCCCTCTGGGTGGCAACCTCACTCCCACATCACCCCATAAAGACCTAGTTCAGTTAATAGTAGCTGGGTACAGATTAATTACAGATCTGATGGGATCTGCAGCTGCTTTCCAGGCCTGCACAGTCCCCTCCCTGGCTCCATGGGCCGGGCGATAGAAAGTTTCAAATAAATGATGTCAAGAAAAGAGGATCCAGTGGTGCCATGAAAGGAGGTGCGGAGGCTGCCAGCGAACAGCCGTCATCTTTACCAAATAATATTACTAATAACATTACTAAGAATATATTATCACTCAACAGTATGTCTCATCACCCCCAGGTTTTAGACTAATAATGCTCAGTTGCCCATTTATTGTGTTATTTATTGGGATCATTACATTTTTCTATTTATAATCATTACTTAAAGTATGTAGAACTAACAAAATGTAGTGTGCAAGGTATATTTGTATTTGGACTAGTTTAATTTGTAATCATATAATATTTATTTGAATTCAAAATCATGCCATGAAATAATCAGACTGGACACCACTTCTAGTGAATACAAAGGAACAGTTTTATTGGAAATAAAACTAAATAAAGGAAAAATTAAAAGGTGCAACAACTAAACTAAAGTAATACAGAAAGAAAGAATTAACTAAATTAAACAGTACAGAAAGTAAAATATAAACAACAACACCCCACTCCTAATAGCAGATTTAACGATCCAGAGCAATCTATGGCAGAATCCTTTAAATGTTACAACCACATTCCTGACAGTGACTTAAGACAAAGGTTAGTCTTAACAGCAGTATCGTTAGCAACACAAATATTTACTTTCGTTAATGTCTGATAATCAAAGCATTGTTAAATCAGTCTCATATAGATGTTTTAGTTCAGAAGGCAGTTCTCACTCTTGTGAGATAAAGACGCTCTTTGTGTCTAGGCAACCTTAAGAGAATTATTTAATATCAAGACAGCTAATTTGGATTCTAGCTTTAAACACAGAATGATAATTGCCTTGTAAATGTGTAGGAATCACATACAACAAAACAGTTACAATGGTGTTCATTAACTCAAAGCATGAATTGAAAGCAATAATACTATTCTTACATTCTACCTCAAACAAAACGTTAATTTTACTTTAAGGTCTGCTTATTCTTGAGTTCATAAGAGGATAAAAACACTACGTGCTGAATACTTAACAGATTTTTGCTGCCACTTCCAGCTGGTCCATATGTCAACCAAAACAGGTGCTCAAAGGCTCTCCTGCAGGCAAGGAAAAGTCCAGGTTCTGGGCCCTGTTGTGTCTCCACACCAGGGGACGAATGAAATGTTTTTGCAAAAACAAGAGTCATTAACTATTTAGGTGTTCCACTGAAACAGCAATTCCTCCACCAACATGTGCACTCTTCATCCGGTTATGTCTGGGATATTCCACCGCAGACTCCAGCACTGCTCGCCTAATAAAAGACTGAATATGTTTCAGTCTCTGTTGACTTCAAATGATATGTCCAACTATCTTCCTCCAATCAATCAGGGCTAAGATTTGATTCCAAGTACTTTTAGGATTTTAGACGTCTTACGCGGCGGACTCCCATACCAAGGCAAACATTGAGGTTGTTATCCCATATCAGAGTTTCCAAAAAACAGTATCTCTGTTCAATCCGATCGCAGGCTGCGGGGCCTCAAGTTGTCAAAGTTCAGAGACTTGTTCTGCGTGTCACGAAGCCCCGATTGAAAGTCGCACTCGTCCTTTTCAACTCCTGTCTTCACCCCGGTGATTGGATACTTTGTTTATTTGAGGCTGTGCCTGAGTCCACGTGGAGTGTTTTCCAATTGGCTGTTCTCGTTCCGAGACGGCCCAGTGTTCTCAATTGGTCCGCTGTTTTGCCCCTGTCGGCTGTATTTATGAGGTGGACTGTTTTCTGTCCGAGGTGTCAAAACATTCAAAACCATCTGGTTTGTACCCTCTTGAAAAACACCCTTGGTGCCTTGAAGATAAACCCCTTGTCCAGTATTTAGTTTATGAATAGTTTTAAAAGCATTCTTTGTCAGTGGGGGAGTTTGTGATAAGAAAGCAGACACAGAGAATGGCTTCGGAATCCCCCTCTGTATATTCAAATTCTGTCATAATATCATTCTAAACAGAATGATATTATGACCCAACTTGACGCTACAAAAATAATATCAGTGAAGCTTACCTAATATGAATTACTATCATCAGTGTTGATTTCAAAGATGCACTGTGGAGGATTGACCTCGGGACAGTCTGGTGTGGGTGCAAAGTACTCTGAGACAGGATTCCGAGGTCTGGTGCAAAGTACTCCGAGACAGGAGCCCGAGGTCCTGGCTACAGGAAAGTGAAAGCGAGTTGTGGAGATACTTTTAATTCGAGAGTTATAAAATAGCACACAATTTTGGAATTGATGGCTGATATTAAAAAGTCTGCCTCACAGATTACAAAGTTTTCATCGGGTTCTGACAGTTTCTTTGGACTGGCTGGAACAGCAACCCGAAGCCGGTCTGACTCAACTTTTTTTACTCCAATACAGTAATGTAAGTACTGCACATTTCATTTATATTGTAACTTCAGTTTTCTACTTTTCTGGGGGGGGGGGGGGGGGGGGTTATATTGTTTGAGCTAATGGACACTACTTGCAGTTTATTTTTTTCTCCATAAAACCTATACATTTTGCTACTGTATAAATTACCCGACATCAGTTTAAGTGTATACAGCACTAATACCCTGTATCTTTCAAAACAAGGGATTTAGGGAAAGACCCTAATAAAATCTGAATCTCAAAACAATAATTGTGTGAATATAGTAATTGTTACAGCTGTGTATAATGGTATTTAAAACAGGATTAATTTATCCAACTTTTTACATATCTACCCTTACTCTGGTCCCATTGCAGTCAGATATGCAACAAACTACTGTAGTAACATTACACTGGGTGCAAATAAGTGTATATCATTTTAGGAAAAATTTGCACATAGGTTCCAGATGTTATAGGATGCATCACAAATCACCTGCACGATTAGTGAATGAAACGCCTTCCTGTTCACATATATATACACATGGTGCTGCATGGATTTGAGTGCAATGTGTGTTCATTCGATGGCTCCCATTACTCTTGGAAATCAAGCAATATCATAAAACTCCCTTTTAATATTTTGCAGCTGCTCCTGATTAAGTGGGATACTGATATAACCATTAACCCTCTTTATGAAGTCACCCGTGACCCTGTGAAATAACCTATAGACATAGAAGGACAATGCTGCCAAGCCAAAACCTTCACATGCTGGGGTACACACGGCCCCTTTTCACTGGCAATTCAAGGTCCTCTCGCAGAGTGACAGAGGTCGACAAAATGTCCTCTCTCTGTATCGTCGGCGCAATCGAGTTTTTAGATGGTCATCTGGTAAATCTAAGAAATTAACCCCCATCATGTACACCCTCTCTCTGTATCGTCGGCGATGCAGCAGGGGTGTATCAATCTCAGGCTCGCACTCAAGCTCTAAAATTACATTTGCTGTGACTGCTGCTGCAACTATAAATCTGATACTGCCCAAGTTACATAAGGTGCCCGCAAGGGCTCTGTTCTGGGACCACTGTTATTTAGTATATACATGCTTCCACTTGGTCAGATTATTCGACACCCAGATCTACCTACACACTAAACCCAACATTGATGTGGCGAACACTCCTCGACTCAGTTGTCTGTCTGATATCAAGTACTGGATGCAGCTTAATTTCTTAAAGTTAAATTGTGACAAGACTGAGGTTATGCTAATTGGCTCCCAGTAACTGCTGCGCAAGGTCATTGATTTTAGTTTGGTTGTGGAAGGCACTGACATCAAAGCTTCACCTGTCATTTTCGATTCCACCTTATCGTTTGAAGCTCATGCTAGAAATATAACTAAAGTGTCATTCTTTCATCTGCATAACATTGCCCGGTTCAGATCATTTTTGTCCTCATCTTTTGCTGAGAAATGAATTCATGTATTCCTCTCCTCAAGATTGGACTACTGCAATGCTCTTTTGACTGGGGTTACTGTTAAAGTACTCAATAGGCTTCAGTATGTGCAGAATTCTGCAGCCCAGGGTTTAACCTCTTGTTGTGAGTGCATAAAACCTGTGCTGTATAAACTGCACCAGCTCCTTGTGAGGTATGGGGTTGACTACAAAATTATGTTTCTTATCTATAACGCCTTAAATGGTGCTGCCCCTGTTTATTTGAGGGATCTATTGCAAGAGTACATTCCAGCGTGCAATTTAAGATCCATGGGTGCCGGATGTCTTATACAACCTAGGACTAGGCTCCGTACTATGGGAGACCGAGTTTTTTGTAGTGCTGCGCCACGACTATGGAACATGCTGCCCAAATATTTTTAAATCTCGCTTAAAGACCCACCTTTTTAAGATAGCTTTTGCTGATTTATTTTAACATTTGATTTGTTTTATTTAATTGATATTTTATCTGTACCTTTGTATATTGTATGTTTGTATTGTTGTTCTTGTAGAGTGCTTTGGATCTGAGAAAAGCAAAAATGTATTATTATTATTATTATTATTATTATTATTATTATTATTATTATTATTATTATTACTCCCAGCAAATCTACTGTAGTTTGCTTATTTTATTTTATTAACACCAAAGAACTTAAATACTGTTTCAAAGTGAGTTATATATTTTTTTTGTTAATTAAAACCCTCCTTTTCCAAGTGCAAATTAACTAGTGATAAATTATGACAATTAACACGGATTTGCTTTTAAATTCCCACGCAAACAAATGAAATAGTTGCAAGAAGCACTGCTTGTTAAGATATTAACATTATTTTGTAAATCAATATAATTTCAGAAATCACATTAGCACAATTACTTAATAATGAAATATGCTGCATACCAATTTGTTGATTAGCACTGGAGTTATCATTTACAACCCTTTAAAAATCCTACCCAGAGTCTCCTAATGAAACAAATTACTGTCTATTAGTGAGATTTGACTTGAACCATATTAAGACAATACCAGACAAGCCAACCCAACTTCTGAGATGACCAATTAAAGTGGTATGGTCCACTGTATCAAAAACTGCACTTAAATCTAAAAGAACAGATACACAGCTAGAGTCTGCACTTAACAGCAGATCATTCACCACGCTGATGCGCGCAGTCTCTGTACCGTGCACAGAATGGAAACCCATTTTCAAGCACTTTGTTACCCTCAAGAAATGAATTCAGCTGGTTTGCTATTACTTTAGCTAGAAAAGGCAGATTTGAAATAGGTCTATAATTGTTTAAAGCAGTAGGGTCTGGGTTTGGTTTCTTAAGCAGAGTTTTAACCAGAGCCATTTTTAAGGCAGAGGGAACTATTAGTGATGACAGTGATCTATTTATTATGTCCAAGATAATTCCACTCAAATCATTGAAAACTGCTTTTAGAATGTTGGTTGGAATTGGATCCAAAAAGCAGGTGGAAAAATTGATTTGCATTACCAATTTATTGAGATCTTGTACTGTAATCTGAGAGAAAGATTCCATAGCAAAACTAATCTGATTATGCTGCATATTCAAAGGAGAGCCATCTGTGGGAATTTGATTCCTAATGTTAATAATTGTATTTTGAAAGTAATTAAGAAATTCCTAACGTTTAAAAGTTGAGGATTCAAAATGAGGAGGAGCATCAGAGGACCGATTTACCAGCTTGTCAATAATGGAAAAAAAGTATCCTATTATTTTTGTTTGTTTAAATAAGGGGGGAAAAATATGAACACCTGGCTGCCCTCAGAGCCGTGCTATACTTTAATTGATGTTGCTTCCAGATTTCATAGTGAACATGCAATTTGTTATTTCTCCACCTGCATTTCAGTTTGCGACCTTCTCTTTTCATTTTGCATTAATCTGGATTTACCCAAGGTGAGGTACACTTTAGGGAGATTTTTAACTGGGGCCACTTTGTGAAAGACCCTTGACAGAAGGTTATTGTAAGTGTCTATTACCTCATCAGTTGACTGAGAGTTTGTAGCAGTAGGTGGTATTAATCTTCACATATGAGACAGCTCTGGTGCAGTTGAAGAATGTATTACCTGTTTTTTAACAGTACACAACAGAGCAGTTTGGGTGGGTGGAGGTACATTGATCTAAAAAAGGATAGCAAGATGATCAGAAATGGTTAGATCTAACACTAACAGGTTGTGAACGGCTAAGCCACGAGTAATGACTAGGTCTAAAGTATGGCCATGATTGTGAGTAGGTCCTTTAACATGCTGAACATAATCTAGGGAATCTAGGAGCCTTAAAAATGCCACTGACTTTGGATCAGAGTCACGTATGTAGATTAAGCTCTCTAAGTATAATAACTGTCATATTTACATATACTACTCCACGCAACTCCTCGTCCAGGCCCTGGTACTCTCCCGCCTAGACTACTGCAACTCCCTCCTGGCTGGCCTCCCATCTGCTCCAGCTCATCCAGAACTCCACTGCTCGCCTGGTGTTCTCTCTGCATCCCTTCTCCCACGCTACTCCACTGCTCCGCTCACTCCCCTGGCTCCCGATCACCGATCGCATCCAGTTTAAGACTCTTGTACTCGCCTACCGATGACTTGACCAGACTGCACCCAGCTACCTCCAGACCCTCATCTCTCCCTACACCCCCACCCGACCTCTGGCCATAGAAGACTGGCCGTACCTCCTCTACGCTCCCCTGCCTCCAGAATCCGCTCCTTCTCCACCCTCGCCCGGCAGTGGTGGAACGACCTTCCTACAGATGTCAGGACTGCCCAGTTCCTGACCACCTTCCAGCACCTCCTCAAGACACACCTCTTCAGACAACACCTGTAAAACTCAACTCTTCCCTTCTGGACAATATAGCACTGTGACAGGATGACGTTTTGGTGACGTCAGGCCAGATGCAGGAACAGAAAAACAAAGGCAAGTACTGCAGTGCAAAAAGACGCTGCACACTGTTTATTTTTAGATAACAAAAGTCAAAATAAATATTTAAACAAAACAGACTTGCACACAGAGCAAAATAAAAGATTTAAACAAAACAAGTCACGAACACAAACAATAAATAAATGATCCAGGTCAGGCTGGGCAAATCGCCTTCACTGTTCCTAGATTATTTTTGTTTTTCTCTCTCGCTCCTCGCTCGCTCTTGTTCTTCCTCTGAACACCCACCCCGAACATGGAAAGTTGCAGGCTTTTTATACCGTGGCTGAGGGGTTTAACTAGCTGGCAATTATTCTATTACCCCTCGTCCACAATCTGCACAAGTTTTTTTTTTTAATTACTGTGGATGGGGCTTCCCATCCACACTACTAAACAAAACAATAACAAAATCATTTAAATACAATATTTAACAATCATTTAAATACAATAAATAAATACAAAAACAATACCCACGGTGCTTCGCCATCATATAAATACATAAATCATATAACAAACAAATACAAAACAATAATCTGCACAGGGGCGGAAGGGGAGACCCCATTCTAAAAATAAATAAACAAATACATGTACAGGGCTCCTCGCCCTGTTACACATCCCCCCCTTGTGCAAAGCACACATGGCCCAACACCCCCTCAGTCTCAGAGTCCCGGAAGAGGGGAAAGCAAGGTGTTTCTGGGGGCGGCCATGGTGGAATGTCCACCACCCCCCACTTCTTCGTGGCTAGCAGCTTCCTCTTCCGGGCTGCCAGTCACACTATCTCCTGCCGCGAAAGTGTGGCTGGGGGAGCTGGTCTCTTGACCTCCCCCCCCCACCCCTTCTTCAAGACCGGCAGCTCCCCTTTGCGGGGCTCCAGCCACAGTACTTCCTGCTGCATGGCAGGACTGGCAGCGACCCCGGGCAAAGCGGGACCTTCAGCAACCCCAGGTGAAGTGGGACCTTCAGCAACCCCAGACGAAGCGGGACCTTCAGCAACCCCAGACGAAGCGGGACCTTCAGCAACCCCAGGCGAAGTCGAGCAGCAGGCAGCCTCAGGTGATGCAGAGCAGCGGGCAGCCCCAGGCGATGCGGAGCAACAGGCAGCCCCAGGCGATGCGGAGCACAGGCAGCCCCAGGCAATGCAGAGCAACAGGCAGCAACAGGCAGCCCCAGGCGATGCGGAGCAACAGGCAGCCCCAGGCGATGCAGAGCAACAGGCAGCCCCAGGCGATGCAGAGCAACAGGCAGCCCCAGGCGATGCGGAGCAACAGGCAGCCCCAGGCGATGCGGAGCAGCAGGCAGCCCCAGGTGATGCGGAGCAGCAGGCAGCCCCAGGCGATGCGGAGCAACAGGCAGCCCCAGGCGATGCGGAGCAACAGGCAGTTCCAGGTGATGCGGAGCAACAGGCAACTCCAGGCGATCCAGCCGTGGCATCCCTGAGCGGAAAGGACGTGGCATCCCTGAGTAGAGCGGGCATGGCATCCCTGAGCAGTGCAAGGCAGGCATCCTTGGGCGGTGCAAGGCAGGCATCCTTGGGCAGTGGAAGGCAGGCATCCTTGGGTGGTGCAAGGCAGGCATCCCCAGGCGATGGTGAACTGGCATCCCCAGGCGATGGCAAACTGGCATCCCCAGGCGATGCATGACAGGGCAGTGGTGGTCCCTCGGGAGGCGACGGCAGGAAAGAAAGCCAGGACCAGCGGTGGTGCTGGGGTTGGTGCTCTTCTCAGCCGCTGCAACCCAGCGGTTTTCCCCCTTGCTCTGCTCAGCAGCATATGCAAAGGGGGCTGCGGACTGCCTGCCTCCTGTCCCGGTCCGTCCTGTCGTGAAGGGAGTGGCAGCTCCTGCTCCTCTCCCTCAGGCGGTGGTGGAGACAGAGGCAGCTTCTGCTGCTTTGCTCCTGGCGAAGGTGGTAGGGGATCCTCCACTTCTGGCTGCGAAGGCGGCAGGGGCTCCTCCCCCTCTGGCTGCGAAGGCGGCAGGGGCTCCTCCCCTTCTGGCTGCAGCGGGGGAACCAGCAGACATGCTCCCTCTGCTGGTGGCTGTGATGGAGACAGAGGCAGCTCCTGCTGCTCTGCTCCTGCCGTTGGAGGTGGTGGAGGCAGGACCAGCAGGTACTCTCCCTCTGCTGGTGGAAGTGGGAGCGGCACCCAGTCCTCCCACAGAGGTGGAGGTGGAACAAGCAGGTATTCTCCCTCTGCTGGTGGGGGTGGGAGCGACAAGCAGTCCTCCCACGGCGGTGGAGGCGGAACCAGCAGGTATTCTCCCTCTGCTGGCGGAGACGGGAGCGACACGTAGTCCTCCCATGGAGGTGGAACCAACAGGTACTCTCCCTCTGCTGGTGGGACTGGGAGCAGCAGGCGCCCCTCTGGTAGGAGGGAGCAGTTGAGTGGGGAATGCCCCCGCTCTCCGCAGATGGGGCACCAGCAGGATGCCTTTACATTGTGGAGGAAGGCCTCCCAGCTGATCTCCTCTGGTGGCTGTGGACGCACCGACTCCCCCCTCTTGGGCTGTGGATGCATGGACTCCCCCCTCTTGGGCTGTGAACACACTGACTCCCCCCTCTTGGGCTGTGGACGTTTGGGCTCCTCCCACTCAGGCGCAGGACGTTCGGGCTCCTCCCACTTGAGGCGTAGGACATCCGGGCTCCTCCCACTCCAGGTCTGTGTCCTGGAAGACCTCCAGGCAGTGGTGCTCCTCATGCCCGTAGCGCATGCAATTGGTGCACCACTCTTCTTCCTCCCATACCTTCCTTCCTCTCTGCCTCCTTCTCCTCTCACCTCTCTTCTGTTGCAGCTCCTTCCCATCCTCCTTCCTCACTCCACACGTAATAGAAAAAAATGGAAAAAAAACATAGACATACCTCTCAGCCTGAGGGTAAGCATAATCTTAAATGTATATCTCGCCTATATTGAAGCATGATGCTATAGGATAGTATTGGCACAATAACTTGTTTACAGCTAAGAAAAAAAACGGGAAAACACTGTAACATTTAACATTTATAAATATCAAGAAACGAGTGGATATAAGCAGATACTATTTCATGAACTAAATTTGTCAAGCATGTTTTTGTTTCCTTAATACTGATACTAATGGAATGAATTAACTATTATTTTATTTATAAATATTTATTTTTAGAAAATCGAGAGTAGTGTCCATGATTGTTTATAAAGACCCTGAGAATAAACGTGTATTATGACATTGCAATCACTCAGAAACAATGTCTTGTAATCTGTCCAAACATTAATATTTTTCAACAAAACTTTCAGGAAGTACTGTAAGGTCCACAGAATAACACATTTTTATACATGTGTCTCTAAGCAGAATAAATAAAATATGAAATATCGCGTTGAAACAAAAAGCGAAAATGTTTATATGTTTTCTGAAGTGTGTTCTGAAAAAAGGACACCATTTCCAAGATGCTGCTGTAAAAAATAGTTTTAGTGAATTTTTATAGGAAGAGAGTCAACTACAGCGAAATAAAACTGGTCCTGGGGGATCATCCCACTGAAAAACGTGTGGTCCTTAACAGGTTAACTACATTATATATATCTAGCGGAAAGCAGAGAGTATTATCAAGCCAACAGCTCATGGAATTACAGAGAAGAGTGTGAGAGAGACGAAATCTAGTAAATGACCGTGTGGAGAGAGACTGACGTGGAAGCTTTATATTCAGAGCAAATACGAACTAACTTGCAGTGAATCATTTGTATGTTTCATTAAGAGTTGTGATTGTTTAAGCAACCGATTGTTTGTGGTTGTGTTTCTAGGTATAT
The DNA here is from genome assembly GCF_902713425.1 of Acipenser ruthenus. Lineage (NCBI taxonomy): Eukaryota > Metazoa > Chordata > Actinopteri > Acipenseriformes > Acipenseridae > Acipenser > Acipenser ruthenus. The sequence goes on from NC_081190.1 coordinate 76,658,924, forward strand.
TGTGGTACTGGGATATTAGGTTACGACGGGATCCAGCAGTGGTGGACTATAAGTGTAGTAGCTGCCACTGCGCAGGAAAATACCTGTGACATTTGGCGTAGTCGGCAGGATCCCGGGTACACTTGGTTCCCAAGACCAACAGTATGCACAGCCCACACACAGGGTCCTTGGGACCTCCTGGTAGTTCAGGGGAGATGGCGGGAATGGAGGCTGCATGGCCTAACCCATGATGATGCCCTTATTGTATCTCTTAACACTACGCCATCATAATGCCAAAATCCAAACACCAAGGTGGTCCCTACATTGAAAAAGGTTGGGAACCACTGCTTTATAGTATTAATGCTGTTAGTTTGCAAAGGCACCAGACTGCCTGAAATGTCTTTAAGCTATTATTCGACATAGACCTGTGACCACTCTATTTAAGCATTAATAAACCGAAGGAGTAAATGTATACTCCAATTTGTGAAACTTTGAATACCTGAATCTGTGTGATTATTCTTGATTAACTGTTGTCTGGGTATGTGAACATCTGTAAGCCAGTACGCGAACAACGCACTGTAGGAATTTGTACAATCGATTTGTCCTCCTGTTTGCCTCCCCCTTATTCTATTACAGAATTAAAGAAGTGCTCGAACAGTACAAAACCTAGAGCTTCTGTTGTTTGTCTTGATGGCTCTTTTCATGTCTGCGTAGGAGAATTGCTCTCCTCAGCATGGTGCATACTATCATCCCAAATGCAGCCCTAATGAAAGTAATTTTAAATAACATTTTGATCTGCTGTACAGTATGTGGGTGTGCAAGTGACAGATAGCAGTATTCTACAATACATCATTCTGCACGTGCCCAGTGACTGTGCAGGTAGGAGGAAGGGCTTCATAAGTCAAGTTAAGTGCAGATTCCGATGGAAAACTGAAAATCTAATAAAACTCATAAAACATTCATGCACCAGGTGTTATGTGGGCTGCTGAGCATTTTATAAATGTGTGAGGTGTTCTGCCTTCCCTGTAGGTACATTTTACTCCCCTTTTTTGATGGCTGGGGTTTATTTTTTGTATAATCTTTTTTCTGGAAAGCTGCATCTACATCTCAATATAGTGAATAATAATAATTATTATTATTATGTTTTTCACTTTTATTTTGTCATTTTGTGCTGGCTGATTAAGATATTAGGTAGGGTAGGCAACCTGCACAGAAAATGTATTTGTCACCAGAAACCTGAGATAGAATTGCAACCTTTTTATGCACAAATGGGAGTATATTATTATTATTATTATTATTATTATTATTATTATTATTATTATTATTATTATTATTAGTTAAAAGCCCTTGCCCCTGTGGTTCACAAAGTAATATCACTATTGTGTTTAGTGCTGGGTGAGTCATGTGAGAGAAAGTTTTCTGCTTCAATTTCAGATGTGCGTTTTTGATCTTGGCCGATGGCCCTCAGGGAGTGCAGCTAAGTGACTCAGTCAATCTAACAATATACACAGATACTTTAAATGAACCAGCTCTAGTAGAACTTATTTGCAATATTTCAGAAGATTGTTTCATGGATGTTCCATAGTCCCTTTATTAAAGAAGTGGCCAACTCATGAAAAACAACTCGCATCACTCCCACAAGCCAAGCTGTGTCAATTTCACCTGTTTTAATGGGCAAATCAAAACCTTACAGGGCATCAGCGATAGTAAGATAGATATAGAGATTCTGCATGGCTAATGTTTCGCACTTAGGTGGATATTCATTCTGACATATTGGTTTTTTTTTTGTTGTTGTTGTTAGAGCCCTATTGATTTTCAAACAGCATAATACAGTATTGGTGTTTTTTTTTCTTATTGTGTACCAGTTTATTTGCAGAGCCAAAATCCAGCATTTTCCAGTCTTATTGTGTCAGCTGGCTTCTACATGAAATCCAATGCTATCTATTCTGCATACAGTACAGGGGGGTTTTACATGGATTTACATAGATTTATATTATATTATACATTATAGCTAAGTTATGCAGCTGGCCGCTTCAGGCTACTGTTACTTCATTTTTAAACTTTCTACACTCCATATACAGCTGTCAATCCCAACAGAGTACATGTACAGTCAGTCAGCTGTCAAGCCCAACGGAGTACATGTACAGTCATTCACCTGTCAATCCCAACAGAGTACATGTACAGTCATTCACCTGTCAATCCCAACGGAGTACATGTACAGTCATTCACCTGTCAATCCCAACAGACTACATGTACAGTCATTCACCTGTCAACCCTAACAGAGTACATGTACAGTCAGCTGTCAATCCCAACAGAGTACATGTACAGTCAGCTGTCACACTCATTTTACTTATAACGTTTTCGGAATCAGACTGAACAACAAAATCATGGATGAGGGCATTCCCAAGATTATCACATTATGAAAAGTTTGTGCTCAATGTATTCAAGCTGAAGAAAATTTAAATGTTCTGTGTAAATGAATACAATTCAGTTGGGCCTAGGTTTAATCTTAGCATTCTTTTCCATATTCCTATTATTCGTGTGGTTGGTGTTATTGAAACAGACATATTGAAAGTAGAACAGCATTCTAAAACTATTTTTTTTTTTTTTAATTAAACCATTTTAGAAACATTGCCTTTGGGACAATGAAAAAAACTGTAAAGAGTTATTTAATCCTAATTGGATTACAATATAACTAACGGCTTTTCTATTTTAGAATGAAATGGTGTAATTCTCAACCACTGAGGGGGAAAATACCATTTCATTTACAGCTCATAGATGGTAAGTCTGTCTGATTTTATTAGCACTGTACTTTAGAGAACAAACTCCTCCCATACCAACACACACATGGTTCCTTGGTATGAGTTTATACTTTTAATACAACAAGGAAGAACTGATAAACAACGAAAGTCATTACTGAGTTTAGTGGACACATGCAGCATAACTGACAGCAGGTTACCTTACAATACTTAGTATTCTAATCATAGCTAGGTGTAGGGGCACTGTTAGATTACTGTGGGCATTAATGTTTCTTTTTAATTATATCTTTTTTTTAATTAAATTAGAATGACAGTACTTAAAGGTCTTAAGACAGGCCTGGCTTCACCAAGACTCAAACAAGCAATCAGGAAGCATAATAGTGGTCTAGTTAAGCGATGAAGGCTCTACCGTGTGATAGTTGACCACAACTGGAGTTATGCGTCCTGAGCCGAAAGTGATGGAGCTAAAGAAACTCAAAGTCAATGTGAATGGGCAGTGTTGTGGTGCAGCTTTTAATTGCTACACAAATAGCAGACAAAGGTGAAAGAAGGAAGTTTAAGCACTCTTGTGCATATTTATTTACAAGCAAAAACACAAATAAATGTTAATCAAACAAAGGGTACTGCGACTTTAAATATGGAAGAACTATCCACACGACAGCCCAGGCAGAGCAAGGTTATAAACAAGTGTTATTCTTGTAAGCAGGCACAGCTGGAGATGCTGGGCTGGCAGGTAATAGTCTCAGGTTGTTCTGGAGGTAGTTACCTGCTTTCAGTCTGAGAAATAAAAGGAGAATTGTAGTCCTTGGTTTGGTTGTTGTGCTGTGCTCCTTGCCCGAAGTTTGTTTCCCACAAGTGGCAAGACTGCTCCTTATATACACCTGTTGCTGGGCTTAATTGATTGTTAATTAATAAATTAAGTCTCAGCCACAGTCTGCACGTGTGTTTGGCAGGGATAGTATTAACCCTATCCCTGCCAAACTGGAAGAACAGCACTATAGCAGGACTTGCACCCTGTCACAGTCAACTACCCCATGGTACAGCCTTCATCGAGAGGGCACTATCGCTATTAAAAAATGATGTTTCTTATTATTTTCTTTAAAAAAAAAATAGATTCGTCGAGTATCCTTCTGCTGAGAAAAGTTTTAGGAATATAGTCCCAAAATTTTTCATAAAGGATCACATACATAATTAGAGAAATAAAAACAAACAACTTTTTTACTTGTCAGAGCTGCTTTTAGTTTATCTGAACAGTGCCAGATATCTGAATGGAGCTGTCTGTGTCTCGGTTTGTTGTTGTTGAAATGCTGTCTGAGCTCCAGTCTGGCTGACAGGCCGTGATTTGCTTATTTGGCAGTTGCAGGAACAGGACTGGTTGCTTTCGTCGGTGCAAAGTGTTTATTGGCTGGTTTTGGTGGATAATAAAATAAATTTGGACCAATCATCTTTTTCTTTTTGTATTTGCTGTCCAGCTTTCAATACAGCAAGCCAAAATGAAAAAGCTGGTACTTGCATGGATTGATTTTAAATGTGATTCATAAGCGATGCAGTGACGTTCCAGCAGACATCTACTGTCTATCCAGTTATAGCTGATGATACTGAATCGTTTTGTAATTTTTCAAAATGCTGACAGCAGTGCTGTAATTTGGAATTCTTGGCTGAGACAGGATGAGTCACACAGCTTGGATGGCGACAGTTCGCGTCCAGGCTGTGCAAAGAGGCCGAACTTTGCTGGGGACTCCGAAGGCTCTGGAGCTCCCGGGGTGGGGGATGGGAAACTGGCAGGGATTCCTTCTCCTCATCGCACAACAGTGAACCTTACTGGTCAGACACCGAGCACATTCAGAGTGAATAAAAAGCAGTGCTGATCTCTGTTTTCCGGGTTCGGTAGCCTGCCCACTTCTGCTCTGGACTGCTAGGCATAAAAGCGATTCTGGCTTTAGGCTTGTGAGATCGGAGGATGCTCACATGCCCTGTGCTGTGTGGGGATCTGCTGCGGTGAGGAGAAAAAAAACATAATTGGGCATTCCAAATTGGGGGGGAAAATAAATAAAAATAATAATTGGTCACTCTAAATTTTAAAAATAAAATAAATACATAAATATGTTTGGAAAACAGTTTAAAATATTATTATTTTATAGGAATAGGTTTCACACTTTCCTGTGAGTTCAATGAGCATATCAATTGACACTGTGGGTAGTTTGTTTCTGGTTTTGAAACATTTACAGTTTTTTTATATGAATTTTTTTTAATGAATACACACAATGTAAAGACCAGTGTTATCAGAGTACCGAAACAAATCATCCCGCTAAACTTTCTTTAATGTGATCTTTCTGGTGATTAATACAAGCGATAAAGCATTACTATATACTTATTTTAAGCCAGACTTTATCCACTGAATATTGTACATTTAATATAATATCATCGTTAAATTGAACTTTAGTTTTCTTTCTAAAAACCAAAAGCACAGTATATCAACATAATTACCCTATATGACCAGATAACATTTGTATACACACTGGTGGTTTGCATACCAACCAAATGATGTAGCATATGTGTGGGTTTGATTCCAGCAAGTGTTGACTCAATATACATGTAAGGCTAACCTTAGCACTGTAAAATAGCTTGGCAGCCTTTTTGAAATTGAAGTAAATCCTACTTTGCTAGCAGAAAGATCACCATGGAGACCAGAGATAGTTACTTGGCCCCTTGCTCCTCCATACTGGAACTGCTACTGTAAAAACCCTAGAAAACTGTGGGATTAGATATATACCAAGAGATAAATCATCACAATAAACTTATTTTAAGGCAAACCTTATCTACTAAATAGTGTAAATATCATGAATTGTTATTTACTATAATAATACAAATCTGAATTGTATTGTTTCTTATCGACATTATTATTTTTTGCAGCTACTGTAGGGGCTAGGTTGATAAATATTGCTCTTTGTAGCAAGTTTGGTTGGGACAAAAGTGCTAACAAAATTAAATGAAACATGTAGGAGACATTTCTGCCATGATCTGGCTTTCATAAAAAATGCTTCATTATTTAATAGCAAAAAAAAGATGAAATATCACCTTGGGACTGGTGAAAAGTGAAAAAAAAAGAAAAGATGGGTTACATTGTGGAATGCTGACCACAAATTTCAGGAATAATTGAATGTTGTCTTCCTCCTGTTCTGCCTGTTTGCTGAAATAGATGATTAAACTGTTGAAATGTGTCCAATATATAAAACGAAAAGGGTTTAATTTGCAGACTCCCTAAATGATGTGTTCATGAACTCAGGCCCCCTTAATATATATATTATAGCTTTATTTAATGCGCTGCTCGAACCAATATACTGGGGCCATTTTATTAGTAGAAAGAGCAGAGTGCATGTGGGAATATTCTCTTCCATGGCAACCTGGCTTGACTACAGTCCTTTAATATATTGAACATTTTACATGGGCACGACTGTGTGATCTTGAATTGGGAAACAAAATTATGTACAAATGAAGTAAAGGGTAGATTTGTTTTATTTTTTTATTGCACAGTAATTTATCTGACTGTCTAATGAGGCCTGCAAGAAAGATTATATGTAGCAGGAGGAGCCTTGTTACACATCTTCATCCCTGGGGTCTCAAAACCCTATCAATGAATAAAACTTTTGAAAATATTGCTAAGTTAACACGTTGAAGTGTTAGTGTCACAGGTGACTATCACTGTAGTGTGTAGGGCGTTTTGTTTTTTTCTTTTGCACTTTATTGATAATTGTTCTTTTTGTCACATTATTAACTTTGTATATGTTTGCTGTGAGATTATTATTGTTTGCAGTGTTTACACACTTGTTGTGGAGATTAGATTTTGTATTATTATTTAATTGTGTTTTCATTGGTTGTCATTTTCTTTTATGCACAGGGAATGGATTGTGATTAGTCCCTATTGCTCCAAGGACCTACAATCAGCCACAGGTGCATTCAGAGACACCCATTATAGGGTTGCCACCTGGCCCCATAATTCCGGAACACTGTGGGACAGGACAGGTTTTTAAGTTGCCCTTAAAATGAAAGAAATAAACATGTGAATTGAGCACTAAACACTTGCTTAATTCATACCACTTCTTAATTATCCGAATCATTGTAATAATACAAATCTTACAAAATAAAAAAAGCATCTTGAATAAACATGTGTGTAGGTTTATTCAAGATAATTTTTTAGTTTGTAAAATTAGTATTTCAGTTCTCAATATTTAAAAGTTGCTATTTATACCTTGTTAATTAGTAATATATAGCCCTAATTTACACTGATTCACCCAATTAAATAATAACACTGATCAGGTGTTCACACTGTCTGGTGTCAGGAATAGTGAACAGCTGGTCAGTATTAATAATTTGAGTAGGAGAAGGTGATATACTATTAGAAACTATAAACTTCAAATATATATATATATTTTTAAAACTATTAATACAATAAATAAATATTGATGATGGTACTTATTTATTTATTTAATTTGTTAAAAGCTATTATTGTATTGTCATGCTGCCTCGAGATAATTAATCAACAGAATCAATTTAGCAAAGGTTTAGTGCTCAATTCACATGTTGATTTCCTTCAGTTTAAAGGCAACTTCAAAATCCTGTTCTGTCTCTCAGTGTTCCGGAATTATGGGGCCAGGTGGCAACCCTAACCCATTACCACCATTGACAGCCCTATAAAAGGGGAACCAAAACTCACCATAGGGAGAGTGTGAGTTGCTGGTGGCGCCTGGAGACTGGATGGATAGGAAGTTGGGCATTTTGTAGAGCAAGAACAGGAAGACAACAACACACAGAGCTGTAGTCTGGCGAAAGGGTTTCACAAAGACACCACTGCATGTCCCAATACTGTTTTGTTTATGTATTTAAAAAAAAAAAAAAAAAACATTCAAAACTAAGTCTATATAAAAGTTGTTTAATGTACATTAAACAGTGTGTGTCTTTGTGACAAACATGTTTCCATGTAAAATGAACTTGATTTACAATGAATAGATACGTTAGTGTGGTGAGTATCCCTCAAGTACTATATTTACTGTAATTATATTTTCCATACAATCATTTTAAAAGGCATTTTCACAAAAAAATACATTCAAAAGTAAGTCTATATAGAAGTTGTTTAATGTAATGGCTAACCCATATATATATATATATATATATATATATATATATATATATATATATATATATATATATATATATATATATATATATGAAGAAAACATCCAATTGATAAGGACCATCCCTGAGTCATAATAAATAACATTCAATAAATAACATCATTCTGCATGAGTTTACAGCATTTTTAATATCGAGTTTGATGCATAGCCCCATTGTAATTCCCAGATGTATAGCTTAACATTAAATAAATTCAATACCTAACAGATTTAGATGCAGGCATGTGTTGCAAAAATAGGTGTCGGGGGTCATCTCGCTCTGTTTAACAATAAGCCAAGGCTCCAGGGTTTTGCTTTCGTTGATATGTTTTATATATAAAAAATAAAAAATAATAATGTTATGTGTAATATCTTTGGGTTCTCGGAGGAGATTTTTCATTCTCCCTTCTCATTGTTCACAGACCGTACCATTTTCCCAGAAGTAATTCTATTGCTTGCTGTTGTAATGACAGCAATTCAGTTTACCACACACTAAAATATCATATACAGTTTGTTGAAAATTATATGGGTCCTTTTGTAGTGTAGTCCAGTGTAAAAACCTGTACACCGTAGGGCGTATATACAGGCTCAAACAATGGAGCAGTAAGATGACAATCACGAGAAGGGGTGTGTAATGGAGGGGGGGTGGGATCTGTGCTGACTATCTGGCGCATGCGTGGTACTGCAGGAAGGGGGCAGCAGCCTTGTAGATCCGCCTGTCAGTCATGGCAGTGACACTGAGAGGTGGGGAAGAGGGTGTGTTGGCTTTCCCTCTCTCTCTCTCTCTCTCTCTCTCTCTCTCTCTCTCTCTCTCTCTCTCTCTCTCTCTCTCTCTCTCTCTCTCGCTCAGCCCATAAGTACTGCGCTTGGTTATGCATTTGGGTGGCCGGAGAGAGATGCCCAGTGATGCTGGCGGAAGACTTCAGTGTAAACAAAGAGCAGACTAGCACAGCTGAGTGAGTGAGCCTGCCTTAAAAGAAACTAAAAAGTAAAAGAAATAATTACGTACCCGAGGGGACGTGTGTAGTTATATGGGGAACTCTGGCCACCCCAGTGTATTAAATAGCTGAGCGCAGGTCAGAAGTCCATACTGACCAGCTTAGTGGCAGTGGGGGCACTGCATAAGCAGCACTTTTGTTTTGTAGTTTTATTACTGTTTTACTTTCCCTTTTCATTATGTTTTCATTATTATTTTGAGCACTTGTGAGTGCGCCAGCTTTTAACTGTTTACAGTATTGGTATTCGTGAGGTCCTGTGTACCATTGCCGGTACTCAGGCCACGGACAACAACGCCCTCTGCAGGCCAAAATAAATCAGTGCACCGGAGTGGCGTTTCAACTAAAGTTTTGTCTCTGTGTCAGTGAATTGCCCACCACCCTTCCACAGGGTAGGAAAAGAAAATTGGGAGCGAGAGAGAAAGGAAGTAGGGTCTGAAACAAAAACAAGAGAGAGTAAAGTTAGTAACATTGAAAGAAAGGGGTTAACTAGTTATTGAGCTGGGTGGTTGTTCCTAGTTAAAATCATATCTATAAATCTAGAGTAAAAAGCTGCGGAAGATATTTGAGTACTGTATTAGATAAAATGATGGCGTGTACTAGCCCAGTATCAGCCAGAGTAGAGCAGCGGAGATAGCGAAACGCTACAGGGAAATTCCCAAATTCATCCAGTAAATAAACATATGTATTAAAACCATTGTGAGGAAGGATACTACAAAAGAGATTTATTGCTGCCTTGAGCCTCGTTGTTACAGCTGTATACAGAGGGGACACCATTTAAGGGAAGGAGGAGCTAGCCCACTGAGTGAAACACCAGTGTACAGAAGGGTAATCTGAAACGCAGCAGCTGCATGAGTACTGTGTTTGTTTTCCGGTAATTATTATTTAAATAATAGTTAGAGAGGGTGTTTACCGCGTTTCATATTAGGCTTCAGAGCAGCATTCCCCACTAAAATATTGTGGAGGGCAACAGAAGTAACTCTGCGATCATTGGCAGGCCACATATACATATTATAACCCCCTTATTTCCAAACATTAAAAATGGAATACGTTTTTAATTTACCTTCAGTAACAAGTGAACTTGCTTGTAATATTGATATAGATGGCAAAATAAGTTTCCTTTTACCAATAGTTAAAAAGGCATTGGTCTGTTGACATTTAAATGACATTGAAAAGGGAAATATTTGCATGTGTTCAATAAACACCACAGGAAAATATTGTTATATTAATATATAAGGTTAAAGATATGCTAACCATATTCCTTTAGTTATATTCAGCATGTTAGTGTTTTTTCTTGCATTGCTGCTTAAGCTTATTCTCAGTTCTGTATCTGGTTGAATAGAATTGTGAAACACACTGCTGCTGTTTGAAAGGGACTTGGCAAATATCAATAGCTTTTGATACATCCGTGCCCTGCATCTAAAAGCTAGTATCCTTTCACTGTAGGCTATTGCACGGCTCTGTGATGATCTTGCTTGTTAGACATTGAGAGACTTAGTGCTGCTCGGTAAATTATAGTTTTCATTAAAAAAAATAAAATAAAAAACATGTTTTAAATGATATAAAGCTTATACTTCATATCTGGGTGAAGGAATTCAGTCTAAACTGATTCATTGTAAGCACATATCTAATTCATGTCAGGTTTAATATGTAGGGCTGCAGGCGAAGACATTACGAAAAATAGGACAACCAAAACATCTAGCCTTTGGAAGATGTGGCAAGATGCAATGCAATAGTTCTTGAGTTTGCACATTGCATTCTGTTCATCAAAATTGTGTTTAGACTCAAGTTGTTTTTCTATCATCTGATACCCCATTGCTTATAATCATTAGCTTTAGTAGTCTAGTAACTGCACAACTTCTAATCATGCAAGACCTTGTCATACCTGTTTTGCACTACCATTAGCTACATAGGTTTCAAATGGTGTTTTCAGTTAAAACAGGAGATCTGGTACTACTTTACATTCAAATGTGTATTCCTTATTCTCAGGCTATCTGCTGCACTTGCCCTTCCTGGGTCATTTTACCCCAGCAGTGTCTTCCAAGTCAAAGTATACTATGAACGGAACACGTTTCAGGCAGTGGGAATCAGCTGGTTGTTGAATGGCAGGAGATAAGCCATTGAATGGTTGGAGATAATATCACTCTCCAGGTGAAATGACCAAGCTACTGCAACACTACCAAGAAGCATAGTTTGTTTTTTGTACATATAAACGGCAATTAAAGCTATTGAATTTAAAGAAAATGAATGAAAGAATAAGGCAAACCTGGATTTTTTTTTTTTTAATGTACCAGTCACGGTGGCATATAAAGAAATCTATATGTTCACTATGCTGACAGTTTTGGTATCCAGTCAAAAGAGTACATTATCACAATCCTTCTTCATTTTAAAAGGATTGCTTTAAAGCGATGGTTCTCAATCTATGGTCCGCCGACTCTCTTCAGGTGGTCCATGGAAAGGTTAAATAATTACAGAAAGGCAGCGGCAGCATAGTTTATAGATACCATTGCAAAACCCAAAATTTGGAGAATATCTCCAAGTTTAAAAAAAAAGGGTCGGAACTCTCCATCCATATATAGTTTGAGTGTCTAAAATGTTTTCTTTACTAGGGAATGTTCGTGTATTACACTCACGTGCACACTCAACACAGCAGCTTGTAAACTAAGGGATAACACACAACAGGGCGTGTATTGTGTTGCATTAACATACTGCTGTAGCTGGGTTGGAGGCACGAAGCAAAGCAACACAAAGCACAAGCCCTGGTGTGTTATCCCGCTTATAAAACAATACAATAAAAAATATAGTGGTTTTTATTTTTCATAAAAAAAAAAGTTTTATTATATATCCTTCCACTTTGGAGACTAAATAATCCCTCAAACAAGGTTATATTTGTTGTAAACATTAAACTGGAGGTTTTAAATGTTTCCATTTATTATAATTAGTTCAAATGAATGAAGTCTCTGTGCTGGTCTCATCGCTTCATAAACAGAGTTCATAACCTTCAATCATGGGGTTTCCATGCGGGTCAATTTACATGTGAAATGGCGATGCGCGTGCACGTTTGGGAGAATTACTCGGGTAAACAGGTTTGTGGCCGAAAAAAATGGCCAAAGAGAGGGATAGGGTAAATCTCATTTACTCGTGTGAATGACGAAACACACGGGAAAATCCACGCCCAGTTTCGCATGGAAACCCGCATTTCACGTGTAAATGTTAATGGGCGTGTTTATCCTTAAGTGACATCACTATAAATATTGCAAGGAAGCAGGTCAGTTGTTACAGTGGATTCCAAGACGGCAGAAAGTAAGTGGCTCATGGGCTGTTTTATGGTTAGTAGTGGTGTAGTTCACCTTAATGATAATGGGTTTTTTATTACTGTTTTTTGCTGTGTCTGTCCTGTCATGTTGTATATCTCTTCTGGGTTTACAGTCCTGTATAAAACCACTTGCCTTGAACTGCGTTATGCCCTTGTTATTGGATTAAAGCAGCTGTTTGTGAATACCCTTGCTGTAAAAACTATGCTAAGTTAAACACATAGAGCAAGTGAGCTGCTTACTAAATGTCTGTCACTGATTTCTCTTGATTTTGATCACAGCTATGTCCGAAGACAACGTGTGTCTGCCCGCCACTCAGGTTTGCTGGACCGAAAAGGAAACCCGTGCATTAATAAGTATAGTTAGTTATTTGGATATGTTGAGCCACCTCAATCGCCCGAAACAACGTAAGAAGCATGTGTACCAACAAGTGGTTGATGCCGTTTCAGAAAGAGGTCCCACAAGCTAGGGACAAATTTAAACTGAAACAGTCCTACCTGCAGGAACAAGCAAGGAGGTGCTGTTCGGGAGAAACGGGACGGTCCCGGTTTCTGTTCTGGGAAGGCATGGACTGTTTATTGGGGAAGCGCCCACTTGACTGATACCTCCCAGGGCGCTGCATCTGAAGCAGGTAACATCTATTGCGTGTACATGTGCATTCAGTAACTTTCATTACTGTTAATTAAAAGTAATTCTGCTACTTTTTATTTTATTACTTTCAGACCGCTCCACCAGTGCTACACACCAGTGTCAGCAGCCACGACCTCCTCCAGTAGTACACAACTACAAGCTGAACAGGTGACCGAACACACCGGTTCAGATTCCATGGATGAGGCAACTGAGGACGGCGAATTGATGGGGGAGGAATCAATGGGTGAGGAATGGGTGAATGAGACTGCACATTCACAAGTAGATGCGGCAGATGGAGGTGAGTCTCTGTTTTATCTGTATACATTTTTTTTGTGTCATCAGTTTAACTGAACTCTGTATACATATATGTCAAATTAATGATCGATATTGTATATTATATTTTTAACCCCCAATTCACCCCCGAAGCGCGTCCAACAACACCCTTCTGTAGTGGAGTACAGGCGGTCGAGTCTACCGGAGATGAGACGGATGCAATGCCAGATGCAACAGCAACAGGTCCTGTTCCAGCAGGCGCAGCGTCACCATCAGCGTGACTGGTCAACATGGATGAGACAACAGCAGCAGCAACATCAGGAAACTGTGGCGATGTTCTCTGAGTTCTTGCAGAGCATTGCTGAGGCTGTGACATCCAATCCACCTATGGTTGACGTTTGCACTGACCCAGCTGTGGCCTCTCCTGGCACAAGCCAAGACAGTATTGCCCCCCACCATCAGGGGACCATCTACCCGGCGTCCACGTCGCCCTCCAAAGAAAGGCCCCTGTACCAGGGGAGGAGGACGTACCCCACAACAGTAAAATACTGTATGTAAATAAATACTGACAAAATAAAATTTGAAATGAACGTATTGATTGTGTTTTATTTGTTTACATCATTAATATTTAACACTATGGTAATTACAACAAAACTTAAAATAAAGGAGAGAGTCTCTGACAGCACGAGCCTCCTCAGATTGCTGGTGTCCAATTGAAACTGGCGGCTGAGGTAACCTTCTCCTTGTTTGTCTCACAGGCATCAGCCTCTGATTCCTGAACACCTTGTTTTATTCTTGACACAGGTTGTGCAGGATACAGCAGGCAGCGGCAATTTTGGGCACAAACTACTGTTGCACTTCAGACCATTTCAGCAGTATCCACCACCTCCCTTTCAAGTGCCCAAAAGCCTGTTCAATCACTACTCGTACTCCCCCAAGCGTGGTGTTGAATGCTTCCTCCGCAGCTGTCAGATGTCCGGACGGATAGGGTTTCATAAGCCAGGGAAGTAGGGGGCACCACCGACTAGATATATCCCCTATATACTGTATTGGGGAATATAGGGGAATATAGATTACTATCGTAAAAAAGATGTGAAATATATGCAAAAGTCAATCTATTGTATTTTGAGTCATTACTGACATCCCCCAAACATATTAAAGTATTACTATCGAGCGCTTAATTTGAAACTACAGCATTAAACACAAATGCTGTTAAGTGAGGAATATATGAGGAAAATGTAAAATCTTAACACTGTCTTTCATTATACACATAACTGAATAGCCTATTCCATTAAGAATACATTAATCCCTTAGAAATACTAACCTGCGGAAGTGCGTGTTGACGTGTATACAACCCTGAAGACTGGAAGATCGAGATGTCTCTAAACCTTTGAAATAAAGGAACAAGACATGTCAAAATGATTTAAATAAACAGTATTTTAACACATTATGGACGTGTAAAGTACTTTACATGAAAAGTCATAATATATTCCTTACAGAGATGTTGTCAAGACCTATGTAAACACATTATACACTATATATGTATTATAGTACTTTCTGTTGAGGTAATCTCTCAGACAGTGCCGTGGTGCTTTGATGGGAATGTGGGTAGCATCAATCATACCCATTACTTGGGGCAACCCGTGCTTTTCACTGACACGCAGAGCAATGCTTTTTGCTTCCGTTACATCAGGCATAGCTATGTACGTGTTGCAGTGCCTCTGAACAAGGGAATTGACAAACTTGTAAATACAGCGATGAATTGTGCTTTTATGCACCCCAAACACATTGCCAGCTACCCTGTACTCAGCTGAGTACATAATTCCTTTTTGGCTGCATATCTTCCTTTACCAGTTCCACTATAATGCTGAATGTTGCCCTGGTGACGTGAAATGACTCTATCCACTGCAGATCTGTGAAAGAGTGATGCAGCACAACCACTTCACACCAGCAAGATGGATGAGGATGTTAACAAGGCATAAGGATTTGCTGGTAGAAGATGTTTGGAGGTTCAAGCTCCCGAAACAAAGGGGAAACATCCACTGTTCCCAATCCAGACAGCCTTGGGAGCATACATGGAAGATGTGTGGCACAGAGCTTTAGAATCCTACGTCTCCGCTGGTTTTCAGCCACGGTGACCTGCAATACCTGTGTTGGTCAGATTAATTTTTAATTAATGAGTCGTCAGATAAATTAGTTGAAACTGGATTCAATAGTAACGACAAGCCAACCCACTTGACATTTGAAAAACAATTTGGTCAAGAGCAGTGTGACAGGATGGCTGGGCGGTGACGTCAGACAGAAGCAGGAACTAAAAACACTGACACCAAACTGCAGTTTTAAACAGAAAAAAACTTGACTGCGCCATTTTATTCAAATAATACAAAATAAAATAAATATTTTTAACACAAAACAAAGTGCTCACAGACCGAAAATAAAAATTTTAAATAAAACAAATCACAAACACAAAATATAAATACAGGTCAGGCTAGGCAGTCGCTGTCACTGTTCCTGTATATTTTAAAGTTTGTTTTCTCTCTCTCTCTCTCTCTCTCTCTCTCTCTCTCTCTCTCCTCATACACCCACCTTCAGTCCAGCGAGCTGCAGGCTTTTATGGAGGTGACCATCTCTCGATTAGCAACAAATCAATCAGTCAATTAACTCGGGAGATGGCCACCTTCTGCACGAAGTTTTTAAATTATTCCTGGCACAGGACGAGCACCAATCTCGCCTCTGCCAGAACACGTTTTAAAAATAAACAAAACAATAACAAACACGGCGCACGCCGTCATTAACACAACGATAATAATAAATAATAATAAATAATAAATCATACACCAAAAAGACACGGCTTTAGCCATCATTTAAATACAATAACTAAATCATAATAATAAACTACAAATACAAAATAAACTGCACAGGGGCGGAGGGGGAAACCCCGTTCTAAAAATAAACAAAATACAGTTACACAGCAGGGCTCTCTGCCGCCCTGCTACAAGCAGTAAAACACATTATTAACCAAGCAGGCACAAGGTATTTTGCTTTATTACAACAGCTTAGATTCACTCGTGTACCAGTTCTCTGCGCATGGAAACCACATTTTCACAAAATGTCACTAGTAATCTTCAAAAACAGCATGAGTACTTTACACACAGCTAATTTACATATCAATCCCCACCTTTCCCATTCATTTGCATGACGTCGGGTGAAAAGTCCGGTTTACTCGAGTAAAATAAACTGAGCAAACGGAAACCTAAAAAGGCATTTTACACAAGACATTTTTCTTGTGTAAGTGTCTCGAGTTAAAAAAAAAAAAAAAAAAAACTTGCATGGAAACCCCATCATGTTAGCCTTGTTAATGACCAAAATGCCAATCATGTATTTGTGTTGATAATGAAAAGATACAGAAAAGGAGGCAAAGACAAAGTTCACTATCCATGCATTACTACCGCTGACCTGGAGAAGCTAATACAAAAATACATTATTGGCATTTTAAATACTTGGTCACTAATTGCGGTTTATGTCAGCACTGTTTACGGAGCGATTGAGACCAGAGGTTAACGTAACACAATTGAGTACTTTTGACTAGCCAAATTATGCACTGAAACATACATTATCGACAATTAGATTTTCAAGATAAACTGTTTTTAAGTCGATTACCATTTCTTTATGTTTCATCAAATCAATAAAAAAAAACAGCTGCTGAAGCATTTTTCTTTTCTTAGATTTCATTTAGTTGTTGATTTGTTAAATCTTTGTGTCTCTTGTTTTGTATTTTTTTCTTGTAATTCTAGCCACTTGTCCACTGTCATGCCTCCAAAAAGATCAAATGTGATGAAAGGAATGTCACTTATTTTTAAAAACGTTAAAAGACCTCTCACAACAATGTGTATATTTATTGCAAGTTTAATAAAAAATAAGTTCCGCCGTTCATTGTACAGTACAATATAACTGCACGGTAAAGAATCCTCAACAGCCAATCAGCGCGCAGCATCCAAACATTCCATTTTATAAATAAAGATTATAGCTAGAGAGTTGTAGTTCCGTCTGTGCTGGTACCGCATGGGTGTACTGTAACTACACAGATTATTAATTCACACAAATCTTCTTCTGTAATTATCAATTTAAAAATAAAACAATCCAGTTTTTTTCCCCCTGTAGGTAAATTAGTGTTATGAAAAGTAAACTAGAACCATTCTTAAAACTTTTAAAATAACTTTGCTCACAGAAACAGGCCCACCCATCGCATTAAAACAAATAAAGGCAAGTCTATGGTTATTCTTAGTATTAGTGTTTTGTTTTGTTTTGCTTGTTTGTTTGTTTTATGTGCTTATTTTTCAGTCAGCTATACTGTTTTTTGTGTGGTCTGCCAAGATCAAAAAAAAAAAAAATTCAGGTGGTCCACGAACAAAGAACCACTGCTTTAAAGATTTCAAGAAATTCCTGATACAATTACATCCATTTTGATATGCAATTCTACTTGCAATTCTTGCTGTCATGGGGTATGCTACCTCTAAATTTAGCAGCTAAATAACATTTTTCCTGGTGCTAAATTAATAAAAGATACATAGTAAAACCAGTGTTCTATTCAATGTAAGCAGCACACTTCAAAGAAACGTGTTCATGTACTTGCCTGATACTTCTGGTGACACCAGTCAAGAACAGTTATCTGAAATAGATTAAAGAGATCTTAAGCTTACAATAAAGAAAATACAAACTTATTTGATAAATATCATACCTGATACTTCCTATACATATTTTTTATTAATGTTATAGGGCTTTTTTGGTGTGCAATGAATGCCCCCTTTAAGGCTGAACAGATTTAAGTTAGATTTTAATTGCTAAATAAATAATAAATTAAACCACACATAGAGATATCCCTGAATTACTTTCCCTATCTTTTGTGAAATCTCAGTTTGAATCTTGTGTTTAATTCTGACCTGAAAGAGATAAGAAACCTGAATGTGTAATAGCTTATCACACTTTGAGACTTAATTAACTGTTACAAATACAGGCACCACCTTCCATGCATTTTATTATAACCTGGTATAAATATGGATTTTGTATTTCTAAAGTAAAAACAAATAATTTCCAGTGGCAAACAAGCATGCTGCTTGACCACAGTTCGTGCCCCTTTGTTAGCGGAAGGCAATTTTAAGTTATAAAAATAAATAAAAAGGAACATCTGCATGGTATTGTCAGGATATGGATAGTGGTGCAGGAGAAAGTCAATGTCCACAAAGGCAGTATAATAATAAAATAGTCTAGTTTATTTTAAAAGGCTATCCCCTCTACCATCCATTCTACTGTAAATTGTCTACCTCATCAATGGAGAACCATTCTGTATTTGACAACCTTTTTCTTTTTTTCTAGTCTTATGTCACTTATTGGCACACATACAACTTTTTTCACTAGTAAATAGTGACAACTTGACTTTTCGAAAAATGACTTGTCGATATTTTAAATGTAAATATGGCCAGCTAAAACTTATTTTGAATCACTTCGTCAGTACATGACTTAACTGGTGAAATACTGTATTGGCAATGCATTGAGAGGCATGACCTGACTCTCCTTTGATGATGGCCTCATGTCAGAAGCAATGGTTCAGGAGGTGTGGATGTGTAGATTTATTTTAAAATAAGCCCATAATTCATTAGATGTAACAAAAATGAAGAAAACACATTACTTCATTGTGGCTATCGATGGACAGGTATGTTATATTGTTTGATATATTACCTGACATCATGACAATATTTTAGTTGCTCTGGAGTTCAGTAATGAAGGCTAGTCAAGATTGTTGAGTTTTTGTTGTGAGTGTTTTGTTTTTTGAATGTCTAAGGTTATAAATCTTTACAATAACTACTTGGTGGCTCTAGACAGGCTGACTGTACCAATTTCCAGGAGACAGTATGGAGGCGACTAAAGAGTAATGACAACATAAAAGTAAGTTCAGCTTTCATCCACATTCATTAACCCAACACCTGGTTCCTGCACAGCCATTCTGTGTTGCAACCATGTATCATTCCTTACAGCTGCAAAGCTTTTTGTCAGAGTGGAAATACACTGGCGTACAAGACATTTATCAAACCTTGGTGGAAATAATAACTAGGAACAGAGGCGGATTAAAACTTCTTGGCCCTGGGGCACAAAGAACATTGGGGACCCCCTCCCCCCATTAAAATAGCAGTAAAATGCATGAATAGGCCCGTAGAACGTTTACCTGCTGCATTAATATAAAGCAAATCATATCACAATATAGTACGCTTAGACGAAACTGCTTGATTTTGTCACATACAAAAAACTAAATAAAATGCCTATGTCTGCATTCGGAAAAACATGAACGATTACAAACCCACATTCGTTAGCCCACTGCCCCATACAAAAAACTCTTTTATTTGCAGAACCATAATACCTCTAAACAACATATATCATTATTAAAAGAGGCAACCACAGCAACCTTCCTTAATGGAATATTTTACCAGAAAACACTCAACCCGCTGCAGAATAAAGTTGTTCAAAAGGGAAAAAAGTGATAAAATAAGATAGTATATAACACGATACAATACATGACCTGTGAAATGATTAAAGAAAATAAACGAAATGTGTAGTTAATTGAAAAATGAACTAATAGTTACCTACATTTCAGTTTTACATCAGGATGTGTTTTGTGTGTAAACTAGTGAATAATACAATGTTCTTTAAATACTGGGATAGCAGCCCTACTGCTTCAGATATTTAATAAATCCCAACAGTTTATATTCACACTAAATATTTACATCCATGACTCCATGCACTCAAGTCAAATATCTTTTCAAAACTAAAGAAACTTAGCAAGTAACTGTATTGTTAGGCAAATTCACACATGTAGCCATTTCAGGCCCAGCATTATGGGCGGGCATTAGGGGGCCTGGCCGTCCAGTTTAGGTCCAGTGCCCCCCCAGTTTCAGATTCTAAATTGATTCAGTACCGTCAGCTTCCAGTTCTAGCGGTAGATGCCCGCTGGAATGTCTCAGCACCAACTGTGAATCAAATTTAAAATCAATCTGCGCAAATGCTGGCTTTTTCTTTTTGACTTGCTCTATTTTTAAACGTAGTTCACTATTGGACAGTAAATACTTAACAAAGACACAATTGGTCCAAATTAATTTTATTATCCACCAAAACCAGCCAATCAATACTTTGCATCAACGAAAGCAACCAATCCTGTACCTGTAACTGCCTAGAGCCAATCACAGCTCGACTGGAGCACAGACACATTTTTCAACAACAACAAAGCGATACGCGGACAGTTACTAAATTTTGCTCCATTCATATGTAGATTCAGGAGCGAAAGGTTTTGGCTGAAGGTAGAAACATGGTGAGTTAGGAGGCATTTTAGAGTGGTATTTAATGAGAGATTGTAGTGGTAGTTCAGTCTCCATCATACACGGACTGTTCAGTAATTGCTCCGTTCATTCATTAGGCAATGTCCAGATTATAAATAGGGGTTAAAACCCTAACAAGTTAATAAAACATTTAAATCGATTTACTAATTAAAAATGCATTGTTTTTCTCTTTATATGGATGTCGTCCTTCGGTCAACTATCGCACGTAGAGCCATCATCGATGGGCACTATTGCTTAAATATAAAAAACCTATGAGAAATTATTAATCAAATCAAATTAAGTAAAGCAAAGTATAATAATAATAATAATAATAATAATAATAATAATAGAAATGTCTTGTTGCTTCTGGTGTTTGGAAACCCCTTCGTAGGGCCGCCTTGTCAGATTGTTTATAAGAGCGTATGCTTTTTATGTTCAGTATTGAATAGTCAGTTGAAAGCATTGTATGTACATTCGTTACTTTACAGTAATTTGTTGTGTGTGGGAACCTGTTTATTGCAATCTCTGTACGGGCCTGCTCACTGTATGTATTCGTTTCAAATATTGTTAATAATAATTTAAAAAAAAAAAAACTTTTACGGATAGAGCTGTGGTAATTCGTGCTGTGTGGATAGTTCATAATATTGCGCTGTCATATGATTTATTTATTTATTTATTTGTTTGTTTATTGTCATCACTGTGAAGTAAAATAGTAGAGGATACACGTTAAAATGAGCCTGCCCAAATTTAGTGGATTCCGTCCCCGTCCCGTCCCCATCCCCGCGTTCATCCTGCCGCCGGGCCTGAGCCATTTACAACACCACCACACACACTCTTAGCATCTGACCAATCACACATCACTTATTTGCATATTAGAGGCCCGAGACGTAATACTATATTTAATTTGATAGCGGAGAGATCTTTCAGCGACACATGGATATTGTATTATATTAGATTAAAGAATATTTATTTATTGATACATTCTAGATTTATTTACTGCTATATTTTGATCCACCAGTTACAGTGGATGGGACCCCTGGGCACGAGTCCCATGGGCCTGTGTGTTAATCCGCCACTGCGTAGGAATAATCAAACAGTTCAATTTAAGTCATTGGAACCTATATATCAGTGTAATTGGAGGATAAGTGCAAGGTTTGTGCTGCAGCTGCCTACTTTTTGTTGTTAAATTACAGGATAGATGCAATTTCTCAAACTGTTGTTTATTCTGCATTGTCTTTTTTAACTACATTGCAAGTGGGACTCTCGTCCTACCAGTAAATGTAATTGATTTCTATCGCATTTACTGATTTTACATTGATATTATCCTAAAAGTATATAAAGCTTGGTACCATGAGTTTATAAAAGGTGTCCCATTCCTCTCAACATATTAATGAATCAATCAACACCAAATAAATAAATACACAGTAACCTAAGGCATAACATATCTGGATGCTAAATGAAAAGAAGTAGAATTCGCAGAATGCTTCAAGTGGCAGACAAATTCCCAAAACGTGGCTTGATTGAAAGATTGGCTGCTTTAATAATTGCATTAAATACAAGGATATGCGTGTGCTGGAGCATTTGTTTGTTTTTTTATACCATGGACCTGCCTATAGTGAAATATAGCAAAGAAACTTATCACTATTATAACACATTTATTTTCAGAAAAAAAGAAGGTATCTAAATGATGTATATTGCCGAAATGTTTTTTTTTTTTAATCACTCGATCATTCATCCTTGAGCATGACACACTTGAGTGACTATGACTGAAGCATTTGCACTTAATCACCTAATTAGTGAGACAGTTGATTGGACACTGGATATGGAGAGATTTCAGCTGTTGAATTGCAAGCTTGAATAAAAGCAATAAAGAAAATCACAGAACAAAAACAATATGCCACGTCTGTCAAGAGAGCAGCGCCTTCGTGCAATCGGCATGTTGGAGGCTAGACTAGGGCAGTGTACTGTGGTTCGCGGTCTTGGGTGCTCACAGCAAGCAATTTCAAACCTGGACAAACGGGATAACCAGACACACTCTGTCAATGACAGGCCACGAACTGGGAGACCAAGAGTCACAACACCTGCCCAACATCGACAGATCATTTTGCAGCATCTTCGTGATGTCAGTTGTTAATCAGCACAATAAAAAGTCACTGCACCTGCTCTAAAACAGAGTTTGTAATTTTTCAATCACATCTAGTGAATTTTTTCCAAATATAAGTGATACGTTTCTTTTGATGCTCAGTATATATATATATATATACATTTCTTTTTAGCAGCAGTGGGCAGTGGTTTCAGGCCTGTTAATCAGCCAATGGTCACAGCTTCTAATGCCTCTACTACTTGCCAGAAAAAATACCCTTTCCCACTGTGCAGTGGTTTAATTATGTTTCAGCAGACTTTCTTAACTAAGGTAGCCAGAAACACACACAACCTACAGCTTATGTTCCTGTTTGTATGCGTTTCAGAGCTGTGAAATATACATGCCACATTGAGGGTAGCATTTCTAAGCCCTTTAACAAGGTGAAGTGTTACGTGTGTGGGTCGTCACTGAACAATCCTGAGGCAGACACAGAGCATTGAGCATTGCCGTACAGGCACGCAGCTTTAATTAACACAAGTGCTGACACTAGGGTACCAGAAATGGTAACTCTAGTGACACATTTAATGAAGAAAACAAAACAAAACTAAGCTCAAAATAAAAGTTTGCCACACAAATGCCTCTTCAAACGGCCTCGGCTGGGCAATGCCTTCGTGAGCACCGTCGTGCAGTTGAAGGGTTTTGGAGTAGTTAATCCTGCAGAGCGGACACTCTCCTCCTTGATGTCAACAAAGCACAAGCTTTTGCTCGGCGCCCGCCTGTATAGCAGTGGCCATGCAACAGCCTCGAGCTGTAGCGCAAACGCTTTTTGAGCTCCACGCAGCCAATCCGGACCTCCCGATCAGCTCAGCGCCGGGCAAACCTAACTGCCCCCTTAACCTCTACTTGCTTGTATTGTACTGAGCTGCTAATGCATTATCAGTGACTTTCCTTAACAATGCAAACTCTTTGTCAAAAATAGATTGTAATTAAGTGTTTTTTTGTAAAATGAAAAAAAAGTCACATGCCTGACATTTAAAATATCATGCATTTTTCTTGCTGAAAAGCAAAGAATTTGTGTGTTAAGAGTTTTTTTTTCTTCCTATTTTTAAATAGTCTAGTTTGTCTAACTAGTGTATGGCGTGTATAAGGGACGGTCCAAGGTACAGCTTTCTCAGTGATTTGTTCCAAACCAGAAACAAGAACGTGACCATCTTCTGCTACAAAGATGAAAATACAGCAGAATTATGTAACTACAGTAGTATTTAATGGGATTTCACATGCATCTCTACATTTTGCTGTAGCACACATTCTAATTTAGTTAGAACCCCATGGACTCAATCCTCAAAGCTCTTTACTCCAAGTATTACATTATCACTCAATAATGTCACCAAAAAAATAAGACTTCAGGCATTTCATGTAGGGTCTTACTTGCTTTAGAATTGTATTAAGTGAGCTAATTATGATTTGGAGTAAATACCTTTTAGAATGTTTGACATTTTCTGAAAATGTAGTTATCTGCACACTTTTCATTTTTTTTATTCCACTTATACAGAGAAAATAAGACAGACTATTCCACATTCTATAAGAACATTACGTTTTAACATTTAGTTTGATTGGCTGCCATGTTGTTTTATTTGTTATAGTGTGCTTCTTTGTTATTTCACGATTCAGTAATTAATAATTCAACATATTAGGTTAATTCACAGTTAGCCTTTGTTGACAGTAAATTATACATGTATCATACTTTACTGTGTAAAGACCTGTCCTGGTATGGTTTTCGATATATATTAAAGGTAGTTTAATGTCCATGATACAGAATGTGATATTAGCAGGATATACAACTTGAACTGGGGAAAAAAATTCCCATTCAACAAATTAATGATTATTATTCCTCCAGACAGAGGTTTTATATAATGTGATGTCTGTTCTTTATCATTCAGTATCTGTTATTTATTCTACATGAACTAATTTGCTTTAGTTTAAAAAAAGGAATGTCACAAAGTTAATTACCATGGATTATAGAGTTTGGTTTGCAATGATACCTGAGGCAAAGCTCTGACACTTTTAGTTTCCTAATACATGGTAATACCTGATGTGGAGGGCCTTATTGCTTGTATACTGCAATATTTTCTGAAAGTTATGAGGGAGTGGGCAGGTTGAACCGCTGGCAAGCTCCTCAGACGCGGACTGTCACCAGCACAGTTCCAGTCCCCATGGCTCCGCTGGGTGACCTAAGGCATTGACTACAGGGCACACCAGCAGCAAACAACCGGGCCCACCCGGCAGGCAGAGGGAACGCAGGACATGGCCAGCCCACACACCAGCGTCACATGAGGCGTTTTCAGGGCCAGCGTCCTGAACAGCCACCCCAAACTGCCCCGCCACAGCCTCAGCAGTCCGAGCAGGGCCCCTGAAGGCTGGTGGCCTCAGACCCCCTTTTCGGCACAACAGCTGCAGTACTGGCGCGCTTGCACCTCAGACTCCAGGAAGTATCTCCACTTCTCTTTTCAAAGAAGCATTTAAGAGTTTGCTGTGCTGCTATTCGGCCTCTCCCTAGCTCCTTGTGCGTTTTCAAAGTGCGTGGACGCTATCTTGGCCCCCGTGCGGCTGCAGGGATCTCGACGACTAGTTGATTGTTCCCAGTCACAAGAGGGAGCAATGGCCCACACGGCAGTCTTGACAGAGCATCTGGTGAGGCTGGGCCTTGGGGCTCTGGCTGGACTCCAGTACGATGCACGCGTACCTGTCAGACGACAGAGTTGCAGCTATCCGGGTTGCCTCTCCCTGTTTCAACAGGGATCGCAGGTCACCCCTATTGTGCCAGAAACTATTGGGTTTGATGGCCACAGCCATATCGGCCATTCAGCTGGGTCTGCTTCGCATGTGCCTGCTACAAGCGTGGCTCATTGCATTGCACCTCAACACCAAACGTGACAGACACCGTCGGCTGACTCTGTCTCATGCATGCTCGGCAGCCATACGCTGGTAGAGGACGACCTCTCACCTACGCGAAGGTGTGCGAATGGGAGCAGTGTTGAACCGTCAAGTGATGACGACAGATGTCTCCAACTTGGATTATAGAGCGGTCTGGGAAGGAAGAGGAGTACGCGGATCCTGGCCTGACCGCTGGACATTCCTGCACATAAACATGTTGGAGTTGCAAGTGGTCTCCTTTGCTCTCCACCACTTCCTCCCGGTGCTGAACGGTACAAATGTGTTGATCTTGATGGATAACACGACAGTGGTGGTGTATGTCAATCACCAGGGTGGCCTACAGTCCCCAGGGTTGCATCACATGGCCTTCAGGCTATTAACATGGGCTCAGAGGAACTTGCTGTCCTCCTCTCCAGGAACGGTCCGCATCCGTTAGAGTGGCGACTCCACCCTCAGATATTGGAGCGCATTTGTGATACTCTTTGAGCGCTGGATGCAGAAGCAGCTATCTTGTTTGTTTACGTCTGTGTTATCTCTGTGGTGCCGGGGCTATGTGTATTGCTCAGATATGCCCCTTTTTTTCGGCTTCTCTCGGCTCCTATAGGTCTCACTCGGCCATTGAATGGTGCTAGAGTCCCCCCAGATGTTTACAAAAACAGCAATACACGTACATATATTGCACTCTAAAGGTTGATTTAAAAAAAAAAAAAAAAGTATTTTTTACTCTGACAGCGGTAGTGAAGCGTTATATACAAGTACATTAAATGTAAAACTTATTCAAACAAGTGAAGAACTGTGTTTTATTGGTATGCACATAAATATCAGTTTATTGCTTTCCCTTTTTTTTTTTTTAAATGTCAAAAAAGGAAACACTATAAACTGAATACAGTACTGTAAACAAGTTTCAATACTAATTCTCAAAACAGCAGGCTGTATTCCATAGTGCTTTTGGTGTCACGGGTAGGATTGACAGCAGTAACCAAACAGTTAATTATAACAAAATACTTTGTTATAATTAACTTGGACCTTTGTGGCCAAATTAGAACTATTAATAGCCCTGCACAGGTAATCCTTGATCCCCAGGGGTCCATAAATACACAATGGACAGTTTAAAATTAATAAAACAAACTTTATTAATTCTCCATGGGGTAAAAATGATTTTTTTTTTAAGCACACACGAGGAATACTCCCACACAATAATACCATACAAACGAACAGAGGAGTTCCCCTCGTTTGGGTAAAAGCACACACAATAAACAGAAAAGAAAAAAAAAAAACATCCAACAATAAAACTACAGTCCACAGTTAGCTGCCAAAAAGGCTGCAAAAGAAAAAGATGGAGAACGTCAAGCTCTACAGTCACCACCACCCAGAATAAATGTCCTCCAGGAGGCGCTGGACCCGTCAGGCGATGTCTCCTACTCCACCGTCAAACCTGGAGGGGAGATCCCAGGAAACCTGGGAAAGGACACAGACTGACTTTCAGGGACAAGGAATACAGGTAATTAAATCAGAATCGCTGTAGTACAGCCCAGTTGTTTTACTTCCCTTTGGCCTGTCTTTGACTCCTACGTGTCTCCACCTCTCTCTCACAGCCTAGATGAGTCCGTGTCATGGCTGCCCCCCTGGATACTGTAACCGGTAAGTACTTCCAAACGTCAGCTGCCCCAGCAGTGCCTTGAAACAATGCACACGGAACAACTCAATGGAGAGTAAGTATTTGTTGTAAATTTCTCTTCTGTAGCTAACTAACCAGAAACAGACTTTCAAAAGAATGAAAAGAAACTCTACTCCCCTTCGTGATCTTCCCAGGTTTTGGCCAGCACTCCCAAACTGGCCTCCTCCGGGGCCCGAGCAGCCTCTGCTTAAGGAATGGATTTACTGCGTGCCCAGGCAAGTAACTCGGAAATGTTCAGCCTTCCAACAATAGCCGTATCACTGCCTCTCTTCCTCTCCTTCTAGCTAGCATCCCCCTTAGGCCAACTCACCTGATTCAAGTGCAAAGTGAAAGAAAAAAACAAAAAAACACTGCAGCAAAACTAGAAAATGTACACAGGCTCACCCCAGCACAAACCATAATGTAAGCCAAGGGAGAGCACAGTTTAATAACAAAAATAGCCTGCATTAAAACCACACTATTGTAGTCATAAGTCTGTTCTTCCTTCTTATTTATAGCTATACGCAGTACAGAGCCAACATGAGGTGTAATTCAAAAATAGAGTGAGGTACCGTAGCCAATATAAGTGGGAAAAAAAGAACAGTCCCAATACAAACAAAACAACACAAAATCCAGTACAGTACCTGAGCTCTTCCTTCAACCCCTTCTGAATCCTTCTTCTTTCCAAAGGTAATTCCAACACAACACCGTTCCACATCAACTCACAATGCACTGTCTCACACTTCCAGTAAAGAAAGACCCACCCCTTCCTGGTTCCCCAGCCTCCACTTTTATACTCCCCTTCCTAACCACTCGCCGAATCGCCAGTCTTGCTTTGTGCTCAGCCTTGGTGAATGTGCAGTGGCAGAAACAACTAGTGCAACAAAGAAAAAACAAGTGAGTGTTTCGGTGCAGCAGATTCACTCGTGCAGGAAACACACAGTGAAGCAAAAAACAAACACACAGTGAAACAAAGTAAACAAGGTTTGTCACCTGTGACATTGGTCCTACAGTTTTATGCTTACATTTGTGTGGCTATTTCCCCCAAAACAACAACGAACATAGTTTATGACGTTTGAAATTAAATACTGATAATCGATAATACAGTATCACGTCTTTCTTAATAGCTTGTCTAACTAGGGATCCACCTGTAATTCATAACTTAAGTTTCTTATCAATAAATTCACAGTTACTATTTTAACTGTCTTATCTCTTCATACAACGTACATCGTTTTTTACTGAATTAAAAAAAAAATCTGGTATTGTTCAAAATTGAAGATAATATAACATGGCTAGGCAAAGATCTGCATGCTGCTACCAATAATTACTTGGCACGAAACCCCGCACAAGCAGATAACTAAGAACTTGAACTTGAAGCATATGTGGAAGCGACTGTAAATGTAAATCAGTACTAGGATAGAAACAAAAATCATATCCCTCTTCCCACAGAATATAATGAGTAAAAGTTAAATAAATTAATATTTTATGGTTTTTTACATTTGCTTTTGTAATTTCTAAATATTGTGTATATAAATCAGTGAACAAACCCAAAATTGAGAGGAATGGTAGTTGCTCGTACAAGTTAGAAAAACTTGTTGGAAACTACAGAGACTCTCTATACAACTCCAAGCGTTTTGCTGTTTTCACCATGTTCCAGCGGCAAAACTAAATCACTTAGAATTACCATCTGTACCAGTACCAAAAGTTAGAAACTTTCTTACATCAAATGTGAAAAAAATGAGATATAAGTCGTCAAACTAAGGTAAAATTGTCTTTCTCTTTCTTTTTCCTTCTCTTCCGTTTCTTACTTTTTAATAGTGTGTAGCGACTTTTCAAACAGAAAAGCTAAATAACTGGACATCTACCAATCATGTGATTCCACATGTTGGTCCATGTCAAAATAAACCAAGGAACGCAAGCAGTTTGATATCCACACCATTTATATTAAACAATTTATTTATGTTTTAAAACAGCAGATATCGCAGGGAAAAAAAAAAATGACCGTGGTTTGAACTTGCAACATGACGTCCTTGAAGAGCACATGACCTTAGCCTGCTGCGCCACTGCGCAGTTGTTAAAATTGGTTTAGTTTTTAAGCTTACATCCATGTCTGACCAGCTTTCGCTGAAAACCTGAATGCTACTCGATTCTAGAAATTTTCTATTTCCTGTTTGAAAATTTCCAGTTTCCTGTTTGTTTGGTAGATACCATAAAATGGAATTGTACACAAGAGTGGCATGTAGCTTCCTTGTCTAAATCTCTGATCTCTGATAAATTGTAGTTACTTGTTTAATTAGAAATAAATAAAGGAATAATTTATTAGGTAGAAATAAATCAATGATTTAAATAAATGCATAGAGGAATAAATATTTTCAAATAAATAAATATAGAAATGTATGTGCTCCTGACCGGAGGGTTGCGAGTTCATTCCCCATCTTGTTGCCGATTGCAGATGAAAAGATGTAATGTGCATTCAGAAAGGAATACCATTTAATCGTCCTTATTATAATCGCATATCGTGACCCAAGTAAAAAAATAAAAAAAATCCCCAGCTATGACCAGCAAAGAAAAAAGCCGACATAAAGTGCTCAGAGAAGTTATCTAATTAAATTCAAAGACACCTTCTCATTATTATTGTTTGGTACGGAAAACATACATATATTTAAAACTTTGCATATGATTAGTATCAAATTAGCTTTATTATTATGATTACTTATTTCTTAGCAGACGCCCTTATCCAGAGCAACTTACAAGATATCACATTATACAGGTATCACATTTTTTTTACATACAATTACCCATTTATACAGTTGGGTTTTTACTGGAGCAATCTAGGTAAAGTACATTGCTCAAGGGTACAGCAGCAGTGTCCCCCACCTGGGATTGAACCCACGACCCTCCCGTCAAGAGTCCAGAGCCCTAACCACTACTCCACACTGCTGCCCAGGGGGCTTATTTGTATCCTAATAGGGAGCTCAAAGCAACCCACGAACACATATGAGTGATTCGACGGGGCTGTGCGGACCACCCTGTACTAGTGTATGAACTATCCTTAAGAGCACAGAAAATATAAACCGTGTTCACAGCGCTGTATGGTGCATAACCGTAGAACTGTATAAGAACAATAACTGCAGAAAGATGTATGGATGATATATATCATAATTAATAAAGTGCCACGTCAATCACATTGAAACTGGAAAATGAATGGTTACCATGCACAGGCATGATGGAAAATACTGTAAAGTGACTGCATCTGTATTTGTCACATTTTTTTATAACTCTTTTGTCCAAAATCCATGGCTAAACATATATTTAAGAAAAATAAAACCGTGCTTAGTTCTTCTCAGTGCTGTAAAGGAGCGGGCCGGAAATGTCCGCTCCAGCAACTACCCCGCTCCGCTCCCCCGCTCCATATACAATTGGCTCGCTCCACTCCGCTCAGACTCTGGGTGTTCCTGCGCGTGAGACTGACAGCTGAGACCTCAGTCAGAACTGTGGCACGAGCAGGGGGGCGTGGCCACTGGACAGCGTGTTCTTTGTGTGTGTGTGTGTGTTCTGTGATTGGTTGTTTATGTTCTGTTAATGTTCGTTGTTAGGCACATTGGACCTGCATGGCAGTGCTAGTAGCCTTCATCCTAGCCCGTTTTTCATGCGAAAAGCACCTGAGAGTAGAAATAACTGTATGGGGGGGCTCTTGTTGACTGATGGACAATAACAATGTATCGGTTCATGTTTATCTGTTCAACTCCACCAAACAGGGGCATTTACCCACTTTTTTATTTACCACTGCACCACTGACTATTTTTACTTGTTTACAATAACAAATAGTACATTAAACAGCAAAAATGAGCTGATTTACTTTTAAATTATTGATGCCAGCAGCTTTGCTCGCCTTAAAAAATTCCCAGCTCGCTGCGCTCGTCTTAAATAATTCCCACCTCGCTTCGCTCACCTTAAAAAAAATTCCCGGGTTGCTGAGTTCACCAGCTACTCACTACTATTCTCTCCTAGCAGAACTTTTCATCTCTGATTCCATTACAGCACACCAAGCTGGTGCGGCGTGCTGCTCTTTCACTTTTCTATAAGGCACATGAGACGCACTGTTATCACTGATTTTATTAATCGCTATTTAAATAATTGCAAAAGAGAAGTTATAAATATATTTATTTCACGCCTCCACCTGCTGTTTTAATTGCATTTGGATCATTCCAGACACCACCTGATATGTAAGCAACAAACTCAGCAATGCATTATCCACCATTGGTTAAAAAAATTAATTAAACAGACATATTTGTTATATTTGCCTTGGATAAAGGCATCTGCTAAATAAACAAATAATAATAATAAATAATAATACAAGGTAGGCTATGTTAGGTGGATGACAGAGTCCTAGTATTGTGAATGAGGCTCTTTTGATAAAAAATAAATGAATAGGTAATAGTAATAGTTCCCTACTTATTTTGAATATTAACTTTTAAATATTTAGCCGTGCTGTTTTGAGAATAGGCCTATACAGTGTATATCTTAGTGGTAATATATTTGTTTTAATTAGTCATGGCCCCACAGGAATCGGTATACTCTCATTTAGCCCAGAGAAAAATATTCTTGATAACACAGTAACCTGCAAAGCCTGGCTTGTTTTGTTGGATGTTGTGGGAAAGTTTGCAAGAAAGTGGAACTTATTTTCATTCCTTCTTCACTAAGCTGGGAGCTTCGTTGGATTGAAGTGAAGGACAATTTATGAATTATATTGAAACTGTGGAGATTCTGGGGAGACTTCAGGGATTTTCTGGATTCTACCAATTTTATGTCAAGCAGCTACATACAGTAAGTTCAAATATTACTTACTGTGTTCGATTCTATTCTGATATTGATAGGTTATATATTTAAAACAAGACAATTTTACCAGCAAAGCATTTTGTTAACTTTGCATTTACTATAAGTCTGCATTATTAATGTATTTTATTGTGAATTTGTGATAGTGTAATCTAGCACTGCAGAAGCGCAAATATTTATTGACGAAAAAATGTACCCATTTCTGTTGTTTTACACGTTTTACTGCAAACAGTGCCAATAAGCACAGTCGGGACATCAGATGTTATCCATTTAAAGTACAATTGCATGCATTATGCTGCTTCTGTAATTACAAGGAGACCGCAAACAGCTTTTCTTTCAGTTTACGGTGTGCACAATTCTACAAACTGACAGTGATATGCTTTTAGGCATTAATATACTGTATACGTATTTTATTTAGTTCCAATCCATATACTGTATTAAACCAAAATCATGAAATTGCTGTTAATATATCAATGCAACTGCCTTATCGATATAAACAATTTAAACATGTTTAAACAGGAAAGCATGCATAACAGTTGCAGTTTTTTTATTACTGCATTGATCATTAATACATTAAAAAAAAAAAAAAAAAAAAAACATCAAAGTCACAGCATGCATTGTATTTGGGCCGGGACATTTCAATTTAAGCAGAGTGTGACATTAACAGAATTGACATTAAATTAGACTGTATTATGGCTACATCTGTCTTCTTTTCATACATTTACAATGTAAAACCACAGAATCAGCATCGCAATGAGCCACAGGCCAGACCCCAACAGCAGCAGGAATAATGCCATTGGGACCAACAGCTAAACAAACAAACTCGACAACAGAAAAATTACATGTCATTTGTTCACAATCAGCCAGATCTTCAGGAAACACTGAGCAAACTGCCCCCGCCAAACAAAGTCTTGCCAGATGACAACTCCACATTCTGGTGCACAGTGCACCAACAAAGTCCAAAACTGTTTGGGAAGACATTGTGGATGTCAATAAAGTTGATAATGCTTCACAGAAGTTGAAGGAAGTCAATCATCAACTGTCACTTCCCATACACTTACCTTGCATTCTCATAATCCCTTGTACTGGTTGCCATTATTGGTCTTGTTCATCATCTTCATTGCTAGAAATATATTGCTTCATGCTCTTTGAGGTATTCTTGTATATATGGGCTAAATGCCTGTCCATGTGTGCCATGACCTACCTGTGCCTTACCTTCATGTTGTCCGTATGTCATCCTAAAGCATACTTGTCTGCGCCTGTGATGATGCCTCTCGCATTCCCTGTCTGTCTTTCTCTCTGTAGTAGTGCTTGTAAGGATAACCAAGAACACTTCAGTCTATGTTGAGCACTTTCCTTGGCACACATGTGTCTCAGCATCTTTATTCTGGTTACAACCCAGCTAAGGGAATGGTCACAATCCACTTGAAGTTGTACAAAGAGCATTTCAACGTAAAGTGGAGCGTTCAAAAAAAAGAAGCCAAGTTAGAACAACAATTGTGTCAATCTTGGGCCCCAGCACCTTTCCAATTGTGCCTATTTGCTTGATGCTTGACAAGGTTGCCCCAATTGCTTCTCCTAACTTGGGCTTTTGTGTTTGCTATCACCACTTTAAACGGCTGTTGGGTTTTTCTAACTTTTTACATTGTTTTTGTTATAGATAAAACCTACAGTAATTATGAGTTGTTTTTCCTCTACTATAAATTGTCCCACCTAAGCAAATTAAACTGAATAATAGTTCAGTTGAAATGCAACTGCATTTTTTTCCTGTTTGAAATTTCTTTTTTTAATACAAAAAGAACTGTAATTATTATTAAGAACTTAATTTCTCTAATATACTACATTTGTATTGGTTTATTAGGTCACTCTGTGTACTGTGTAAAATGGCTGTTTTATATGACCTTGTATTTGGAGTCTTCTGCAGTATCTGTTTTACATCTTGTGCCATTTTACCAATGTGAAGAGGTTTTTGAATAAAACTGTGTCCAGCTCTGTATGGTTCATAAAGAACACCACATGTGTCAGGGCCATTGTCTTGTTAAAGTGTTTTCTGGCAACTGTAAGCGTTATATTTGTAAAATGCATAATTAAGCAAAAGCATGGTATTAACTTGTTTGTGTGAGCTGTTGAAACTTGCACCACAAAAGAAAATAACACTGTGACACACTGAAGTTAAACACCATTCAGTTGCTGGCAGATGTAGATCTGCTCACACCACTGGTTTAGTACATTTCACAGGTTGTCTAGGAATCTGTGCACCACTCAAATGATAGTAGAGGACTTGGCTTTGGTTTATCTGAATTTTTCACATGGAGCGCTTCAACAAGTTCCTGTGGGCATTCCGCCAGCTTGCATTTAAATGCTTTGCAGCTGTGAATTTGTTGGCCAGCTTACACCCTTCAACCTGAATCGAATATAAATGAATATGTATGATTTTACCTGCAGTGTGTGTAACTTTTCTCAACCTGTATAAGGTGACCAGTATTTTGAATAAAAAAAGGTTGATAACCAAAATATATATTGTGACAGAGATCGAATGATTCTTGTTGTTAGATCTCCCTCTCGACCTGTGAGGGCACGGTGCAAGAGGAACAGAGTACCCTTAATTAAATGGCACGACAATATATTCCGTAGGGTAGATGGAAGTCGGTCATTTAGGAAAGGGGCGGAGCTACGGCACCCAAGCTCATTGACCCGGATGGTAAGCGGCGTGGCATCCGAGGACTGGAGGAGCGGATGCGCTCGTTAACCTCGGGGTCATGGGCGAGGGTATAAATAGGGGGCATGGCTTGAGTGATCTGTTCCTTTGTAGATGGTTAGCAAACAAACCTACCTGTGTATTCGTCTGTCTCATAACACTGTTTTGTGTTGTTTGTCGTTAAAAGAATACCAGCACGATCCGGAGCTGTAGCCGCCGGCCAGCATTAAACCCGGACATCAGCACTCACCTTTTTCACTTCAGAACTGTCTTTGCACCACAAGCACTTAATTCACACACTGTAGGAACTGTGTCTGTTTGTGTTTTGTGTGGGTGAAGAAAGACGGGACTTTTTGGTTGCGGGTCAATCCCGTGGGATTTTTACAAACGGTGATACACGCCGCTGTACCACTTCCATCGTTATTGTTTACAGGTTGTTGCCACAAGGCTCTGGACATTATAAACATTAATAAACACCCTTGCACCTGTACAATACATTGTCTGTGTGATTACTCCGCTCTGCACTGCACTCACCTGCACGTATTCACCACTTTGCCACAATATCTACTGTACATACTGTTAAAGAATTTTTGAATCAGCATTTTTAGTTTTAAAATGGAAACACCTCAGATCTAAGCCTCTTCATTGCAATAAGCAACTCTCAAAACTATTTATAAGATTAGGTCATTTTATCTATCTATATACCAACTATCTAGTACCCGAGTCCATTTGTGCCATAATTCACCAAATACCAAAGGGTTAAATGTCTCTTTCAAAAGATACTGAAAATATGTGTATAGTCGAACCTCAGAGTTATGAACACCAAACTTACGAACTGACCGGTCTATCAAATACCCCACTTTCAGCTGAAAGTATGCAATCACTCAGTCAAGTGTACAATGCAACTAGATAGGCACTCCTATAAGCGGCGTGCTGAATATGGAGAAGGTTAAACTACTGTACCAACAAATGTATCCAGACAAAGGGGAGGCAGATTTCAATGCAAGTATGGGCAATTTTACCAGGAATATTTTAGTTTTAAACAAAGCACAGGTTTTCTTTCTCAAGCCAAAGGAGGCTGAATAACTGAGCAAGCTGCATGAATACATTTTGTTTAAAAACAAGCACAACGTTAACCCAGGTTTTCATGGACGTTTAAATCTGTGGTAACTTAAATTTTTCCATTTATAGTACTGTTTCGAAGACTTTAGAACCATAGCAATATGAGTATTGAATTACTGTACTGTATCCTGTGTGAACGATTGTTCTGTTTTTGGTAAGGAACACCAGAACTGGCAGTATGAAAGGTGACACTGGAGACAGATGTACCTTTGAAAAGTAGGCCGTTTTTATTATTTCTTTTTTTTTAATTGTTCAAACAGAACAAACACTTCATAAAAAGAAAATCAACAAAAGAAAACCTGCCCACTTGGGCCCTAACTAAACTTCTTGAGGGCCCTATGCTACTCTCAGTGCAAGTAAAAACACAATAATAAACAAAAGTCCAGTCCAGGTTTTCCCGCTCTCCACCGGGTTAATTAAGGTCACCTCTTTGAAGTCTCCAGACACAGACCCACACAAGGTAAGTACCACGTTCACAAGTAATTTTGTAATCCACGAGTGATTTGATTGTAACTGTTGTTTATTCCTTTTCCAGGTAAGTATTGCTGGGTTTTTGTTTTCAAACTGAAATACGGTCGCTGTCTTGTGCCGTCTGTAGAAATTAAAAAGGGTCTTGTTGTTTTACCTGTTTTGTATGTAAAAAGTTGCAGATTATGGAAGTTTGACATTTCTGTGTTTCTCACTGTCAATACCAATCTTGTGTGTGTACTTTCAACTTTCAAGTTTTGAAATCCAAAAATAAATATAAAAAATAGGCTACTTTGAAATCGGCTGAATCGTTTATAAACAGGTAAGTCGCATAGTGAATACATTAAGCATTAATTAGTTAAAGATTGTTTTAGCTGCGCATGTCAAAGACGTTTTTAATGAAAACAAACTAGATCTGATTATACACATCACAAAGAAATCATGCCGTCCTGTCAAAAAAGTTAGTAAATGACAGCAAAATGCAGCCGACAACTGCTGCACGTGCACATCACTCGTATTTTACCACAGACTGTGCGACGATCTCATTTTACTCATGCACAATGCACCAGGGGATACAGGTTTCTGAGGGGGTACTAAATTGCTTGTTAATAAAAAAAAAAAAACTTCCACCAACGGGCCGTTCACATAAATTCCTCTTGCCTTTGAATTCTAAACATTGTGGATGCGTGTGTCATACAGAATCATACAAATAAGATGGAGTGAAAAACCTGAAATAGTAATTTAGACAACAGCTAATAACAGATATCAGGCTTAAAGAGCATTGAAAACAAGCGAGAAACAAAAGAGATCTTGAGAGTTGATTTGAAGCGAGCGACTGTGGGATGTGCAAACACTAAAGCTGGGAGAGAGTTCCAGAGAGTCGGGGCCATGAAGCTAAAAGAGTGCTCCCCGAGTGTGGTGCACTTTTGCTTGTTGTATAACAAGCAAGCCTGAGTCAGAGGACCTCAGCTTGTGGGCAGGGAATAGCGGGTCAGCAGGTTGGAGAGATACTCTGGACCTGTGTGATGAAGGGCCTTGTAGGCAAGCAGGAGAATTTTGAAAGTAATCCTGAACTTTACAGGTAGCCAGTGCAGCTGGGCAAGACAGGGGGTAATGTGATCATGTTTTTTTTACATCTGGTAAGGATCCTACCAGCGGCATTTTGAACCAGCTGCAATCGGTTTATGGTGTGTGACGGAAGACCACCATAGACACTTTTAATATGCGTAAACAATACATATAAGGAGAAAGGATATGAAACAGACTTCAACCTATGACAAGCTTCTTAAAGAAACACATATTTATAAATGACGCAGTTACTATTAATAGATACAAACAGTAAACAGACAATGCATTTTTAATAATGGACACTATTTAATAATAAGGCATTGTGGCAATGTGCCCCGCCCCTGTGTGCTTATTATGTGTTGTATGTTGCGTGCGTGTGTTAATGTTGGTGTATAGTCATTGGTACACGGGATATAAACGGGTCTGTGTTTCACGTGTATTTAAAAAGTGTAGATTTGTATTTAGGCACGAGGAGAGCACAAATCACTTCACGTGCTGGTTAAATGTAATATGTGAGCACGGGGTTGCACAGAATTAATTCACGTGCTGGGATTCAAGTGAATAATTAATTAGTAATTGAATCCCAGCACAATAGTATATATAGACGCACATTTCTTTCAGTCGGGGTTGGGTGTTCGAGAGTGGAGAACGGGTGAGAGAGAAGGAGAAATACGTTTAAATATCAATTGCTATTACGTGCTGGTAGGACCAGCACGATACTTGTTTATTTAAAACTCACCGTGTTTGTTTGTGTGTCTGTCCGTGCACTGTCTGTTTACTGTATAGTCCGTTTTGTTTGTCTCTTTATTTTGGCGTGAAGTGCCGTGTCCTGTGTTTTTGTGTTAAAACCTTTTATTTTCTGTGCTGTTTATTAAATGCTGAGCGAAAGCATTCGCTCAGCTCCACCAAACCACAAGTCTCTGTCTGTTTATTTCCTGCTTCTGGTCTGACGCCACCCACTCTGGCCGTCTTTGTGACAGGCATACTTGCAACTTTAGTATCCATGTTAATTTTCATTCTATGTATTGCTCTATTTTGTTTTTCACTTCTATTGTGCTTTATGTATTAAACATGCAGATGGAACTACATATCTCCCCTAATATTCCATGCTATTAATGAATGGGTAACACACAATGAACGAGCAAAAAAAAAAAAAAGCTGAATTCAGGAGTTGTAAAATTTACAAAAGAGCATCCCGCAGAAAATTGAAAAGAGATTTTTTTTTTTACTGTGTTGCCACAATTAAATGCGCAACACCTCCAAGGCATTAGTACTATTTGTAGTAGTGATTGCAAGAATAATAATAATAACAGGCCTAATCTACCTGCTACCAAACCAAACCACGCCCCAGTCTTGACTGCTCATGAATATGCATGACAGTGGCAATCTCTGACAGCACTTCGGCGATAAAGAGCTCTTGTCAGGCCAGGTGAAAACATCGATCATAGAAATAATAACACGTATGTGTTAAGGAGCTGTGTCTCTAAATAAATATAGGTGAATTGTGTTTAAAAATGCAATCGTTTTAAAAAGATAAGGTTTGGAATAGGAAATGAGGCAGATTTTACATTATATAGATAGGGGAAAAGTTGCTACCGGAACTCTTTGGATTCCCATGATGCACTGCTTAGGCATGGACGTAAGTTCCAATGTTAAATCAGCGGAGTTGACCATCTTGTGTAGATAGAAGATTTTTGTCTATTCCCACCACCTCTTCACTGCTGCTACGTTTCCTTTTAAACCCCAGAATTCCCGCGGACAGGTCACCTGACTTTTAACCAGCAGGAATTGAAGTCCATTATTTCCAACACACTACACAAATGACAAATGTCTTTCTTTTGACTTTGAATACAGGGGCAAGATATCACTATCCCCACGTTTCTGATACTAACTCCTTGTATTAAAACCTGACTGTTTGTCACGCCTTGTATTATTCTTCAGATTGAGGGTGTAGATAGCAGGTGTACACATTTGTTAAAACCATTGAAAACTCTTTTTCATAGCTACAGACATTTCAGACTTACAGTGCAAAAGTGTTCGTACCTCAGAGGCTCTACTGTATTTTCTACACATGTATTTTTAACACAACAACATTTTAATTTGTTGAGTACCTTTACTCAAAACTGCCCTTTCACATTAGTAATTATTCCTAGCAGCTTTTAAAAGTAATACCATACCTGCTAACTAGTAGATCCAACTATCCACCCACATCTCAATTTCACAGCTGGCTATAGACTTGAAGAGAGCACATTAACCATTTGCCCCCAAGAAACTGCTGCTGTAATAAGAGGCTTGCTGTTCGAAATCCATGTGGGTTAAAGCTGAATAAGGAAGCGTAGGAAGATGCCTTAAAGGGCTGCTTTGTATAACCATCTGCAGTTATAATATCAAGTTGATCTTTATGCTGCTGAAGTTATCATTTTGGCTACTGTCTGGCAAAAACAACCACCAAACTGCGTCAATCACTTTAGAAAAGGTCAATGAAAATGTAGTGATGTGAGTAATCACATTAGAAAATATAACAAAGAAAAGCAATAGGTTTTGTAGTGCTGTATGATATATTAAATGTAATTTCAGTTCTAATGTTTGGCTTATGTCATACTCCCACACTGCCTCAAGAGGCACTCATTTCTTCTTGTTTTAAAGTTATTGATCCTATCCTAACAGCCTAGTGTATGGGTGGATCTATTTGACAACAGAATGCAAGTATGAGGTGTATTTCTTTATGACCTTTGAACTGTGGTTATTGTATTTATTACTGTAGTACGGAGCCCGGGAGGGGACAGGAGAGAAAAAAAATATATATCTCGTGCGCACGTCTTACTATCTCGTGCACACGAGATATTATCTCGCGGCCACGAGATAAACTAGCTATCTTATATGTTTGTGCATCAGATGATCCCGATAGCCAGTATGTGTCTTTTACTTTGCTGTTATATAGCTAGTTCCCTTTCAATTCGAAGACGACTAACAACCAATACTTTTGGGATATGTCTGCCACAGGACAGGTATTTACTGAGCATTTTATGTCAGAGCTGCCGATAGGGAGTGACGTCCTTGGCCCTACCTACCGAGGGAATAAGTAGTCACTCCATGGAGATCACATTCTCTTTTGCTTCTTACAATCAGGTAGGTAAGGTAGGTATAAACTAACCTCTCCAGTGGCGTGATTGAGTCTTTGTAAAAGAGCTCTCACTTCAAGTTTTTCTGTTAGTTCCCCAGCAATTTATTACTCGAAGTCGGCTTGCCACTTCCCCAGAATCAGAAACTCGGCTTAAAATGCTTCACAACTTTGTAACTTCCACTGTAGAGTAGACTCCATGCATACATTGACCCACCCACCTCGGTGCGTTGGATCTAAATAAAAGCAGCTGATGTAAGCTACACACTGCTTCGGTTGTGTGACTGCACGCGGTCCAGACTGGTAGTGTCTGTAGGCAGTGCTCCACACTGCTGCAAGCTACGTGTTGCCTCGGATGTGTGACTGCACGCGGTCCAAATTAGACAACCAGCCCAGTAGCCTCGGTGCTTACCTCAGTGCCTTCTGTGCCTCGGTGCTTCAGTGCCATCGGTGCTCAAACACTCCCTGCATCGGTGCCCTTGGTGCTTCAGGTGCCCCAGAGCCTCTGTGCTTTGGCGCTCTCTGTGCTCAAACGCTCCCTGCATCGGTGCCCACGGTGCCTCGGTGCTTCGGCGCTCTCGGTGCTAGGATGCTCTGTACTTCAATGCCCTCAGGCCTTAGTGCATCGGTGCTTAGGCACCCTTAGTGCTCAGACGCTCCTTGCATCGGTGCTTTGCCCCGGCATGTCGAGATGTCAAAGTTCCACCCTTGCACGTCCTGAGGGTTGCTTTCCCCATAGGACAAACACTTTATTTGTGTCAGGTGCCTGGGAATGCTGCACGCCTCCTCCGACTTAGGAGATGAGACGTTCTGCTCAATCTGTGCAGCATCCCAGCCTCGGACCATGCGCAGGAGGCTCGCAGAGTTTACAGATGCAGCTTCCTCAGCCAGCTCAGCTGAGCCATCTGCAGCGTTGGGAGCCCCCCCTCCTCCACCTGCCTTCGAGCCTGTTGCAGAGCATACCCTGCGCACAGGTTCCAGCCCATCGAGCTCACAGCCGCTCATGGTCTCTGTCAAGGAGCAGTAAGTGGGCGAGACATTCAAATCAGGATAAGCACATCTCAGAACTGATGGCTCAGGTTCTGGAGTATCTGGTCAGGCAGCAGGCTCTTCCCCCTGCTCCTGTCTCAGCTCCGCCTCCAGCACCTGCCCCGGAACCAACCTCGTCCTCACCGGTGGTTGCCCCGGATGTCTCAGAGCGAGACGAGGTGATGAGCCAGAAGGAACAGAACACGATTTCATTCGTGGCTTCCTGGGATGGAGACTCCTTCGCACAGCAGAACGTCCAGGAGATGGGCCCCACCTCTGAGGTTTCCTCAGAGACTGGTGTTACCCCTTCCTCGAGCTCAGTCCGGGCACTTATGGAGCGAGCCTCCAACTTCCTCCAGGTCCCCTGGAAGGCAGCACCTGAACAGCGGTGCCCTGTTTTTAGACCGGCGCAGGCTTTGACCCCCCGGATTTTCTGGAGGAGATACAGTCTTCTTGGCACTGACCGGCCTCGGTGCCGAGTGTCTCCAAACACGCAGCCCTGCTGGCCTCCTTGGAAAGTGCGGGGGCACTGGGCCTAGCGCAATTCCCGCCAATGTATTCTACCATCGTGGCCCTGGTGTGAACCCCTCCGGTAGGAGGTTAGTCAAAGGACCCTGCATGCCCTAACGGCCAATGCAGGATAACAGAGGCCCACCTTAAAAAAGCGTACGCAGGCGAAGCGCAAGTAATGCGCCTGGCCAACACGGCAGGTCTCCTGACGGCCTACCTGGATGGCATCTTGTGATTGGTGCCCCTCCCTGAACCAGTAGCTTCAAAGCTGTGCATGGTCTCGGGTATGCTGCTGCAAATTTCAGGCTTCCAAGGGCAAGCCCTGGGCAGAAGCCTGGCAGGCCTGGTAGTGGTGTGCAGACAGCATAGACTGTCACAGGCCAGGGTCCTGGATGCGGCAGTCGGCCTTACTGGGTGCGCCCATCTCCCCTGGCCACGTTCTCAAAGTGCGTGGATGCCATCCTAGCCAACTTGGGTTCAACTACCTGGACAACTGGTTGATTTGTTCCCAGTCACACGAAGGAGCAGTGGCCCACACAGCGATCGTGACGGAGCATCTGGTGAGACTGGGTCTCATCCTCAACGAGGCCAAAAGCCAATTAATACCGGTGCAAAGTACGGTTTACTTGGGTCTCCTGATGGATTCCCTTACAATGCGAGCCTACCTCTTGGATGACAGAGTGGCCGCCATTACAACTGTCTAACCCTGTTTCAACAGGGATCTACAGTATTAGTGTTGTGCCAGAAACTATTGGGTCTGATGGCCGCAGCTTCATCAACCATCCAGCTAGGGTTACTCGACATGCACCTGATTCAAGTGTAGCTCAATGCCTTCCGGCTACATCCCAAATGTGTCAGACACCGTCGGCTGACCGTGTCTCGCATATGCTGGGAAGCCCTGCGCTGGTGGAGGAAATCTTCTCACCTGCGCAAAGGCGTAAGGATGGGAGTGATCCACAGCTGTCAAGTGGTGATGACAGACGCATCCAACTCGATTGAGGTGCGGTCTGAGCAGGCAGAGGAGTCCACGGGTCCTGGTCAGGTCGCAAGACATCCCTGCACATAAATGCGCTGGAAATGCGACCGGTTCAACTTGCTCTCCAGCATTTCCTCTCCCTGGAGTAGTGAATTGGGCGGCGGACCTCCTCTCGAGGGAGGGTCCTCATCCATCAGGTGGTACAGCGCATTTAGGAAAGGTTCAGGAGGGCCCAAGACGCTCTTGTATGCATTCCCGCCAATACCATTGCTCCCGGCCTTCCTAGAGAAAGTTAGGAGAGAAGAGATGACAGTTCTCCTGGTGGCCCCCAGATGGCCCAGGAGAATCTGGTTTGCAAACCTTTGCCAGGTGCTGCAAGACCAGCACTGGGAGATCCCATTGCTCATGGATCTCGTCAGTCAGGTGAAAGGCACTCTCTGGCACCCAGAACCGGGCAGGCTTCATGTGGGTCTGGCCCCTGAACGGGACCGTCTGTCCACCTCGGGGCTCTCAGACACAGTTGTCAGTACACTGCAGAATGCTAGGGCCCCCTCCACAAGGTGGTTGTGCTATAAGTGGAGGTATTTCCAAAATTGGTGTAAGGCCAGAGGTCATGACCCTATTTATTGCCCTATAGCAATCATTTTAGTTTCTGCAAGACTTGCTAGAGGAGGGTAGATCCCCTTCTACGCTGAAAATGTACCTAGCAGCCATATCTACATGCCATGTCCCCACTGACCCAGTGTCCCCAGGCACTCATATACTGGTGACCCGGTTACATCCTCCTGGAAAGGACATCCTCCCCAAGTGGTGTAAAGACGTGGTATTGGATGCTCTCACTAAGG
This sequence comes from Acipenser ruthenus, assembly GCF_902713425.1. Classification (NCBI taxonomy): domain Eukaryota; kingdom Metazoa; phylum Chordata; class Actinopteri; order Acipenseriformes; family Acipenseridae; genus Acipenser; species Acipenser ruthenus. The sequence goes on from NC_081190.1 coordinate 76,702,753, forward strand.
CCCCGTTTGAGCCTATACATTCTATAGAGTTGAAATATTTCTCTATGAAGACAGCCTTTTTGTTAGCCATCACCTCTGCAAAGTGGGTTAGTGAGCTACAGGCTCTGTCAGTGCACAGCTCCTGTATGTGTGTTTGGGATGATGGAAACAGGATGTCGTTATGCATGAACCTCACTTACCTCCCTAAGGTGGTTTCGGCTTTCCACTTGAATAAATCAGTGGAACTAGAGGCTTTCCACCCCCCTCCTTTTTCTTCTGAGGAGGATCGGAGATTGAATTCCCTCTGCTGGTTCGGGCATTGAGATGTCATGTGAACAGGACGAGAGCGCTGCGTCAGTCTGACCAGCTCTTCATGGTGAAAGGACCCTGGGTCAAGCCCTCTCGAAGCACCGACTGTCCCACTAGATTGTGGACACAGTTTAGACTGCATATACCAATGCTGGCCTACCCCCACCTGGGAAGGTGGCCGCGCACTCTACCAGAGGAGTGGCTACATCATGGGCTCTCTTTAGAGGAGCCTCATTGACCAAGATTTGTACTGCGGCTAGCAGGGCTACTCCGCATACATTCACCAGGTTCTACCGACTTAAGGTGGTAGATCCCTCTATGCCTTCATTAGGCACAAGGGTCCTTGAGGTTGTATGCTCACACCACAAACATTAGTTTCATGGTAGCGAGACGTCACTAATCTACTGTCTCTGCTCAAGTTTCTTCATGACAGCTTTGATATACTTTCCCAAAGGTATTGGTTGTTGATCGTCTTCGAATTGAAAGGGAACAATGTTATGGATGTAACAACTGTTCCCTGAAAGAGAAGACGACCAACAAACCTTGCGAGGTCGCATCACTCGTATTTGCGGGTTCGATGCAAAAGAGAACGTGATCTCCGTGTATTGGCTACTTATTCCCTCAGTAGGCGGGACCGAGGACATCACTCCCCGGAGGGGCCTATCGGCAGCTCTGATATAAAATACTCAGTAAATACCTGACCTGCGGCAGGCATATCCCAAAAGTATTGGTTGTTGGTCATCTTCTCTTTCAGGGAACCAGTTATTGTATTTAGAAGCTTTTCGAAAATGATTTAATGTTATTGCTTTTGATTTATAGCAGGCACGTTTTCTGTCTTAGTTTTGTATCATCAAGGCAGAATGGATTTTTTTTTCTGCCAGCTCATTTAAATTTAAAATTAGATTCACATATAATGAAAAATTCCAATCCTTTGGGTTTATTGTTGTAATAGGTAACGTGGATTTTGTATGTGAAGAGTAATTTAAAAGAATTATGTTACATTTTTTATTCCTCAGCAGTGTGTCAGGGTCTTCTGGTTGCTTTCCCCATGTGCTTTAAGTTTAACCCATATAAAGTATTGAATCTAATTTGTGTTTTCTATGTCTTTTTAAGCAGTAACAACATTTAACCTTTTTTTTTTGTGTGAACGATTCTGGAACAGCATTTATAACATATACTTATAATACAGTACTACTCATTCATTAATTGAATTTTCTTTCTTCAAATGCATTAATATTATACATATGGACTAGTCCTTATATTATACAGTACAGTATGTATCCTATTTCAAATTTTCCTTGAAACCTCTTAAATTCATTGTTGTAATCTATTTACAGTTACAGTAAGACTCTGTGCATGTGTGATTTTAACAGTAAGTGCCAATATTAACCATTCACTGTGTCGGCTTGTAGTTAATGTCTGTTGAGGCGGCTGATAAACAGAGTCAATGTGGTGTGAATCTTTTACAGTATATACCAAGTTCTAATTGCTCTTTCCTATCAAATCTGTCAACCAGTCAAATGTCTTGTGCTTATTCCATGTGGTATACTGTGTACCTAACTTAGACATTACATAGAAAAGATATTCTGACTTCCTTTCAGAACTATTGTCTGGAACTTTTGTGGGAAGTCTTACTGATGTTTCATATCGCTTAGCAACCAAGAGTGTCATTAAAAATAATCAAAAGACACAAGGCTTAAAAGAATGAGCTGCTCAGCTCAGTGTCTTTTTGTTACAGTCTGCATGTTCTTTTTACTTATGATATAGGATGAGCAAAGGTATGCTTTTTGAGGACTTTTTATCTGTAGCTTTTAAAATGATGATTAAAAATAATAATCTCAATGAATAACTTTTAAAACCAGTGACCTGTAAAATTGTTGGTATTTAATGACCAGCTTTAATACAGTGCCTGAGAGTAAAGTTATGTGATTTTATCTTCTTTTAAACTAGGCTACCAAATTGAAATTAACAAGGGGTTATCCTGTTACTTCAGAATCGGTACGTGTTTCTATCTGTAGTAAAAGCCTTATTGTACAGTAGCTGGGGCATCTCAGAAAGATATGCAGGTAAACATATTTTAAATACCTGTAAACTGAACAAGGATAAGCTTGGGAAATATAGCCACAGAGGGGTATGGTTATCTTTAAGGTTCCCTGGCAACATGCAGTAATTGACTTAGCAGTAACGTTTGTACATTAAAAGAAACAAATTGAAACATGTTTTGATCCCTCATTATACACTGCCTGTACATCCTTTACTACAGAGAAGACAAAGCCGATCAAGCTTAATAGAAAAATACATGAAACGTAACTTTGTATTGCATTAGCCTTATGTGTTGACCACAACTCTTGGGGATATTCAAATCTCCTATACAAAATAATGTTTTAGCTTCTAAAATCCCACGGAGCTGGTTCTATTTATTGAGATTAGGCCTGCCTTTAATAGATAAGTCCCTGTAATAGGTTAGTTTTCTTAAAAATAATAAGTCATTCTTCAGGTAATTTTCAATCAAAGGAGTTTAATTCAAGAATAAAGCAAATCCAAAGACAGTACAGGATGCAACCCCAACAGAAGCTGCAGGTCAACCTACAGATCTCGACAAGTCGTATTAGAGCCAAAAGACCTGCAGGTAATCCGAGCAATGAAATACAAGTTCTAGACATTAATATACAGGGCAGGTAACATCCCACAGGTCGTGGAAATTTTCTATTTTCATCAATGAACAGAGTTAGCCCCCCTTTTTTGGAGGCGCACCAGCTGGTGCCCTGTGACAACACCTTTTGTCTGAAGTTTTGTTGGATTAGAACCAGTTTTATTTCAGTTGATTGTGGTTCGCATCTATGCTCAAAATCTGCTTTTTAAGTAGAAACAACTCATGCATAAACAAGGGTCATCTGCCTGAGATCACAACTGTTCTTTGAACTATAAAAGATTCAATTTGTTATCATGATTCTTAGATATGCAGGCACCTTTTAGCTGCGTGCAAAGCTACAGACAGGGCCTCAATGATTTACCACTTCTTTAAAGGGGTACATCAAATTATTTCAACTTATACAAAACCTTACATCCTTGTTATAATGGCAGTGGAGCAAAATGTTTGATGATAATTTTAAACTAGAAGATATTTTGCTTGTCAATTAATTATTGCTCTTGAATTTATGTTCGCTATTCATTTAATGGGCTTGGCTCTCAGTAGGCTAATATCCTGGCACATCATTGTTTATGTAAGCAGTAATACTTGCTGGAAGGAACACAATTATGTTTAAAATGTACCTCAATTTTAACCAAGATCAGACCAATATTACTTGAAAACTTGTTATTACATTTTAATTTCATATACGTGTACTAGTGTGTAAGCCTATAGGCACCAGAACAAAACTTGTTTAAACTTTGTATAAAAGAAAGGGTTGCATGTAGTTGGACTCATGATATGCAACAAAGAGTTACATATTATAATAATATTACATTTGCAACTTATAAATATGCACCCACCCAATGTATAAATGGGTCATTCTACAGAAATTGGACAAATTGAGTCCCCATCTCAAAGTGTATTTAAACATAACAAAAAGGTTTTGTCAGACGCAATATGCATTTATTTCTTTAGCTGCTTTCATTAACATTTAGCAAATATGCATAATTATTTTATGCAATATTAACATTTAAGGGTGATTGTTTCTAAAAGTGCAGTGTCCCCGCTTCCAGCTCTTATTCTTTCTCATCAAAACAAATGCATTTTATGGAATCATTTTAAAACATGACAATATTTTTTAAAAAGGAATGTTGTATCATAGTATAATGTTGAACTAGTATTTTAAAATATTTTTTCTATTTTTTAATAAAAAGCCATTGAAAACGGGTCATTAACAGACAGTGTATTGCCACCTAGTGAAAATATGCCTTAGGCCACCCCTTTGAGCATGTGATCATGAAAAGAGACCACATGGTGAGTAGATCAGTTTCAAACATTTCTTTTAAAAAAGTAATTTCATGTGTCTGAAAATCATTGATTAGGTTTATTATGCATTATTACCGTACATGCTGTTCTGCAATATTTTAATGTTTTACGAAACAAATGATTATAGGTTAAAATTATTTCTTGATATGTTCAAAGTCAGGCATGGTCAGAATGTGTAGGCCTCAGATTTTTATAAATTCTTAAAAACGCTCGATTATATTGTCGCGAACAGGGAATTGTTCTGTGTATGCACGACTTGTGTGTTGTCCCTTTGTCTTGTCCTGTGTATGTGTTGCATGTATTGTTAGGGTGCCACCACGCCACTGAGAATGGGGAGATGGATCGAAAGGTTCGCGCGCTGAAGGTCTGGAGGAACCGAGTAATCAGAATTCTAGTGAGAGATAGCCAATGAGATTGGGCTTGTGAGAGACTCAAGCCTGGGAGTGACGTGGGATGAGAGCCAGAGAAAGTGAAAGCAGGGGTCAGTGTTTTAAGGAAGGAGTAAGGGTCTTTTTATTGTTTTAGTGGCGTGGTCTTGGCCCAAACAGGGACCATGTTATTTCGATTCATAAATGGATTATTATTTGCACCTGGCAATGCTCCCTGTCTTCTGGTTTATCGTCAAGGGCACGGGTCATTACAATATTTTGGGGTACATATTCCCTTGTATGATGGCCTTGTGATTGAAATATTTGCCTATTAATAATAATGACTATATAATATAAATATGTTGCTCTATTTAACAATGCCAAGTCAGTAACGGGGTTATGTAAGGTGAAATGGTCCATAAAGGCCTTAACCCCATCAAATCCAATAGGATAGAAATGCACACAATAGAGTTGCACTACGCCTATCCTTACATCAGCCCCAATGTGTTTTAATGTTTTACGATTTCCAATAAAACCTATTTTGGAATCTGTGCAGTGTCATTATAAATGGTTTATTTCTTTACATATTTATTTTAAATCACTGTTTAAATCTTTAAGTGTCATTACTGTAACAAGCTGTCATTACCGTAACTGTAATGTCATTACTGTAACAATAGTTATTTTAGTGAATAAAACTGCAGCAGCATTGGCAGGAGTGAAAGTTATATTAGCAAAGGGTTAAGGGGTCCATATTTTATAAAATAAAATAGTTTGGTATACTTTTAGTCATTGCTAACATATTTTTTAATAAAAATATCAGTACAAAACCTGCTAAAAGTGCCAAAACTAAGTTTAACTAATTTGTATTAGTCAATAAATAGGTTTATCTTTTGAAAAATTAAATACATATTTTCACAAATGTGTAATGTTATAATGCCTAATCGATTTTATGTATATTTCTTTATACAACATATTTTAGTTGTGTTACGGTAATGACAGATTTATGTGCTAAAACATTTTTGAACAAAAATATTTTAAAATACATTAAAATTTCAGCTCAGCTGAGTTATATTATATGCAGATAAGATTTTTTTCTTACATAATTTTGCTTGTTTCACAAAAACAAATATTACATAAATTTCTTAATTTTTTGGAACCCCAATTTGTCCCCTTTCCGTAGAATGACCCAAATATGAATTTAGGTCATACTCAGTTTACTTTGTTTGACCAACAGTATTTGTTTTCTGGCTGACAGAGGTGGCCGACTGTGATGTCACTGTTTTGAATGGACTTTGCAGTAGAAGAGAACACCAAGTGACCAGTGAATTAAATCTGTATGTATGTATTTATTTATTTATTTATTTATTTATTTAGTGTTTTGCATGAATGGGTGTCTGTTGTACCTGTGGTGCAAGGCAATAAAAAAATTAAGAAACCCCCATTTAAACTGAATTGTTCTTGACAAATAATTGTCTGGTATTTCCATGCAATTATCTGTGCCTTTGACTAGCTTACAGTATATATATATGCATTTGTATATCTGCAATATTCAATTACAGGCAAATAGATCACAGCAGATATATCTGTCAGTCCCCATTTTTATAAAGCACTTAGAAACTGTCATTGGGACCCATTCTTTCCTTATGGATATTTTCATTGGTGCACAGGTTTTCTTTCTGTACGTGACCTACTCTAATCTCCATTGGTCACTTACTCTAATTACACAAGTCAGTAAAGATGTATCTACGAAATAGCTACAACTCTAATAGATAATTGATATTAAGTACAGATAACTTTAAGCACGTATTTTTTTCTAATGTATGGCGTATTTTATAAACACACAGTGTCGTTTGCTTGAAACGAGGGGCACTCAAGCAACTTCGTAGGTTCTCCCATGTTCCACTCCTAAAGAAACCTTCGTGGGTGTGGCTTGCCTTTTAATGAGATCCGCTGAGGAGGGACAAACAAACAGACAATCCTTATTCCTGATTGGTACAGTCTCCAATCATTTTGGTGACTCGCCTGTTAACTAACACACTAGGGGAGTTCAACACACAATAAGGAACCAAACGTTGCATTTTGGGGATCGTAGTCCCGCTAGCACAGTAACCACAGGAAAATGGTTAAGCATAGAAATTAGCAACTATATACAATTATGTCTCAATAATTGGCATTAGCATACAGAGACAGCACCAGGTAACAGTTTTGGTAAACCGGTACATAACTTACATAAAGGTCTTACTTTTAAAGGCACAGTAAGTGTATCATATCCAGGTGGACAAACACCACAACTCTTTACTAACTTCTCTAGGCCAATCATACGTGATTTGCAGGGTTGCCTTCTTTTTCTGTGTGATCTCCTCACTGCAGTATCTTCTTCCCCTTCTGAAGATTCGGGGAACTCAAGAATTACTTCTTCAACAGGATTGACGTCCAACGTTGAATCACCCACAGTAACAGTGGTTTCACAGGGACTACTAGAGGCTGTAGTTATCTCCACAGATGGATCACATGATGGTTCAGATGTAGTTACTTCTGGATTTAAAGATGTAGACTCAGGCAAGCTATCAGGTAACAATGTTCTTGGGGGGTAGAACAGTGACTTCAGGCATCACAGATGGAATGTCAACTGATCTAGCATAATTGTAATCATCTTCAGAATCATTTTTTGATAGGTATGTTGCGTCTGTAGGTCGAAAAGTAGCATCTGAGACAGGTTTGGGTCCCTTGGCTGAATCAAGGGCAACTTTTCTCAGTTCTTTTGCTTTTTTTCCATCTGAGAGCTCTCGGACAAGACGTAGGCCTTAGGTCCACATCAGGTTCTAACCGTTCTTGTTGTCCTAGTGGTAGTATACGATTTTTGTGCAAGACCTTTTTAGGATCTTCTCCAGTCTCAGGTTTCAGCTGGTATACTGGAAGCTCTGACATCTGGCTCTCCACAAGGTTTCAAACCCCATCGATTTGCAAGTTTGTATTTCCCTAGAAATCCCAAATTCTGTATCAGTATATGATTAGTGATAATAATTTTTCAATGCAATAAAATAATCGATGCTAAAACATCATCAATAATATCACGGTAATTGATTATTGTCCCAACAATGCCACTGTGACAGAGCATAGGCTCTGCACATGGGGGTGCATGGGTGTGTGTGAGTGCTCGGATATATTGTGAAAAGTGTTGAATTTAAATCAAGGGAAGCAATGTTAAAACTTTACAATGCATTAGTAAGACCTCATCTAGAATATTGTGTTCAGTTCTGGTCACCTCGTTACAAAAAGGATATTGCTGCTCTAGAAAGAGTGCAAAGAAGAGCGACCAGAATTATCCCAGGTTTAAAAGGCATGTCGTATGCAGACAGGCTAAAAGAATTGAATCTATTCAGTCTTGAACAAAGAAGACTATGCGGTAGGTAGTCTAAAAGGTATTGACTGTCAACCCAGGGGACTTTTTCGACCTGAAAAAAGAAACAAGGACCAGGGGTCACAAATGGAGACTAGATAAAAGGGCATTCAGAACAGAAAATAGGAGGCACTTTTTTACACAGAGAATTGTGAGGGTCTGGAACCAACTCCCCAGTAATGTTGTTGAAGCTGACACCCTGGGATCCTTCAAGAAACTGCTTGATGAGATTCTGGGATCAATAAGCTACTAACAACCAAACAAGCAAGATGGGCCGAATGGCCTCCTCTTATTTGTAAACTTTCTTATGTTCTTATGAGTGAGAGTTTGGTGGCTGGTGACCATCTTGGTGAAGGGACAGCCTGTAAAAAAGATGGCCACCGTTTGCGCAGCCACATGGTTTGATGTTAGATTGAATGATTAATTGTTTGATTGAGAATGAATGAAAAACTGTGGAATGTGGCCAGGTGGTGATTGGATGATTGATTGAATCAATCAAGCCCCTGGCCACATGGTATAAAAGGGAACAAAAGAGGTTTGTTTGTGGAGAGGAGAGGAGAGGAGAGGAGAGGAGAGGAGAGGAGAGGAGAGGAGAGGAGAGGAGAGGAGAGGAGAGGAGAGGAGAGGAGAGGAGAGGAGAGGAGAGGAGAGGAGAGGAGAGGAGAGGAGAGGAGGTAGGATAGAGGAGTGTGTAGGGGAGAGGGTGAGGGGAGAGGAGAGGTGAGGAGAGGGTGTAGGAGAGAGGAGAGGGTGTGTACGAGAGTGAGTGCAGAGTGGAGAGAAAACTGAGATAAAAAGTGCAGCAAGAAAGAGTGCACCGGAAAGCCATAGCTTGGATGTTGTATTGTGTTTCTTTGAAGAGTTTAAAGGTGGTAGAGTAGTATTATGTTTAAACCTTTATTTTTATTCCTGTGTTTTGTTTGCTTTGTTATTTGTGCTTTTTTAAAAGTGTGCAAAAAGTGCTTAAACTGCAGTTCTGTGTCTGGGTCTCATATTTCAAAGAGCGCAGACCTGCCGTGCCCGGGACACTACGCCAATATGGACTAATTCAGTATTACTACTAAAATGGTGGTTTATTGGCCTTTCACCTCTGAATTTTTAGGCTGAATGTGTTATTCTGATGTTTCTTTTGCACAAACCACATGGAGTAAGCCTTTAAGTCATGTCCTTGGAATATATGAGAATGCATTGTTATCTGGTCTAAATTAACCTTATGCACAATTCAAAGTCAATGCCCCAAAAGGCCCCAGGTTTTATAAAAACATGAATTTTTTAGTCATACCCCATGATTTCGGTTAATACACAGTAGTACAGATGACTGGCAAATTCCAGCATTGCTGCTACTTATATAGACTTTCTCAAATGATTTATTTAGGAAAGCCCAAATGAGATTCATGAGAGCTGTAAACTGGGGTCCTGCTGGCAAACTCTGAAAAAAAGAATCATACATATACATTATTTAAATAAAACAGTAACAATCTGAATAATCAACTCAACTTGTTTGTGTTACCTCTGGTAATGGCTTTGCATTAATGAGCTTATGGAAAGTGATGCATTGACACTTTATACAGAGTTTTATACAGTTTTTGCATTGCACATGCAAAAACAAAATTGCTACTCTTTAGGTACGCAAGCTTTCCCTGACAGCCATACAACTACTGTGGAAATACTGGGAAACAAACTACCCAAATATAATCACTGGATTATTTAATTGTAATTATATATTGTACTACTGATCCTGTTCTTATGGTACATTCAATAGAAAATCTGTGTCATTTTTTCCCCCCTATTAACCTGTTGTGTTGTGTGCATTGCTCTTCTGCTTTGTAGTCATAGAGAACATGCGCTAACCATGCCTATATTGTTGACATTTACATTAGAGTATATGCTTAAAGTAAAGTTCTTCTAGATTTGGAAGGTACAGCACTTTACATTTTTCACCAAAACAGTTTTTTACTAGGGTGTTTAATTCATACATAGTAACTTATTCAGATGCACCATTGTAGAAAATGAATGTGTATCTAAAAGTATGATATTCTGAAGATCAGTTTGCTATGGGTCATTTAACGTCAAACTCCATAGCAGAATACTGAGAATTATTCTATGATAAGCCGGAGGGCTAATAACCTCCCAAAAGGCATTTTTCATTGACTATTGTTATTGAAATAGGAATAGAACATAAGAACATAAGAAATTCTAGAACGAGAAAAGGTCATTCGACCCAACTATGCTCGCTCGCTTAATGCAAGCGTGGTCCGTTAAGACTCAGGAGAGGAAAAACAAAAAAAACCCTAACCATTTAGTTAGTAGGGGAAATAAAACCTCTGGGAATCCGTGACTAAACTGACTGCCCTTCCTCCACACAGCTAGCTAAAGATCTTATTATGATCACAGAGAGGGTTATACAATATTGTTCCAATGGTTCACCACACTTTTCGTGAAAAAGCAATGATTCACCTCCCTTTTTGTGAAAAATAATTCTCAGCAGTTACTTTGTTAAACCCCTTGACAATTTTAAATACCTATATTAAGTCGCCTCTGGCTCTCCTTCTTTCTAGGTTACACAGATTCAGCTCTTTCAGTCTATCTTCATATGAACATACCCTTCAGTCCTGGAATTTATTGTGTTGCTCTCCTCTGTACTCTCTCCAATGCCTCAATGTATTTCTTATGACATGTGGACTAGAGCTGGACACAATATTGTAGGTGTGGTCGTACCAGTGCATTGTATAATTGTTTTTTTTGTTACTATTTATGCTGCACTTGCCTCTAATGTTTTTGCACCTTATGTGCAAAACTTTGCATTTTTTCACATACAATTTCATCTACCATGTGTCAGCCCAAGCTTGAATCTTGTCAAAATCTCTTTGTGTTATTAAAGTTGCTGATTGGGAATTCGCGACCCCATTACCCCCCCCCCATTGCCTGGGATCCAGACTAATCCCTTCTGCACCCCAGGCACCGTCCGACCAGGCCAGGCCGGCCAACCCACCAGTCCTGCCGGAGGAGGAGGACACAGCTATGGCAGTGGTAACCACTGTCTGGCATGACAACTGTGAGTGGCTTAGCCCAGGAGCGGGAGCTGCTGTTGGAATATTGCAACAGCTTCACCACCAGCTCTGAAGATGCCGGCAGGACACACCTAGTGCAGCACGAGATCGATATGGGGGAGGCCAGGCCCATCAAGATGCGGCCCTGGCGCCTGCCACTGGCCTGTCAAGCAGCTGCAGAGAAGGTGTTGGGAGAGATGCGAGAGGCAGGCCTGATCGAGCCGTCAGACAGCCCCTGGATATACCAGTGGTTATGGTGCCAAAAAAGAATGTAGAGTGGCGGTTTTGCATCGATTACAGACGGCTGAATGAAGTGACGCAAAAGGACTCTTCAGAGTGTTGCCGTTCGGGCTGTGCAAATAGCCAGCAACGTTTGAGCGGCTCATGGAGAAGGTGTTGTCTGGAGTCCCCCCCCCCCCCCAGGAGTTTTTGGTCTACTTGGATGAACTGCTGGTGCACAGGGAGACCTTCCAGTCCACTCTTGAAGCCCTGCGGGAGGTGCTGCAACGAGTAGCTAACCCCAAAACATGTATTTGATCCTTGACCATTTGACGCTTTTTTTTCCTTCTCTAGTTAGGGTTCCCAACAACTTGCCAAATAGAACCAATTAGTTTTGGCCAATAAGTTCTATAATTGTATTTATTAATTCTTTAGAAAAATTAACTTTCCTTCACACCGGCCATTGTAAGTTATTGCAGCTGTGCTTTAACACTAGAAACGCTGAATCTTCGAACTACCTAGAACCCCCATGTGGGTCACTGTGACCCATACATTTTTAAACTGCTTTGTTATGAAAATTAAAGACATACTATCAGATACAACTGAAAGGTTTTATTCATGAACATGATATCTAACATTTGCATCGCAGAAACACGTATTTAAATGGAAAATTAAACCAAGGCTTTATTTTTAAAATGAGCACATATACAGCACGACTACAAACACAGAAAAAACACAATAAAATACACATTTCAAAAGAAACGGGTATGTACATTGTGACACAAATGTGTTCACGTAGTTTGGGACCTGACTAATATTTTGTTTGTAATCCTTATTGCTCACCACTTTTGTCAAGTTGAAAACTCGAACCGAGTGCAGCGTCCCGTTGTCGTTTGATATTCCGTTTGTAATCCTTAATGCTCACCACTCTGTAATATACTATATAGCACTCGAGCCAAGTGCAGCGTCCCGTTCTCGTCTGCTATTTTTATTTCGTCCGTCATATTACCATTCCCCCTTTCTCTCTTACCTAGCAGCCTTTTAAAGTCACCGCCGTTCCCCGTCATGCACTGCCGGGTTTCCTGGTGGTCGTTGGGAAATGTCGTTTCTGGTCCTTCTATGTAGGCATTTAATCCCTTAAAAACCTCACTCCCATCACAACATATACCCGTGTACAGGTGTAAACGGGTATATGTACACACAAAACTCAAAACCGAAATCATTGTTTCTAATACTACAGAAAAACAAACTATAACACTACTTCCAGTATGACGGCTGCATTGTATTCTATGGAGGAGTGTACGCGTCTGCCAGCTGACTGTGCCTGCATTATGCATAGTTCCATTGAACACTTGTGTAAACTGGTACATACAAACCTGTAAAGCCGAAATGTTTTTTTTTTTTTTTTTCTAATAGTAATATAAAAAATAATATATAACATACGTTTCATATTAGGCACATAAGTTGTTATCCTACCTGTCATTTCAGTTTGCTGTATGCATGAGTGCAGCTTGCCGTATTCCAATCAAAATGACTACTTTCAAGATTGAATATTTCCTTCTGATATATTCCCAGTTGCATTTGTGGAACAAAACGAAGGATTGTTGTCTCCAGGTACATTGAAAAATAAGCAACTAAGCTTTCACTGAATTTGCATCTTGACAAATCCACAATCATAGCAATCTCTGTCTCGTAGTCAGTCTGCAAACAAAGAAAGGCTTGAAATAAAAAAAAAGTGTGCTGGGAGGAGGGGGCATGTCTTGTTTGCTGCATTTACAAAAAAAAAAAAAATAGAATATCTTACGTTATATTAAAAATAAGACCTGTATTGTAATGCATGGGTCACATTGACTCACATGGCGGTTCTAGGTAGAACTGTTTATAACTTTATAATTTTTGTGATTCTGGCTATCAAACGCCGTCTGGATATTTAATTCATATATTTAGGAAAAGGCAAAAATGGACACACACATACAATTTACAACGGAAGAGTAATTAAGATTTTAAATAAAAAATGGGGCAAATTGACCCAGGTGGCGGTTCTAGTGTTAAAGTCGATGGCCGAGTGCAAATCGAAAGGGATCGCAAGCGACGGTACTTACGATGTGCTTTACGAAACGCACGCATCGCATGTCTCTGTGAGCTCGCAAATAGTTCCATAGCGAATCACAATCGCAATTCTTTATGAAACGGGCTCCAGGATCGTCTTTTTTAAAGGGATACACACCTAAAAACAAACAACACAAAAACAACATAATAAACAGGAAAATCGGTTTATATATATATATATATATATATATATATATATATATATATATATATATATATATATATATCACAAGAAGACATAAGCCCGATATACGCTCCTTGCAAAGGAGCCGGCTCTTTTGTACAGCGGTACCGGCGCTATGCTTTAGTGCGAGAAGTCCCAGGTTTGCGCCCACCCTCCACCTGTGTGTGGATTGCCTGGCCCTGATGCACCTCCTTGCGTTAACCGAGAAAGCGAGAAAGAGAGAGACTGCATAGGGTGTGCTGATACTCATAATTGTCTTTACAAATCTGCAAGTATTACATCCTTTCATTGTTTTAAAACAATAAAAGCTGCCCTTTCCTTGCCTTTTCAATGAGTAATGGTAATTAAACGCCGCATGGAAGTGGATTTTCCTCTCATCTGGGGTACTGACATTTTTACTGCCTTTGAAATAATAATATATAATTAATTATGAAATGGATAATTTTTTGTATTACACATAAGGCCTATTTTTACAGTAGATTGGGTATGCGTACGGAACATAATTAGGATACTCTCAAATACCTTTAAACTTTAACTGGACAGATGGCACTAAATGTAATCAGTAATACAAATAACAATGCAATAACAAAGCGTTTCTGTTTTACTTATGTAATGGAATGGAGCCTTTTTAGCAGAGGAGTCCCTGTGTGGGATTTCGCCCATCTACAAAGCACTTTACACCTGGCTCCTTTATTACCACTTAGCATTGTTCTCTGATGATTACATTTTGCATTGAATTAGAGTGGCAGCTTAAATAAAAGTACAGTATGTAAAACAAAAGCAATGCCCTCCAGACAGAAAATACATTAAAAAAAACATAAGATAAAATGAAATGTGTTAATCAAAACAGCTTGAAAAAATTACAAAGCGCAACTGGTTAAACTGGTATAGCAAAATATGCTTCATAATTAGCCACTTGCATACAATTATAATTGTTATATTATTAGTTGTTTCACAATATCTCAGAATGAAGAAAAAAAAAGGCTGCAACTTGCAACATTTGCTCATTAGTGCTTTCCTATCATAGCAGTACTACATCTTTATCATATCATCTTAGTCACAAATATTTTCAAACTGTCAAATAACATCTAAGTAAATATATGTATATTAAACATTAGCTGGCATTGTGAAGTATTTGCAGTAAATAGCATTATGTTAATACTTTGTATTACTTGTAATTGTCTTTCTATACCATTTCATATCACTAGCAACCATGTGTGATTAATCGATCGTAGTTCGGATGATTAATCAATCAAAATAAAATGTCAGTCACTTGTACTTTCATACGTGTTAAGAGGAAATCAGGTGCATTTTGTATATATATTTTTTTAATAAACAGTTGACTATCAAATGTAACACAATTGCAGAAGGCTAGATCTAGATTTTGCAATTACGAGAAAAACAATAGACACCCATTAAAGATGCAAAGATCTGATAAAACCAACCAAACAAACAAACCTTACAGTTTCACTGGACAATATACACAGTCTCAGTCCAGGTAACAGGTTAAATAGTGTTCTAATCAGATTTGTTTCAAATAAAAAAATATAGGGGTACGCTGATTTAATGATTCACACGGTGAACTATGATATTTTTCTTGATGATACGATTATCAATACAGTGACCCCTGAACCAGTACACTATGATACTTTATTCAAGTTAAATGTGATGTTGCAAAACAATTAATTTCATGTATTGATTTAGTGTCTGTATTGAAAATCCGAGAATAATATTTATTAGTATTTACACGAGAGGACTCACCCCAGATTCTCTGTGTGCAAAGGATGTTTTTGTCAAGCCCATTGGAAACAAACCAAAGAGCTCAGTCACAGTTAACTTACTGATGAAAGGCAATGGTGAAATTCAACCTGTGTCAGTATGTTTTCAAATCTACAGTGTGGACTCAGTGCATTTTTTTGCATCAAGGACTCACCCCACATTGTGTCTAAAATGTGTAAAACAAGAATCAAGTACTCAGGGAATACAACAAATCTGAACTACATCTTCATCACCATCGCCATCAAAGTTGAAGCCAGCAACGTCAAATCTGTCAGCCGATGTAGGTATGTTAATGCCAAGTACTTGCTATGTCAACCTATATAGAAAACATTAAATCATTAAAAGCTACCTTCAGCATCTGTGCCTGCTTAAAAAACATTACCATTCCCTATTGCATTTAATTTGCAAAAACAATGCGTCCCAATAGTATTGTTGAAAAAGAAAAGAATATGCAGTACATACTTTGGAACCTCCAAGGCCTAGAAGTTAGCATTCACCTGTTTGCTTTAAACTGAATCTCCATTTGGAGAACTTTTTATATAAAGGTTGTGTAGTTCTGTAGGTTCAGAACTTTTGAACAACTGATAAAAAATAATACTTTATATCCTTTTGTTTTTAGAAGAGAATTGTTGAAAAACCTGCTGCATGTTTTTGAGAATTAGAATTAACTGAACTCTTCCATGTTTCTAATAACTAGTTTCCATGATACAGAAGAACATGTCTCATTTCTTCTATAATCCAGTGCAGCTTTTCATAAAGCAATGAATTTCCATAGCGGTGTTAAGAGATTCAATGCAGTACACAACATAGTGATGCCTCTAACCTTCTTCCTCTGAGCCCAGACACTTCTGAAGAGCTCTGTCATGATTGTTGTGACAAAGAGTCAATTGGCTATAAAACCCATGGTAGTATGTGGTTTATGGAGAGTTTAGAGTGCAGAATAGCACTTGAGTACCTTGTGTTGACTTAATGCAATTGAAATAAATTGATTTAAAAGCATAAAACGCTTCAGGTTAATGCAAACCAAGTGGAGAAAAAGTCAAGAATCATTTTCACAGAGAATCTGTACTTTATAAATAAAAACTATATCTTCAAGCTTTATCCTGACAGTTCAGCAGTGTACATCATTTGATTGCAGGATTTTGAATAAGAATGCAGGGAAAAGCTGGTTATAAAACTGTATTCATTATTATACTGCCAGGGGTTGCTATCTTTTAATGAAACCACTTTGTTGGATGTGTCGCATTGACTTCAGGGTGAAACACCCACTTCATAGCTTTCTGTTGATTTTCTAATAATCTGGTACATGTTGTTGATATTTAATTTGTCAAATGTATAGTGCTACATAACTAAAATGTAATTGATGAAGCTATTCTCATAAATGCAAGTGATGGTTCACATTAATCATAGCACGGCCCATTTTATAATATACCACAATGTAGTGAGAATAATTCAGCAGCTCTGATATTTTATTTAGTTTCATCTTAATATCATGTTCTATATATGTAGAATTATACTACCATACAAGTGGATTGCCAAACCCCTGACATTTCAGATACAGTATGGTGTTAAAACCAGCTACTGTATCTGAGATTCAAAAAAGCATGGTATTGTCACTCTAACTCAAGAACATGTGTTTTTTTTTTTTTTTTAAGGCATCATCAACTGGCTCAACTGATGATAAACCAACAAGAGGACATCCTACTAAACTTTTGGACACAAAAAAGTGGAGATAAATGCTTTGGTTTGAAATTTTGGGATCCAAGACAAAGCAGTTTGTTGGAAGAAAGAGTTGAGAGTGATACAGGGAGCAGTGTCTGCAGCTAAAAGTGAAACATGGTCGGGGTAGAATATACTGTAAGTACAGGGCTGTATCTCCACATGTAGAGTGGGGGATCTGAGCCAATATGGCCACTTTATTGTGGTCATGTGACTTAAGTTTATGGGTAGGGAAACTGAATGCTTTTAGTAATTGTGTTAATATTTGGTACACAACTGTTCTCAGTGACTCTTTCAATCAAGTTCTAATACTGGTGTTATCCATTAAAAATAACTCTTGTAATGCCACATTTTAACCACTAGCAAAATCAGTGAAGCCTGTAAGAGTCTGACCTAAGAACTTTATGAAAATATGTGCAGGATTTTCAAACGTTCTTAAATGATAACTCCAGTGTTAATCAACAAACCATTATGTATCAATAATTTTTGCATTTTCAATAGGTCATTAAGCCTATCTCATTATTAAATAATCACGCTAACGTGATTTCCGAAATTATGTTGATTTACGAAATAATGTTAATATCTTAACGAGCAGTGCTTCATGCGACTATTTTGTTTGCGTGGGAATTTAAAAGCAAATCTGTGTTAATCCGTCATCATTTATCAGGAGTTAATTTGCACTTGGAAAAGGAGGGTTTAATTAATGAAACACTATAACTCACCTTGAAACAGAAATTGAACAGACCATGGCTGTGATGCCGACGATACAGAGACTACCTAGATAATTCAATATTTGTAGTTATGAAAATATTTTTCATAACTACATACTATGAATGAGATCTGTTCACTTGCTTTACCAATTTGTAACCTTAAGCCCGGAACAGACTGCCCGATGACATATGCATGGATGTATGAAGTACAGTGGCAATAGGGCGAATCAATAGGCGAAAAGATAAGGATATGGCAGTAATAAATATCTACAATTTTGCTAGAACTTAATGCAATGTGATCGTGAAAACCACATGGCTACAGACATGCATGTATTCTCTCCCTCTATTAAATACACATATATACATACATACATACATAAACTGTATTCCAATGGTTTGTATATAATTAATTTATTATTAATAGCGTTATCATTAAATTATACAAAATCACGTTTTTTATTTACAATGAAGGGAACCTATACTGTGTCGCCCAAATGCTTATAAAGTCAGCAAAACATGTTTTCCCTTCATTGTAAATAAAAACGTGATTTGGTATAGTTTAATGATAAGGCTATTAATAATAAACAAATCATGCAGCATTGTCCTAATAGCAGTTAAGTATTCTGTAAACACTTCGTCTAATAGTTAAAAAGTGCAATATGGGGATTGCTTTCAAAAGATATCGCCACGGACATGAATGGAATACCTAATGTGATCACTGACGTGGATTTTGCATAACGTATTTGTAATGTTGTCAGACTCCCTCTCACCTTCACACGTCTGTAAGCATATATTATAATATCTTCTTATAATACTGTGTTTGGCGGCTGCTTCTATTCATGTTGAGTTAATTTATCAGTACCATAGAAAATGCATGATTAGAGGAATTCACAGAGCAGTTTACTATAAACAAATTGTGTATTGGGTTGGGGGGTTCTATCGTAATTTTAAAAGCTTAACAAATGTATAATGAAGTGTTACATACATGTTATGACATGTATAATATCTAACAACTACAAACACAAATGACACTTCAAGCGTGAAGTTATCTAAATAAATGTGCATTCTGTATGACAAAATGAACAATTTTAAATTTAGTTTACAAATGATACACAAGATAGATATTCCCATTATTTTTTATTTCCATTTGGCTGCTGCTCGCAGGTGAGAGAGCCATCTCGCTGTATTCTAGTAGTTTCCATATCAGTGAATTCTGCTTCCATTCATTTTCTTGATCTTGTTAACATGCATTTTGATTAACGAGTTCCCCTTATTTAGTCGTTGAGACAGGAAGTGATGTACATGACCTGTGACAATTAAGCTTGTAAATGAGAAATGCATTCATTAACGGATTGATTTAATTAACACATTTCACTTGAAAATCACTAAAGCTCTCGTTACTATGCCACGGGTTTGATACAATAAAATCCTGCCCTATATTTCTGTGGGTCAGACAAATAAACCTCTTTATCCAGTAGGAGCAGGGAAGTGCCTCTCTCTCAAAATGTTGTATCAGCTAATAATGCATTTTTTTCAATACCTATGAGGTCAAGATAAAATAAAGTGTTAATAAAGAAAATACAACTTTTTTGTTTTTTTAAGATTTTGTTTTGCTTAATTCATAGATGTTCTAATTTCAGGATAATTAATTTAATAAAAACAAAACAAAACAGGTAATTCCATGAGGCCTGGACTTCTGTCTTCATAAATAAATTAACTCACTAGGTAATTAACATGCTGAAATTAGATGGCTTAAGGTCAATTGTTTTCTCAGGTTGCTTTATACAAGTTAAATACCCGACAGTTAGCTTTGGGCAATGGCTTAAAGCTGTACGAGTCGTGGCATGTAATGGGTGTAACGGGGGCGGGGTAATAAAGCCAAACCAGTATAGGAGTGTGCACAGCTACAGCAGGGGCAACTATGCTAAGGCTAAGGAACCACCATGCCGCGCAGTAATCCGACTACGCCAGCTCTAGAAAGAAAGAAAACTAAAATGTAATGCGTCCCAATTTTGCCCTAGTTTAACAGCACATGTTCTTTTATTGGGAAGGAGCAATGCATGAATCACAAGGAAAGTAGAGGACAAGCAATATGGAGTTCAGTGTTTTTGTTCATAAGATAAAATATGCTTTTTGCATTTACAAACATAAAATATATCAAATGGATCCTTTTTTCCAGGGCTTCATAAAAACAGAGGCATATTAGTTATCAGCTACACAAATTAGACACAGTAGTTAACATGTCAACATCACAGATTATAAAGCACTGAAAGGCACCTACACATTGATACTGTATCTCTCAACTGCACCACATGCCAAAGCTGGGGACACCACTTCTACACCCTTCCATCCGCAAAAACACTTCCTTCTTAACTTGCTAAAGGTTAGTGTGGATTGTAGTGAAACTTTAGTATTCGTCGAAGACTGAGATCAAAGAGCCCACCAACAAACTGGTCCCGCAGAACAACATCTTCATCAGCAATCCCCTGGGCATCACATCTCTGCATGCGTTGGAACAGCTCCTGGAGGCACAGTGCAAACCCCCAAACCATCTCTTCTGGTTTCTGCCGACAACTAAAAAAAAGGGAGCGCACTGTCAAGACAGGTGCCCTATCACCATACAATTCTTCAAGTCTATCAAACACTTGGATCACAGTATGTCTGTCTCTTTCTCTCAAAATAAAGATTTCTCTACGGGCCTCCCCTTCTAACCCATTTTAAACAAAATCTACCTGCTGCCCCTCTGGAATCTAATAAAGCCTAAACATAGATTGTAAGCTAGATTTCCATTCCCCCAATCACATGCTACTTTCACCCATATTCCCTCCAAATTTAGCTGACTAGAAGCCCCCATAATTAAAGGTAACATAGCCCTAGCCACTGGCGCCTCCTGTCACTATTCTAAGGTATTGTGCACAAGAATATATATATATATATATATATATATATATATATATATATATATATATATATATATAGTTTCAATTTAAAAAGTTTATTAAATGGTTGCAAAATCACATTAAAAGCCTATCTAAAAGCCCCAAATAAATGTAAAATCCAAAAAAAAGGAAAAAGGGGGAAAAAAGTCTTTAGCAACAAGTATCCACCAGGCACCGATCTGTAAAAGATTTGTAGTCTCGCCTCAGCTGGTCCCAAACTACAAGTCCCAGAAGGCTGTGTCGCAGTACCAGGAAGTAACTCTCAAGACACTCAGTCTTTTCTTAACACAGCATCTCGATCTATTTATGTTCAAGATTGACAACAAGGCAGATCAAAAACAAGGAAGACTAGCATTACTCTGTTCCAACTTAGTTTCAGAAACAGAAAACAAACAAACAAAAAAGGAATCTGATGGCTGCTATCACGGCTGCTGCTGCTACCTGCTGTCCTTCCGAGCCCTCTCAGCTCTGTTGCATCTCCCGGATTGTGCAGCAATCTGGGTTTAAGCCGGAGCAGAATTTAACAACAATTAGGGGCAGCTGTGTATAGGCAACTTCCAACCATACCAGTATTACAGTGATCAGTAGCACTTGCAATTGACATGGGATTCTCCATGTGAACATAAAGTGAAGAAAATTAAGGTAATAAAAACAATGTGAATGGAGCACTACACGTGACACTAAAGTAAAAAAAAATAATAATAATAATCCAAAGAAATAAACCACAATATTACATTGGGAACAATTAAAACAAATCAAAATTGCTGCCAGAGATCTGATTAAGCCCCTCTTCAAACATATTTAAAATGTATGATTACGGTTAATGGATGAACAAATGGTCTCTCAATTCCCAGTTTATAACCTAGAAAACATTAGGTTATGGGTGTAACCCTGGTTTCCTGAAAGAGAAGACGACCACCAACAATACTTTTGGGAAATGCGTGCCACATGTAGGTATTGTTGAGCATTTTGTATCAGAGCTGCCAATAGGAGTCTAGTTTGATTGCCACACACTGCCTTATTGCACATGGCACAGCTGTCATGTGTCTGGTCTAATTGATCAATTCCAATTGATTTATAATTCCATGAACTTCATGGAATTATAAAACTGTACAGTCCCTGGGGTCTTTTTTGCATCATTCCCGATGTCAACGGAAGGATGAAGCGTACTCAGCAAAATTACATTTTCACTTGGTTTGCACTTGTAGACTGTTAGAGTGAAGCCCTTCTGCATCCACAAGTTGATACACGGCCTGTCCATCAACCTCTATCTAAGGTAGGTAATTGCTGTTGTAGCGTTTGAGACGGTCAAATCAGGTTATTTGCGAGATAGTAATATGCACAGTTTAAAATTGTTTTTTGACAGCTGCAAGTTAATGTTTTTTTCTCTTCCCCTTTCTCTTGGTCAAAGGGAGATTAAATGCAGCTTTGAAGCCGAGTTGTAAAAATTCCTTTGCGGTAACACAAACTGAAATCTCTGCACAGGCCATTCTGGCAGACTTTGACGAAACAGACACAAGGGTGAGTTCCCCCCCCCCCCAAGAAGTGACTATTTGTTCCGTCAGAAGGCAGGACCAAGGATGTCACTCCGCGGCAGCTGTAATATAAAATGCTCAGCGAATACCTACCTGTGGCAGGCATTTCCCAAAAGTATTGTTGGTGGTCGTCTTTGAATTGAAAGGGAACCATGGATTATTTTGTTGAAGATATAGTAATCAGCACTTGATGAATCTGGCATTTACACATCCCAGACTGAAGGCACTTTGACAGCTGCAATTTTAAGAAACAGAAAATCAATATAATTATGAAACAATACAATTGGTCTCTGGTTGGCTTCTATTCTAGTTTAACATTAGAACTACCGGCAAAGTCTCCACTGATTTGGCAGCATGTGGTTTTTTGACTTTTCCTAAATATATGTATTAAACACCTCACAGTATCAGTAGACCCAGGGTTGCAGAAACTTATGGAGATATAATACGTTATACCTAGAACTACCGGAGCTGTCATTTTGACCGTCATAGTAAAAACAGTGGGTTTGGCTTAGTGTGCGTGATTGAGCTGCTAAACTTGAAAGCTTTGTGTTTATTTTGAATAGCTACAACAGGATACTTTTTTCAGACAAGTGATTTATTTATCAACAACTGTAAAAATACGTATTGTCTAGTGAAAACAAATACACAAACACAATCTAGGACTGCACAGCAATTACCTAGCTTAGATAGAGGTTGATTGACTGGCTGTGTATCAACTTGTGGATGCAGAAGGGCTGCCCTCTAACAGTCTGTAACGATTTGTGCTAACTTTTACAGCTTTGATTTATGTTCGGGCGCCAGGTACGTAAATATTATCAAATTTTCAAATAAAACCCAATTTAATATGTTTTAGAGGGCCTAATTATAACTTCTAAATATACATCTTATCCTAGGCCTGTTTGTAAATAGGAACTGAGTACTTAATCAATTAGTCAGTTACGCAATCAAGAGAAAAACAATTAGCCAGTTATTCAGGCAATGAGATTTTTCAAAAATAATATTTACAGAAAGGAAAGATTGGTTAATAAAAAACATAGAAAAAATTATATATGAACTTGTAAGTTCAGAATCAAAACAAATAATACCTAAGCTAGTTATACTAAGTTAGCTTTTCAATTTATCTGTGGCATTACTACATAGTACTTTATACTGTTAATTTTTTCATTAGCCTTAATGTAAATAGCAGTATCAATACATCAAAGAAAAAACCTCACCCAGATACACTGCACTCCAATGTGTAACCAAAGAAAAACTAACTCAGTATTGTGAAGGATGGTCAGCCTTTAATATGAGGAGAACGTATCCGGAACATGGGGATACGGGTAATTTGTCCTCATAGGGGAAAATAAACAGAAAGACCAGGGTCTTTAGTAACAGGCAGTTAAGACTACAAAACTCCAGTTCCCAGAATTTAGTGCACAGTAGGAAGTCAGCTGACCTGGTAATGGGAGAGCTGGAGGATGAAAAGGATCCTCGCAGTATGCGGGTGTAAGGGCAAGGATGTGTAAACGTGTGCTCTATATTTTCAAAATACTGAAAACAAAAAGAAACAAGAATCCATAGTGTTAACTATACAGGATTAGAACCCAAACAAAGCAAATAAAGGACAACAATAACCAGGTGCTGAAGACAAATGGAACAACCTGGATTTCCCTTGGTGCAGTCAGAGCATGGACCCGGTGTTTAAAAAGGAACAGACCAGATGTCCTAATATGGACACCGTAAACACAGAACAGTTTCTTAGCGTGCAACGCTGCAGTAGTTTTACATGCATTTTAATATAGAGATTAAAAAGACCCTGCGGTAGTTCTAGGTATATATGTTCGTCCGGTAGTTATAGTGTTAAATCTAGGTTTTGATAGCCTTGTTAATTAGCTTATAGAAAATGTACAAGTTTTAAAATCTCAGCCCTAAGTACAAATGGCAGTTGAATGTAATAACATAACAAAATCATAAAAATAAAATTACAGGTTACATGCAGGTTATTGAAGCAAAGTAATCATGTAATACTAAATCTGTATTCTAAGGTAGTAAAGCGATTATGGATGGACTGACGCCTCAGATACCAAGTTATTGACTTTGATTTACAGAGCAAATGCCTTTCTGACATGGACGAGACATAGAAAGTTTACAGCTTTACAAGAGAGATCAGAGTTTGAAACTTTAAATTAAACCACCTTCATTTTGATGCTGTTTATTCAAAGTAAGGCACTTTTGATACAAATCAAACTGTGTTGCAGTTTCTCTTGTTCCCTTGTTTAATATATCAGCCCTGAGATGTATTGATGTTTAAAACATATGCAAGTACAATAGTTTATTTTATATGTATGCAACATTTAGGCATTTGTATCTCCGCTTAAAGAGTAAGTAGCGGGGTTCCAAAAAAATTGTTCTTCCAACAGTGATTTAGACGATAGATCTCAAAACCCAGTGCACTAGAGCGGACATTTTGAAAACAGACTTTAAAGTTCTAAGTGTAAAAAATTGTCAGGATGTTAACAATGAAAAGAACAATTACGGGTATGTTATTTAAACAGTTGTAGCAACACGTGGGGATGTATAACCCTATATTTTTAGGAACTCTGTTACTTACTCTTTAACTCAAATAGTGTTTTACCAAAAAAATTTAGGAAGTGCTGCAGTGTAAGTGCACTGAAGCACAAAGAGACAAACTCCTTAACAGCTGGTGAAATTTCTTGTTGAAATAGACAGACTGCTTATTTGTTCTTTTACAGATCATTTTGGCGTACAGTAAATAAATAAATAAACAGGGTTTTCATTTCCATTTGATCTGTGTTTTATAGCTACAATCTCTGCATTTTTAATAGCTGCTCAACCTTGTTAATTTAAAATGTGATTTAATTTACATTTGTGGCATGCAAAAATCAACCATGTGTTCCCAATTGGGAAACAGAACATTATCGCTGCCAAGTAGCATTTTACATGGAATGACAACATGCAAGGTCAATTAGACTAGTTAGGACTACATCTTGAAAATTATTTAGTGCAGGTCCAGGTTAAGAATAAAACCTCACTATTTTAGGAGATATTGAGGAATATTCAATTGAGCTAAAAAGCAACAAATCTAAACACTGTACAGCTGCTGTTTGAAACATTAAATAGAGCCTCTTCTGTACCAGTTATGAACATCTCCAAAAATAAATGATCCCTATAGTTTATTTTTGTCCATAAAAGCATGTTGAATGTTTTGGAAGGACATCTACTTATTTAGATCTTCAGCTATTTTTATCAGTAATGAGACCCTCACTTGCTAAAGTGGCTTCTTTTTTATTCTGTTTTATTTATTTTTGGATAGGGTATGTTGATTAGATATGGTTTGTTAAAAATTGAAGACCTTAAAATGAGCAAAATGGAACAGTAGGTCTACTTAACAAGAATGTCACCATAGACAAATTTACTTCGACAAATATACCTTATGGTAGTTCCATTGAAGGTGGAACAATTACCATAATAAGTATTTTATCTTTGGCCGACTCAAACACACACAGATACACCATTGTTCTCCTCAGATATTGATGGCTGACATTGAAATGAATAACTGCAAACTGACAGACATAAGAAGTAGGTGGACTTACTGAAAGTGAGGAGAAAATATGCAATATTTAGGAGTAAGAACTCTGAATCTGATATTAGACTGCTTTTCATGTAGGCATGAGAACTCAATTTGCGACCCATGGTTTGTATTATGACCGCATTGCAGAGCAGCATTTGCAAAAAGACAAGAGAAGAACAGACAAAGGATACTGTTAAAAGTTTGGAGTATCAGAAAACACTGCTGCAAATTCCTCTGAAATGTAAGCACAAAAAAAACAACACTGCTTAATAGCAGGTTTTAAAACTGAAGGTGAGATGCTTGATATCATAGCTAAACTTTAAATAAATGGACACCTTCCACCACCTGGGGGACACAGTCACAAGCCACAATCTGGACAATTTGGTTCCTGTGGTTGCTGAAAGGGATTCTTACATGAACTGATGTGTTATGATTAATGCAGGCATGCTGCTTTCTCTTATACATTTTTTACATGCAAAATGTATTCTTCATGACCCAAAGCTCTGCAGTGTGTCCTTTACTTTGATTCCTGCCTCCACACAAGCTACTGCTATAAAACATCTCAATAAAATAGCCCTCTGCAAGCTATTCTGAGGTTGATTTGTTGTTTGAGGAAATAATTAATGTACGTGCAGTGCATTAGACTTTCTTGCTCTCTGTTTGTGCCTTCACCATGCAATGATACAACTGTACAAGCATTTGTATGACTTTGTCAAAATCATAAAATATTGAGATCTCAAGATTATTATCTTAATTTCAATTAGGTTATCTGGAGATCAATGTTGCTATATATTATTTATAGCAAGGATGTTTCAGTAAAAGGGAGAGTGTTAATGTTGTATCCTCCTAATATAATTTCAACAAGCAGATCATGTTCCTGATAACTTCAGCTCAGTCGGTTAGCATCATTTATCTACTGTAAAATACCAGATTGGATAAAACGCCAGCCTAGAAAGGCTGTTATTATATTTGAATGCAGTTGCTGTTTTAGATCTGGAATTGGGAGGGCATTGGAGAACAACCATTATTATATTACTGTATTCATCCTTAATGTGCTTGAGGGAAAATATTCATCATCTGCCCCTCAAGCTGTAATTCTTATATTGCATACATTTTCTATTTATTATTGTTATTATTATTATAGATTATCAGTTTAAGATAACAAAGATTATTATCAACAAAATCCTTATATAATTTACTGGACTAAATAATATACTCTTAGGCCTCATACACACACGGCCTAAATGCGGTTGTGAGTTCACCTTTTGTTCTTAATACGGTTTAAGTACACACGCAGGCAGTGACAACCATCACTAGTAATCCTGTTCAGAACAAGTAGCGAGTTCAGTTATTAATTCAGTTTGGTTACTTAATGCGCAGCAACTGTGTGTGCATATTAAAACTGCACTAAAACAACAGCACTAGGTGCTTGGTGGATTTCTGCGCAAGTAATGATGTTATCGTTTATCGTGGTTATAATCCAAACTTACTGCGCCTTCAAACACAAAGTCCAACAGCTAGTATAAATAGATGCATTGAACTTAATTATTCGCAGATAGTTGATGTATGGAAGAATCCGCACACTGAAAACCGTGAAGTGGCAACAGGAATCACTATAATGCCAAATTCATGCCAATAAAATGAATGTCTTTATTAGAGGAAGTACAGGCAAAAAAACAAACGTGTGATAAACATGGCTAAAATAAAAATATAGGTGCCTGATGAGCCAAGTTGATTTTGTAATATTGATGAATAGTAAATTCATAAAAATAGTAAATAGTGCAATCATATAATATACGTGTACAATCAAAGTAATCAAAGTAGTTGTATAATATTCTGTTGTAAGAAAAAAAAAAACACAAAAATTATATTTTTGGTTTTGCAACTTAAATAAAACAATATGGGACCATTCGTATCCCCAAACGCCACAGTGCGACCGCAACTCGTTTTTTCCACCGGTACCGAACGTCTCATCTGTGTGTTTTGGCACTCCAGAAAAGGTCTCAGTAAATGACAAAGACGCATATATGACTCCTTAGACATGCATACATTTTTAATCCAGTCATTTGGAAACCACTCAAGTCATTCCCACCAGCCTTCTGGTTGGAAGATCGCCCAAATGTTTTGATCTACCGTCATGGTACTGCAGATCATCACCACTGTATTCAGCAGTGCAGAAAAAGCTAAACGCCGTCTCTCTGGTTTTGCAGGAAAGAGCATAGCTGCGTTTGATGAGCTCTCTATCGATTACGTACAGTACTTGCTTCCAAAAGCATAAACAAAAACACCACCTCCATGCTGCCGCCACACACACCTAACAAAGGTTGTGTAATGATGGCCCGAGTTCAGTGGTTTGTTTAAACAGGGAGTGCACTCACTTCAGTAATGAAAGTTGTGTGTGTACAACACACAACCGCAGCGAGTGCCATTTGTTAATACGGTTATCGTGGTAACCGCAGTGTGTGTGTACGAGGCCTTAAAAGTTTACCGTGTCTGGCTAAAGTGAAATACAAGGAATATGTGCTGATATCTTGCCACTGCTTGCCCAAACTGAAAATGTGTTATTATGGAATCCTATTTTCCACATGTGGAAAAAAAGTATGAGGTACATTTGGTTTATGATCTTATTTTTTTAACATGGGGTTCCCATTACTGTGACAATAGAGTAAACCCTATGGTGGCAACACATTACATATTTTGATGACTTCTGACTGTAATCATAAAGCTTCTTGTAACAACAGTTCCCAATGGCTTTTTTGTGATGGAGTGTCAATAGGTGTGTTTACACTTTACACAAATATTCTGGAGGAGGACGTATTCTGGAACCCATGCTCTTATCCTCTCAAACGTTGGGGTTTGATTGCAGCATAGCCGGCATATTTGTTAGTGTAACTGCACTGAGGATGTGTTCCAGAATAATTCGAGTATATTCCCAGCAGGCACTGCACGCAGGCCAGCTACGTCATCACCTAGCTGCCTTCCCTAGAGTCGAAGGTAGCATTAAATACCTTGATTAAATATTTACTGTGTTATATGTTTAAATGAACATAATACAAGTACAATAAGATTAAATACATGTTGCTTACCTTTTATAAAATCATCTTCATTAACATCAACCGCAAGCACTGAAGAAGGTAGTATTTTCAATTGATGGAGCTCGATCATGTCATCATTACACCATCGAGTCAGACATCTTCACCTTACAAACTGTGGATGTCCAATCTCTTCTGCTGAGAGAAGTACCTCCGGCTACATCTTACAGACTTCATTATGTGCTAATACTATATCTCCGCCTTCCTTCCTTACTCTTGGTTTACGAAGGTCCAGGCTTGGCTTGGTGCACACCCATATGTCTAATAAACTTTATTTGCAATGTTCATCGGACCCAAAACTGTGAACTGAATTCTGTGTTAATATATACATACAGTATATATTTTGTGGGCTATATGCTAAACTCATTATCAAAATGAACTATAAAAAAAACAGCATGGTGTTCCTAACGGATCTTCTTTTAAAAATGTTTTTTATAAAAAGTCAAGCATCCAACTAATTATCAAACTCAAATAATTATTTATTTTGCATTAAGAAAAACAGTTTTCACTACTCTACTTGACATTTTTTTAAAATATTTATATTTAGTTGCTCTACATTTCTATTGTACTGTACATGCATTTACATAATTAAGTCTGTTTTGGATTGCACCATCTGATAGCAGCCTGTGAGTCTAACATCTAGTTTGGCATAGAGCACTGTAAACATTTACGTAAATTATGTCCCCAGCTGATTTGTCCCCTAAAACTGTTTTTTAACAAATCGTGTAACTAACTAATTAAGGACTTGTTTTCTCTTCTCATTTGACCTGTGCTCTTCTTTGGTTTAAAATAACTTCAATGCTCTTGAAACAACTATGATTCAAGGACTATGATGCGGCAAAGAGATGCAGATAGACACTGATTAATTGGCAGTGCACTGGGTGCTATTCTCCGGTCCGTCTCTCCTGGTCCCATGTGATCATAGCTTTCCTTTATTATCCTCCACTGAATGTCTCTATAGTTATGGCCAAAAGTTTTGCATCACCTAGAATTTTAGGATTGAGGCATCATTAAAAACTAAAAATAAAAAAAATATGAACATAATTTACATATTTTATTTAACATCATGTAATCAAAGAAACTACTAAATGATATTGCAAAAGTCTACCGGAAGCCATAATAGTAGTACAATATTTGTAATTTTTTTTTCAGGTTTTTTTTTGTTAAGTATATGGAAAGCTACAAAGCAGTATGCAATTCAGTATGTTAATGTAACATTAAGAAATTAATTCTATAGGGTGATGCAAAACCTTTGGCCATAGCTATACATCTGTATGTCACACGCTACATTATCCTATATATATATATATATATATATATATATATATATATATATATATATATATATATATATATATATGGAAAACTCTTCCTCCAACTGTGATCAAACTTGGTATTAAGATTATGTGATAGGAGAGACCTGTGCTGGCTATCAGGTGCATGCATGATCCTGCAGGGGGTGGTCAGGAGCCCCGTGGGATCTGCCTGTCAATCATGGCAATGACACAGAGAGGTTTGGTGAGGGTGTGTTGCGTCTCCCTCTCTCTGAGTGGTTGGGAGGCGGGTCGATCGACAAATAAAAATGACTCTTTACTGTTCCTTCACTTTTGCCCTTGTAGGATAAACGTCAGCGGGAGCTGGGTTCGTAACCCTGGAATGAACAGAACAGGAACGTCACTGTCTGGAACGAGGAAAGGGTCAAGCAAGCCCGGCAGTTTAGTTGGGGAAGTCTGGGCAACCCCATGAGTGATAGTGAGGGACCAGCAAAGCATAACTAAAACCTGAGCTACACCGGATAGCAGAGGCTGCGGGACCCTGCAAGAAGCAGCACCTTTTGTTTGTAGTTTTGTTATTGTGTTTTATTTTCCTTTTTCCATTCGCCTTCTGTTTTGAATATTCTTTTCAGCACCCGCGTGTGCACGATAAACTGCCAGACACAAGAAACTTACCATTGTTGGTATTTTTCAGCAAGCTGCCATGGACAGAACCTTACCATTGTTGGTACTGTTTGTCTGCGGTACAATGGTGCCCCCTTGTGTATTAAATAAAAATTGGACCTCGGGGAGGTGGTCTCAAAGAAACTTGTGTGTTCAGTGAAACCTGCACCCTCCCACAGATTAATTAGCATGTTATTGTGAATATTAAATTCTGAAGATTTAGGTGTATTTCTGTCCGTACATTTGTACATCTGTTTGTCACACGTATATTTTTGCTGGAAAACATCTTATTCAGTTTTGATGAGACAGTAAGTTATTGGGAGTATCAACTTGTGTGGATAAATGAAGGTGTCTCTCTGTCTGTATGTCACACTTACATTTTTACACATATCTTGAGTACACAAGTTCTTGTAAAAAATCACTTACCAAATGACATCTAAATCTACCATGTATCCAAACTATTCATTGCATTTCTAAATCTATACTATTCTGTACATACTGTTGATATACATCATAGTCAACTTTTTCAATCTGATAGCTCTAATTTTGATTGCATCCGTAACGGGAGATGTATGTTACTGACTATGATAGAGACAGAATGATTCTTGGTGATACATCTCCCAACCAACCTGTGAGGGCGCTATGTAAAGGGAACAGAGTACCCTGGACTGGATGGCCAGACAATCAATTTCCAGGGTTAGGTGGAAGTCGGCCATCTAGAAAGGGGGCGGAGCTACGGTACACTAAATCATCGACCCGGAAGGGAAACCAGGAGGAAACTTGGAGGAGCGGTTGCAATCATTAACCAAGGGGTCATGATTGACGGTATATAAGGGGACATAGCGAGGTGATCTGTTCGTTTGTTATGGTTAACACATATATGTTATGGTTAACCCTTTGTGGTCCTATGTCGGACCTGGTCCGACATTGCAATTTTCCCTTTCTAGTCCAATGTCGGACCCTGTCCGACATCACCAAAAAAACGTAAAAAACAGGTCTCTAGTCATTTTTTTCTCCGGAAAAAGCCAAAAAAAACATTCAATGGCCGAGTGAGACCGATAGGAGCCGAAAAAAAAGGGGGGCATATCTGAGGAATACAGATAGCCCTGGCACCACAGAGATAACACGGACATAAACAAACAAGATAACTGCTTCTGCATCCAGCGCTCAAAGAATATCACAGACATTTGCAGAGCTTTTTTAGATGTTATAGTAATAAAATAATGACTTGGATCGCATTATTGAGGAGTTTGGTGATAAAACGAGTGATCAGGAGATGATTTATTGGTATTCACTAATATGAAGAGCTATGTGAAATATACAGCGAACAAGGGGTGGGGCGGGGCTGGAGATGTAGCACTGAATGCAGTGCCTTTTAAACCTGTTTTACTGTGAAAAAATACCTTTAAACAGTGCGTCTAAAATAAACTGCACGTGTGAAAATAAATTGGACCTGACTCGCCTGAGACGCGCTGAATAAATGGACCGCAACGGGTTAACGCATATGGTTACCCGTATTGTCTATCGTGAGTGTTTTGTTTGTTTTGTCGTGTCTAATTATACTTGTTTGTTGTTATTAGATGGCTAACACGATCTGGAGCTGTCGCTAAAGGCCAGCGCAAAACCCGGACAACACTGCACTTGTTTCACAATTAATTGTATTTGCACCACGAGCAGTACAGCACTCACTTTGGACTGGTGACCGTGTTTGTTTATTGTGGATGTATTAAATACCATGTTTATTGTTTCAGGACTGAATCCATGGGTTAAACTGTGTAGTACACAGCCTTGTGTACTACCATTCATTATTATTTACCATTGTCAAGTGACTTTGGATTATAAATAAAACACCATTGCACCTGGATTATCATTGTCTGTCTGTTTATTGATCACCGCAACGCTCCTGCTCCTGCACATTGCCACACTGACATACTTGTTTTACTTTGGGCTCAAAATAAATGTTTGAAATGTAATGTTATTTTAGGTGTTATGAACAGCAGTTATTCATAGCAGCGCTAATAATATATAATTCCTGAAATTGCTAGACAGTTCACACACAATAGTTTTGTGATCATGCAGAAGTTTTGAAGACTTGGGTGCTTCTACTTCTGCCTGTATCTATGCCTCTAGCAGCTGGATTAAGTCCTTTAGAAATAGCAATGCAAATCCCAAATCCAATTAAAAGGCAGTTATTGGCAATGCTGGTACTCATTTGCTGTGTTTATATGAGATTACCATTTTAACAGAAAATTAAACTGACTTGCAACATTGTCTGCTTTGGGAATGCTCCAAGCACCATGTGCCAGGTTTTGTTTGTGGTGATGGTGGGGGTGGTGATGCTGGGGGACAGGGGACGGGGGACACTTGATCTCTTTATAGTATTGTAAGATGTAGCACAAAACACCACTGCACGGTTTTGACACTCCCTCTTTATAGTCTTATAGTGCCATAGAGACTAGCAGTGCATATGATCTCCCTGGGTTGAAGTGGTGTCAGCACTTGTTTCTTCTTTGGATGAGAAGCTTGCTCTAGTCACCAGAGTGATATTTGTGTTCCTAACCAAGAAGGCTTTACCTATCCTCCAAGCAGATGGCCAGCTTACCAGAGAGTACTAATTATAGACCTCCAATAACAGTAAATCAGTGTCAGCAGGTAATCAGGTTTACAGTGCAGTACAATTGGGTTGGTTTGTAACAGCAAAACATATATCTAATATCTAATCTTTCAACTATAAAGTTTGAGGGTGATATACATTAAATGAATATACAGGGTAGTTTTCATCATTTTTCTAGCATTTTATTGTTGTTTTTGTGGTGCTGTTTGAGCATTCCTGATTGCTGTCATCGAGGAATTTGACTGGGCTACTGACATGTATACCCTGATTCAACAGGATAATGCTGGATTGTTAGCACCGATATAGTGTATTGACAGATGGGAATAGGTCCCAGTTATCCATAGGCAGGACAGGACTATCAGGTTTTGCAAAGCTGAAAGCAAGTGTGCCATCTGCAGGACCACCAACATGAGGGCTATCAACATTTACTTGCTAAGGTTCTCAACAGAGTATCTATGGTGTAGTGCAGGTAAAATACCATCTCAGATAAGTCTTCATTGAAAACATGACATTTCTGATGCACACCATAACTTCCCCTTGCAGCTGACCTAATGGACTTCGATATCTAAGTTGGGGAGACGATACCCAGAAGTGCAACATCATTATATGTTTTTTTTTTGTTTGTTTTATAAATCATATTCAGAAAAAAATATAATAATAATCAGCACTTGCAGCCATTTGAAAACATGTTCCACACCTATAGGGGTGGCTCTGACACTTTCAGCAGCAGCAGAAACATTTGTACCTGTATACCTCTGATGTTTCAGACAGATTCAGGTCTGTGTCGAAGCAAGAAGGCAGCAGGGGTGTGGACAACAACCAGGTGGGGGTGGGAGGAGAGTGTGTAAAATTACCTTGCAGGCTTTGGTTGGCACTGATGTAAATATTAAACAATTTGATAAAAAAAAAAAAAAAGATTTTGTTGATTTTTGGGGGAGGGGTTCAATTGCCCCATCACCTGCACCCCCTGTGCGGCCCCTGTGGAGAAATACAAAGCTGCAAACGGTGTGGAAATGCTTGCATTGCTGTTGAACCATCTGGAAGGCCTGCAGAGACCCATGCTTCACTGCATTTAATTAGGAGTGGTACGCTTGGGAGACAGCAGAAATTCTCCCACTCTATAATGTGAATGGGTCAGCATTCACAGGCAAGTGGACAGGAAGGTGTTGCAATATTGTAGGTTGAAGTTTAATAATAGATGTTAAGGGTGGCCACCTGATGATCCTGCCCTGAATGAAGAAAACAAATCTAACAGTGCGAGAAGAGTTGTTCAATTTTATTATATCTTGCCCCTTTATCAGAAACTGTAAATGGTGTCAACCTACAGATCAATTAGCAATTGGGTTTACTGTGTTCTTTATTAACCTTGTGAAGGTGACTTTTAGTAGCTCTGCTGTTTCGTGATATTAAATAGTTCATTTTAATAATACCATGAAATCCTTTGCTTGAAGATATCCTTACTTCAGGATAGCTGGTATGGTGTTTATGATGCCTTTGACCGAGATTAAGATATATTTAACTCAATTACAGATATCTTAAACCCAATTTTGGATTTCTCTGATTCTATTAAAGATAGCTTGAAATATTTTGACAAGTAACCAGGATCGGAATGAACAGATGCAGACATTCTGTGAGCCTTGTTTAAGATAAGTATAAATTAGATGCAGATGTATTAAATGGTATTTAATATACCTCTGATTCTATTTGTGTAGATATCAACTACTGATACACTACAGGCCAAAAGTTTGGGAGCAACAAATGATTTGCAGAATGACTGGGTATCTCTGAATAGGGAAAAATATGTAATGAAATGAGCAAGAAGTGTGACTGGGGATGGGGGGCTTGTTGCTGCATAACCTCACTCAGCCTACTAACTCAATACATATCTCCATTTCCCTGAACAAATACTCCTACTCCTCTTTAAAAATATGCTAAATATTTTCAATTTAAAATATGCAAATTATTTTAAAAAGCAAGCCATCTCGCAAGGGCTGTGGCACCCTAAATATGACCCATTTACTACCAATGCTGAATAACTGGGTGGAACATCTGTTCTCTATTTTACCCCCAAAAATGAGTTTCCATAATTGTGACTGTCAAGACCAGTACAATATTCTGTGTAGTGTTGTCCTTGGCATTTATTAGCCAAAAAACTATTTTTGAATTTAAAAAAAACAAACAGAAAATAGCATACCCAGTCATTCCACTTTGGTAGAATGGTTTTGAGATGCCGCTCCACCTGTAGGATAGATTGCTCATTAAATGTTGTATATTTACAGTTATCATCAAGGATACCAAGATAGTGAGTAAGTAGGCTGAGTGAGGTTGTTAGGCACCATCATCAGTTGCACTTCTTTCCCTTGAAAAAGGAGAACATTTCTGGATACCATTCTAGCTGTGAGACAGCTTACACATTTAAATGTTTTACATATTTTATTGAGGAGGTGATTATCTATTCAGGGATACCAAGATATTTTGATAGTGAGAGGTCTGAGTGAGGAAAAATGGGCAATAAATCCACCTGCAAATTATTTGTTGTTTTCAAAAATTTAGCCTGTAGTTTACATGGGACATTCCATCATATGCGGGACAAAATACAGATAATTTGGAAATCTGGAATGTTAGGAATGGGGTCCATGAAAAGTGGAAAATGCTGTTTCAGCAGTTTGCCAGATACTTACATACTCATTAAGCTTTGATTATCCCTTATTTTCTCCACTACTGCTATGTTAAGCTATAAACCTACTAGAAAACATGGCAATATAATGTTTGCTACAAGAATAATGAGATTGTGAGGTCAAAATCAACATTCAATATTGAGACTATTCCACATTTAAACTTCAGTTTTACCACATGATAACAAGCTATTAATGCACTGAGAAAACAACCATGTGATTTCTGTGTAATATTTGTATGTTGTATTTCAGATGATTATAGAGTCTGTTCTTAATGGTATCTGACAAAAACATTTTACATGTACAAAAACTGCCTAGGCATCAGTTATATAAGATGTGATATCTACAAGAGGGACCATACAAGCCTACATTTCTTTAAAAGGTAGTCTTCTCCAATATCACTACCATAGTGTCATTGATGACTCATTATAAACAGCTACTAATGTAATAATTTTTTAGTTTTTTGCGTACTATATACAGTAGGCTACCTGTGGGAATATCTATCTATCTATCTATCTATCTATCTATCTATCTATCTATCTATCTATCTATCTATCTGTCTATCTATCTATCTATATATATGTAAACTATTTATTACTTGTATTTTTAATTTTTTTTTTGCCTGGGGTTTGTAATCACTGCTTGGCATTTGTACAGTACTACAGTATGCGTCCTTGACAACCTATTAGGAATTCATATATAACAAGATACAGATGTATGTCATTTACTTTCTGTTGATAAAATGACTTTTATTAATAACAGTAGGTAAAGTGGGGCGTGATGCAAAAAGTTTAAGAAACCCTGCTCTGGTTCATCTCAGTCTCTACAAGCATGCAGAGTTTCTTAAATGTACATCTTTATTTACTATATGTTTTGCAACTTCAACAAGGATATCAGTTTTATTTACTTATTACTCCTAATCTACAGATAGAAATTTCTGATATGCATGTGGTCTTGCAGTGGCTAGATTGGTACAGAAGCATAAGTAGAATGGCAAAAGAAATGATCTTTTCATTTTCATCAACATTTCTGTATTCCACCTGCATTTAAATCCACTGAAACATCTTAGGTTTTACAACGCAGAAGTATCTCTTTTTCTTTTTAGACTAAATCGAATTTAGAGTGTGCTTTTGCTCAAAAAGAATCCCTTGGTGGTTTAAATGTACCTGAAGCTATGAAGATATATAAACCTCAAGATCTGATGCATGTCGCCTTTAACTACACCCACTTGTATGTGTTGTTGGGGTCCCACAGTGCTTAAGGGAATGTTTTCATTTGAACACAGGGACTTGTAGCATTGCTGTAACTCAGGTGCTAACTTTCTTCAGTAAACATGTTCTAAATAGGGAATTGGTAAATTCATGTTGTCTTAAAAGGGGTTTAATGTAATATCTCCTAAGATGCTCTGCTTGTGTGTGCTTAGGCAGCTTTGCAGCTATACAGTTTGCATAATTTCTGCCCAACATGGGAATTCAATTTGTACTGTACATTTAATTTCTTTGCAGATTTAGATTTATTTCATGTTCACTGCTTTTAATTAACTCTGGCACAGCTACTGGAGAGGAGATAAAACTTGCCGCTCTCCTCATGCAATGAGTTACGCCAGCAATCATTTACCACTTAGATGGTGGTGCAGGAGCTATCAGTTTCCATGGCAACCACGGCCTTGGTGATTGATTCCGTGCCAGTGTGGCATCACCACAGGGAGTGCAGCTTGTGATTTTTGTATGCTTGCTACATCTATCTAATTAAAATAGGATTACAAAGTCATTGCAGTATATGTTCAAACAAATGCACTCCTAAAAATCCATTTTGGTAAATGTCAACACTATTGAATACACAGCTCTTTTTTTCAGAGTAATTTACTTTTTCTATGGTATTCAAAAGCACAAAACAGTCTTTGTTTAAAAATAAAAACAGGATTAGCCTTTTTGTTTTACAGTATGTTAGTTTGTTGTGCAAAGCAGTAGAAGCTTGGGAGAATTTTAAGTAAACATTTTCAGCAACTGTTTCATTTCAGATGTATTTATTTGTTGAAAACACCTGTATTCTTATAACATGTTTATTATACATTTTGTCAAGTAATTTTCTCTCCTTTATCTGTAAAATATCAAGGAAAGAAAAGGTTGAGGGTGAATGGAAAGGACAAAGATCACAGTATATTACAGAGGTGGCCAAACTGTGGCTCCCTGGCAGTTTAAGTGCGGCTTCTGGTGAAAAGCTGAGTGACGCACACTTTGTGGCTCGAATGAACTGAAGAAAGAATAATAAACAAAAATGAAAATAAAAGATAAAAAAGTAAAAATAAACACAAGAAGTTTATTATTTGTGTTCTCTGTATTCATTTGTGTTAATTATTCTTTCTTCTCTCCCCTTCGCTCTCTTCTGTTTCTTTGAGCGTGCATGTTCACTGCAAGGACATTTCGTCACTTGATTACTTTCGACACCGCTCGCTGGCGCATGTGTATTTCGATCACCTCGGTGAAAGACGGATGTGCAGTTGAAATTCAATTTCATAATTCTGAATTAAGTGCTCAATCGTTTCATGGAGACAATGGCATTGAGCAAACCCTCCACGAGTAATAAACGAAAGTATGAGGCTTAAGCCAGAATTTGAGGAAGAGTTTGCTTTCACTGTAAACAGTGGTAAACCTGTGTCTCATCTGCAACAAATCACTTACACACTGTAGTCTGTACAAGACGAGCAACCTGAAACGCCATTATGAGACGAATCACAACACATTTTCATCTGAATATCCTCCTTTTCAAAGGCATGTCTAATCAGTCAGCAGATGTTCCTTTTGGTGTTCAGTAAAGAAGGTGATGTAATTACTCAAGCAAATTTTATAGGACTCTAGATTTTCAGTTTTTATTTTTGGTCATGTGATGTCCCTTTAAAGTTAGCTGCCTTCTTGTACATTTTCAATTAAACAGAATCACAGTCTCAATCAAGTTACTGGAGAAAAAACTAATGTTAACTTGTTTCATAGTCAACACTTTTCCAAGAGTTTAATTGAATGGAGTTGGCTCAAAAAAATCGTGATCCCCAAAAAAAACCTTGAAAATGAAGAGCCCTAGGTATGGAATATTCCTCGTGCCAAATTTTATAAAATTGGAGTGTTGCTGTTAAACTAGAGAATACATGTTTAAATGTTATATTGCAGGTCTAAAATGAATATTATATTTACATATCTTATGTCTCATCATGAGCAGGTAGTGTAATCCCTTTCAAAATAAACAGTGTATTTGTCAACCACAAAGCTCTCAAAAGTATTTAATACAAGCAGAAGTCATACAAAAAAAACAAAAAAACGCTTCCATTTTTTTGAAAACCAATCATTCAGATCTTCAAGGGACGAGCTCGTCAAAAAGAATCCTTACAAAATGTGTCTTTCTATGTGGTGTTTTTGGTGAAATCAGGGCAGTTATTGTATTTTGTTTCATAATAACTGAATATATTTTAAAGTACAACATACAGTATAAACAGAAATAATGGAAAAACACCAGTGTTACATTGAAAGTTTAATACACTATAGATCTACAGTACAATACAAATTACACAGAGACTGTAACTGTAAGTTCTCCCTTTTTCTTGTGTATTTTGCGTCACGAAGAGAGAACTACTGTACCGCACAGAGTAAGTGCAAGAATCCGTCATAATGTTTGAGAAAATTAAAAAACTGTTGTAGTAATTAAAATGTCTAGCTCGCAAAGATTTAGGGGTAGATGTACTAAAGTGTTGCATCTGTCGCAATCATTGCAAACCACATGCAAACCAGTCGGAAGTGTAGCGTGAAATGTACAAAACAAACACAACGCTGTTAGCATCATTTTATGAAGGCTTTGCAGCCGCCGTTCTTATTTGCACTTTAGTCTTAAATGAATATGTAATTCTGGGCGTTCCTGCAGACATTCGCAAAAACAGGGTGGAGATGAGAGTGCAGATGAGGGATCAATATTTTAATGAGATGTACTAAAGCTGCTGGCAATTGCGACACTTACTGTGCAATTGTATCAATTTATTAAGAACTTTTGAAAGCATGTTTTAAACAGTCGCAATTGTTGCTGGCATTTCCCAGTCCGCTTTTTCTCGTGTGTTGCCAGTTGTGCTCAATGCATTTCTGAGATGAACACCCAAGTACCTAATTTTCACTAAAGTCGGGATGTACTTACAAGCCTTGAAAACAAATTTCTATGATATTTCTGGTTTTCCCAGTGTGCTGGGAGCAATATACTGCATTGTCTAGGCTACTAGACCAAGTTAAAAATAATAATAATTAAAATAAAATAAAAAACCCTTAAATTTAAAATAATCTTTTATTCGCATTGTACACCAATGTGTACAATGGAGAAGCATGATTTATTTTGTGTAGGCTAAAGTACAAAAAATTGCATTTGGTATACATTTGATTTTACTTCTGTACTGTATAGGCCTACTGTACAGATTTATATTTTTACATAATGTTATGTGTAGCCTACCCAAAACACATTAGTGTTATTTCAGCGCAATGATTTATATTTAAAATACATCAAGAACTGTAAATGTATGTGTGTGTGATTTTATTGTATTGTTTTTAAACCCGAACTCCTTATGTCGGATCGGACGAACATGTGCGGTTTAGCGAGGGCCTACTGTATGATTACACTGTGTAACAAATTTTTTTTTTTTTTGGTTCCTGGGTAGTAAGTGTTATTTACTAATTGCTTATGCCTCAAAAGTATAGAAAATGGCTATTATTCCCCACAAACTTTGCTTTTGTGACCAGGACAGTGATATTTTGAAATTTACCTATTTCCAATGAGAAAACGGGCGAATTTGTGTCTTTTCGTTCATATAAAGTCAGAAAAAACAACATATGAATCCAAATTAACATGTATTTATACTAAAGTAATACAAAAATGACTACAAAAGATTTAGAAGTGAGTAGTTTTTCGAGATTTCCGATTATACTGTAAATCACTTTCACGAATCAGCCCCCAAATGTATTCTCCCATCATGTTCTCGTTATAATGTCCTTGGTAGCGGAGTTCAAAGTCCAGTATATCCTGGTGGAAGCACTCGCCTTGCTCCTCCGAGTACGCTCCCATGTTCTCCTTGAATTTATCAAGATGAGCATCAAGGATATGGACTTTGAGGGACATCCTACAGCCCATTGTGCCGTAGTTCTTCACCAGAGTCTCAACCAGCTCCACATAGTTTTCGGCCTTGTGATTGCCCAGGAAGCCCCGAACCACTGCGACAAAGCTGTTCCAAGCTGCTTTCTCCTTACTAGTGAGCTTCTTGGGGAATTCATTGCACTCCAGGATCTTCTTTATCTGTGGTCCGACGAAGACACCGGCTTTGACCTTTGCCTCAGACAGCTTAGGGAAGAAGTCTTGAAGGTACTTGAAGGCTGCCGACTCCTTATCTACAGCTCTGACAAATTGTTTCATAAGTCCCAATTTGATGTGCAGTGGTGGCATCAGCACCTTCTGGGGGTCCCAGCTGTACTCATCATACTTCAAGGCGTCCAGCAAGGTCTTGATGCTGTTGTAATCCTCTTTGAGGTGCACCGAGTGAGCCAGGGGAAGAGACGGGTACTTGTTACCATTATGGAGCAGCACGGCTTTGAGGCTCCTGGATGAGCTGTCAATGAAGGACAGTATAACAAGAGCATGATGGGAGACTACATTTGGGGGCTGATTCGTGAAAGTGATTTACAGTATAATCGGAAATCTCGAAAAACTACTCACTTCTAAATCTTTTGTAGTCATTTTGGTATTACTTTAGTATAAATACATGTTAATTTGGATTCATATGTTGTTTTTATCTGACTTTATGTGAACGAAAAGACAAATCCGCCCGTTTTCTCATTGGAAATAGGTACATTTCAAAATATCACTGTCCTGGTCACAAAAGCAAAGTTTGTGGGGAATAATAGCCATTTTCTATACTTTTGAGGCATAAGCAATTAGGAAATAACACTTACTACCCAGGAACAAAAATTGTGTTACATAGTGTTATGAAAAGCTTTTTTGGGAGTGAAGGTTGGCGCCCCACTATAGAATCTGATTGTATTAAACTGCCTTTCATTTTTTATATATATATATATATATATATATATATATATATATATATATATATATATAAACAGTATTAAAATAGGTCAAATGAAGACGGAATAGAATGCATTGTACAGATGATGTTTACATTGAACAAAAACAATATTATTTTGATTCTTGCACCCTTGCATGCACAGACGTTATCTTTCGGGCACCCTCTGTTGCAGCAAACCACAACTCAACTCCTGCTATTTTATTTGAAAAAATGACGCACAACTCTCGCTAGAGATCTTGCTAAGATGACACAAATAACATATTTTCTCTTAGTACATACGACAAAATGCGCACTTTGCGAACTGTCGTAACCAAAATGTGGTATGTTTGCGCTGCGACTGACCCATCTTAGTACATCTACCCCTTAATGTTTCACAGTATGAGTCTTGCGGCTCTTGGGCATATGAACATTTTGGTATGCGGCTCGTAGGGTCAGGAAGTT
Organism: Acipenser ruthenus; assembly: GCF_902713425.1. Classification (NCBI taxonomy): domain Eukaryota; kingdom Metazoa; phylum Chordata; class Actinopteri; order Acipenseriformes; family Acipenseridae; genus Acipenser; species Acipenser ruthenus. The sequence goes on from NC_081190.1 coordinate 76,745,441, forward strand.
TGGCTACCCCTGGTTTATTAGAATCGTTTTTATGCTGCCACTATAAAAAGGAAACATAGAAAAAAGGGACAGTAATAGTAATATTGCACGTTTTCAAACTACAATTATATATATGATTCCTACCATAGAAGCTTTAAACAAAACAAGCTATTGCTTGTGTAAATTTGTACAGTAAGATGGCACACATACATAAAAAACATATATGTACACCTGCACACGTACAAACATAAATGTGCAAACAGTATAAACACATAGATGAAAGCAGAATGACTTGGTGCCAGAATAGTTGACATAAATAAAATGAAAACATCCAAATTCAGATATATTGATGTTACAGTAACTGAATATGAACCTTCTCATTGAAGCAGCCAAAGATACAATTTTCTGGGATAGGAGATAAACAATTAATAAACTTTAAATTTGGTGATATGTCGGAATTATTTGGAAAGAGATCTCAGAATAAACTCTGTATGTCAAATATTTTTTTCAAATAAATGAAAAGTGAGTTGTTTAAAGCCATGTTTCTGGTTGAATAAGCCAGACCTCGGGAACTATGGGTCAGGCAGACCTGAAATTGTGCTTTGTTCTTTTTATGGACCCACTCAACACAACCAGTTTAGTGATTCAAAAATTGCACCCCGGTGTGATGATTTCATATAGACGTCCCAATAGTGCATTTCAATCCTCAGTTTGAATTGTCTAAAAAGGTTTTTGAGTAATCTGATTGGATAGGGACCTTCTGAAATAGTATCATGTTCAATTAAGTCTTTTTGTCTCCTGTTTGAAGATCCAATTTAGCGATTACACACCCTTGAGAAGGAGTAAATGTGCTTGCCAATAGCCATCTAATCCAATAGTTTATATACTTATTTAATGATTAATGAGTGATAAAATGAATGGCCCAACATTCTAGATATCTATCAAACAGTTCCTTACAATCTGTCTTTTAGAGACATTAAGATGAACAATTTTTTTAACAAAGATGTTTTCCTTTGTTACAGCATGGTGACCTAAGAATGTTCAAAGTAAATGGTAAAACTGCATATACAGTAATAGGTAGGTGTGTGCCAAGTGATTAGTAGACATTAGTATTTGGTTTTAGCCATAGCCACTTCCAAAACAGTAACGCCTCTGGTGTTCCAAGAATGAGACCCCTTACAAGTATGACTGTGAGTATGAATACTCCTAATTAGCACCATCATTATCCGTAGCACCATTTCTAGTAGTAATTTTCTTTCTTTCAATTTAAAAAGGATCTAAATCTGTATATTTATTGTGTTCTGCTTGAAGCTGATGAAGGACTACAGTCACTACCCTCGGGAAGGGGGATGAACTCAGAAAGGCAAGCCAGAGGTGAAGGTAGTAATAGATTTAAGATTACAATGAGAAAATCAAAGCAAAGTCCTCTTGGTGCACAGAAAAGAAAAGAAAAGTTTCTGAGAGGGAGCTGAGAGTCCTTATGGCTGAGGTCACTCAGCATGAAACAGAGTTGTTTGGAAAAGCCTCAGCCAACATCAGCTGTGCTAATATCCTTAGGAAATTATATGTATTGGCCTGCCCTTTTTAGCATAACATTCAGAAATGTGCCTAGCACTCTGGAAACGGTGGATTGGGCTATTCCAACTGTGGTCTGAAAGGAACCAGAGGCTAAGTAGTGCAGAGAACACAGTACTTTCACATGTGCAGGGATAGCAGTCCCTAGATTAACGCTGGGGTCTAGCTCATCCCTCAATTCAGCTATTAGGTCTAGGATGACCTGTGGAGTGAGACGATAATGCTTTAGCACTGCATCCTCCGGCATCCCAAACAAAGTGACCATGGGATTGAATATGCAGGGTCTTCTTCGTCTTGCTCTTCTCCTCTGAACGTGTTCCTGCCGCTCCTCAAACACAGCCAAGTGTCGCCGCATCAGGAAGTGTACCACAGCAGCCATCCTGAAGCCAATGACAGGTCACTGCAGGTGTGTGCTTGTATACAGCTCTTAGTTTCTAGCTTCTACAATGGTTTTAGAAGAGGTGTATAGTTTTTGGAGGGTCAGCAATTGCCTAAGTGCAAGGCAAAATCCTTACATCACATAATATTTGCGTCCGCTCAGCATCCAGATCCCGCCCAATTCCATGCTCTTTTCTTCATTTGAATGCATTTCAATATCATTTTAATGGATTAATGTGACAAATTTGATAGCGGGTGCAGAACCCCATATGAACACCATTCTTTACGCTGCATTTTTAGACTTTACAGCTACTTAATGTGATTTACGGCAGCATTATGGGAGTGTATCCTTACATCACCCCCAGAATCCCCAGCTATAGCATTCAGTTCGGTTATAGAGAATACGGCCAAGATTCAGGCGACAGAGACTATTGCTGTCAATGTCAGTGTGTATAGAATTATTTACATTTTTTCTTGTTGAATGGGACTTCTTGTTGTTCCTGCCATGTTTCCAATAACTAGCTTAAAGGGAAAAAAGAGTCCGCACACCGAAGTAGACGAGGTGCAAGTTCACAAAGCTGAAGTCATAAGTCAATATAGAAAAAGAGGACCGCACACTCAGTTGCGTGCCAAAAATGTATATCTTTAATTCATAAAAGCATATCACCAACATTTCAACACAGACGTGCCTTCCTGTCTGATTTGTTACAAATTTAGAAGCATTGTGTTAGATTTTAGGCATTTCAAGTTTAAAACTGCATTACTTCTACAGTATGTATAGACATGTTAATTAATTTTCCTCTGAAAAAAAAAAAAAATCCATTATTATTATTATTATTATTATTATTATTATTATTATTATTATTATTATTATTATTATTATTATTATTATAAGACTGATGACTTTGCACAGCCAGGATGCGAAACTGATCTGGATACACTGTAATCTATATAAAATAAACTATTTTTTTCCTGGTGAACACTTCGAAGTAATTGTTGAGAAATATATTCCCTAGTTGATTCACACCCATGATGTGTGATTAAAAATTTCAAAAGAGTCTGCAGTATGTTTAATAATATAATTCTGTGATATGGACAACACAGGACACTGAAAAAAGATACAATAAGGCATATCTTGTAAACACTGCATGTTGTTCTGTAATACTATAATACATCTGTAGTGGTCAGTTCTGGTGTTTTATGATACTTTGATTGGCACAGGAACTGTTTTTATTGTTTGTAATCTGGTTCAGATCAGATGGTCATACAGACTGAAACCCTTATCCACCCATTGGAAAGACTGCTGTTTATTGAAAATCCAAAGCAGGAGATGCTCACGCTGTGTCTTTCTGTACTGTACCTGCTCCTTTAATTAAAAAACAAAAAATACCTTAGTCTATAACAAGCTCTATGTAGTAGCTTTCTCTGACACTAAGGGCCCATTTCAAGACATAACTTTACCAATAAACCCCTTTCATCTTTTGAATAGGGTTTTATAAATATTAAAGGGCCCTCTAAAAAAAAACAATACATGGAAATGAATATGAAAAAAAGCAAAACAAACCAAAAAAACATTACAATGTCAATCGGTCACACAGCAAGCTGTTCTTTCCCAGTTTCCTAGCTCTCCTCTAAGGAATAGAGCCTGGAATTCAGCTGATCCTGCAGGTCAGCAGAATATAAAACAGACTTGAGTGTATTCATGGAAGGCAGGCAGGCAGGCAGGCAGGCAGGCAGGCAAAAGGGAAAAATCTGCCCATTAGAACTACCTATTACTGTGAGAAATTACAGCCGTGGTTACAGCTCTGCTCCAAATGTGTCTGCAAGGGAGGCCTCTTTATAGCTTGCTGGCACCCAGCTGAGGCCACATGCAATGAACATGCTAATTTGGTATGCAGCTGAGCCCATGTGGTTATAGACTCTCACACAGCCGCAATAATGCCTCGCTCTAGTAAATGTTTAGCAACAGAACTTTCCATCGGTAACCAGTGAGGTAATAGTGCAAAGGTAGAGATGACAGTAGCTCACATGGCAAAATTGAAAGAACTGAAAATGAGGGGGATTATTACAATAAAACAATTCTGAAAAGAAGCATAGGCAGGCCCCTTTCTATTATCCCCCCCCCCCCCCCCCCCCCCATCCAAGGGGAGATGCATTCATGATTCATGGCTTCCTTGTCAGTTTAATTTTATTAACAATAACCCATTTCTGATCATTTAACAAACCTTCCAACGCTTCAGTATGTTTAACATACCTTTGTCAAGGGAAAGTGTGTTTGAAAACAAACAGGGGAGGTACTTACGTTTGATGCCATGGTAACTACAATCACTTATTTCTATTTCAATCTTTTAATGTGTTTGTAATGTCATTTGCAACATAGTTAATGGTGTAATGATCTAGTATTCATTTATATTTCAACCTTCAGGCATCATGGTATTGAGTCTATTTATCCATTTACATGCCTTTATTTTTCTGTATTGCACAAATGTCGTGGTGTTGATTCTAATGCTTCGTAAATGTTCCACAAAGCGGTCTGCTAAATGCCTTTTAGTTTCCCCAATGTAGAGTTTGTTGCATTTCTTGCAGATAATGCAGTATACAATTCCTTTAGAGGTGCTTGTGAAAGGTTCATGGATGTTGAATGATAATTTAGTGCTCTGATCTCAGTTTGGGTGTTAATGTATTTACAGGTAGTACATCATGGTCTGTTGCATTGAAGTGTGCCTTTTAAAAGTTCCCCAGAACAACGTATCTCGCTGTGGACTACATATTATCTTAGATTCTTGTCTCTTCTATAGGATATCAGTGGGGGAGTCTTGAGAATAGGTGCTGTAGATGAGTCTTTCTGTACACTTTTTAAGTTACTTTGCGCAATGATTTTTTAATCATTTAAACCTTTTGTGTACATACCAGGAAAAAGGTTGTATTTTTTTCATTTATGTATAATTAATCAAATAAAATCATAGGATGGTTGTAGGGAATAATATTTAATTGTTATTGGACTGTATCTTTACAGTTACATACAGTATGTGATCAAAGGTTAATTATTTTCATAGTTCCCATGCTGAAAGTTTCAAAATATGGAGATTAGATCAAAATATTTCAATTTGGTATCATGGAGCAGTGACAAAATAAAATTGACTGGGAGCACAGCAAATCATTTATGTAATATTTGTACACAAAATGCCCTATTTAAATAAAATAAACAATTGGCAATACTGGTGTAGGATTCATTAGACCAGCAGCTCAAACTGTCAACAGAATATCATTTATTTATATTACATATACTTTTGTGTCTTTCAGCTGCAGAAAAGGCTGCTGAAAGACTTGAAGAAAGTGGAAGATTTATATGGGGCAGCAGTGTGGTGTAGTGGTTAGGGCTCTGGACTCTTGCCCGGAGGGTTGTGGGTTCAATCCCCAGTGGGGGACACTGCTGTTGTACCCTTGAGCAAGGTACTTTACCTAGATTGCTTCAGTAAAAACCCAACTGTATAAATGGGTAATTGTATGTAAAAATAATGTGATATCTGTATAATGTGAAATAATGTATAATGTGATATCTTGTAACAATTGTAAGTCGCCCTGGATAAGGGCGTCTGCTAAGAAATGAATAATAATAATAATATGAAAATGTAAATACAGAAATCTGTTAATGGTGTTGGTATTGGAGTTGTATACAGAGGTATATTTATGTTTCTAATATATTTAATGTGTGTACGTAATACATAGATAAAACACTACAAATGCAATCAGAAACCATGTTGTTCTCATTTCATCTCCCCTTCTTTTCCCTGCTGTTATCTAGCCCTCAACTTAATTCATCTATCTTGCATCTACCCAGGACACTCTTAACAAGAAGATGTTATTAAATGTATTTTGTATTTTTATTTATTAATTTAAGTTAATTTAGAAAAATACTGGTGTTGCTTTACCCATTTGTTATTATTTGTATTTTACACCTCAGGATGGACTTCTACAGTACAAGTTGCACACCAAGCTACTCAGCAGACAGGAAAAAAAAAAACTTTCATAGACGCTCCGCTAGTAAGAATCAGCATAGCGATAGTGTACTATCTTTACTACAGTGTAGCAGCAAACAAAACAGCATCTGGCAAAGAAAAACTTGTCATAACAGACTGTTAATTAGCCAAGAAGCAATATGAAATGGCTCACCATCGAAAACAACTTTTCATTGTTCTATATTTGTGCCTCAAAAAATCATGTCAGTCATCAACTGGGATAAAACTAAGGGGAGATAGCACCATCCAAAATTAATCAGTTCAGAGATATTATGAGGGACTTGCAGTGTCTATTGCTAATGCTATGAGTTTGACATGGAGGTCACAGAAATCGTGAAAATTGTGAACAAGTGTCAGTGAAACCTTGGAAATGGATGTAAAAACATATTTAGTTAGACACTTTCTTTATTTCCTTTTAAAAATACAGTATGTCATGCACTGAAAATGCAAATATGCGAGTATCTGTATATTGTTGTAGCAGAGTCGTATGTTTCATAATATAAGCAAGCACACTGTACGCAAGTGAGTGAGGCAACGTAATGTCATTTGACTGACGGTTTACTTGGCACTGTCTGCTCAGCAGAGAATACCTTGAAGGTCCTGACGGCACGCCACTGGCATTTACGTGTAGCTATGTAGGGCAGCGAATGAGATTTGTATTTTGTAGCTGAGCGTAGGGTGGGCGAACAGAGCATGATCATGTTCATCCCCTATGGGAAGGATTGTGTGTCCTGCAGCAGTTTTGAAATTGATGTAAAATTATCTCAGTAATCATCAAATATAAAAGAATATACATATATTAATAGAAGTTTTTGTCTACTACGTGTCTGTCCTAGCATATTTGAGTATGTTTGTGTGGTTTTATGTTTAACAGAGGTCTAAAGTCATTACAAACCGTAAAATACAACAAAACTCGTTATAGCAATAGTATAATAATTTCTCAAAATATAATATAAATCTCACAAATTATCGTTCTTTTGATTGTACTGTTCACCAAAATTACATTCTGTTAAAAAAATCTATTTTTTTCAAGTGGTTTTTATGATATAACAGTTTGTTTTTCAGACAAGCGTCAGAGTCGGGACTCAGCCGCTGAGCCATGTCTGCGGCACTGGCATTTTCAGTTTTCGTCTCCCTATTTTGACCTGGCCACAAGCCCCACTTCATATTACATATACAAAATGCTTTTAATACCCTTAAGCGCTGGCTGCAGACCTGATTGACAGTAACTCCGGCAAGTAAAACATTAAAAAATGTCATTAAAATATTTTAAGGCGGTATTTCAAAGCCATAACCACCTACCAATCGACAAACAAATACATAATTGGTTAGTGCAATGTGTCAGGAAGACAAACCTCTTTGAGTTATTATCCTATCAGGTGTAGTTTTATAAGATATACAGTATGGGTTGGATTAAGTGATGTGCATCAGGTTTTTATAAGTATCTAGTCGAAATTCTCTCCTGCTGAGACAATGGCAACAGATGCAGTTGTGAGTGTTAGAAGGCGCCAAACAGTGGTACTGGGAAGCAGCATTCCTTTTTGTGCAGAATTAGACATGTCATTATTAACAAATGGAATGATGCATGAGATCCATACATTTGGCAGAAGTAGTAACAAGACATAACAATATGTAACTCTTGCAAGTTATAACATCTTAACCACTTCAGTGCCCTTAGGACATACCTGGCACGTCCTAAAAATATGTTGCTAAAGTGCCCTTTGTATGTCCAACTCTTTGAGGTGACCTGAAAAGCTACTGTCTTTTATTTCACCATTTAAAAAAGCATTTGTTGCAGCAAGTGACCCTTTGCTGCAACAAATGAACCATGGGATGAGTGCTGGAACATTGTCTGATCATTTTATTGGTTCAAAATGCGTGACGAAAAAGAGCGAAAAAAATGTGCGACTTGTGACTAGAGCGTTCTGTTGTTGTAGTTCCTCTGGTGCTTAACGTTTAAAAAACTCTTCTTTATTATCAATGCGTTATATACATTTTCTTTCCGCAATTGACGTTTACATGTTTGATATTTTCCCTGTATTATATACAATATAATATGTAGTATGAACAGTGTTTTAAATGTGCTATATTCACATGTATAAATAAAATAATTACTGCATGTAGAAACTCCACTAAGAATACGCAGGATACATTTAAAATGCACATTTTTACTTTGTCCCTTGCAAGCAGATGAGTGATTGACAGCAGTGACAATGGTATGACGTCAAAGGGCAGCTTTGATAGTACAGACACTCACAGGACTAGTCCTATTTAAGGCCCAGTGGGCGGACTACACCAGCTGCTCAGTGGCAGCCGATGCACCGGCGGCCGGAGAAAAAATTTAATTTAGCACCCCTAAACAAAAAGGGGTGCTAACAAGACTGGGCATTAACTAATTTAACAAAAACAGTTAAAAGGGCTGTAAATTAAATGTTCAAAACAAATGGGGGGGTGGTACAGAACACACCCCTAGAGCCCACTGGTCGACAAAAGATGTCATGTCGCCAGCGGACTCCACGTGGGCGCGCTCTAACTTAACCCTGGACCGGACCAGGGCTTTTTTTTCATACAATGTAGTTTACCCAAGTAGTCTGTTGAAAATAAATACTCACTTTCTCTAAAGCTAAACATTGCTAAAGAGAATACTTCAGACTGCCGTTGAACATCTTTTTTTTTTATTTCCTGAAACTGTAGATAAATCGAGAGGTTTATCTGTTTAGTAGTCTTTTTTTTCTTTATGATGCCCTGTTTCTTGGACACGGTGCCTGCCTGTGTGATTTGACTTTTCAACTCTCTTTTTTGTTTGTTTTTATTTTTAAAGGGGCAGTGCTCTGTAAGCTTCTCAGAAACAACCAATTTAAACTTCTCGTTCTTATTATTAAAGTAAAAATATATACCGTTTAATTTTGAACACGGTAATAAAAACAATTGTTTGACATGTGAACTCACCCATGAAATGTACTTCTTCTTCTGATTAAAGGAAGTTGGCGCATGCCATGTAATAGCAGATGATGAGCGCCCTCTATCACCCTTCTATAATACCATCTAGACACATCCCCATTTTCCACTAGTCTGAATATATTGTATTATATGTTTTTCTTTCATGTTTTTCTTTCCCTTTTTGTTTTCCTTTTCCCTCCTTCAATACGCTATGTATTAATTTAGTACCCACGCATTCAACTGATTTATTAACACCTCTCTTTGTTGTTTGAATTTACTACATTCCAAAATATAATGTTGCACAGTTGCCAACCTTTCACAATCTTCACATAATCCATCTACATGTTTCCTAATTTTAAAAAGATGCTGACTCAACGCTGTGTGTCCAATTCTCAGTCTATATATTGCCATAGCCATTTTTCCTGACTTTGGATGCTTTGATCCATCTGCATATACATCTAATGCTCCCTTCTTCCCTTTCACATATTCATTTGCCTGTTTTTTAATTATTTCTTTCCCACTGCTCTTATCTATAATTTCTGTAAGTTGTTACAAATTTTTGTCTTTACAGAAGTCCACCTGAGTATTCGGATATAATCAACGTTTTCCACCTGCTCTAATTCATTGATCTTTAAATGTTCTATCCAGTTCCCTACATGAAACCCAAAATACCTCCCCTCTTTTTCCATTGAATCTGTTTATACTGCAAATACCAAATTTTATTTACACAATTTCTAACTGGATGATCCATACTCAAAGCCTTAAGTTTACTCCAATATTTAATATTTAATAATACCCTCCTGAGTTCTAATGGCATATCTCCCATCAAAACCTGCAATGCTGCTACCGGTGAAGATCACATCGTTCCTGAACAAATTCGCAAAGCTTGAGCCTGTATCTGAAAAGTCTTGTTTGCTGCTCCCAATACTTGACATTCAAAATCCAAAACACTCTGTATTGCATCTTTACATATCATAGCTAGACATTTCTGGTCTGAACCCCAAGTCGTCCCAGCAATAGCTCTCAACAGATTCATACGTTGCTTGCATTTCTTCTCAATATTCTGTATCTGATTATTCCATCTCATTTTCCTATCTAAATATACACCCAGATATTTAAAATTCTCAACCTCTTTCAACTCCTTCGTTCCCAATTTAACCTTCAACTTTTCCACATTACATTTTCTTGAGAATATCATGCTTACAGATTTCTCTGTCAAAATCCTAAACCCCCACTCATCTGACCAATTTGCTATTTTGTCTAATGCTTTTTGTAATTCTCACTTTCATCCTATTGCTTTTTATCCAAAATACCCCATCATTTGCAAAAAAAGCTACTTTACATTTACTTTTTAATATTTAATTCGCTAAATAATTTAACAAGATATTAAATAATAGAGGGCTTATAATACTTCCTTGTGGAGTTCCATTTTCCATACCAAAGGTTTTAGACATTTTAGTTCCCACTCAAAAAGACCTATCATCTAAGAAATCTCTTACCCACCATAACATATTTCCCCTAATCCGCATTTTATCATATGCCTTTTCAATATCAATAAACACTGTTCCCACCATTTCCCTATTACTCAAGGCCTCCTCCACCTCTGTAGTAATCCTATCTGATCTAAAGGATGACAGGCTGTGTGGTCCAGTGGTTAAAGAAAGAGGCTTGTAACCAGGAGGTCCCCGGTTCAAATCCCACCTCAGCCACTGACTCATTGTGTGACCCTGAGCAAGTCACTTAACCTCCTTGTGCTCCGTCTTTCGGGTGAGACGTAATTGTAAGTGACTCTGCAGCTGATGCATAGTTCACACACCCTAGTCTCTGTAAGTCGTCTTGGATAAAGGCGTCTGCTAAATAAACAAATAATAATAATAATAAATAATAATACTTCTACTCTCAATAAAGTGCATCAATCTTACACATATCATCCTCTCCATAATCTATACAGTAGTATACAGTAGTAGTTAAGGCAATTGGTCTATAAGATTCAACACTCACTGCCTCCTTCCCCTGCTTCAAAATAGCCAGTATAACTGTTTGTTTCCATCTACTCAGAAGTTTCCCCTCTTTCTATATTCTGTTATAAAAATCTAAAACAACCCCTAGGCATTCCTCTGGACGTTGTCTAAAAAATGTATACCAAATATTATCTTCTCCTGAACAAGAAATGTTCCCCTTGCCAATCGCTTCTTTCAATTCAGTTATTGTAAAATAATTATTTATAATATGTATCATTTCTTTATAATCATTAATAACCTCCGAATGTAACCTTTTCAAATCTACATTAAAATTACTATTACTATAGATTTTTTCAAAACAATCTCCTAACAAATTAGCTTTTTGTTCATCCTCACTCTCCTCTCCTTAGTGATGGAATCCCTTTTTCCCCATTTCCTTGCCCTGCAATACTTTACATTTTATGCCATATACTTTTCACAGTAGTATCCTCATTTATCCTAGCACAATACACCTGCCAGTATCTTCTCTTACTCCTTCTTATCTCCCTTTGTGCCATCGCTTTTGCTCTTTTATAATTCTGCAAATCCATAACATCTATAGTTTTCTTTGCTTTCCTCAAAGCCTTTTTCCTACCTTTAGCAGCATTATCACAACCTACTCCACCACGGTACTGGATTTTTATGTTTTTTATCTACTACCCTTCACTTAGGACTCCCCCTTTCTACTGCTTTAGTTAAGTGATCTACTAATTGTTCATACTGTTCATCATTACTACCTGTCAATCCTCCATCAATTAAATGCTTCTGACAATATTCTTTGAACAACCCCCATTTTATTTTCTCAACCTGAGGTCTATTAACCACCTCCTCACCCCCCCTCAATATATATTCATTAACTCTTATGAAAATAGGTGAATGATCAATTCCCATCTAATTTTCCTGCATAACTTCCCATTGACATTTACTCGTTAAACACACAGAAACTATAGTAAGATCAATGTTTGTCATCCTACCTGTTCTAATATAAGTACCCTCTCCGTTATTTTACACACACATATTTCCATTATCTAATAATTTTCCCATTAGCATCTGTATTCCTAATACTATACAATGTATTATGACAATTAAATTCTCCACATAAAATTATCTTATTGTTACCTATTTTAACTATATTTCCCAATTCTTCTGTATTCATTTTCTGACATGGATTATAATAATTAAAAATATCCAAATATCCATTTCTTGTTTAAATTTTAATTCCATTTACCTCCAAATCACTATTTATCCTAATCTCTTGATAATTTAAGTGTTCTCTAATCCCCTCCCTTTCCCTCCTTCCTGTCCTTCCTTCATAAATGAAACCCTGGAATTTTAAATTTTAAAAAGAGCAGAGAGCAGATTCTGCACATTCCCGCACACAGTAATTCAATAAACTTGAGTTTGCTTGCCTGCACAGGTGTTCTTAAGTCTCCACCAACTCTCGCGAGGTCTCAGCTGCCACCGGAGTTCATTGAGTTAGACACAGTTCCCAGTTTTGAAGCTGTTCAGTTTGAAGTAAAACACAATACAGTGTTCTCTGTTTAAAAGAGCAAAGAGCAGATTTTGCACAGTCCCGCACAGTCCCTCTCAATTTTTCTACCAGCCATGTTTCCTGAATCCACACAACATCGATCTCCTTTTCATAATTCATACATTTGTTGAATTTCTGCCCATTAGCAATAAGACTTCTAGCATTGCAGTGAAATATTGTCACACGCATTACCTAATTGCTCCCACCTGACTCCAGTTTACATTTATCTGATCAATTGACTTCCCCGCCAAGCCCAAATATTTTTCTCCTGTCTTCATGATTATTTTAATTCTTTCCGTTCTACTTCCCGCTTGTGCTGAACAATTAATAACCAAGGTAATAAACTGAGCTTAATTACCAACATTTCCTCCGCCTTATTTGCTGCCATCCTTACTTTTTCTATATGATTTACCACTATCTGTTTTGTCGGCATTTCTACCACTTTTTTTTTGTACATTTCTAATTATCTCTTGAACATATTTTCCGGCTTCTGCGAAAGAAACTTTTTTTTCTCAGAATTTATCTTCTGAACATTCCTTGACTTCTGATTTTCTATACATCCCTTAAACGCTGAACTATGCTCTCCTCTGCAATTACAACATTTTGGTTTGACCTACTCCCCACATTCTTTAAACTCATGATCCTTCCACATTTCGCACTCCTTTGTCCTTTACAAAAACCTGCAATATGACTATATTTTTGACATTTATAACATCTAATAGGTGGTGGGTTATACTCATGCACCTTAAATCTCTGAAATCCTAAAATCACCACCTCAGGACATCGTTCTGCCTCAAATTTCAACACTATCATATTAGATTTAATGTTCCCTTCCTTATCCTTTCTACCTGTACTTTGGCTTTAACCATTTTCTCTTTTCCCAATTCCTGCTTAATTTCTTCCATACTAACATCTTTAGTTACTCCATAAATCACCCCTTTACTTATCTTTTTATTTCTCCCCCAGGACAAAGGCTCATCCAAGCCCACAGTTTTTTCTTCCAGCAATACCGTTGAGTTGTAAACTTAATTTGTATACACCTAAGTGTCCTTTCTTCGCTTCAACAGCCAGAACACCCTCCCGTGATGCTCAGTGACCATCAACTCTCATCGCCCCCAGATCCACTCCCCCTCCTGTACTAAAATTCACCATGCCAAAATTGTAGCCTTGCTAACAGTGACGATGACCTCCAATCTTAAAGCATCCTTAATGCCTAATTTAAAATAATTGAATGTGATTTGAATAAAGCTTCAGTTTAGCAGAAAATGGATTCAAAGGAACTTGATAGGCAAAAAAGTATACCAATATGGTTAGCTAAAGGTTTTCAGAACGTAAGCTGCAACTGATGTTATTATGTGTTGTTTGTTGTTGTTGTTATTTTTCTAAAGGTGTCTGTGCAGGTTGCAGGTATTTGCTGTTCAAATGTCAGCCTTAAAAAAATAATAAGGGGCCCTGTGATGGGGTACCTCCCACCCCTGTGCATAATATGTATTATTTTTTATTATTATTAGTGGTAGTAGTTATTATGTATGACACCGTGTAACAATTTTTTTTTTTTTTTTGGTTCCTGGGTAGTAAGTGTTATTTCCTAATTGCTTATGCCTCAAAAGTATAGAAAATGGCTATTATTCCCCACAAACTTTGCTTTTGTGACCAGGACAGTGATATTTTGAAATTTACATATTTCCAATGAGAAAACGGGCGAATTTTCGTTCACATAAAGTCAGAAAAAAACAACATATGAATCCAAATTAACATGTATTTATACTAAAGTAATACAAAAATGACTACAAAAGATTTAGAAGTGAGTAGTTTTTCGAGATTTACGATTATACTGTAAATCACTTTCATGAATCAGCCCCCAAATGTAGTCTCCCATCATGTTCTCGTTATACTGTCCTTCATTGACAGCTCATCCAGGAGCCTCAAAGCCGTGCTGCTCCATAATGGTAACAAGTACCCGTCTCTTCCCCTGGCTCACTCGGTGCACCTCAAAGAGGATTACAACAGCATCAAGACCTTGCTGGACGCCTTGAAGTATGATGAGTACGGCTGGGACCCCCGGAAGGTGCTGATGCCACCACTGCACATCAAATTGGGCCTTATAAAACAATTTGTCAGAGCTCTAGATAAGGAGTCGGCAGCCTTCAAGTACCTTCAAGACTTCTTCCCTAAGCTGTCTGAGGCAAAGGTCAAAGCCAATGTCTTCGTCGGACCACAGATAAAGAAGATCCTGGAGTGCAATGAATTCCCCAAGAAGCTCACTAGTAAGGAGAAAGCGGCTTGGAACAGCTTTGTTGCAGTGGTTCGGGGCTTCCTGGGCAATCACAAGGACGAAAACTATGTGGAGCTGGTTGAGACTCTGGTGAAGAACTACGGCACAATGGGCTGTAGGATGTCCCTCAAAGTCCATATCCTTGATGCTCATCTTGATAAATTCAAGGAGAACATGGGAGCGTACTCGGAGGAGCAAGGCGAGCGCTTCCACCAGGATATACTGGACTTTGAACGCCGCTACCAAGGACAGTATAACGAGAACATGATGGGAGAATACATTTGGGGGCTGATTCGTGAAAGTGATTTACAGTATAATCGGAAATCTCGAAAAACTACTCACTTCTAAAACTTTTGTATTTATACTTTAGTATAAATACATGTTAATTTGGATTCATATGTTGTTTTTTTCTGACTTTATGTGAACGAAAAGACACAAATTCGCCCATTGCTCATTGGAAATAGGTGAATTTCAAAATATCACTGTCCTGGTCACAAAAGCAAAGTTTGTGGGGAATAATAGCCATTTTCTATACTTTTGAGGCATAAGCAATTAGGAAATAACACTTACCCAGGAACAAAAATTGTGTTACATAGTGTGATCGACGAGAAGCCTAGATTATTATTGTATTATGTACGATTTAAAATGAAGGACGAGCGAGGTACCGTCCGCCATGTTAAGTATGTTTTATTTACCTCGTGGGAATGCGTGACTGATCAGCTACCAAGTATATAATTAGCTGACAGTCACGCATCTTTGGTTAACCCGTGCAAAATGTGACCGAGGGATAATAAGATAATTGTTAGCTAGTTAATCCCTCGGTCACCAATATAAAAGAGCTGCAGTCTAGCTGCCCTGGGAGAGAGTTTAGAGGAGTTGAAAGCAATAGCAAAAGCGAAAGTGAATGCTACCAGTAAGCGAACCAAGGTACTGGTTTTATAAAGAGATCATTTGTTAGTGGTTATTTTGTTTTGGCAATGTGCCCATTTCTTTTGTGTGTTTTGATTGTTTTGCTTTATTATTTAATAAAGATACGGCTGCAGATGTTTTAGCCCCATATCATCTGTGTGTTGTACTGCTTCCTGGACACTGACCTCACCTACAACGCCACTCAAGCCATCCTTTGTGACAGACCCCAAGATAGCAGTAGCAAGCAAGCCATAGCCAACATTTCTCCATGCTGTTGAATGAATTGTAACATACAACTAGTTAGCAGATTAGCTAGTTAGCAAATTAGAACAGTGTGTAGAGTATACAGTATGTACTGTTGACATGTTTTTCAGTTGTAACTGCAAACTTTTTTTTTCTGTTCTCCGAATACAGCATGAGGTATGCATTCATACAAATCACTTGTTATGTTTCATTAAACTCAACCCAAGTCAGCAGCAGCCTTCCTCTGCACAGCAATGATCTCAGGCAGCAGCTTGTGCCAGTGTAGAGTTAACTGGGAAGATATGCCTGACTTTTAAATTGCTATGTGAGTTTCTCATTAGCTTCATTAGCATTTGTGCATCATAAATATGTAAAGGGTGAGTTTCACACAGGAGATTTAATTCTGTACTCTTATTTCTGATTAGTTTCGTAATGCGTTCTGGCTCTGTCTGATAATTGGTGACACTGCATACCAATACGGCATTTCCCTGCGCTTCATCAGAACCGTGTGAAATTAAAGCAGGCAGGGCTGTTTTGATGGTTTGAACAAAATAACTAACCCAATAAGAGAGCTGATAAGTTATTAAAATACTTTTTTAGTTTGTAATATAAAATGCAGTAATCACCCGCTACCTCATGCATAAAGAACTCTGAAGCTAGCTTTCTGCCAAGAAGTTCAAGCCTGTCATGTGTAGCAGCTTCAATGTAATAAAGATGGCAAGTATTTAATGTGTTGTTTCTTATAAAGGGCTTGATGCTGCACATTTACAGTGTACATACATTTGATAAGTTAAGCCTTTACTTATTAAATGTTTTACTAGGTAAGGGTACTTGTTTGTTTCTTTAGTTTGATTGTTTTTTTTATTTATATCTAGTTTTACTGGACACTTTTTTTAAATAAACACAGCTTGATGTTTAGAGTGTCCTGAAATACAATTTAAATTAAAGTGGTCTTAATTTTCCATATGAGTGCTGTCTCATATGAGGTGCTCACTAATTCTCCAATTGTCTGTTATCTCATATGTTGAGGCATTTTATCTCATATGTCAAGGCACACATTTTTATTTATATTATTTTTGTAACAGCTAAAGTATTACATGGTTGCTTAACGAAATGCTGGACATGAAAATACCCATGGTGTTTTACTGTATTTACTGTACATGTCTGTCTGTCTTTATATGTTTCTGACAATCATTTAACATAATGACAAACTTCTTCAGTGCTTCCAGGATGAATAAATTGCAGTATCCGTCTGATTCGAAAAAGGCAGGCTACTCACATATCTGTTTAACATTTGTTTTTCAATGAATAGCCTTAGGTAACATTTTCTTTAAAAGTCTCGGATGCAGTATTTCACAGAAACCAAAACTGTAACCCGGAAATTATGCCGATATAAAAAATATTTTGAACTTTTTATATAATAGTTTATATAAAAAACTATTATAATAGGCCTACATCAATATTTTTTGTAATATATATATATATATATATATATATATATATATATATATATATATATATATATATATATATATTTCATCTAAACTGCTAATGTTTTTCCAAGAAAGGTTTTTGTGTTTTTTTTTTTTTAAATCAAAATCTCCTATTTTTCATGTGAATTCATAGCATTTTTAAAGCAGCTGTGTCCTAAAAATGTGATTCTGGGTGAATATTTACTATACTACATTGATGTATAGTTTCCTGCACAAAAAGCTTGGATGTCAGTTGCGGGCATGGAATAAACCAGATATGTCTTGCAACTGATTTATTATAATATTATAATTTTTGGTTATTGCAAAGTGGCCATGCTTACTTTGCATTTATATATTTGCTTGTTCATATGGCTCTCGATTTTTATTTCAGACTGCTCATGGTAATCCCAGTATAAAAATCAGAATATTACAAACATTGGTACGAGTATCTCATTATCTCTCTATGATATATATTTTGTTCTTTGCTGCTAAGTGATGCATCACTCATTTATTACATCTAGTATTACTATATCACACATAAAAAAAGCAATTGCAATTTTTCAGATAAACTTATGTATTTTTGCTTAGAAAAAGTTAAGTAAAAAGAAAATACATTACAAGAAAAGAAAAGCCAGCTTGATTAACACCCATCTGCTGATCTTAGTTCCAATAAAGAATGTATGTACTTGCACAGCTAGTGCTATGAGCTGACAGTCTATGAGTAAGCTGTGTTTTGTTTTCCTCTTTATGTTCGTCTTTCAATATCAGTGCTGCATGCAGAGCAGTGGTTGGTATGCTTGAGTCATTCTAACCCTGGATGTCAGAAAACGTCATATTTCTGTCATGCTGGTTGTCAGTGTGGAGCATAATTAGTAGAGCTTCAAGCTGAAGAGTTACTGAGTGCCTCGGGGTGAATTTAGATCAAATTTTAGGTTGAAAATCTGCCTGTAAAACTGTTAAGGGTGACCTTTTCAGTTTTCAAACCAGACCTGAATGTATTTTATGAAAGTTTTTACTTTCCTCTCAACAGTAGGAACCCTTGCCTAAAGCATCATATATTGTTAGCTTGTTTATGGAGATGCGGTATACTTTCATCATTATTATTTGTAAGAGGTTTGAATATTTTGCAAGCAATTATCAAATTGAGGATTTTAGATCCAATCCAGGGTATCTCCAGCTTCTAGATTCTCAAGCCAGCAATGTATTTCCTTCAATTTCTCTACTTCAGTAGCGCTTGAAACTGAATAGAGCTATTTAGGGGTAAGATGAGCTGAAGAAAATGACAAGCTTACAAAACACAGCAATCCTGCAGTCAGGAGTCATGCTGTATGTTTATTTGAATGAAAATGCAAGTGCAAGTTGATTACTTTAGCATAGAGAGTTTCAGTCATTCTAGACACATCTGAGGGATGACAATGAGGAGGTTTATTCAGGGCTCAACCCTCCAGGGGGGCCCATGAAAAATGAAACATACTTGATAAAATGGATATTAAATACTAGTACAGTATTTATTAAACTTCCTGTTCTCATTGCCATAACAGACATTGTTTTATAATTTTACTGTGATTTGCACCTGATGTCCAAAGCGGTTCTATTTTAAAAATGGTAGCACTATAAAGGTGAACAAATGAATGTTAACAAATGCCTGTAGGACTCCAGAAAGACCACTGGGTTGGTTTGTTTAGGTTTTGACATAAGGCCCATTATTATAAAGGATTGTCTGTGTTCTTACATACAAAGTCAGACATTTGACTTGTTTTGTTATCCTTTAAGATTTCGAAAGCATTTGGTGTGATTCATATAGTAAAATGAATCCTGAAGTAAAAAAGGTGACTGTTTTACTACAGGAATCATACACCAACATATTACACAATGCAAAAGACTACATTCTGCACCTCTTACACCTATATGCTTACACCCTTTGAATTAGAAGAAAAAAAAAAGTCTTGTGATATGGTGTGTTATTGTTAACCAAGAACAACAGGGCAGATCTAGAAAGTTGTTTTGTTTGTTGAGTGTCCATAAAGGTAAGTATACCATTTACATTCCAACTAAGAACTAACACAACTTCAGGTAATTTGCACCTAGGTATTTTTTCCTTCTCATTAAACACAAAAAGACAACACGTCATTGTCACTGTAGTTTCTCTGTTATGTTTGCAGTAATTTTAGGACATTATGTTTGTCATTTTGTAAATCGCTTATGATAACAGCATTAAACAGTCTCTCACTCACACAGCTTTTTGTGCTGGATGTGAAAGCAATACAGATGGAGCATAAAAGCAGCAGTATCTTACTTCTAAAAACTGCTTGTAACCCAGATATGAAACTTTTATCTCAAAACATTTTTTTTTTTTAAATATACCACAGCACTGGCATTTACAACTTCCAGATGAGTTCTATCACTTTAGCAGAATTGCCTATAGGAACAAAAATAATATTGCACTAGTTCAGATTCTTAATTGGTTCTTTTTTGTACCCAATGACAAATAAACAGATATCACTGCATGGATGGAAATAAGACTCCTGGTGCATAGCAGTTTAAGCCATTTAAGGTTTTACTGTGGATTTAGTCACATCTTATATAATGCAGAAGCAGACTGTTGATGTTGCATGTTCAGTTGTCTATAATTAAGCTTACAGTAAAATCGTGAATGGCTTACACTGCTTAGCAGTGGAAGTGAGTGTCGACCATCAGGCTGGCCATGATATGCACAGTATTACCTTTCCAAATCTACACTTATAATTTAATGTTGGAAATGCATGCAGCTTTGTTGCTTGTAGTCAGATGGCCTTCATCAATATAAATGTCAGATACCTGAGTTTTATTTATTTTTCGTTATTTTATAGGGGGTGGTTTGTGGGGTGGGATATTACATCCATAAATTTCATTTAGCATCTGTAACACTGAAAACATTCCAGGGATTCCATTTGAAAAGCAAATAAATAGTTTATGTAAGGTAGGCTATATCCCATTTACACAAAACTGCATTTTACAGTCCAATCCCTGTGTGTTTCTATATAATCAGACAGGCAGGCATGCATATTTTAGATATTGACAGACAGATACTGTAGATAGATATCTCATTTAATTTTAGTTGTGAGGTTTCTTTTTTGGGGGGGGTTGCGACTTTTTTTTCAGGTACAGTAACAGTAGTTTATGTTATTCTCTCCACTTGGTAGTTGGTTAAGTATCCTGTCAGATTGTGTGTCAGAACATTACTTTTTGTCTGCCATTCATTTCTTGTGCCTCCATGATTCCTCGTTCCCTGTCTCACTTTCTGTTTGAATGGGTTGGCAGGTTTGAGCCCATTATGGAAAAACTTAAGTGTGGTGTAGCTTTTCTTTCCTCAAAATCTGCCTGTTCCCTGCAGTTAGTCACTCACAGTCTCTGTGTTTTGAATCACAAGGACAATTGACAGTATACAAAACAGGTTTAATAATAGCTGTCATGGTGTACCCACATGGCAGTATCTAGCAATGTCACAAAGAGTTTGACAAACCTCTTTGTATGTACTGTTCAGAGTAAAAAGAAATAAAAAATAGGTCTTTGTTTTGCATGAATATAATATCAATAGAAATATAGATTGGTTGATAGGTTTATTGATTTATTTGCAAATATTTAAAAGCAGAGAATGGTTAGGAAATTATGGGCCATATTGGTAAAGCTTTAACTCAAAGTCTGTTTTGTGATATAACTAAATATAACTGTTTTTGCCATATAACTAAAATTAGAGTAACATCATTCATAATCACTTGTAATTATCTTGGAACATCATAGAATGGTTAAAAAAAAAGAACCTGCACTCTATTTACCTACTTTCATTAATTTCAGTTAAAATCAGCCTGCCCTTGAGACTATGAAGGTTTTTATTGGAAATGCTGGGCATTTTTCTAATTTTACCTTCCAATCCATGAAAGTAAACATCAATTCTGCATTCCACATACCCTCCATTTATCAATTAAGCACATGCATACATATATATATATATATATATACACTACCGGTCAAAAGTTTTAGAATACCTCAATTTTTCCAGTTTTTATTGAAATTTACACAGTTTAATGTCTCAATGTACTCTGAAATTAAAGCATAGAACAAATAAACAATTGGAGATAAAAAAATAAATCATGGAATCGTTTTGTTTAACAAAATTTAATCTAAATTTTTTCTTCCCAACACTGTTCCCACAAATGTGTTGCACTTGTAGGTTGCTTTGCTTTCACCCTTCTGTCCAGTTCATCCCAAACCAGCTCGATGGGGTTTAAGTCTGGACACTGTGCTGGCCATTCCATGATTTGAAGCCTACCGTCTTGTTCTTTTCTTCTAAGGTAGTTCTGACATAGCCTGGAGGTATGTTTTGGGTCATTATCTTGCTGTAGGATGAACCCCTGACCAACTAGGTGTATACCAGAGGGTATTGCATGGCACTGCAAAATGCTGTGGTAGCAGTTTTGGTTCAGGGTGCCACTCACTCTGTGCAAGTCGCCGACTCTGGATCCAGCAAAAGAGCCCCAGACCATCACGCTTCCTCCTCCATGTTTGACAGTCGGTGTCACACCGAGGAACCATCCTTTCGCCTACTCGACAGCGTACAAAAACCCTGCGTGATGAACCGAAGATTTCAAATTTGGATTCATCGGTCCATAAGACCTTCTTCCAGTCTTCAGTAGTCCACTGGCGGTGCTTCATGGCCCAGGCAAGCCTCTTTTTCTTATTTTGCCATCTTAGCAATGGCTTTCTTACTGCCACTCGACCTGTCAAACCTGCAGCTCGAAGTCTTCTCTTCACAGTTGAAACTGAGACTTGCTTACTTCGACCAGTGTTAAGCTGTGCTTGAAGCTGTTGTCCTGTGAGCCGCCTATCACGCAAGCTGTTGATTCTCAGAAACTTGTCTTCTGATTCTGTTGTGGCTTTGGGTCTGCCAGACCTCTTCCTGTCAGAGTTTCCTCCAGTTTCCAAGTGCCTTTTGATGGTGTAGGAAACTGTACCCACTGACACCTTGGCTTTCTTTGCAATTTCTCTAAAGGAAAGACCTACACTTTTAAGAGTTATAATGGTCTGTCTGTCTTCCTTTGTTAATTGCCTTTTTCTCGCCATTATGAGAGCAATATACTACTTCCTGCAGTACAATACTGTCCAAATAATGCTTAAGAGGGTGTAGTAACACAGTCTGTTCCAACACTGCTTTTATACAGACAGAGGGTTTGTAAGTAATCAACAAAAGTTGGGACACCTGTAGGAATTGTTAGCATCAACTTTCAAGGCTTAATTTACTTCCATTGCTGCAGAACAGCTGTAAGTTGTTAACCCATTACTTGTTCCCTGAAAAAGGCCTTTTTGTATAACTCTGAAATGTGCATTATTTTTCAGTTTTTGGAAACCTAAACTTTTTTTTTTTAACCTCTGGCAGTTTACCGCTTACCTTTGTACCATTTCAGGTTATTCACTGGACTTGAACTGCTTAAATTTCAATAAAAACTGGAAAAATTGGGGTGTTCTAAAACTTTTGACCAGTAGTGTATATATATATAATGATTTCCATTACATGAGAGTAGATGTTAACCCCTTGTGGTCCTATGTTGGACAAGGTCCGACATTACAATTTTCCCTTTCCGGTCCGACTCATCAAAAAGACACAGGTCTCTAAAGCACAGGTCTGTAGTCGTTTTTTCTCCAGAAAAAGTCGAGAAAACTATTCAATGGCTGAGTGAGACCGATAGGAGCCGAGAGAAGCCGAAAAAAAAGGGGGCGGATCTGAGCAATACACATAGCCCCGGCACCACAAAGATAACACGGCCATAAACAGATTTGAGATGTTACAGTAATAATATAATGACTTGAATCGCATTATTCAGGAGTTTGGTGTTAAAACGAGTGATCAGGAAATGATTTATCAGTATGCACGACTATGAAGAGGTATGTGAAAAATACAGCGAACAAGGGGTGGGCCGGGGCTGGGGATGCAGTACTGAGTGTCCTGTTGATATGCAGTGCCTTTTAAACCTGTTTTACTGTGAAGAAAAAATACTTTTAAACAGTGCGTCTAAAATAAACTGCACATGTGAAAATAAATTGGACCTGACGCGCCTGAGACGTGCTGAATAAATGGACCGCAAAGGGTTAAAACTTCATTATGATTTGAACTCGGCTCTCGCCAAGATAAGCACCAACTAAGACATAGCTTTACAGTAAACTAATGTAATCCATCTGCATCTCCATCCATTTGCGTTTCTTTCCATCTGATGATGTAGATATCCTTCTGCCTGGTGTTGATGGTTGAAGTGTAATGCTGGCTCCAGGGATCAGCTTATTGTGCCTCCCCAGCGCATCAGTACACACAACGGCTGCGATGCTGACTCCGGGGGTCATCCACAGTGAGGTCTCCCCAGCGCATCAGCATGACAACCGTCTGGATTGAGCTAAGTAGGGTACATCTCTGGGGTCTTCAAGTGGGCACCTTCCGTCCTCGGTGTTTCGTCGACTAGCCCACGACACCTCAAGACGGCTCGACAGTGATTCTGGTGTCCCAGCATTAGCCCCCTCCGTCCCCCACTCAACTCAGCCCAGCTTACTTACCCGTACATCAGCGTTGCTTTCTTTCTATTGTGCTTGAGATCCCCAGCCAGAATCTTTCCATCTCAACCACAGGCAGTTGCTGCTTCAGATAAGTTCTTCACTGTGCGACGCAACTCTTGGCCACTGAACCCGACATCTCTAAGAAACCGGGTTGTAGAGTGTGCCACAAATCCTCGACAACCCACTTCCACTAGGTAAACCCAGGATGGAGGAATATTGTCTTTTGTGTGTAATGCTTTGAAGCAACTGGTGGCAACTTATTGGTCATGTTGACTACCAGCTTCCTCCGTTGAGCTGGGGTTGCCTTGTGCCATGTAGGAGGAGCTGAAGTGAGACCAAGACCCCCTCTTCCATGCCACACTTGCACCATAATATCACCGATTCGAAGGGCAGCCTTAGCATCTTCCACGGCTTTCTTTGCCACCCACTTTCTTCGTTTTCAAAACAGGTGCTGCCTCCCTTATGCATTTGTTGCGTGAATCTACTAATGTAATTTCCAGTCGGACTTTGGCACACTTAAACTCCTCGGTTAGAGCAGAGACTGGTACCTGCAGTATTCCTTTACCATAAAGTCCTACTCTACTGAGGCAGCGTGGAGCTCCCAACCATTTCCTGATGTATGAACTGATTAATGCTTCCAGCTTCTCTACTGTTGTCAAGGAAACCTCGTACACAGTCAGTGGCCACAGCAACCTTAGCAGTATACCGAACTGAAAGCACCAGAGATTCAGTTTGCCCGGTAAAGCGCTGCTGTCTATGCTCTTCAACCCTTCAACTGCTTGTTGTCTAACTTCTCCCACACAAACTGTGTCCTTTAGATCCCAGTCGTACCATCTCCCAAGATTTTTCACTGGCTTCTCAGACACTGTTGGTATTGCCTTACCATTACTGTAGAACCTTTTATCTACTACTTTACCTTTAATTATAGAGATGCTTCTTGATTTAATGGGCTTGAATTGCATTCGTGTCCATTCGATGTTATTGGTTAATTTGCCCAATAACCGATTAGTGCAGACTACTGTTGTGGTCATGGTTGTCATGTCATCCATGTACACTCAAATTGGTGGTAGTTGCATTCCAGAAGCCAAGCGCTCTCCTCCCACGACCCATTTTGATGCCCTAATAATTACTTTCATTACCATGGTAAAAGCCAGTGGAGAAATGGTGCATCCTGCCATTATTCCAACTTCTAGGCATTGCCATGTAGTGATGAATTCTGAAGTTGAAAAACTAAATTGCAAATCTTCGAAGTAGGCTTTCACTAAATTTGTTATTGTCATCAGTACACTAAAAAAATTAAATGCTGGCCAAAGAAGTTCATGTGGCACTGAACCTTATGCATTAACCAAATCCAGGAATGTCACATGGAGCTCCTTCCGCTCCTTTTTAGCTGATTGAATTTGTTGCCAGATCACGCTGATGTGTTCTAAGCATCCTGGAAAACCTGGAATGCCCGTTTTTTATACTTAAACAAAAATAAGGGAAAGGAACATACATAAATAAATGCATTGGCTAATGCATGCATCTGTTTTTGAAAGAGTTCGGGGCGAAAAGTCATTTATCACTTACAGTTGAAGACATTGAGAAGGACTTATAGCAGAAGCTGCCTTATAACAAGGAACTGCATGCTTCATTTAGGTTGCAGAGACACATAAACGTGTATCTTTCTTGCATGTAGCATCATACGTCAGGCTTTCTGCATGGCCTCTCTATATTAAAAAATGAACATGACAAATCATTTTGATTTTAAGGAAATGTGTAAAAAAAAAATCATATGACTCAATGTTTGAAACAGTATTTTGACAACATATTTACAACACATGTTCAGTAGCACCTGTGTTTTCCCTTCTCAAACAAAATATTGTAATAGGTACTGTACTCCTGCACATGTAGACAACAGTAAACCTATTTATTTTATTTATTTTATTTGTTTGTAGCCTTAGTAATTTTCATGTTTAGTTTTTTTTTTTATTTTATTTTTTACTTTTGTGTCTTCATGATTAGGCTATACAAACGAATATAAAATAATTGGCTCCCAGTAGCCCTAGTGATTGCCTTTGCTGAGATCTTGAAGAAAAGTTGCTCTTTTTGCCATAGCACCATTGATAATACAGTATTAAGGAATATTTGCATTTATTGAACAATTTTTACATATGTGATTGCAGTGTTTCAGTATATTCATAAACATGAATTATTTTTCAAATACAGACTTTTGGAGTATAGAGCTTATTTAGTATTTATATGAGAACTTTGATTTAGAATGTGGCTTTTTTTTTTTTTTTAATACACAGGCCTACATCTCATATTTCATTATTTCTAGTTATGTAGTCCAAAGTGTTTTAAATTTGAATATGCACTTATTATGTTGCCATCGGTCCACAGAATATCAGCATATACTGTATGTTTAAAATCTGACAAAAAAAGAAAAGGTGTACTTAAAAAATATTAAATAATCTTGAATAAATTACTTCACACAGGTATGAAATGTGGGCTTTATACTATTTAAGAAAACCGTTTTTTCAAATCAGAACTGAAGTTTATGAAACCGGTAGCTTATGTCAGCCAATACATCGTACAGAAGGCAAAAGTCTTTAGCTTTCAACACCATGGTTATGTGTATACGATAGTTTTACAAAATATCAGTAACATCTAATCCCTACATTTGCCTAGCTGTATATTTAATACAAAGAGGTCTCTAGACAGATCAGGGGACAATGAATGCATAACTTTGTGCACTACATACATTGTCATAAATTCACGTATTTGCTAATCCAATACATCATTTCAATGGCTGAAGTTTTTAGATTTCAGCTATATAGATATTATTTACAAAACGTCATTAACGTCTAATAGAGAGTAACCCTCAGTTTGCCAAATTTGCTGACAGGACTTAATAGACTGCCTTGTTTTAGCTAGTTGGTTTGTTTAACTTTTCAGTATCCTGAAGTTTAGGTGTAGATCACATCTTTCCAGTACATATGTAAACTGTTCGAGATAAGGTGTTCCTTTTTTCTGTTGTTTGTTTTCTACCCACTCATATGTATCTCTCTCACTCACTCACTCAGTCGATCTCTTTGTCTCCTTCACCATTTGCTGTTGATGTTACCTTTTCATAGTAGGATCATCTGCCCCTGCATGTTAAATAAACCTCTTCCTACATCATCGAAATCGCTCAAAATTAACATGAGACCACACCCCAAAAACTATGCCAACCACTGGCAGTAACGTTGATTGAAAAAAACGGGACAAAGCATATTGCAGTACTTCATGCAAGAGGCAGAAAACAGAGAGACATTTGTTCTTGTTCCAAATCCTCTCCTTTTATTTGGACGCTATCTCAGCACCCACCAGAACCCACAGCTCTGTCAGCTTCACAGGATACAAGACATTTACAACTAGACCAAAACAGCACAGAACACAGACTGCTGGGGACAGCCCCTCTTATACATTTAGCTCCGCCCCTTATTCAAATCAGGGTACTGGAGCTCACGCACATCCCATTGGTCTTCAGCCACATACTAGGGAAAGCAGGCAGGGGAATTCCATTATACACGGGAATATACACACAAAAGGTAAACAAAGCAATGGCAGGATACAACGGGGAGTGAATAAACACACAGCACATAAACACATATTCACAATTTGAAATACAGTACAAACGGGGAATTACAGTGAGGGAAACATAAATGTACAGGTTGTTACAATATCATCAAAATCGAATTACAAGGCAAAGACAGCTAGTGCTGGAGGTTTGCCCCATCATCAGAATAGTGCCCCATGTGTTTCTTTAAAAATTGCACATTTTACAAATGGAAGGGCGCGCCATATAATATTTATGGAATTATTTTGTGAGATACAACCTCTTTAAACAGAATGGAACATTCCTTGCATGTACAATACATATGAAAAAAATCATGGCATGACATGCAGAACTCAGCCCTGCTGCGACAGTGCAGATTGACTCTGCATACACTGTAGTGGACCACTTGAAAAATTTCTGTTTCAGTGGGCTAGCAGGTGGACCTCATTATGACTGACAGAAGTGTGGTTTAGGCTTTTTTGTTTTTCTTAAAATCAATCTGTTCCCTGAAGGTAATTGGTTACATTTATTTTATTTTATTTTCTATAAGTCTATTGATTTTAATCAGCAGTGAAAAATAATGTTTTATACAGTCAGGTTCTTTCTCTGCAAATCTGCTGATTTGGAAATTTACAGTTATGTATGCTTATAAGTCTAAATGTATGAACCATTGTTCAATTAAATTATACTTGAATTTAATTGAATCTATCTGTTTGTCATCACCTTCCATCATTGTTGAACTAATAAGCCCACAACTTTGAACAATTTATGTTACCTTCAATGTGATTTTTTAAGATTGATTTTGGAAAAAAATATTTAAAAAATAGTGTGTCAAATTGTGCAATGGTTTGACCTCAGGCTATTTGTCTTAAGACAAGTAAGGGGCAATCTATGCAGGAGTCCTTGTTTATACTGTTTGGACACATAATACTTGCCAATAGGTCTGACTGAAGTGACAGTAATACTGGCGTATTGAGATGCATTAAGAAAGAAATATTGGATAATCGTGCCACTATGACTGCTTGAGCACTGGCTCTGTGAACAAACATGACATCTGTATTTAATGAGCAACTTTTAAAAAGCACCAAGGGCTTGAATCTCAAACTATTCTTAAATTCCCAACTGAAATATAATGTGACTGGTGTTTCAGATTTCATTTACAAGGAATTTTCATATTCATTCATATGCAAATTAGGTTATACAAAAGTATTGTACCAAAGACTTAATTCCAGTTGTAATATTGAGTTTTACTAAATTATATGAAAATGTGCTTTATAACAGCAGTACATTCTACAGTCACTTTAATGGAATGATTAAATAAAAACAATGATCTGTAAAATTAGCACAGATGGTTTCACAATTTTGTTTATTTAGCAGACGCCTTTATCCAAGGCGACTTATAGAGATAGGGTGTGTGAACTATGCATCAGCTGCAGAGTCACTTACAAATACGTTTCACCTGAAAAACGGAGCACAAGGAGGTTAAGTGACTTGCTCAGGGTTACACAATGAGTCAGTGGTTGAGGTGGGATTTGAACCGGGGACCTCCTGGTTATAAGCCCTTTTCTTTAACCACTGGACCACACAGCCTCAATCATTTAATTGAATCTCAGCACAGTCTGCACGTGAACTAATTGTGTACTCCCCGTGCCCCCATTCAAATACCCACTTTAATCTGCACATGAAGTGATTGTGGAATCCCCGTGCCTAAATACAAATATACATTTTATATCACCTGTGCTACATAACCCACACTCTGTGCACCACCAATACATATAACAGACAACATAAAACACAAAATATGCACAGGGGCAGGGTTCCCTGCCACATATCTCACTCCGTGTGTGCAGCACACATGGCCTTAAATGGCCTCTGGTGGTGGTGGCGGGAGCAGCAGGTAGTTTCCCTCTAGCAGTGGAGGCAGGAGCAGTAAGTAGTTTCCCTCTAGCGGTGGAGGCAGGAGCAGCAGGTAGTCCCCTATCTCTGGAGACAGGTGTGGCACTTGTTCACAATGGGATTGTGCAATCCCTGTGCTACATAACCCACACTCCATGCACCACTACAATAATACAAAAAACAGACAACATAAGTCACAAAATACACACAGGGACGGGGTACCCCGCCACAGCATCACAAACAACTTGCACATTCCAGTACAAAAACTCTTAATGCAATTTGAGTGCCAACTATAATATATTGCATAGAGGGGCATAAAAATCATATTTCATTTTAAAAGCAGTAATGTGTGGGAATGTAACATATAGCCTACACGATTCTTTGCAAAAGCCCTTGTAAAAGGGTACTCGGATCTGCTTTAAAGAAAGTCGAGAGAGAAACGAAGGTTTGCCTTTGAAAGGCCAGCCCAGGTTTATTTACATGAATCACAAATCTCAACACAGCTGTTGCTAGGGTACCAACACTGGTAGCACCTAGCACATTATTTCTTCATACAATATAGGAAAAATATTTCCCCCTAAAGACCCAAATGAATCAACTTGGCAAATGAGTGCACAGGACAGGACTACATCCTAGCCTTCTAAACCTGGCGGTGACCCAATGCCTCTGGTCACAGGTCACCTTTTTATACAGAACACAATTATTCAATCGTTCAATTTACTAACCAGAGATCTCTGATGAGGGGTGTTCTTAATACAGCAAACTCCAACCAACCCTTAACAATGCACCTGGCATCTGCAGTATATAGGCTGTATCCTTGTACCCGTTTTTTTATCCTCAATTCAAAAAAAGCAACATTACACATTTTTTTACAATTATAATTATTATTATTATTTTCAGTTCATAATGTAATTATATCAGATTTTGACTTTATATATGAAAATTAATAATGAGCTAACATCTTACCAGATGATTTTCAGTTGGATTCTGCATAGCATGAAATCAACTTAATCCAAAAACAGTGCTGTTACTGCACTAGTCTGTTTTAAATGTATCAGTTTATTAAATGAAATTCCAAAAATGATTTTACTATTTTAATGAAACAAGCTTTCAGTAAGATTTGCAGACGAGTTTATTGCCATGAGCTGCAGCAAATACTTTCAGCATTTCAGGGTTCACTTACTGAAACATTTATTATCGAAAAGACATAAATCTCAATACATAAATCTCAGTCTCTGAGAGCAGTTTCTGTGGGTGAATGGATTAAGATGTCTCTGTGATCTCTCTCAAAGATACTGTACAAATTGAGGATACCAGTCTTTGTTAGTCTGTACTGTACATATAAATCCCAGGGACATAGGAAACACATAGGAATTAAACAAGTATTTTTATTTTTACTCCACTGCAGGAAAAGTTATTAGTATCCAATTTATGTCTCGCTGGGTTGTTTCTCAAAGACTCAGCAAAGCCAATTTGAGCAGCTCAGCAGCAATAACAGGGTATTATTTTGACACTGAAAGAGAAAATGACTCACTGGTAATTAGATCAGAGGGGGGAAAATATAAAGGACTGATGTGTCTTTTCATTTTTGGGGCATCTACAGAAAAAACAATACAGAGCCTGTGGTCCTCTGAATGGTAACAGTGTATTCTACTAATAGTGTGCAGATGGTATAGGGTGGAGGGCATGTCTCATGGTGCTTGGGCACTGAGGCCACATGAGACATGGTGACAATCTGAAGGATTATTTTGTAATCTTTATTCTTTAGGAACTGTTTTGTGTCTTTAGCCTCTAAATGAACAAATGAACAAGCTTACTGTTATAGCACAGTGGAGTGGAATTTTCATTCTCTGGCTTGCAGAAAATACAGTTTTTGTCTACACATCCACCAATGTCAGTGATCTAACATACACATATTCTGAGTGATATATGTACCCTTATAAAAGTTTACCATGGTATGTTTGCATTTTTACGATCATTTTCCTATGGTAATAAATTGCATTTACCATTGTTTACGCTGTTTGTCATGGGTTTTTAAAAATGCTTTAACATACCTCTCTGTGCTTTAAAATGCTTACGTATGCTTACACTGTACTCTATTATACTTTGCTATGCTTTTGCTATGGGAAACACACATTAGGTTTTCCTAAATTTAGCTAACAAACAAAGCTTTAACAAAACAACCACTATTGTATTGATCTAAACAACACCTGTGTTAGGGTTTTTAATCTTAAACTCAGTTTCGTTGTTTTATTCAATTCATGCAAATACATAATCTGGTAGCCTACTTTCACTTAAAAAATTGAGCAAGGTGGGATATTGTCCACATAATAATTGGGTACAATTAAATATTGGGTACGATTAAATATCAAAAAGCTAAGAATGCATAAAAGAAGGAAAACATAATAAAGTACTCCAGGAAAAAACAACAAAAAACCCCCCAAAAAAAACATGTCTTTAATGTTTGTTATCTCTTGCCCCTTTAAGCCCCCCTGCCTTTCCTAAATATACAGGTTTCCTCTCTGCTGTCTGTTGTTTAAAGCTGCAATGTCCCATTGTCATCTTAAGCAGTCGTACCCAATGCTTACCATAACCTACTGTATCCTACTGTAATTACCTACTATAAATCCTTTGTCTGATAGATATATATTTAATTAATTTGTAGTTTTGGGTGACCTATATTTTAACCAAAAAAACAAACATTGGTCATGTTTATATTCTCCCTGCGTAGTTTGAGTTTTGATGGGACAAGCTTTCCCAAACACAACAACAAGTAGACATACTCAATCTTCTGTTGGGGAAAATATTAAGTACAAATCTCTTTTGCTTTGGTTTGGAGATCTGTGTTTCAAGAATGCAAAACACTTGAAGGAACGATTTATTGCAATTTTAAAACTAAACAAAGTAGGCTTTTTTAATGTAATTATTTATTGAAGGGAGATCAAAGCAGAGGGGACAGCCGCTACGTTTGCACTCCTTCCTGGTGGTATTTAAGTTAATTTTAAGTATGTATATATCTTGCTGTGGCAGGGCAGAAGGCTTGCTGCTGTAAATGGTGTGTGTGTGGGAATGTAAGGTTGGCAGGGATGGGGTTAAATCTATTCCTGCCAGCAATCACAGGTGTCGCCATTCCCCGGTTAGGTAATTGGTCCTAATTGGGGAGTGGCCACATGTATAAAAAAGGAAGCAAAATCCTTTGTTCGTGGGAGGTGCGGGTTGGGTTGGGTTGGGTTGGGTTGGGTTGGGTTGGGTTGGGTTGGGTTGCGCTGCGCTGGGCTGGGCTGGGCTGGGCTGGGCTGGGTTGGGCTGTGAGTTTTGTACTGTTTTGTAACTTGATAGTGAAGGCTAACACCCAGCCTACAAGTGTTTTGTTCTTTTGTTTGACCCTTTTATTTTGGCCATTGCGCTGTGTTTTGTTTATTGCTGTTTTTGTGTGTTTGGTTTAATAGTGTGCAACAGCGCTCTAAAACTGCATCTTTCTGTCTCTGGGTCTAATTCCTGGTGGTAACCAGCCTGGGCTGTGGCACTACCCTGTCACGCTTACATACAAACACAGTTTATATATACTTTTGGTTTTACAGGCTGAGTTTATATAGACTGACGTTTGTTTGTTAAGACCATTGAATGCCACTTACCTGACGAATTTAGATCATTCAAATGCAGAATCTCCATCCTTGGGGGATGTGGCAACTCCCAAAGATGAAAATAACAATGTTGTGATCATTATAGGAACAACTGTGGGTGGTGTGAATAACATCACTGGGTAGTTTTTGCCTATGATGGTAAAACAGACAAGAGGGGAGATTGGAAACAAACAGACTGTGGCGTTAAGGACAGGGTTAATTGTCTCCTTTTTCATTATAATTATTAAATTACGGTTTATCATTTTAACTCCAATAGGTATTAAACTGTGTAGCTATAACTGTTAGATACATATCAGTGTGATTTTTTGTTTTCAGAATGTGCAAGACAATCTGCAGGCAAAGATGAAATGTTATACAATGTTGCTTAAATATATGGTCGTCTATTATTTTCTTTTAATCATAATTTTGTATTATATTTTTTAATACAAACTTTATCCATTAACCCCATTGCATATTTACACAATAAACTTCTTCTATCACCTCGGGGAACATGACCACTACCATCCTCTGTATATAATGGTCACCTGAACTAAGCTGTTACCTGCTCTTACCTGCCAATACGAACATCTTTTGTCATTTTTAAATACATGTGAATGAGAAAAGCACCTGAAATAAACAACTACTTGCCTGAAACCATCGCAGATGTCCAGACCTATTATTTTGATTTCACTATACATTCATATTTAGTTATATGTTTGCTTACAAAAGTTAAGGTTTAAACTACCATGACAGTCTGATATTTGATTGGGTGAAAGTAACTAGCTTCTTAAAACACATTATTGGAACCTCTTTTAGAAACAAACGGAAATCAGTTGAGAAAATGTATTTAACACAGTACAAAAGCCTGTCTACTTGAGCAGCCCAGGGCTTTCTTGTTGTTTGTTTCTGTATCTTCTTTGTGCGCACTGCTGAGGATCTCGCTGTAAACCAAAAGCCTCTGCAGGTTACCGTACAGAAGTTTTGTACCGTTGCTGGTGTGGGTGGTTTTCATGAGGTTTTATCTCATTTAAATTTGAAAGACACTTGCAACACTTAAGGAATGTGGAAAGATTAATTATCACCTCTGCTTCAAAATAAGTAACCGTTGAAACCTATCAAATGTAGTGTGGAAATGATTTTTTTTTTTTTTTTAAGTTTAAGAACTGTGATTTTTGTTATAAGAAGGCAAAACATTTTAAAAACCATGAAGTTCGCAACATACAGTACAGTTCTTAGCATAGCTATTTTGTTTATCTTTAATAAGAAACATAATTCTTTACAGATATAAAAATTATGTATCCATGTACTAATAAATGATCATGTAGAGCTTTAATGGCAGTGAGGTGAATAGATGAATTTTGGAAATTAAAATAAAATAAAAAATAAAATAAAAACTTTTCAGAAGAAGGCTGTGAACAAGTGGTTTGCAGTGTGCAGGTGTAGTGGTGATGCAAGTGCTCCAAACAACGACAGACACAAAGTTCACAGTTCAGACTGTCTTTTTAATTCTCTTGGTTGTTAAATAGTAATGCTGGCTCTACACAACAATGTTACACCATCCAATGGTGTAAACTCATTTAATAAGACATTAGGAATACTGGACGTTGTCTGACCTACACCAAATTCTAAATATTGTACCCCATGCATATAGGTTTTGAGCTGTTTAGTTGATAGTTAGCTCTATAAGGTCAAGCTAACTGTAAACAGGACTGTAAAACTAAGCCGTAGCAGTGAAATATGTGTCCTTGTAAAGCATACCAACAGCACTGATTAAACCTTTTTTTTATATACAGGTATATGTTATTTAATAGTGATACCCACAATGCTATGTGGTGATCTTACATTTGAAATTCTCTGAGGTCTTTTTTTTTTAACCTATAAGAATAATAATAAAAAAAATATGTATGTATTACTATCATTTATGTAATGTTTACACAGGGAAATAGGCTTTAGTGTAGCTATGAGTTAACAACTAATAACTAATTCTTTAAATCTCATGCTTAAGGTCCAAAAACAAATGTTGGAAATCTGCTTTTGTAAATATCACAGATAATGGAGTTGTTTCATACAGTGCAATATTGGCAGTGCTGGCTTGTGGTTGACTGGGAAAAGAGAGAATTTCAGTTCCTTAAACTAGTTGGTTTCATGCTGTGTGACCTTGAAGACATCAACTTACCCCAGTGCATTTCATTTCTACCCTGCTGTGCAACTAGTGAACACCAGATTTCTCCAGAAACTACACGTGGTATCTGATTATTCATCTTCTCTGTGAAGACCTGGCTATTATGGCTTGTCATAAGCATTCCATTATAATAGTATGTCAGATACACACATTTTATATTTAACACTCATTTTTAGAGACGATTAACGAGTAATTTGATTGAAAACACATTTTAGTAGATAAAATATATTTGTGGATTATAATGAAACCAAAATTAAATTGGAGGACTATTTCGAGATATGTTGTATCTGATAGAAGTTCATGCATTGACAAAACCACTTGAACACAAAAAATAGCGATGGGTGAATTTGGGGATGTTACTATATGTGGTTATTCTCTAGATATAGAATTTGTATAGTTCAAAAGGTATCTGTCAAATACTGTGTGGTTCACTTTTTTTATTTTTTATACATACACTATTTCCAAGCTGATTTTTAAAATATTTTTTGTATGTTTTCCAAATGTAAATTATAGGCTTTCCTACATACAGGCTTTCTTACAACAGTTTGCCGTTTCACTTGCTGTATGTTTCTTGTTACAAAATAAGGTAGTTTAGGTAATTTGTAGAGCTAATGCAATGTATGAATTCTGGTTCTGTTGCTATCATTTTGTTCAGTTTGACCCCACTGGAGGTTAGTATTACTTTTTCCTTATTTTCCCAATTTGAACAAGACATTTCTAAGACTGAAATGTTTAATGCAAATATGGTCAGCTTCTAAACCACTAGTCTGGAAATAAAATAGAATTTTAGTAGAAGTCATTGTTACTAAACCTAGAAATTAAACTACCATCTTAAACAGAAAAATGGCCATGAACTCCCTATCTGCAAGGCAGTTACAGTTATTTCAGTTCTTAAATTAGCTTTGAGCAGTTCAGTTATATTTGTTTAACAAGTAAATGGCCCTTGACACAATTCTAATTTTCAAGGGTGTCTTGTCAAGATAGAGATAACACATTTAATTACAGAATTCATTACAAATCCATCTAATTAAAACTAGTTAAAATGATGCACTCTTGTAATATACGGGTCAGAGGAGATTAAAATTATCTTAATCAGTGTTGCTAATCTGGTGCTGAAAAATGGAAAGCTGTTAAGTCATCTGCTAAAAAAAGGTTGCAGATCAGCTAGTTGGCCAGATGCGCAGCGTATATTTTTCCTCATTCTGATATCAGTGTTACTGCTGCAAAGAAACACAATATAGCAAATAGCGTTTACCATTCAAAGGATTCTTTCATTAAGATAGGGTCAGCTGCTTTTGTAGCTGTTTCAATAAAACGCAGTTTCCGTAATGTAATGTGTCAGCAGTTGCAAATGATCCAGAGGGCTCGGTATTGAACACACTCACAAGGAAAGAAAAAATCCCTTCACCTAGAAGAACTAAAATACAATACGATTCTGGGTTTGCTATTTCTGCCGCTGATCAGCCTTGACTGCACGCAACATTACTACCATTCACCCATCCATCCATCCATAACGCACTGGTACTGCACTGAATTAAACAGCAAAGTACTGGACGGTCACTTTTCTAACTGCACTATTTGTCATCCTAGATTTAACATATATGAAGAATAAAGTACTCGATATTGGACAGATGTTGAACCGTGTAGGATTTGACTATTTTAACATTTACTCAAAGGACATTTACTCAACCGAGGAAGGCTAAGTGAATTCACTGGTACAGTTGTAAATATGTAAGAAGAAATAATTCTATTGTCAAATTACATTGTCTCATAACCTAGTAATTCATTGGGAGGGGGGTTACTTTGTTTGTTTCACTTTTTTGTGATTGGTTACCCATTAAAATGGAACTGTACTGGGCTCAAGATGACAGTATCACTCTGTCAGGTATACCACGCAGCACTTGCTCAAACACTTCAATTACTATTAACACCCTAAAAAACAGACTTTACTTTTTTGTCTTGCCTTGTGGCTTTTTCACAGTTTGTTATTATCAATGGTCTTTCCCATGCTGAATTAAATCCCTTCCAGCTAGTCGCTAACACTCTATGTGACTCCATGCTATGAATCAGTGCACCCATAAAAGGACTAACGCTGTTGTTCATTTGACTTCCTCGTAGTGCATCCTTGGGGTGCGGGGTGGGGTGGGGTGGGGGGGGGGGGGGGGGGGGGGGGGGGGGGGGGAGGGGGGTAGTAACTGAAGATATAAGCTGGTTTGGCATCTTAAAAAAAAAATGGTGTATGTAAAACATTTGACCAAGTACCATGTTTAGGTGGTTTTTATATTGCTTTGCTAGTTTATATTCAATAGGTATGATTTTCAAAGGTTGTCACTTCCACAAAACATCTGTTATTAATGATTTAAGTGTATACTAAGAGGATATTGTAACACGTGACTGGGTGAGTTAAATCAGAAGGCGGGGGTAGGAAAAGGAATAGTTTTTATTTTAAAATATAAATACCGTTATAGTCTGACTACGCCAGTACCAGTCAAGCTAGAACAACTAAATGAGAAATCAGTTTAACTTGACCCACACACAGGCTCTTTGTATATGGAAGGTTGGTGAGGGGGTTGCACACACATCATCCCAAAAGGCAAAACATACTGTAATCAGTTGATGACAATCTTTATTGATAAAGAATAAAAGAAAGAATAAAATAGAAGAAATAAAACTAATTAATATACTATGGTACTTACAAATCTTAAGATGTTGATGTCCCATGGGTAAATCTTAATGCACCAGGTATGTACTGACCCTAAACAGCAGGCACAAGACACCACCCATTCCCATTTACACTAGGTGGCTCCAACCCTCGATTATACTTTTGGCCTATGTGCTTTAATTTTCCAATTCAATGCACTTTGACTACAGAGTGCGCTCATGCACGACAGACAGCCCTCTCCCCCTATGCGCAGCTGCACAAAGCACGCACCCCAAGACACCAAGCACACAGTCTTATTTATAATTACCTGCACCTACTAATGTTAACCCCAGTTAAAATACTAAAACAGTTAAACAATAAAATTCTAAAATTCACACAATAGGAAGCTCCTCTAAAAACCCAGTCCTTTGAAATTATAAAATCTTTAAATATAAGCAGGCAATCAGGAAAAAAGTATTGAAATCTAAAATTATGAAACCTTTTGTTCAACAAAACGAAACAGCAGCAATTAGCTCTAAATACTTAGATATGTAACTGGAATGTTCCTCGTCTGTTCAAACAGGGCAACCACTTCAGTGAGTCCCGTATTCAACCAGAGTAGGGTGTCCAAGGAAAACCACACACAAGCACTGTCCCGCTAATGTAATCCTTTGTCAATGCGACAAGTCAACATGTCTGTCAAACCCAGCTGGAGTACACAGTTTAACCCGGGGATAATCAGCTTCAGTAAGCGCCCTTTGCAAGCTCTGCAAAGACTGGGTAAAGCGTCCAAAGAAGGTGCGGCAATATCCTTGTCAAATCAAATACTCAATGTCAGTGAAATATGCTTAAGAAATGCTTGTCTGCTGCAAAGTTTAATTAAAACAATTCTCTAAAACCTGCACTTGGTTTAATTTTAAAACAATACCTTCCATCCCATTATATGCTTGTACTGGAGCCCCCCTTTCTCTCTATGTTTGCCACATCTTTTAACCCCCACCTATCATTTAATGCAGGTGTTGTTGATTTATCTGCCTAGTTAACGTGGCACCTTGTTAGTAAAGTAAGGCCCTGTCCACACTACATAACTGATCTTGAGAACCGTACTCAAAACCATTCTAATTAATCCAGCTCAAAGTGTCCACACTGAAGTACCGTTTCATGCGTACAAACACTGTTAAAATAGTTCAGTTACAGTTCCTAACAGCGCCATAAACAATGGAAATTAATACGATTTTATCCCATCATGCACTGTATTTTATTTTAAAATAATGTGTTAGGCCCCATATTAATGGAATGAAGATTTTGTCATTTTACTCATTTTTGATCGGTTTGTTAATAAAAATGCAGTTTTTTTTAACTGCACTACTGTTTCTGGTATATCCTTCATTTATATGAGGGGGATCTGAAGGTTACATTCTTTTCTTTTCAGCTTCTTAGTGAGGATACATATAGTTCTTCCCGAGGGGCATTTAGTTTCCCACTATGAGCCAAGGCCTGCAGTCCATATTTGTTTTATTAATCAGTCAAGTAAATTACAATAATTAATAAAGCCCCTTTTTTGGCAAAGAACTGTCCATCTGACTTTGTCATATTTATTTACATCGTCAAGTTGGATTTGTTTGGATTTTGGGAAGTCAGAAAACACTGAAAGCGAAGTTTTCATTTTCTGTTATTTCACAAAATTGATGTCCAGATGGGGGTTTGTCCGGCATTTTGCTTTGTTGTGTGTAGAGAGGAGGCCGCTCAACGTGATGATGTAATTTGAGGGCGGGAGAAAATAAGAATTTGTAAGGACTGATTCATAAAAAAAAAAAATATATATATACAGACGTGCTCAAATTTGTTGCTACCCTTACAGCTCATTGAAATAATGCTTCATTCCTCCTGAAAAGTGATGAAAATTAAAAGCTATTTTATCATGTATACTTGCATGCCTTTGGTATGTCATAGAATAAAGCAAAGCAGCTGTGAAAAGAGATGAATTATTGCTTATTCTACAAAGATATTCTAAAATGGCCTGGACACATTTGTTGGTACCCCTTAGAAAAGATAATAAATAATTGGAATATAGTGATATTTCAAACTAATTAGTTTCTTTAATTAGTATCACACATGTCTCCAATCTTGTTATCAGTCATTCAGCCTATTTAAATGGAGAAAAGTAGTCACTGTGCTGTTTGGTATCATTGTGTGCACCACACTGAACATGGACCAGAGAAAGCAAAGGAGAGAGTTGTCTGAGGAGATCAGAAAGAAAATAATAGACAAGCATGGTAAAGGTAAAGGCTACAAGACCATCTCCAAGCAGCTTGATGTTCCTGTGACAACAGTTGCAAATATTATTAAGAAGTTTAAGGTCCATGGAACTGTAGCCAACCTCCCTGGGCGAGGCCGCAAGAGGAAAATCGACCCCAGATTGAACAGAAGGATAGTGCGAATGGTAGAAAAAGAACCAAGGATAACTGCCAAAGAGATACAAGCTGAACTCCAAGGTTTAGGTACGTCAGTTTCTAATCGCACCATCCGTCGCTTTTTGAGCGAAAGTGGGCTCCATGGAAGAAGACCCAGGAGGACTCCACTTTTGAAAGAAAAACATAAAGCCAGACTGGAATTTGCTAAAATGCATATTGACAAGCCACAATCCTTCTGGGAGAATGTCCTTTGGACAGATGAGTCAAAACTGGAGCTTTATGGCAAGTCACATCAGCTCTATGTTCACAGACGAAAAAATGAAGCTTTCAAAGAAAAGAACACCATACCTACAGTGAAACATGGAGGAGGCTTTGTTTGGCACAGGGTTCCTTGAATCTGTGCAGGGCACAATGAAATCTCAAGACTATCAAGGCATTCTGGAGCGAAACGTACTGCCCAGTGTCAGAAAGCTCTGTCTCAGTCGCAGGTCATGGGTACTCCAACAGGACAATGACCCAAAACACACAGCTAAAAGCACCCAAGAATGGATAAGATCAAAACATTGGACTATTCTGAAGTGGCCTATGAGTCCTGATCTGAATCCTATCAAACATCTATGGAAAGAGCTGAAACTTGCAGTCTGGAGAAGGCACCCATCAAACCTGAGACAGCTAGAGCAGTTTGCTCAGGAAGAGTGGGCCAAACTACCTGTTAACAGGTGCATAAGTCTCATTGAGAGCTACAGAAAATGTTTGATTGCAGTGATTGCCTCTAAAGGTTGTGCAATAAAATATTAGGTTAGCGGTCCCATCATTTTTGTCCATGCCATTTTCTTTTGTTTTCTTATTTACAATATTATGTTGAATAAAAAATCAAAAGCAAAGTCTGATTTCTATTAAATATGGAATAAACAATGGTGGATGCCAATTACTTTTGTCAGTTTCAATTACTTTTGTCAGTTTCAGAGAAAATTGTGCATTCTTCGTTTTTTGTGGAGGGGTACCAACAAATTTGAGCACGTCTGTATATCGTATTACTTCAATTTGGCGCCGCTGCGTTTATTTTAAATTGATCAAAATGACTGCAGCCTTTATACGAGGGCGGCTTTTATTAATAATACTATGCTTTGCAATGTTGTATTAAATGATTTAAGGCATGTTAGAAACGGCTCCATGAGAGGCTCCGATCTGCGGCACTATACTCGTGTGTGTTTTTGGGGCTTGAATACAGTACATTTTGCTTTGCTGTGCGTAGAGAGGAGGACGCTCACAGTGATGATGTAATGATGATGATGATGATGATGATTTGAGGGCGGGAGAAAATAAGAATTTCTAAGGACTGATTCATAAAATATATATATATATATATATATATATCTTTTGAAATGACTGGACCTAAAAGACTTTCATTTGTGTTGCCTGTACGCCAGTTTAACATCAGGGAGACTGTCATTACCACCAGCTTGGAAAGCAGACAGTAAATTGCAGGTGAATATTGAAGAGTGGGTAAAGAACAAAATAACACTGAGTAAGTCAAATAATTAACACTAACACTGCAAGCCCTAGGTCAATTCACTTACCCTTTTCTTAGTTGTTAATTTTTGTTTATTTTATCTTGCTTGGTGCTACATCTTTCTTTGATCTGTTACTGCCTGTTTTTATTCATCAGTTTTTTTTCAAATAAATAAAAAATGGGACTTGATTTTTTTTGTCCATTTCAATATTGATATCCATTTTTCCTATCCCTTTATACATATATATTGAAATGTCCTACAGTCTGGGTTCATAATTTATTTTGCTTTTCTTGTGATTCTTCTGTTAAATAGTCTCTATTTTTTTCTTAATAAAAATCAAAAATATATGGAAGAACTGAAAGGTGATACATACCTGAAGAAAATGGATTATATCCTTAGGAGTTTGATTATGAAAAAGAATTAGAGGGCAGAAACATGTCACAGAAACATATTTCATCTGAAGATATGAGTCTGCCAGTAATCTAATAGGGATCCACAGGCAATGTTTTAAGCAACATAAGGTGAATTAAACTTGACTATGAATAAAAAAAACAATAACAGTTTAAATTGGACAATACAGTTGTTGAAGCTTATACTTAAAAATGTGAATCATCAACATTGCTGCATTGACTGATTCAATTCACATCAACATTACAAATACATCAGATTAACAAATAGTATATATTTGTAAGTGAACATTACCCTTCTATAGGTGTTTCCAAAATGTGCTGTTATGTTGTTTAAGAATAAAACATACAGTAAATGAAGGTTGATGCATTTTAGCTCTGTATTAATCCACTGGGGGATTTATCTGGCATTTTTAGCATCATATTTGTAGATTTTAGGGGAGGAAGTTTAGGATCTGCCATTGTTTAAGTTATTAAAATAGACCCAAACAGGTAATAATGTGTACAAAATGGCATTGGAATTGTCTATCATAGCTGGGTAATAGATGACAACCTCTCAGATATCAACAACCTTGTCATATGAGCAGGAAATGTTTAGTGGTGTTGTAGAAAGAAGTTATACAACACAATGTGTACATGTCCCTTTTTTTAAGCAATGTCTTGCACAGTTTGGGGTTTGGCTGCTCAAATTGAGCCAAATTATTTCTGCTCTATTAAGATTCTATTAATTCTCAGAAGGTTGTTATGTTGACATTCTCAGAAGTTTATTATGCCAAAAATATTTTAATATTTCAAATTGGTTAATTTACTCCTCATTCAGTATTCTCAATAGGTTGGTTACTACAATTTATTACTAAGGATATTTAGCCTAATGAGCAGACCAAATACATTTAATTATTGGGGCTGGCAAGGGTTAGCTACTCTTGTCGGCAGTATCCAGCTCTGTGTTTACATGATGCTGGGGACACCCGCCCAAGGCTTCTAAGAAATGAAAGAGTCTGTGAGAGTGGGGGCGGAAGATGACTCAACGTTGGACAACACGGTTAACGACTTAGGAATGGAAACAGATATGAGAATGGAGAGTACTTCACAAAAAACTAGTTCAAGATCTGCAGTTAGCAAAGACATGGAACTCCAGGTTTGTGTCTGCGGCTGGAGCAAGGCGACAACGGTCAGGGGTTTGAAGATGCATCAAGGGAGAATGTAATGCTTGAGGGAGAAGGGACAAGGGCCTCGGCTTGATCAGTACTTCTTACAAAGTCAGTCAAGTCAGTCTAATTAAATCCAGTGACAGGAAGCAAACCACAGTTCGCAGGATATCAGCACCCCTGTCATAGATGTGAGGAGGACTTGCATGGATACAGCTAGTGGTGAACCTAATGATCCTTGTGAACCCGGTCAGACAAACCAGCATAAGAGAGAAAAGAATCTCAACAGGCACAAGCCTGGAGTTAAATGGCCAAGAGCTTGTGAGAAAATGGTGTGGGACACAGTAAACACTGATCTCTGTTTTGCATTGCAAAGGTTAAGTGGAACAGTTGAAAAGAAACTGGATACATTTGGGGACATCATCTATGCACATGGAAGCGAGAGGTTTGGAGTTGAAAAAAGGAAGGAAAAAGTACAAACTATTCCTGGAAAGTCTAGATGGCAGCAGGAGATTGAACGCTTAGTTAGAGAAAGGAGACAGCTGAGGAAGCAATGGAGAAGAGCAGAACAAAGTCAGAAGGAGGGAGTCAATCTCTTACAAAGGGTCATAAAAGATAAGCTTGCAACATTGCGCAGAGCTGAGCGCCTATGGAAATGCTACAAAAATAAGTTATTCACTAGTGAGAAAAATGGGACACTAAAAGCATCTAAGTTTGAGCTGGAGAGATATTTGGAGGAAACACATACAGATTAAAAAAGGCAGGAGCCTATGTCAATTCCTTCAGACATCCCACCTATCAATCCACCAGAATACCAAATGGAGGACTGTGCACCTAAGTGAAAAGAAGTAGAGCAAGCTATGAAAAAATCAAGGGCATCATCATCTCCAGGGCCTAATGGAGTTCCGTACAGAGTATACAAGAGTACTTCTGGAGTTCTACGAATCCTGTGGAAAT
This sequence comes from Acipenser ruthenus, assembly GCF_902713425.1. Taxonomy (NCBI): domain Eukaryota; kingdom Metazoa; phylum Chordata; class Actinopteri; order Acipenseriformes; family Acipenseridae; genus Acipenser; species Acipenser ruthenus. The sequence goes on from NC_081190.1 coordinate 76,789,703, forward strand.
TGATGAAAGTGGCATGGGAAAAACAGGTTGTACCAAGAGCATGGCACCGACCAGGAGGAGTCTTTGTACCAAAAGAAAAAGATTCTACAAGCATCAGTCAGTTTCGCCCTATTTCCCTATTAAATGTAGAAGGCAAGATTTTCTTCAGCATTATTGCTCAAAGACTGTCAACTTACCTATTAAAGAACTGCTTCATTGGCACTTCAGTACAAAAAGCCGGCATTCCAGGATTCCCAGGATGCTTAGAACACATCAGTGTGATCTGGCAACAAATTCAGTCAGCTAAAAAGGAGAGGAAGGATGACATGACAACCATGACTACAACAGTAGCCTGCACTAATCAGATATTGGGCAAATGAACCAATAACATTGAATGGGCACGAATGCAATTCAAGCCCACTAAATCAAGGAGCATCTCTGTAATTAAAAATGGTAAAGTAGTAGATAAAAGGTTCTACATTAATGGTGAGGCAATACCAACAGTGTCTGAGAAGCCAGTGAAAAGTCTTGGGAGATGGTACGACGGGGATCTAAAGGACATAGTTCATGTGGGAGAAGTTAGATAACAAGCAGCGGAAGGGTTGAAGAGCATAGACAGCAGCGCTTTACCGGGCAAACTGAAACTCTGGTGCTTTCAGTTTGGTCTACTGCCAAGGCTGCTGTGGCCACTGACTGTGTACAAGGTTTCTGTGACAACAGTTGATAAGCTGGAAGCTTTAAATCAGTTCATATATCAGGAAATAGTTGGGAGTTCCACGCTGCCTCAGCAGAGTCGGACTTTATGGTAAAGGAGTACTGCAGCTACCAGTCTCTGCTCTAACCGAGGAGTTTAAGTTCGCCAAAGTCCAACTGGAAATTACATTAGTAGACACGCGGCAAATGCATAAGGGAGGCAGCACCTGTGTTGAAAACTGGAAGAAAGTGGGCGGCAAAGAAAGCCGTGGAAGATGCTAAGGCTGCCCTTCGAATCGGTGATATCATGGGGCAAGTTCAGCATGGAAGAGGGGGTCTTGGTTTCAGTTCAGCTCCTCCTACATGGCACAAGGCAACCCCAGCTCAATGGAGGAAGATGGTAGTCAACGAGGTGCAGAAGCAGGAGGAGAGGATGAGGTGCCTAAAGGCCGTTTCCCAGGCCAAGCAGGGAGAATGGATGAGATGGGAGAGTGTGGAACAACGCAAGATCGGCTGGCAAGACCTATGGACAGTGGAACAGAGCAGGATCAGTTTCCTCATCAGGTCAACATATGATGTTCTCCCATCACCACAGAACCTAAACCTCTGGGTAGGAGAGGATCCCTCATGTCCTTTGTGTTCATCACCTGCAACATTAAGGCACATTTTGACAGGATGTAAGGTGGGTTTTAGCCAAGGACGGTTTACTTGGCGACATGACCAGGTGCTGCGATGTTTGGCCTTAGCGTTGGAAGACAAGCGTAACATAACCAGTAAGTTGCCACCAGTCCCATCAAAGCATTACATACAAAAGACAACATTCCTCCGCCCAGGAGAGCAACCACAAAGAAAAAGTGTTAAAAACAAGCCTCGCCCAGGACAAATGGAAGTTGCTAGAGATTGCAAAATGCTGGCAGATGTTGGTCAACAGCTTATTTTTCCACCTGAGATTGCCACCACTAACCTTCGACCAGATATTGTCTTGTGGTCTGTATCAGCACACGCCTTCTTGACCTGGTAGAGTTAACAGTGCCATGGGAGGATGCTGTGGATGAGGCTTTTGAGAGGAAGAAACGCTGATGTATGGGTACGTAAGCTGGGTTGAGTTGAGTGGGGGACTGAGGGGGGTGATGCCGGGATGCCAGAATCACCGATGAGCGTTCTTGAGGTGTCGTGGGCTAGTTAACGAAACACAGAGGATAGAAGATGCCCACTTGAAGACCCCAGAGATGTATTTTATACAGGTGCCACTGATCAACGCACCTGTATAAAATACGCTCTGACCGGCAATCTGTGTCTGAGTGTAGAGGTGGAGAAAAGGACTTGGAGGACGGTAGTTGTACAGTGAGTGAGCAAGCGAGCGAGCGAGAGAAAGAACAAACAAACAAAGGATTTATTGGCTACAACTTTGGAACGGAATTGGACCTTGAGTAGTGGATTGGACTATTGGACTGAATGAGTACCCGAAACTGGTAAAACAATCCTTTTCTGAACCTGAACCACGAGACTGCCAATGATTGTTTGTTTTTTGGTTACTTATATGAGATAAAGATTATTTTCATTTTGTTTTATTTTCTTTTCATTTAAAAAGAAATATAATCTGCTGCCTTATTGGAAGGCTATAAACTGTGGAATATAATAATCATATTACAATCTCTCCGTGTCTGGTGTTTTGCATATTACCACCTGTCTATCACAATCTATAATTACCTCAACCCTGCACAATATTACAATTATATATATATATATATATATATATATATATATATATATATATATATATATATATATATATATAAAATAGCGCTGTTGTGTTCTTCAGCTGCTATCTCTGCTGTCACATATTCCACCCCTCAGTATGGAGTCGAAGGAACACTCGGAAAGTTCTACCCCCCCCCCAATTTCCCTCACTCCCGGGAAAAGTAAACTATATTTTGGTGAAACTTACCCGCACGATGCCTTACCCGAGAGGCGCAGGTTTGGAGCACCAGGTCATCATCAGGGTGCCGTGTCCTTGATGTTGACAATCTTTTTCCGCCACCTTGTCCTGTCTGCTGCCAGCTGGAGTAGTTCACATGGTATCCATCTCTCTCCAAGGTCCACCAGTATTCGGTCCAGATATTTTTGCCTCTGTCTCCCTCTCGCTCTCTTCCCTTCAATTTTACCAGTTAGGCTCAGGTTTTCCAACCCATTCCTCCTTAAAATATGTCCTAGAAATGTAAGCTGTCTTGTTCCTATTTGTGTCAAGGTGTTTGCTGTGTTAAGTACGTCTTTCTTACTTTTCCGTACTGTCCAGGGAATTCTTAGCATCCTGCGCAAGAACCGCTCTGCTGCTTCTATTTTACTTTGCATGTCCTTGTTTATGGTCCAGGTTTCACATCCATATGGCAGAGCTGCCCATACATAGGTTTTCAGTGTTCTTAATCTTATTTGAAAATGTATGTGACCATTTGTTAACACATTTCCATCTTAAAAACAAGTCCACTTTTTTATTGGTGCAGATGCATACTTGCATACCAGTTATGTGAATCCCTGACTATAGGTAATGGCTCAACTGAGGGCCTGAAGTCCTTCCCCGCATCAGCTAGGGATATAATATTGATTTCCCGTTCTTTCCACGGTTTGAGGAGAATGACATGATACATTTGACTCTTTCTGACGCACAGGCCCTCGGATTTCATAATTCACTTTTCCAATAGCTCGAATAACCTCAAAGGGACCCTGCCATTTAGCAAATAATTTATATCCCGATGATGGAAGTAACAACACACTTTGTCTTCAGCTTGAAAGTTCCTAATTCTTGCTTTTTTATTGTAACTTTGCTGCTGTTTCTGCTGTGCTGCCTTGTCATGAGCCAATCAACCGACCAACTCTAGGCAATCACGCAACTGTAGTACATACTTAACTACATTTTTAGTCTTTTGACTGTTCTTTCCAACCTTCTCTTATAAGATCCAAGATACCCAGTGGTTGTCGGCCGTACAAGAGCTCAAACAGCATACTCTTTAAAGTCTGATTGAAACGTTTGACCTGCCCATACGTTTTAGGACGATAAACTGAGGTCCGAATCGAACACATTTTCAATAATTTACACAATTTCTGAATACAGCTTAACATGAAATGAGTGCCCTAATCAGTAAGAATTTCTTTAGGGATTCCCACCCTAGAAGATAATTTCACTAGTTCATTAGCTACTGATTCCAAATATCATAGAACATAAGGGAACAGCCTCTGGCTATCGTGTTTCGTAGTCCACCACCATGAGAATATACCGATACCCAGAATCAGCTCCCTCCAGAGTGCCCACTAAGTCTATACAAATTCTCTCAGATTGCACACCAATAAAAGGAGGTGGGACCAAAGGTGCGGGGCAAACTGATTTAGGGGCAACCAAATGACATTCAGGACATTCCGATAAAAAAATCATGAGCTAATCTCATTAACTCTGACCGAGGGTGATGGTGGTGGTGGCCCCTGGTGATTTAGGGGCAGGAGTGATGTCCGGGGAGGCGCCCTCGTTTGTGTCTTCATACGCTTTCACCGGGGCAATGGCACTTTTGAGAGTGGTAGGATGGTGTCTTCTAACCCACTCTTGATCCCTGGGTGCACTGATCCAAGAGGTACTGTCTGGCTGCCTGGGGCTGCATCCCTTTGGATAGCTGGTACTCAGAAATGGTGATGGTACGTTTCGTTCATGATCCCGAGGCGCAAAGGTGTAGTCCAGTCCGTCTTCTGCAGGCACAACCCAATAGGTGGCCTGGGCTTCCCCCTTCAGACATGGCGCCAACTTGGTGGCCCAGTATTCTCTGGGCCACTTCACTGCTTCAACCACCCTCTCGAAGGTGACCAAAAACACCTCGGGATCGTCTTCCCGAGTCATCTTCTGTAACTTTGGTTGCACTGCAAACATCCAGGCAACCACTGCTTCCAAGGTGGATGGGGCTGCAAGACAACAAAAGACAATCCAGGCAGTGTTATATGTAAAAAAAACAAAGAAGGCTTATTTACAAAAATAAACAAAAGAAAACTGTGAGGGTATTGCAGTGAGGGATTATATATATATATATATATATATATATATATATATATATATATATATATATATATATATATATAAAGAAATAGCACTGCTGTGTTCTTCAGCTACCGTCTCTGTCAGGCTGATGGCAGACTCGTTGTTCCCTTACTCTGCAGTCATTTCAGGGCGGACCGAGAAAACAAGTAACAAAACAAACGAACAGTCAGCACTTACATGACAAAACAATCCCCCCTCCCTCCTGCTTCACAGACTCCTCCTGTGTTTCAAGTATCAACCCTGAGCACAGCAGTGCATCCCCTTTTGTATGTCAAGCCATGCTCCTGTAGCCAGTGGAACACCAATCCCTATATAACAGGTGTTCTTGACCTTCACATGACACGAGTAGCAGGGATTTACATAGTCACGTTTCCGCCTCTCACCAAGATGTCGCCCTCCATAAAGGTGACTTACATCACGGTCACGTGATCTGGTTGAGGAAAGTCTTGGGTTGATTTGATACCTTCTACTGTCGGGAGGCTGAATTACAAACCAAAACCCCTTTCACTCATCATAGGAACTGCTATTAAACAAAAACAGCGTACAATGTACAGTATATATTGGCCTTTTTGAGCAAAAACTTTAAATGAGAGACCCAGACACAGAACTTGCTTACACACTATTTTTAATAAACAAAAGAAACAAAACGAAACAAAAACCTAACTCTGTTTTCAGAGCACTTACTACACACAGGAACACCCTGACTAAACCCCAGACAGCTAAGCTGTTTTTGGCTATTAAATAAAACAAAACAATACAAAACAGACAGTTTTTTACAAATGACAAAAAGACTTCACACAATGCCTTTGATTATTTACGATTGACCACACCTTCAATCGGGCTCCTTCACACAGCAGCATCCCTGAACAGACTGGCTGCTTTCTTTAAATACCCTGCACCTGGCTCTAATTTACAATAATAGCCAAGTGCAGGTGCTAATTAAACAATAAATACTAATTAAACAATAATTAAACAAATAAACAAATACATGTTTTTGGCAGGGAGGATATTAACTCCCCCTCCCTATATATATATATATATATATATATATATATATATATATATATATATATATATATATATATATCTTTTCTTTTTTGGGGGGGGGCAGTATGTTAAAATTGATTTGCTTGCTAAATCATGTTATTTATAATATTGGAAACATAAATGAAACATGGGAATATCATTTCTTATGCTTCTGTATATTGCAGGCAGGATACAAAGATGACACTTTAGACTTTAGTCTGTGCAAGTTCTTGACAGCAGAATACCAAGGTCTTTTGTTAAATTATGTGAGATCTGGTTGCTTATTTAAAATAACAATGCAGGAATTAAAATAAGGCAAACTTGTACTGTAAATAGAGATTTTCTCTGTGCACATGAGAAAATCCAGGATAACTTATGGAAAAGTGTGAAGAGTATATCAGAATGTGACAAATGGATAGATATTGTACATCTTCTAAATGAAAAATGTTGTAATGTTGTTTGGTTATTTAATATTTTTTACAGTGCTGCATAACTCATGGAGTATCCCATGGTGGTAGAGCAAAACAAACACTGGAGATATGAGATTTCATATGAATATTCTTAACCACCAACATGGTGAAAAGGGATTGTTACTATAACATTTTCTCTGGGATGGTAAATGGAAACTAAATGGATGCTACAGAATATAAATCATACAAAGAAGAATTTGTGAGTAGACACGCAGTAGAACATTTACTGTATAGCCCAAACATTTTCCAAGTGCAAAGAAAAGGCATGAATCACTGCACAGCTTTAGGAATAAGTTCATTTTTTTACCTAGATAGACCATCACTCACCAGGTTTTGGAGTTCCTCCCAAACTCTTAGTAGCCACTGATATTAATCTACGTGTGAGACACGTCCCTGCTCCCCAGTGTGGGTGGCAGGGTAGCAAAGTATTAAGGATAGAGAGCTTTGAAATAAATTGCAACATTTATCACAAAATACAAAATACATGACATTTTGTGACAAGAAAATGTGTATTTAACAATGGGAACAATCAGGTCATTAATTTCTTTTTGTATACCCATTTTTATCTATACTGTAGTAGGTATCGAATAAAATTAAATGTATCCTCCTAGTGTCGAGAGATTCTGGTGGCAATCCACTTAAATTTTTCTATTCATTTTCTATTCAACTTGTTTCAGCAAGCACATCAATTTTAACATACTGTAGGCCCATTTTCATCAGGCAAGTGCACATTTGCTTAATTATATCTGCTTTCAAAGCCTAACAGTTTATTGTTAATTTATTATATTTTCTGTGTTCCTTTTGGAGACCAGTACTGACGCAACACATAATGAATTCTAATTATTTTGTTTCTATTCAGTTTCTTTTTCTTCCATTCAGATTTGTTACAGTGTTGACTATAGTGATTTACAATAGAGAAGGCGCTATTTTTTATACATTTTATGGTATCATATAATTTAAGGGAAAATTGAAACAGATGTGCAAACGTTTTTGGGGTAATAGCTGCAGAGTATGATTTGATAAAGACCTTGAAATGGGTTGGGGGTTGGGGGTTGGGGGTTGGGGGATGATTTTGATGGGAACTTTCATCTTAATAAGGTCCATTATAGGCACTATACTTCTTGTGCTTATAAAACATTGCTTTCATTTATTTAAAAACCCTGAACACAACTTGTTTACCGGAAGCTGAAGCCAATTACATTTGCAGTAAACAAAGACTGGTAAAGTAGTGCTGCACTTGTCAATTATTTGAATTGAGCTCTCTAAAGATATCAGGCACTGACAATCAGATGAGAACAGTGGTGTAGTACTAAATCTGAAAGTACCGGAATGCCAATAAAATACAGATTTTCTTAAAAAAAATTATTATACAAATTCACATTTTATTTGTACATTGAACTTAAGGTAGTTGGGGGGCTCAGTTTTATTATTATTTGGCAAAATCGGTTATTTTCAGTTATTACAAATAAACACCACTCAAACGCATCAATTTTCAGTTTCTATACTAAATTGCATGCATGTTTCACAAATGTATATTCAAAGGTTAACTTACTGTGTTGAAAGAGGAGATGTCCACATTTAGGATTCAGGTAATGTACAGCTATGGCCAAAAGTTTTGCATCGCCCTATAGAATTAACTAATTTTGGTTCATAAAGTCGAATGAAACCTGCTGAATAATATTACGTTAACATATTGAATTATATGCCGCTTTGTAGTTTTCCACAAAGCGGTATATAATATGGACAGACATCCTTCCTCTCCCAGCCCACCAGGACCTCATTCCTCACCCACAAAATCATAGCTTAACCTTAACATACACTTTTTTTTCCTGCACATTTACAATGTTTCGCCCAGGGCACACAGTGCCATACCAAGCCAGTAGCAAGGGCAGTCATTCATTCCGATCCCCACGTCTCTGCACTGACCGTTATACAAGCAGCTTAAATTAGTAACAGGTAATTAACAAAACAAAGCCGCGTTTGTGTCCACAGTCGTAGTCGATGCACTTTTACTGTCATCTTCGTCAGCATTTTTACTAAACATTTTTAGCCTTCTTATTAAAGTAATAGTTTGTAACAGAAGAAGTAACTAAAGTTCTCTTCATTGCAGCACAAGGACGACTGACCGAATCAGTCAATTGTGCGGGAGATGTGTGTAACTCGAGTCTGCAAACATTTTAAAATACCCGCCAGTTATCGGAGACTCTGATTCGGAGGTTCTGCCTATAGAAAAAAAATACAGGAATGGTGTTCCAGCTCGACTACACTAGTCAGTGGGTGAGTCATTGAAGTTGATTGGGCTGATTTAACATTGTGGCAAGATGGCTTGCGGGTGACGTCAGACCAGAAAGGAGTCACAGACACGCAGCACTGAGGTATGAATGAAGCGCTGATGCGCGGTTTATTATAAACAAAAGAGCTAAACAAAATAAAACACTTCAAAACAAAAGGCACGATGGCCAAAACAAACATAGACAAAACAGACACAGAACAAACACTAAATCAAACAAGCATTGTGCTGTGTTGAGTAATATATTTTTTACCTTTTAAGCTTTTCATATTGTTTTAAAGTACACATTTCTCTTTTATTATTATTATTATTATTTATTTATTAGCAGACACCCTTATTCAGGGCAACTTACAATTGTTACAAAATATCACAGTACAAAGTATTCCATTATAAAATATCACATTACAGAATATCATAATACAGATAAGAACAGTCATGAAAGTTCAAATTTAAGTAAGTGCAAAATAAAGAATACAGTAAGGTATAAGTAAGAGCAAGTTTGACTAAGAGCAGTAATAATTTATAGTAAATATTTGCTCATATGAATAAAGTCCACTAAGAACATGTATTAAGTATGATAAATAGATGAGAATGCATACGGTTACCTATAAAAGTAAAATCAAATACAAGATACAGTAATAGTTAGGAGCAGTAGTTGAATGCGGCAAGGTATGGAGCAGTTCAGTGCAAGTACAAGCTGGTGCAAGAACTGGTACAATTGGGTGCCATATAGTCCAGTATAGTCGAGAGTTGAGGTTTACAGATGCTGTCTGAACAGGTGTGTCTTGAGGAGGTGCCGGAAGGTGGTCAGGGACTGAGCAGTCCTGATATCCATGGGTAGGTCATTCCACCACTGAGGGGCAAGGGTGGAGGAGTGGGCTCTGGAGGCAGGGGAGTGGAGGGGGGGTCAAGCTAGTTTGCCAGAGATGGAGAAGCGGAGGGGGCGAGGGGGGGTGTAGGGAGAAATGATAGGAGGGAGCAGAAATAGGAGGGAGCAGAAAGGTCAAGACAGCAATAGGCGAGTACAAGAGTTTTGAATTGGATGCGAGCAGCGATAGGGAGCCAGTGCGGAGAGTGGAGCAGTGATGTAGTGTGTGAGAAACGAGGAAGGGAAAAGACAAGGCAAGCAGCAGAGTTCTGGATGAGCTGGAGCAGACGGGTAGCAGAGGCAGGAAGGCCGGCCAGGAGGGAGTTGCAGTAGTCGAGGCGTTGCTGTACCATTTATGTATTCTGATGCTGATGTATTCAAATAGTTCTTCAAGGCTACACTAAATTGTATGCTCACAATTGTAATTTTGCTTTCTGAAAAAATAGAAAACATTAAGAAATAAACGATTTTGCTGTCAGGTTTACAGTTGGGGGTCTCCAGAAATGCTGGTATGTGATTGGAATGCGGATATAAAGACAAATTAATCTCCCATATTGCTGCATACTTTGTTTGTTGCCAGGATGTTCAATTATAGTATTTATTTTACATTTGCTGTGTAATGTACAGTGATTTTACACCATCACATCCTTTCTAACCAATCAAATTGCTCTGTTGCAGTAAGCCTTGTTGTTTATTTGAATTCAGAATGTTTATCTCCTTGTACACTACACTTTAACAGGTTATCACTTAATACATCAGTAATAGCAGCAGAGTTACAAAAACATGGTGCTGTATTGCCCACATGTAATTAGATGCATCAATAACAAATACAAACACACATACTTAAAGCACCCATGAAATATAACCCCAGAGAAAGCTCATTCAAGCAACCTCATACAATCATATTGCCAAACAAAACTGGACTGTTTTCAGCTACTAAGTAGTTTGCTTTCCATCCGAGGTTGTACATTTACAGAAGGCCCGGCTTAGTTATGCTACTGCAATATGACAAGATTGTGAATTGTGCTATTGTTCAAGAATCATCACCCATGGTACTCTGGTAAAGCAAATTGATTTCTGAACTCTCAATCGTCTGTTTTTGTGTAGCTGGTATTCCATAATAATTTCTATTTTGTACACCTAGAATGTCATAACTTGTAAACCAGTTAGTTTACTAAACCACAATAAGTATGCTGGGTAGCTGATTTTTTTTTTTTTTATATTTATTTATTTTATTTTATTTCTTAGCAGACGCCCTTATCCAGGGCGACTTACAATTGTTACAAGATATCACATTATTTTTACATACAATTACATTATTTTTTACACATTATTTTTACATACAATTACCCATTTATACAGTTGGGTTTTTATTGGAGCAATCTAGGTAAAGTACCTTGCTCAAGGGTACAGCAGCAGTGTCCCCCACCTGGGATTGAACCCACGACCTTTAACTAAAACCTTTTAAAAAATATATACACTATACAATAATGTAAATTATTGTCAGCCCCAGAATGTTCTTTTCATACTCCTAATGGTATCATTTAACATGTTTTGCCTGCAACCTGATTCTGTCCTGTGCTTAGTTCTCTATTTCCTTGTACATTTTCTATTGAAGCACGTGTCATAAAACCCACAGACTAGCTTGGTTAGACTGTATATGGAGAAGACAGAAGGATACAAAGAGCAGAAAAACTGAATGAAAGCTCCAGCAGTATAAATAGATATGTGGAGACTAGGGAGTCCCGTATTGGCACTGCCTTAGCATTATCTGACCTTGAAAGCACTCCAAGCCCTTCAAATCCTACAGCCCGAAGAGGCTGCCAGATTTTTTTAAAAAAATTCAGCGGGGTTACTGTAGTGCAGGATTGTATTACAGGAATGCTTACTACATTTTTTAACATAACCCTTTAACATAACCTACTGTATTTCTGGAATACATCTGCTGTGATGTTTTTATTTATTGCTACCATGGAGCCATTATCCTTCTAGTCAACTTTCACTAATGATTCCTCATGAGACCCTGCATGACCCTGTGTGTCAGAAAAAAAAGGTTACATCGCAAGTGATGAACATAGAGCTGGCATAAGGTTACCTTACATTGACATCTCCAAGCATGCATGCTTCTGCAATATAGCGTGAGAATTTTCCATTAGCATTGAGACTCTTTGTATTTTTGGTTTTACTCTAAAGGTTGTGACAGCAAAAAAAAGCCATAGAATTTAGTATTGCTACTCTGGGCTGCCAGACAGACACAGTATGAAAGTCAAGGTCAAACCAGAAGTTGTTTATTCAAAGAATGGGCATCTTGCAACCTCTTAATGGTATATTTCAGATAATAACAACACATTTTACTGTGTTTGTGCTCAAATACTTACTGTATAATGTTTTTTTTTTAATCTAATAAATAATTGAGGGTAAAAAAAGAGATATGCAAATATTAAAATTAACGAAGGAGGTTTTCTCCTTATTCTTTGTAAAAACAGAACAAACAAAGAAGAAAAACAAGGGCTGGCTTTCCAGCCCCTTTTTAAAGGCAGGTGACCAGGGTTAATCAATTTTTTTGAGCATTAGCGATTTAACCTGCAGTGTAGCAATACTACTTTAAAACAAGTACATCATTATATAATAAAGGGTGGTACTTGGTGTATTCATTTTCCAGCAAAGGGCAATTTGTAAAGTGTCATCATATTGGACCTCCTATGCAAAAATATTACATACAGTATATGTGTGCCTGTGAGCAAGATGTAAGTTATACCGTTGCTACAGGTGACTCAGATAAATGCATGTTTACTGTTTTATTGTTAAAATTTTTGACTGCTGAGGGTCTTTCAGGCAATCAGAGCACATGTTTTGTCTGCTGTATGCCAGGGCACATCACAAAGAAACCAAATCCATGACATCAGCTGTACAATACTGAGTTTTTACTGTGCTTTATTCTCAGTTTCAGTACTGTTGATGCAAGCTGCTTTAAAAAAAAAACATACCCGAGTACCTCTCAGAATTCCCTTCAACTGCAGTCAATTAAAAACGGTGACATTACATTTCATAAAATAAAATAAAAAACAATAAAAAACAAAAATAAAGCTGGATTTTACTTGTAAGCCTTAAAGCCTGTGACGCAGGATCAAGAGGACTGCGCTCACAGATCTCAGCGCCATTTTACCTTTCAAGACTGACCTGACAGAGAGCCTTGTTCAGATAAGTACAACTGTTGCTTATATCTGTATATATTTTTCATGTTTTGTGTTTTTACAATTTTTTTATGTGATAAAGTGAATCGCTGAAATAGTTTTTTCTATTTTTGCGTATTTGTGTGCACTACAGACTGTTGCTGGTTACGTCCCGCTGCGTATGGCAAGCCAAATTATCATTTAGAGATATCTCAAATTCATTTATAGATATCTCTAAATATTTGAAGATATCTTCAATCATTTTAAGATATCTAAAATACATTTAGAGATATCTCAAAATTATTTACAGATATCTTTAAATTGAGCTTTAAATGAGATATCTAAAATCACCGGCGTAGATTTAGCTAGGGACGGTAGGGACATGTCCCTACCAATGTCAAGGGACCGTTGAATTGTCCCTACCAATAATTTTGATCAATCTGAAACGTCTTTTGTCAAGTCATTTTATCTGCTCCACAAAGGGTTAACTCTCTCAAGCCCCCCGCCCCTCCCCCTCGTTACTCCTCCCTCCTCCAAAAAAACAAACAAAAAAAAACGCTAATTTGATTGACTTAGGCCCTTCCATAATGCAACACTGTAACACGGACTCAGTGCATGGCTGAGGTCAGGGACCAGCAGAGTGTGTTGTTTTCATTGAAGTGCGAAAGTGCACAAGGACTCGGGAGTGAAAGGTAAATCTCCGGGTTTAAAATAAAAAAAATTCTAGTCATTCTTAAACGGTGTATATTGTGCCACAATTTTCACATTTATTTTAAAAAATAAGAATAAATATAATCAGTTTAATTCGATGTTTGTGTTTGTTGGTTAATGCGTTGTCACATTATTTCAATCCTCCTCCTTCCTCCCTTTGTAACTAACTTACTACTTGCTTGATATTTTTGTATCGTGTGTGTAAAAAGCGAACACGAACATATGTATTTGATTGAATGGACAGTGTGACTATCCAGCCGGCTAAATAAACGCTCTATATTATATAGGCACTAATAAAATATATATATATTAAGTCAAATTAAATGGGGGGAGGACGACAGATATACAAATAAATTTCAGTGGGGAGTGAGTAAAAAAAGGTTGAGGCCCGCTGGCTTAGGCTGGACTCTGGAAAGACGCTCATCTGAAGTTGCCGCTTGCCGGTCAGGCTGATATGAGTGTGAGCCACTGACTGAATGAAAGCCAGGTGCCGGGGCTGAAGGTATTGTCAGGTCGTCAGCAACATAGTTTGAGAGAATAAACCTACCGACCTACCTACCTATTACGTTAGCGACCCATTGCTAGCTGCTAACCCAACGTCCTTGGTGGCTAGCTAGCTTGTTTCACAGCTAAATCATTATGTGTGTGTGTGAGAGAGAGAGAGTGTGTGAGTGTGAGTGTGCGTGAGCATGTTTTGATATCGTCATCCAACTAACGTTAGCTAATCACTTCAATGTGGCTTTAGGTGACTAAAGCATAATAGCAACCAAAAAAAGAAAGATGAACATAAGGAAGTTTTTTTTACAAAAAGTCAAAGTGTAAGTAGGAAGATGTTATTAAAGTAATAAACACAATTGATAATGATTCTCATAGCAAATGAAAAAATAATTTACTAATGAAGTTAGCAGTCATACTTTCTCTCTAAACAGCATGCATCAATTTATCATTTTATCAGGTGAATGAAGCAGTGCAACCTGGTAAAAGCAGTGCAGAGGCAGGTGAAGCAACAGGGTCGCCGGTGAGGTCTGTAATGGCTTAGTGATTATAACAGTGAAAGTGTTAGACTCAGTTTTGAGATATATTATTGTTTGAGGCACATTGTGATATAATAGTAGGCTAATGCTGTATAGTAATACTCAGCAAATAAAGTTAGCATAGCCATATATTTTCTCTCTATATGGCATGCATCAATTTATTATTTTATCAGGTGAATGAAGCAATGCACCCAGGTACGAGCAGCAGCACAGACACAGGAGAGGCAGGCAGAGCACGTGAGCGTGCATGTGCTCATGCTTGTAGCGCCAGGGGCATTGGTAGCTTACAGTAAGGCTGGGATAGGTTATAATTCAGGTTATTAGTAATTCTACAGCAGGGATGTCAAACCAGCTTCCAGGAGGGACACTTTATCATAGTGTTTTAAGTGTATACCAGCCAACTTCATGTCAATCAAATTGTCCTCGATTCATGTCCAGCATTCATTAGCATGTCTCCTAAAAAGTTTCTTCCCGGGGGGGGGGGGCATGCCCCCGAACTCCACTAGCGACCGTGACTCTGCCCCCCTACAAAATTGTGTCCCCACCAATGTTCAAACCAAACCTACGCCCTTGTCTAAAATGCATTTTTAGATATCTTTAAATCGTTTTAAGATATCTCTAAATGTTTTTGAGATATCTTGAAATACTTTTCAGATATCTCTAAATCATTTAGAGATATCTCTAAGTAATGTCCTGTTCATTTAAAGATATCTCTAAATCATTTAAAGATATCCCTAAATCATTTGAAGATATCTCCAAATAACTTCCTGTTCATTTAGAGATATCTCTAAATCATTTGAAGATATCTTCAAATTAACCTGGAAGCTATTTCGAGATATCTGGAAATGACTTCCTGTGAAAATGCTCTATGTTTTCAATGGACTTCCTGTCTATTTAAAGATATCTTCAAATGAACAGGAAGTTATTTAGAGATATCTCTAAATGATTTAGAGATGTCTCTAAATGAACAGGAAGCTATTTGAAGATATCTCTAAATGATTTGCAGATATCTCTAAATGAACAGGAAGTTATTTGAAGATATCTTCAAATGATTTGCAGTTATCTTTAAGTGAACAGGTCGTTATTTTAAGATATCTTTAAATGATTTACAGATATATTTAAATAATATGTGGATTTGGCTAGCATGGTGCGCCAAACTGTCATTTAGAGATATCTTAAAATGAGGGTTTTAAAGATATATGTAAATCATTTGAATATATCTTAAAATAACTTCTTGTTCATTTAAAGATATCTCTACTCCAGGTACTTTTTAGTGCCAAAGCGGGATGGTGGCCTCAGACCGATCCTGGACCTCAGACAGGTCAACCTGTTCTGAGCCAAAGGCTGTTCAAAGATGTTGACAATGCAACGACTGTTGCAGTCAATCAGGCCAGGCCACTTGTTCTCCACGGTGGACCTCAAGGATGCCTAATTCCACATCCCCATAAAACCAGTGCACAGGAAGTACCTACGGTTCGCCTTTCAGGGAACCACGTACGAGTTCCGTGTCTTGCCATTTGGCCTCTCTCTAGCTCGCTGTGCCTTCTCGTAGTGCATGGAAGCTATTTTGCCCCACTGAGACTCAAAGGCATCAGAGTACTCAACTATCTGGATGACTGGCTATTGTGCCTAGTCTCCACCTCAGGCAGAGGCTCACACAGAACTTGTCACCGGCCACCTTCAAAGGTTGGGTTTATGGTGAATCATGTGAAAAGCCAGCTCATACCTTTCTAGACAGCCTCCTCTTGGAGTGTGCTTGAACTCCGGGTCTATGCTGGCCACTCTGTCGGATGGCAGAGCGCAGAGAATAGCCGCCTTATGAAGCTCTTTCAGCTCAACAGAGGACTAACAGTAATGATATTCCAGAAACTTCTGGGTCTGATGGCAACAGCTTCTCAGAACCATCCACTGGGTCTCCTGCATATGCACCCTGTGCAGGCCTGGTTCAATCGCAGGGTTTTACAGCCCAAGTTGAACCGCGACCGCCTACTGACAGTGTCCCACCTCTGTCTAAGGGCACTCTCTTGGTGGAAACAACCGGCCCATCTATGCCTGGGCGTAGCGCTAAGCAGTGTCACCAGAAGGTGACCCCCTTTTCATGGGGTCCCCAGCAGCTCAGAGGGGAGGCTTCACTCCGAGATGGTGAGCCTCATCTGGGAGAGGTTCGGGAGAGCAGAGATGAACCTCCCAGGAATCAACCCACTATCCTCTCTGGTTCTCCATAACAGGAGGCGGGGAACCACTGGGAATAGATTCCTTGGCACACCATTGGCCGAGGCATCTGTTATACGCCTTCCCACCACTCGCGTTGCTCCCGCTGTGTCTCAAGTAAATCAGATAGGACTGGGCCAAAGTGCTCTTAGTAGCCCCATACTGGCTCAGGAGAATCTGGGTTTCAACCCTGATGCAGCTCCTGAGTATCCAGCCATGGAGACTGTCGAAGTATATGACAATATGGCAGCCCAAACCATCGAGTCTGCAACTCTGGGTCTGGCCCCTGAACGGCTGAATTCGAGCCATCGGACTTTCCAACAGGGTTTTTGACACCCTACAAAATGCCAGGGCAGCGTCCACACATTCCCAGTGCGGGTACAAGTGGGTCGTCTTTCAGACATGGCAGATATACTCCAATTTTACAGGACCTTTTTTACGAGGGAAATCCCCCTCCATGTTAAAGGTCTCTGGCAGCTATTTCAGCTTATCAAGATTGACTCTGTCTCCCCAGGAGCTCGCTTCCTGGCGGGGCAATTTTTGAAAGGCACTCCGCGGCTTCGTCTGCCTATGAAGGACATCACTGGAGGCTAAATGTGGTGCTTAATGCAGTCATGAAGCCTCCATTTGAACCCCTGCATTCAGCTGAACTGAAATTGCTATCTTTTAAAGTGGCTTCTTACTGGCTATCACCTATGCAAAGCGGGTGAGTGAGATGCAGGTATTCTCTGTTGCGAAAGCCTGCTTATTATTTACAGAGGCCAGTGTAACCCTCTTGGTTGTGTAGCCCTGGTCAGCACCAAAAGATGACTCTGCACGCCAGAAGAACTGCTAATGCTTACTTGGTTTTATTCTTATTTGGAGTATCTGACAAAATGTACCAAATAAAACATAAGATTAGGCAACTTCCAGTCTGAGCATGTTTCTCCTATACAAGAAAATGAAACATACCTATGTTATTATTAGAAATCAATACTGTCTCTAGCAGTAGTAAGCAGTGTAAAATGGTGGTTCCGTGGCTATCTGGTGTAATACTACAACGTGGTACCTACAATAAAACCGCATAACATTAAAATCATATAACAACAACCGGTAAAAAGTTCTGTTTTACATTCAGAAACGCCTTACGCTCACTTTTCAGTTGTATGTACTAAGTGATTAATGATATTTTGTGTAGAAAGATACCTTGTTTACAAAGACAAGACTGAAACACCTACCTCCAGCAATAACAAAAATGCTTCTGCTGAAGACAAGAAATTACATCATGAAGCCATGCCCAAACCATCAGTTTTTTTTACAGCAAATTATTTATTAAAATAATAAAATACTGGACTAATTTTGGTGAAACTCTTATTTATTTATTTATTTAACGTAATTTTTAACTCTGTTACACCAGGACAAAGGTCACGCTCTGTACCAATCCTGCCTTCTTGCCGAACACTATCTCGGCTTTCCATGTTAACCACTCTGTGTAATTGGAGACTTCCATCCTACTCCTATCCAGTCTGACAGGAAGTGACAGCTCCATACACTCTGCCCAGTTCGTGCCCTGGCATATTATGTTGATAGGACAAAAAGTTGGAGGCAAAAAGCACGGGGCAGCCCGTGGTCAAGGCCTGTCTAAGCAGTGGCTGTCCAAGTAGATATCAGACATGGTCAAAACTTGCCCCCTCCAGAAAAGCTCACAGCCCATTTAATTGGGGTCCTTGCAACTTCGGCTTTATTCCCAGGTGCATCTGTCAAGGACATATGTGATGTGGCGGTGTGGGCTACTCCCCATACCTTTACTAGGTTTTACAGGCTACATGTGGACCTCAGAGCTCTCACAGGCACTCGGGAATAACATGTTTGCCTCACATGAGCAGACTGATGAATTTACTTTGACTAAATGCTCAATTTTAATGCCTTTTACACAGCACCAGTCCACCTTATTTTCCGCATGTACTAACATGGTGATAGAGTCCTTAGCTAGGTAACGATTAAATGCACTGTTTTGTGCCAGGTCAGTGCCTATACATCTTTCCTGGTTGGTGGTGTTAGATGCGGTCTGTAATGTGGTCCAGTAGAAATCAGGCTGAAATCCTTCAGCTGCATGACAGAAATGAATAACTCTTGAGCTTCAGAGAGCACTGACTCCATCTCTGTTGTTGTCATACCATGTATTGCTAAAGAAATGGATGTTCTTTGTGTCATGTTTACTGGATCTATATATAGATGGTGAATCAGGATTGAAATTGCTTCTAAATCACAGCTCGAATGACTGAAAAATACAAGTTGAGTCAATATTCAAGGCCACCACTGTATTGTAGGTAGGTCTGATATAGAAAAGTTAAATGTGTCAAAAGTGCACTACTTTGCTCACAGGAACGCACTGTGGTAAGTTTGCTGAGCTATGATTAGAATTCAGAATCACATTCCTTAGTGAAAACTGCTGGGCCACACAGTCTGATCCCTATTTTGAAGCCTGTGCAAAGGCAAGGGCAATCATACAGAATTAATTTAGTTGAATAATGTTACAATTATTTTATTCCTGGAAATTTGCCTGACTACCTATGACCTTCTTTTAGTCCTTAGCTCGTTCACCCATGTCTGTTTTATGGTATCATTCACCCTCATTCTCCTTTTTATACCAGTCATTTATATAAAAAAAAGTGATTGTGACAGGGAGTACCCTGTCGCTGGTTCTTGAGTGCACGTGTGTCTTTATGGAAGCAGCTGGGATGCGCAACAGAAGAAGCATTGCTAAGCAACTAATTCAGCAGGTAGGCCCAGTGCTGAGTTGATCGGGAGGTCCTGATTGGCTAGGGGTCTATGCCAGGAGAACCTGCGTGCAGCTCAAAAAGTTTCTGCGCCACAGCTCGAGACGACTGCAATGCCATAGCTACACAGGCGGGCGCTGAGTGAAAGCTTGTGCTTGTTGACATCAAGGAGGACAGCCTCCGCTCTATGGAGAGAACTACTATATGAAACCCTTCCACTCCAAGACGGTGCTCCTGAAGGCATTGCCCAGCAGTTTGAAGAGGCCAGAGTCACTGTGAGGATCCTGGGACTCCGGGAGCCCACAAGTAGGTTAGTTTAGGGGATGTTGATCCCAAACAGTATATATATATATATATATATATATATATATATATATATATATATATATATATATATATATATATATATATATATATATACTGTTTTTTTCTAGTATAGAAATATAATGAGTTCTGGTTGTAAATCTCCCTCTCGACCTGTGAGGGCACTAAGCAGCGAGGACAGAGTTCTTCTGACGGGCTGGACTGACAGTTCTTTCCCGGGTCGGGGAGTTGGCCAGTCTGGAAGAAGGCGAGTCTCTGTTGCAAGAACGTATTGACCTGGAAGGTAAACAATGCAGCAGCCGCAGATTGTAAGGCAGCTGCATTAATTTACCAAGGGGTCATGCATGACAGCATAAAAAGGGGACGGAGACTTGTAATCAGTTCCTTCGCTTGGGTTCAGAGACGCACGGAACTGGAAGGACCGGGACAGGTCCCAAAAAGAAACAATAAATATTCATGAGTGTTTTGTTTGTTAGTAGCCCTGTTAGTAATTGTATTTTGTTTGTAAATTCACTAGACGGCTAACACGTCTCCGGAGCTGTCGCCTTGGGCCAGCACTACCCGGAACAACAACACCACAGTCACTGTTATTTGTTATCACCCACCTTGAGCACTACTGCACGCACCCAGACTGGTGATTTGTGTTAGTAGTATTGTGGGAGCGGATAACGTGTTATTATTTGTTTTCTTTACAAATCATTATTATTTTCCTGCCGAGCTTTACACCAGGGGTGTATTGCTGGAGAATTATTGTTTGGTCGCCAGACCAGGATCTGTGTAAAAATAAAATTAACATTTCCAAATTGAATTACAGTTTTCACTTGTGATTGTTTCTGCACTACATCACCTCTGCATCCGGTCTTAATCAGCAGCCACTTTGCCGCAAGAGGGTTTTTTGTAGTGTAGTAGGTTCCTGGAGCAGGACATTCCCTTTAGTGGGAATAATGATCGCCACTTGTGTGGCAAAATTTTATTTTTAGTTTAGTTTTTGTTTTATTAAATCCGGTGCTAGGATTACCATTGTTGGTACCCAAGCATTGGGACCTGTGTTGTTATTAAACCTTTGCAGTCCTATGTCTGAGCAGGTCCAACATTACAATTTTCCCTTTCCGGTCCGATGTCAGACTGGAAAGTCATCAAGGACAGATCTCTAGTCGTTTTTTTCTATGGAAAAAGCTGAGAAAACCTTTCACTGGCCGAGTGAGACCGATAGGAGCCGAGAGAAGCCGAAAAAAAAGGGGGACGGATCTGAGCAATACACTCACCACAGAGATCATAAACAAACAAGATAGCTGCTTCCGCATCCAGCACTCAAAGAATAACACAGACATTTGCAGAGCTTTTTGAGATGTTATAGTAATAAAATAATGACTTAGATCGCATTATTGAGGAGTTTGGTGATAAAACGAGTGATCAGGAGATGATTTATCAGTATGCACGACTATGAAGAGGTATGTGAAAAATACAGCGAACAAGGGGTGGGGTGGGGCTGGAGATGCAGTACTGGTTGTCCTGTTGATATGCAGCGCCTTTTAAACCTGTTTTACCTTGAAAAAAATACTTTTAAACAGTGTGTGTAAAATAAACAGCGCGTGTGAAAATAAATTGGACCTGACGTGCCTAAGGGTTAAATCAACACCCACTGCCCTGTGTCTGATTCAGTATTATTCAGTGACTACCCATGTATGTAACATCGCCCTGTTACATGATGAATAGGTTTTAGTTTTAGAAGCCAAGGTGAAGGAGGCCATAAAACAGACATTATTGCTTATCTCTTTGTTAAAACTAGCTCGTACAGGCTTATGTGTTAAAGAGGCCACAAGGCTGTATATTCTAGAGATGTGGGAACCGGGTACTGGGTTCCTGCTTTGTAACCGATGAACTGGATACAAATATCAGTGATCCGGTTCCAGTAAGTACTATTATGTTTTTAATAAAACTGATTATTAAAAAGGTTTATTTCTGTCAAAAATACATTTGATAACTATAATTGACATGTTCACAATGGATTTATTACAGCATTTATTATAGCATTAACAGGTTTAAAAGTTTTTATTATTATTATTATTATATTTATTTCCCTAGAGAATAATTCAGTCTCACATTTATATGAAGGTGTAGTGAGGTGGTGAGTGGTGTGCTGAATAAAGCCAATGTCCAGACTTAGATATCCCAGAAACAGTCTGTATTTATTAATTCTTTTAACTATAAACAACAGCAATACAAAGTTGTACTCCAGTGGTGCACACGAAAGTGCTTGTGTTCCTCAAACCGGTTGGTGCTGCGCTGTGTTGTGCGTGTCCGTGCAGTGGTGATTCATGCTCCAGATGATGATGCTGGCTCTCAGGCTACAGTTCCCTGGCGCCTCAATCCTCATTTTTTATTTATCCTCCAGTTCTCGCAGTCTATTATCCCCCCCCCCCCTTCTGCTCATACATTTACATATGGACATGTTTTTCGAAATAGTTTTGGAACCGGAATCAGAACTGAAATACCCAGTTCCAATGACAGACTCCCTGTTCAGAACTGACTCCAAAAATCTAATCAAATGCACATCACTAGTATAGTCTAATAATATTTCATTACAACTGCAGAATATTTAAATTCAGAGTAGAGTTGTCTAAACGATAATTGCTTTTGACAGCTTGATACGTGACTATATCTGGGGCTAACTCATTCTGAATGCTATATGGGATTAGCTGGGACTTTCAGGGTTTATCGCCGGAGGCATGCAGGATTAACAGCCTGATGAAGTTAAACTGAATTTCTGTGTATTACATATTTTTAAAATAAGAAGTGCTTATATCAGTTCAAGCCATTATAATAACATTAAGTTAATCAGCTTTTTAAAAAGCTAATTATTCTTAATAAGGATTAGATTTAAACATTAATTAAACAATGTGGGTTTTCGAAGCATTGTCCTAGATAATATTAATATAACAAATTCTAATGAATTTACACAAATTGTATAGCGCTTGATTTAGAGACACAAATTTGGTCTATATTTAAAGGCATGTACTAAATGTTTGGCTTGCAAGAAGTGCACACAATAAGGGCTCATTACAGTTTTAAGCTGTGGCAACATTTGTTTACACACCATGGGGAAGATAGCTTCTTTTCACAGCAGAATGACACCTACACACTGACTTTATCAGTAATTCTTATTTTGAACTATTAGAGCATTAGGTATAGTCAGTGATTCCTTGAGTTGTCTTTACATGCAGAACAAACAGCAGTGTTTTTAAGCCAAGCCAAGAGCCTTCTGTGAAATTCAATACTACATAAAATAATACAATTAAGACATTTATTTTTCCTAAAAACACTCATTCAGCAAAGAAACTCATACTTTTTGAAGGTGGGGCTAATAATCAAATAAGTCTCCATCTCTAACATTTAATACAGTTTATTTTTATTATTTGTATTTAATACAGTGTATAAGTATTCACATAAGCGTTACACTTCGACATTCACTGCTTCTTTCAACC
This sequence comes from Acipenser ruthenus, assembly GCF_902713425.1. Taxonomy (NCBI): domain Eukaryota; kingdom Metazoa; phylum Chordata; class Actinopteri; order Acipenseriformes; family Acipenseridae; genus Acipenser; species Acipenser ruthenus. The sequence goes on from NC_081190.1 coordinate 76,812,801, forward strand.
AACATTTTAAAACACATTCTTAATAACTTTTCAGTCCATCATTTGCAGTCCATTAGGTCCCTCCCACCAGTTGTTACAGTGAGTAGACTGCGATCTGGATGTCAGTGTTCTGAAATACTCCCTCAAGGATCTTGGACACCTTCTTCCATTCCACGTTATCCAGCCCACATCCGATCCGATGCGGCAATCCACACTGATACAGTAAGCCAGGGCCTCGGTTCCTGGGCAGCTGAAGAGGTGAATCCTGGATCCCTCTACAGTGTCTTCCCTCCTTGTTACAGTTGGTTGTCCCAAAACTTCCTAAGTCAACATCCTTGGTGGCTCTTTGTCTCTTTGGCCTGGTGCTCAGGTTACTGGCTGTGTCTGTTGGTTCCACCTGTTCGGTCTCCTCTCCCAATCCCCCTAGGTCCTCTCATAGTCCTCCTGCTCCATCCACAGCATCAATCTCTGTATTGGCTCCAGCGTTCTCGAGCAGCAAGTCCTGCGATGTCGATGGAGAGGGTGACGGTGGGTGAAACACTTCCAGGTTTAGTGCTGAGACATCTGGTCGCTCCATTGCTTCCTTTGAGCAGTTCTTCTGTTCACTCTCTTGGCCTGCCATCTCTCGAGTGTGTCTCAAGTCCTTTTTCTTTCGTTTCTGTAACCACGCTCCCTGTGCTAGTGTCGTCCTGTGCTGTTCTGGCTGAGGATCTTCGATGGGCAGAAAATCACAAAATCAGATAACGGTGGAGGATCTTGACTCTACCCTTTCCGCCTTCTGGCCTCATCTCATACACCGGACTGATCTCATGGTCCTCCCAATAAGAACGGATCTTGCCGGGACCCCCTCTCTTACCTACATTCTTTGCCAGGGCTTGGCTTCCCTGCTGTATTTCTACACCATAGACTTTCTTGTCATAGGATTCCTTTCCTCTTGCGGCTTCTCTGGCAGCAGACTTGAATCGTTCAGACAAATAACCATATATGTGCACTCCAAGTAGTTTTGTGCTATTCAATCTTTTTTATTTAAAGTGCTAAAGACAATGCCCTGAGATGCATTACCTGAATCATATTTATCCTTCTGTTGGCCTTCATCTTTCCTTAAATTATTTTTTTATAATTAAAAAAATTATTCATTGGGATTTATTATTTAGGTTTTACAGACTTTTAAAAAAATATAATGTGGAAGAACAGTATATATAATATGACAAGGAATATTTAATTAAAAAGTTTAATATTTTTTCCAAAATACATTACAATTTTAATTAAATTCATTAGCACAACATTACGTATAGTTTTACAAAATAATTTACAATAAAACAAAATGAATCCACTGTCAAACGTAAGATGGGCCACCATGAACAGTGTTAGTGATTAGCTTGTACTGTTATAATTTTTTCGCAATCTCTATTACAGGTGTCACGGCATACCTTTCCCTTAAAAATAAAAAATATTGGCGACCATAATCAATGTCGTAATCAATTTATTTATGTATTCATGTAATAAAATATGAATGTCAAAAAATAAAATAAGCCAGTGCAGAACACAGTAATAATCAAAACAAAGCTGCTTGTGTACGTTACATTATAACAAGGCAAAAAAACAAAATAAAAAAACTGCCTATAATCCATCCTTGTAATAAATTTGCCTAATGCTTGTGTACGTTACATTATAACAAGCCAAAAAAAGTGCCTAATCTGTCCTCGTAATAAACTTGCCTTGTGCTTGTGTACGTTACATTATAACAAGGCAAAAAAAAAACAAAATAAAAAACCTGCCTATAATCTTTCCTTGTAATAAACTTGCCTCATGATACCTACCAAATAATATATTTTTTACAATGTTCAATGAAAAAACGTGATTTTTAGCAAATATGGACGTACACATGCAGTTTTTCCATAAAACAAAAAACTTATGTTTTGGAAAATGTTTGCCTGTTTTCTTCTCCCCCTTTGTTAATATATGACTTCCCTGCATCCCTGAGTTGTTTTCGTTGTTTGACTTACCATTGATTCATAATTCATTTTTTTTACCAATATTGAGTCTCTTTTCATCGGCAACAGTAAAATGAACGTGTCCCTCCACCATCTTCGTTCTTGCACATATACAGTTATTAATCAGAATATATCCCTAAGTAATTTTTTTCTAAAACTGGAGATAAACGTTTTATCGTCACAACGGTTCACCTGTCCGCTACCTTGTACTCCTCCTTCATTTGAGTCCTCCACTGCTCAACATAGTCTTTGTAAGAACCCTCCTCCCCTTTGTCTTCCAGTCTGAACATAAGGTTGATTGGGAGTCTCGGCAACCTTCATAAAGCAAGAAGAAAGATGAAAATCCTGTTTCGTTTCGGGTGCAGTTATACGTGAATACTACCTTTGCTAATTTGTTTTTCCAGTTTTCCAGTCTTGCTTCTGCTCCTCAGTCAGGGTTCTCAGCATGGTAAGTAGGGTTTGGTTGAACATCTATGGTTTGATTTGTGCTTCTTCAAACACTCACACTCCTGCGTCACAAACCTTACACACTTTCCTAAGTTCTCCTACAATGGCGGTCTTCCTGTCCTTGAGGGCTTGGACTGGAGCAATCCCTGCGGGGTCCATAGTGTAGCCCTTTTCTGTCACTATCTTCCCCAGAAACCTCATCTTGCACTGGAACACCTCACATTTCTTGGGTGAGAGCTTCACGCAGTGTTGTTGGTAAAGCTGGAGCACGGTTCAGATGTGTTGAACGCGGTCATCGAAAGACTTCTTATGCACGAAATTGTCCTCCAGGTAGGGTAGGCATATGTCATCTCGGAGGCCCACCAAGCACTGCTCCATACTTCGCTGGAACTCAGCTGGGGCAGAACTCAGTCCAAAAGGGATGCGTACCCACTCATACAAACTCCATAGGGTGATGAACACAGTGAGGGGTCAGCTCTCCTTGTTGAGATTCCCTTGGTGATAGGCCTTTCCCTGATCCAACACGGAAAATCAAGAACTTCCACTCAAGCTGTCTAACAAATCTTGAATCCGTGGAATTGGGTAGAGGTCAGGGGCAGACTTCCGGTTAGGCTCTCGACAGTCACAGCAAAGTCTTTCTTTCGGACACACACAATCGGCGAGGAGTAATGGGATCTCGACTGCATGATCCACCCTCGATTCAGCAGATCCTGTAGGTACTCCTTCACCTTCTGATGTAGTGGTTTTGGCACTGATGAGTACGTTCGTTGCACTGGTGTCTTGTCGTGGAGGGTGATGTACGTGTACATTTTCAATGACGGGATGAATCCTACGTCGTTGTCATCTTCACTCCTCCTTCAGCAACTAGGTCCCTCTGACGTCCTAGTGGTCCACCTTCAGTTGGGGTGTTGTCCCTGGTACAGGGCGATTCTTGGGTACCTCCAGGGGCATACTGCTGCAGGATAGACAGCTTTAACAGGTTGCAGATCTCCTAAGAGAACATGTTGACCTAATGTAATGTTATGTTTGGTGGTGTTCACAAGAGGGATAGGTGCTTTTGCGGTGTTCCCTTGGCTGACAGTGACCAGCATTTCACCAATCTCCTGGCCCTCCATCCTACGTGACCTGTCTGAGGGAACGAACAGCATTGTCTGATCCCTTTCCAGCTGTCCCAGGTTGGCATGACTCCTGATGGTGAACATCTGACCTGGTGAGATGACTATATACCTCCGGCCAGTCCGGACTTGGCAACCTTTGTTCCCAAAGTGGCTCATCTGCATCAGCTGGATTCACTGCCTTCACTGTGTTGAATAGAGAAAGCGTCCTTCACCGTGTCAACTGCTGTGTCCAGTGATGTGGCTCCTCCTGATCCGCTGATTAACTCCTCAATGGCGTTGTAGCCGATGATGGGCTCTGCTGCCATGTTGGGGTCACTCGATATTAACGAGATCTGTAACCTTCTATTCAGACTCACCTGACTGTGTAAGTCAACATCCTTGGTGGCTCTGTGTCTCTTTGGCCTGGTACTCCTAGAACTCTGCTTCCACCCAGCCCACAAATGGGATTTCTGTCTGATTTGCCACTACGCCAATGAGGGTGCCGGGGCCCAGCAGCTCCACCACTGGTCTCACTGTCGTCTGCGGCAAATGTTTTCTCCTCCAATCATCGTTCAGCAAGCTGGTTTGGGCTCCCGTGTCCCATAGAGCTAAAGTGGCCACGTTGTCCAGCATTCAGCATGGGCGTGCTGTTACTTGCTAGCTGCAAATCCAGTTAGTTGATGGCACCTTGGTTCTCTGATGGTTTCACCCTGTGGTTACTCTGACCCTTCTTCGGGCGACTTTGGGTCTCCAGACAAGCCTCACTCTGTATGCTTGAACAACTTTGGCGCTGCTGGGATGCTGTTCGCTGTGTCGCTGTTGGTCCCTTCACAGGCGGGGGGCTCAGCACCCATGAGACAGATACCCTGCTTGGCCACACCTGAAGCATTGGTCACAGGTGTCTCATGTCCTTCTTGCTTCTTGGCAGGCTCTACAGCCTCTCTCAGGTTGTCTTTGTCTCATCTCAGACTGGGCATTCTCGCCGATTGAGGATAGCAACATTTCCCACATCTCTTCCTTCAGCTCCCTCACCATTGTCTGGGTGTTCACCTCTGCAGCCTATGTTCTGCCCTTCTGTCTGACTCTGGTGTGTGGTGCCTAATGGTTGGTCAGCCTGAGGGCTAACTTTGAGGGCAGCCACCGCATCGTGGTGGCCTTCTGTTGTATCACTGCTCACCTCAGCCTGCAGCGCCATCACCTTTGTGGCTCCAATGTTGGAATTGTTCCTCAACTTCTGCTGTCTTTCTTGTTCCCAGAGCACTGCTTTTTTCAATTAGCACTTCATCCGTGGTGTCAGGTTTGTCTGGATAGGGCTTCATTAGGAACTTGACATTGTCGCTCAGGAGCCCTGTGCTGATCGATCGAAGAAACTTCTTACGGCTCCAGTCAGGCTTGTACTGTTCATCAGCTCCTTTCACCTTTGACGCTAACAGCAGCTTTTCCTTAAGTTCCGTGGCGCGGAACAGGAAATTCTATGCTGATTCTGTGGGGCCCTGAGAGATGTTGAGCAATCTCTGATATAGGTCAGTAGCGCTCTGTTCTTTGTAGTGCCCCTTCAGAATTGTCTTCAGTTTACTGAGCGTCAAGTCACTTTTTGATCTCAAGCATCCCTCAAGTTCAGTCCCAGGCTTACTGCCTTTATCACCATATTGATGATTTCAGCCTCATCATGGCCCTTACGGAGCCAGCATCCACTCGGTGCATTAAGTTAGTGTAGGAAAGCTTGTCTTTCCGGCCCCCTTTGCCAACCTGCCCCTGGGAGTTTCCCTTGTTCCAGTGTGGATGCATTTTTTCAGGTGTTGCATTGATGTCCAACATTTCACCCTTTTCACTGAGAGCTCTAATCTCTTCTTCCATTGCCCTCCTGGCTTCCTTTTGAGACTTCTGCCTGTACTGTGTTTTCAATCTCTCAAGTTGACTGTGTTCCTGTTCTGTGTCTTTGCTTGTACTCTCTGCACCTCTTAGGGTTGCAATAAACATTAGGAGATCGTGCACATATTGACATTCTTCCTCCCCCTCTTTTCTTTCTTCAAGCACATCTATACTGCACTCTGCTACTTGAATTAAAGATGGTCTATTCTTCCCTCTGCCAGTCTCCTCATATTCTACAATTCAAGGTGTTTACAGACCGCCATCAACTGGTCTCTCTTCAGATCATTTAGAGCAGCACTTGCCTTCTCCTGCAGTTATTCAAGGTCCATGTTGAGTGCTGAAGAGGTTGCTATGCAGCTGGCTTCAGGACTGATGTGTATGGCCAATTTAATTGTTCTTCTTATATATATATATATAAAGGGCTGTCAATTAATCGCAGTTAACTTCTGCGATTAAAACTAAAACCGCCAGATTTTCGAACTACCTAGAACTGCCACAAAATCATTGTTTCTAATACTACATAAAAAGAAAATATAACAATACTTCCATTATGATGGCTGCATTGTACTATATGGAGCGTATGCGTCTACCTGCATCCAGGAGCTGTGTTGTAACCACAGACGCAGTTCCATTGAACACTATTGTGTAAACTGGTACATACAAACCTGTAAAACGAAAAAAATTTTTTTTCTAAAAGTAATATAAAAAATTAATATATAAAATACGTTTCATGTTATTATTATTATTATTATTATTATTATTATTATTATTATTATTATTATTTATTTCTTAGCAGACGCCCTTATCCAGGGCGACTTACAATCGTAAGCAAATTAGTTAGGCACTATGTTAGGCACATAAGTTGTTATCCTACCTGTCATTTCAGTTTGCTGTATGCATCTAAGTGTAGCTTGCTGTATTCCAATCAAAATGACTACTTTCGAGATTAAATATTTCCTTCCATATTCCCAGCTGCATTATAAATCGTAAGCTTTCATTGAGTTGGCATCTTGGTGCAATTGTACAAATCTACAATCACAGCAATCTCTGTCTCGTAGTCAGTCTATAAACAAAGAAAGGCTTGAAATAAAAAAAAAAAGTGTGCTAGGAGGAGGAAGCGTGTCTTGTTTGCTGCATTTACAAAAAAGATTTACAAAAAAAAAATGTATTATAATGCATGGGTCAAACTGACTCACTTGGTGGTTCTAGGTAGAACTGTTTATAACTATCATTTTTGCGATTCTGGCTATCAAACGGCGTCATGATATTTAATTCATAAAATCTAGGACAAGTCAAAAACGGACATACACGTATGATTTACAACAGAAGAGAACTAACATTTTAAATCCAAAATTGGTCAAATTGACCTGCATGGGGTATATAATATATATATATATATATATATATATATATATATATATATATATATATATATATATATATATATATATATATTCTAGGTTCGTTTCAGGCATAGGGGTTGACAGTCTGACAGTGACGCATCATTATTAAACTCGTGCAGACTATGGAAATAAGATAATTACTAGCTAGTTAATCCCTCGGCCATTATATAAAAAACCAGCAGTTTGGCTGCACAAGGTTGAGAGTGTCAGAGGCGAGTCAACAGACGTGAGTCTAGTGAAAATATATAAAATACAATTGTTGTAACCAGCATACTACCTGTGTTCATTGTTCCGTGTTGTTTTGTTTTGGCCCTTGTGCCCCTTTGTTTGTATCAGTGTTTTTGTTCTGTTTAAATATTTATTTTTGTTTGTTTAATAAACGTTGAGCGCCGTAGCGTCTCAGTTTTCCCCGCCATTCCTTGTTTTGGTTTCATTTCCCTGGTCTGACCTGGAGACAGGGTCATTACATTGTATGCATTTCTACAGTCGTTGAAAGTAGAGGTTTAACTGTGACGTCTGCGGTCCTCATTTGAACGTACCCTATTATACATTACCTACAGCTATGACCAAAAGTTTTGCATCGCCCTATAAAATTAGATAAATTTAAAGTCGAATGGAACATGTTGTACTATGACTATTACTAAGCAACATAACAAACAGCTTTAACGACGTGACATATAATTATAAAATATGTATGCAGTCTGCATTTTTCCCCTTTTTTTTTTTTTTTTTTTTTAAATCTGCTGTAAATTAAAATGTACCTGCTGGGTTTGTGCTGTGGATCAACAGAGAGAAGACTGTGCTTGTTCTGCTTGGTGACGGAGACGGTGCCGAGCTGGTTTTATAGTGTGGGACTTCAACAGCGGCGCGGGGTTGCTGTACGAGGAAGCTGGATCATGGCTGCTGTAGCTGTGTCTGACGGTCGGTGACTTTGTTTCTGAGTTTGATTTACCCGTGCAAGAGAAACGGGCCTTGATATCAATTAAGATCTTAACGACATTTAACAGAGATTAGTGATACTGTGTTGCAAATTCTTTTTTTAAGTGTCTATTTGTAATTGTTGTTAACTGACTAACTGTTATATATTTTAATGTGTGTGTCAGAGTGAATGACTGGATAGGGAAACAGAGTTAGTTAATAAAGTGGGAGGGCTTGTTTATTTGGTCGGTGGGAGGCGTGTGTGGGCGGCTCCTGATTTCTGCTGGAATGCTTGGCACCGACTGATTCGCCCTTGCCTGTTTTATGTTTCGGTGTTTTATTTTATATAGAGGGATTTTGTATTGATTTTGAATTTCACTGTTTGGCACAAATACTAAGTATTTTGTTTGTATGTTCATGTTTATTAATTAATTCATTTAATTATGTTCTTTTAATTTTGAGTTACTTCACTTTATTGCGCACGTTCGGGTGGGGGACGCTGTTGGTCTGGGCCGAGTGCTTCTGGGGCATCCGGGGCTGTCCCTCATAGTGGTCCACAGGAAAAATCCAAACACCAAGGTGATCCCTACATTGAAAAAGGTTGGGAACCACTGCGTTAGCATATTGTATTACATACCTCTTTGTAAATTTCCAGATACGAAAAACTGACAAAACTGAAAGATTTGACTTATGCAATATCATTTAGTAGTTACTTTGTTTACATGATGTTAAATAAAATACCTAAATTATGTTCATATAGTTTTTTTGTTTGTTTGTTTGTTTGTTTGTTTGTTTGTTTTCTTTAAATGAAGTCTCAATCCTAAAATTCTAGGTGATGCAAAATTTTTGGACATTGCTGTACAGTGGTTAAAACTTTTTTTTTCTTCTTGGTAGGAAATACTGTAGCTGGAATTGTGCCATATATATTCAGTTCAACTGAATGTTTAAGGAGCACTCGAGGCAAAAAATATTGAAAAGAAATACATTGTGAAATCTTTAAAAATGTTTTAAATATAGTTCATATTGACGTGACATTGTTTAGTAGTACTGTATTATTTATCTTGGGTATATAATGCTGCAGAGTGAATTAATTTGATGCAGCATTAATGTGGACTGGGAAAACAGCACGGCAAAAGTAATATGAAGTAATATGAATGTGTTGCTTATAGTCAATTAATGATTTTCTCCAAATACCCAAATTTATGAAACACAATAACACAAACGCACATATTGGATGCTTACTGTTTACATACTGACTGTAACTCCGCCAGGAAAAACTAAAAGCTTGTTAGGTGAAATGTTGGCACACAAAATTGTTTTAACATTTCCATTGATCTTGCTTTGTGTCATGATCAATATTTTTGCTTGTAATTCTGTCATTTACTGAATTCTACAGAGTATATATTTTTAGAAGACAAACCTGTTTCATCTCATATGAGGAGATCTGATTTAGTTAACTCTATATTCAATGAAATCTAATATTCATTTTGGGAATAGGCGGCAGATTGTCTGGTAAGAAGTTGGTAGCCCATAAATAAGTAACTTATTTACCATAATACTGTGGGACAAGACATTAATCTTTTATCTTTCTGTTTCTTTACCTCATCTAGAAGTACAGTACAGACATAATTGAGCCCATTTGGAATTAGGTTTGTAACAAATGGTACATTTTGAACCTTCACTTGTCATTAAGCTTCTCCAATTATTCAGTGAAAAGTAAAAACTTAGGGGTAGGTTTACTAAAGTGTTGCACCTTTCGCAATAGTCATAAACCAGTTGCAAAAGGTAAAGGAGCATGGTCGTGTCCAGTCGGGCTGGTCCGCTGTGTGAAATGCCCGAGGTGTGCAAGGTGTGTGGAATTCCCCATGGAATGGTCTCCACATCATTGTTTTAGAGCTTACCTGGCCTTTGCAGGAGGTTCATGTTCAAGTGAGAGATGAGCTTGTCCACAACAACCAGGGCAGCCTGCAGTCGCCCAGTCTCAGTCGTGTGGCTCACAAGCTTTGCTGTGGGTGCACAAGGACCTCCTCTCACTTCGGGCAGTTCATCTGCCCAGGGTGATGAAATGTGCTGCGGACCCGCTTTTCAAGGGAAGTCCCCTGCAGGTCAGAGTGGAGGCTTCACTCCGAGGCGGTGCGCCTCATCTGGGAGAGGTGCGGGAGAGCAGAGATAAACCTCTTTGCCGCCCTGGAATCAACCCACTGTCTCCTCTAGTTCTCCATAATAGGAGGCGGGGAATGCTGGGAATAGACGCCTTGGAACACCAGTGGCCAAGGCATTTGTTATACGCATTTCCACTACTCGTGTTGCTCCCGCTGTGTCTGAAGGAGATCAGGCAGGACCGGGCCAAGGCACCAATTTTGCAGGAGCTTTTTGATGGGGAAATCCCCCTCCATATTAAAGGTGTATCTGGTAGCTATTTCAGCATGTCAAGATTGACTCTGTCTCCCCAGGAGCTCGCTTCCTGGTGGGGCAATTTTTTAAAGGGGCTCTGCGGCTTTGTGGACAACATTGTCCGCTTATGAAGGACAATGTTCCTCGCTGGAGGCTAAACGTGGTGCTTAATGCACTCATGAAGCCTCCATTTGAACCCCTGCATTCAGCTGAGCTGAAATTGCTATCTTTTAAAGCAGCTTGTTGCTGGCTATCACCTCCGCAAAGCGGGTGAGTGAGATGCCGGTATTCTCTATTGCGAAAGCCTGCTTATTATTTACAGAGGCCAGGACAAAGCTCACGCTTTGTGCCAATCCTGCCTTCTTGCCGAATACTATCTCTGCTTTCCATATTAATTAGTCTGTGAAATTGAGGCTTCCATCCACCTCCTATCCAGTCTGACTGAGAGTGACAGGCCCTATACCCTCTGCCCAGTTCGGGCCCTGGCGTATTATGTTGATAGGATAAAAAGTTGGAGGCAGTCTGAACAGTTTTTGTCTGTTTTGGGGCAAAGTCCCATGTTCAAGGCCTGTCTAAGCAGCAGCTGTCCAAGTGGATAGCAGACACTGGTTATGGAACTGTCAAGGGCGGCTTCCCAGTCGACCCTTACAACACAGGCATGGAGGTGAAATTCTCCCACATTTTTTTCTCCCTAGGCACTTTTTACTGGAGTTCCGTATGGTAACGCACAGGGTGGCCTCTCAACTTAGCCTTGTAACAGTCCGGTCGTTCCGTTCCGGCTTTGGTACACTCACCCATTCTATAATGGTTTCATTTTGTACTTGAAAGGGAACATTAAGTTATTATCAAAACCCTGGTTCCCTGAACTAGAAATGTAATTATTAACAAGGTTGCTGCGTCCATGATTGCAGCAGGCTTGAAGGAAAAATGAAACTGAGATCTGTGAGTGCAGTCCTTTTGTTCCCTTGGGGGCGGGGAATGACTGCATCATAGGTTCAAAGAGCAGCTTTGGTATACAATATTATTTATTATTTATTTATTTATTTTAGCAGACGCCCTTATCCAGGAGACATTTGTAGTTGTAATTGAATGTACTTTATAAAATTATGTTTCAAATCTTAAACTATGATACTTGAGATGCTTTTTGAGTTGAACTTGAGTTGTTTTTTTTCCCTTCCTTCCCCCATAACATTCTCTAGATCTACTTCAAACAATTAGATATTAGTAACAGTGGGTCATAAAGGCCCTGTCCACACTACATAACCGATCTCGAGAACCGTACTCGAAACCGCTGTAATTAATCCAGCTCAAAGCATCCACACTGAAGTACCGTTTCATGTTTACTCAGGCAGTGCAACGAACTGTGGAAATTAATACGATAGTATCCCACTATGCACTGTATTTTATTTTAAAATAATGTGTTATGCCCCATATTAACAGAGGTCCATATTGCATAAATGAAATATAAGTATTGTGGGAAAAGTAAATCCGAACACACACACACACACACACACACAAGTAGGGCTTGAAGTTTTCAGGTTTTATTTTTAATCAGATAGTCCCTTTAAACAAATTGAGCTGATTCTGTTTTATAATTAAACTCAGAAAAAGCTGTTAATTACAAAACAATCTTTGTTTTTACCTTCATATCTTGCCTGAGCCTAATTCTGGTCCTCTTAATTTTATTTCAAACAGAGCTGACAAATTACGTGATTTGTTCATCCCCGATCGTACTTTTAACTCGCATTTCATTTTTGCAGTCGCCTAATTTAACGTTGTGTTTTTGTTATTTTCCCCACTAGTTTAACAGAGATGTCCTGACAGATTTTTTGAAGCATAAAAATGAATACCTAGTGCACACTGGTGTACACTGATAGCAAGTCCTTCGGGCGCCTGCTCTGAGTATTTCGCCAAACATAGCACAAAGCATTTTGGGATACTGAAGGATACACAAAAAAATGTAGTTTGGTATTACAGCATCCACACTTGTGATAAACCGCACTACCTGATGCGATCTAATTAGAACCGGACTCAAGACTACCACCTGAGGTGGTCTCGAGTCCGGTTCTCGAGTATAGTATTAAATGCTGTGTAGTGTGGACGCAAACCGTATTTAGCACTTTTAAACCGGCTTAAATGCAACTAATACGGTTTAAAGGCATAGTGTGGACAGGGCCAAAGATTTGAATTGGGGAATAGTTGAGATTACCTGCTGTGCTGATCTTTAGTCTGGTCTAAACAAACAAAGCTGATTCTTATCTATTAATTAAGAATGTCTGTCCAATAGACCAGTGTTGAGCAAAGTTTTTAAATACCACCATCCTTTTTTAGCATACATTTTGTCGCCCCCCCCCCCCCCCCCCATATTAAAACGTTAGCCCATAACTTTATATTTTAACAGGATCCCCCCCGATTTCGTGTAAATTGCGTATTTTTTCCTTAACCACAAAAAAGCTAAATACATACGCGTATCACAAATTCAACATTTAAAATCAGTCTAGAAATCTTTTTTTTTTTTTTTTTTTACACTTCGAGTGAACATTTTGACATGTTAAACATGGGTTTCTAACAAATAAATCAGTGAATTTAAATATTTTGTTTACACTTGGCAAGTCAACATTTAGCTAACCTTTCTAACAAATAAATCTGTGAAAAAATACATGTAACTTAACTCTTTTTGTTTGTTTGTTTTGTTTACACTTCAACAGTTACCAGACAGATACTGTACATCTGAAAAACATCGTTCAAATCTTAAGTTTTCACAAAATACAGTATGCACATCGGGAGCGAAGCGAACGACACGAATACAGCACGAGTACAAAAAAATGTAGTTAGTCATGAAAAGACTCCTTTTGCTCCTTTTGTGGAGACGAAATAAAATAAATAAAACACAGAAGAGCATGGGAACACTACACACTAAAAAAGGAAACAGTTTAGGAAATAGCTAATGTGATTATTATTATTGGTCAACATTATTAAAACAAAGAATCATTTTACAGAAATACGAAACCAGTGTGTGGCGCTCCCCGTCACTTTGACTAAAATTAAGGTGAAATAAAGAGAGATAGACATACCATCAATTTCCAATTGTTCTGCTATTTCTTGACATGTACGTCCTTTTTATTGTCTTTATAACCACAGACACTGGCATCATAAAGCACATTATATTTTTCGACTTTAATAATTAAACTCTCATTGATTTTTTAATTTTATTTCTGTGGTAATCTCTGCGTCAGCGAGACACTGACAGTCTGACAGCCGATACCTTATTTCTGATTTGTCCATTGATACGCGAACAGCGCGTAGCAAAATACAAATAAAACAAATGTATTTCTATATTTGCTCGCTTCATTCACGCCACTCGCTTCGCTTGTGCATTACTCCATTTAAATCAATAGTTTTAATTATTTTTGATTTGCAAGCTCGCGTCCAGTGTGCATAGCTAACATGCAAGCCCATGCCCATTGACGTGTTTGATTTGGCATTATATGTTGCAGAGCTGGGCATACACTCCGACTTTTAAGACTGTTTGTTAACATTTATGTATTTAGCTAAATCTGGATTTTTTTTTTTGTTAAATCTCGGGAAAAAATACGCGATTTACATTAATCCAGGATTTTTTTAATTTTTTTTTTTTTTTTTTTTACACTTATCGGCACTGTTCATTGCAGTTTCACTGACACACTCGCCACTTCAAACATAATTTCTCCGGTTCTACTAGAGTAATCGTCAACGGCTCATTTGAAAGGTAAGAACTTGGCCTAATTAGCTGTCATGTATGTATTTATTTAAAATGTTCTATCTTTTTTTTTTTTTTTTTAACAGAACTGCCTCTTCAGTCAGTCGCGCCCCCTTAGTGACACTCCACGCGCCCCCAAGTTTGCGCGCCACTGCAATAGACCACTATACCATTTTCTTCCTATAAAGGGTTAAGAAGTGTGACACCTGGTGGATACGAGGTGCCATGACGTTCTCCCATGAAATTAATTGTTACCATGAAACATGGAACGTTTAAGTGAATAGAAATGACTAATTTCCTTATTCTAAAAGTTAATTGAAAAACAAACCTTTACCGTAAAGTTTACGAGGATATAATATTAACTTATTTAACAATCTCAGGGTTTTAGGTTTGAAACATAGGAGTGAAACATAACAAATAAGTAAAACTTAACTGATAAATTGGGTTTAAAATCTTGCGGACGCAAGTTTAAGAGTTGTTTAAGTCTGTTCCCAATAAAATTGAAATGTTTATTGTGTTTTACTTTAATTGTTGTATAACGTGTTTAACATGTTTGTAACGGTAATTTAGTTAGGAGAATAAAACTGAAATTTGTATCCTTCTATGATTAATATATCTAAAGTTAGAATGAACAAATGAAGTCTATAAATGTTACTGTTTTTACTGTTATCTGCATGGAGGATAGGATGCTACTCGTGTTAATGACAAACATTGCTTGTGTAAAATAAAAAAGCACATTTTGTAAGCCAATGAAAGACGAAATAAAACATAGGCTAAATGATTAAATATAGCTGGTTTTATTTATTTAAGCAGTGATTAGAAAATATGGTATATGTATGTGTTGGTATTGAATTGTGTATTGATATGATTGTGTTCGAGGGGAGTGTTTTCGGCGTACGTAGCTATAGTGGTTTGGTCTTGAAAGGGAGTGTTTTGAATGTGAATTAAAAGTGCAGCAGAGTGTTTTGAACGTACGCTCATTACATACAGTGTTATCAACTTACACTCTATAGTGTTTTATACCGTGTAGTGTTTTGGGCATCCTACACCGGTGTGTCACGTGAAATCTGGTCTCCACCGGGACAGGCTTGTGGTTGTTGAGCCCGTTGCTAAGCAAAGGACGCACTGAAGTTCCTTGCGTATTCAAATGGAGCGCGGCATTATTGGATTTAATTTAATTACCCAGACAACGATTCTTATAAAAGGGTGTTGCTAATACAGGATAATCGAAACGTTTTACTGATTTTATACCTCTGAAATTCTCCGATGACTGTCCTGGAAATCACTAGATTTGTAGCTAGTTGCTTTTGACAACAAATCTCACCAAGTCAGCCCTTGAAGTCACTAGATTTGTCGAGAAATTCGGCAAATTGGCAACACTGCTTGAAGGTGCAGAAAAAAATATTTGATTTCTGCACTGCTTATTGTCTTGACACAACAAGGAAAATAGATCGCTTCATTGTAATTAGAGCGGTTTAAGCATTTTCATAACACATCGGTAAATATTCAATTCTTTAAAGTTAATTCTTAAGTCAAGCATCTGCCTATAGAAAAAAGTACCAGAGGATTTGCTGTGCACGCTAATTCAAAAAGGCAGGAGCCTACAGTGCCTTGCGAAAGTATTCGGCCCCCTTGAACTTTGCGACCTTTTGCCACATTTCAGGCTTCAAACATAAAGATATGAAACTGTAATTTTTTGTGAAGAATCAACAACAAGTGGGACACAATCATGAAGTGGAACGAAATTTATTGGATATTTCAAACTTTTTTAACAAATAAAAAACTGAAAAATTGGGCGTGCAAAATTATTCAGCCCCTTTACTTTCAGTGCAGCAAACTCTCTCCAGAAGTTCAGTGAGGATCTCTGAATGATCCAATGTTGACCTAAATGACTAATGATGATAAATAGAATCCACCTGTGTGTAATCAAGTCTCCGTATAAATGCACCTGCACTGTGATAGTCTCAGAGGTCCGTTTAAAGCGCAGAGAGCATCATGAAGAACAAGGAACACACCAGGCAGGTCCGAGATACTGTTGTGGAGAAGTTTAAAGCCGGATTTGGATACAAAAAGATTTCCCAAGCTTTAAACATCCCAAGGAGCACTGTGCAAGCGATAATATTGAAATGGAAGGAGTATCAGACCACTGCAAATCTACCAAGACCTGGCCGTCCCTCTAAACTTTCAGCTCATACAAGGAGAAGACTGATCAGAGATGCAGCCAAGAGGCCCATGATCACTCTGGATGAACTGCAGAGATCTACAGCTGAGGTGGGAGACTCTGTCCATAGGACAACAATCAGTCGTATACTGCACAAATCTGGCCTTTATGGAAGAGTGGCAAGAAGAAAGCCATTTCTTAAAGATATCCATAAAAAGTGTCGTTTACAGTTTGCCACAAACCACCTGGGAGACACACCAAACATGTGGAAGAAGGTGCTCTGGTCAGATGAAACCAAAATCGAACTTTTTGGCAACAATGCAAAACGTTATGTTTGGCGTAAAAGCAACACAGCTCATCACCCTGAACACACCATCCCCACTGTCAAACATGGTGGTGGCAGCATCATGGTTTGGGCCTGCTTTTCTTCAGCAGGGACAGGGAAGATGGTTAAAATTGATGGGAAGATGGATGGAGCCAAATACAGGACCATTCTGGAAGAAAACCTGATGGAGTCTGCAAAAGACCTGAGACTGGGACGGAGATTTGTCTTCCAACAAGACAATGATCCAAAACATAAAGCAAAATCTACAATGGAATGGTTCACAAATAAACATATCCAGGTGTTAGAATGGCCAAGTCAAAGTCCAGACCTGAATCCAATCGAGAATCTGTGGAAAGAACTGAAAACTGCTGTTCACAAATGCTCTCCATCCAACCTCACTGAGCTCGAGCTGTTTTGCAAGGAGGAATGGGCAAAAATTTCAGTCTCTCGATGTGCAAAACTGATAGAGACATACCCCAAGCGACTTACAGCTGTAATCGCAGCAAAAGGTGGCGCTACAAAGTATTAACTTAAGGGGGCTGAATAATTTTGCACGCCCAATTTTTCAGTTTTTTATTTGTTAAAAAAGTTTGAAATATCCAATAAATTTCGTTCCACTTCATGATTGTGTCCCACTTGTTGTTGATTCTTCACAAAAAATTACAGTTTCATATCTTTATGTTTGAAGCCTGAAATGTGGCAAAAGGTCGCAAAGTTCAAGGGGGCCGAATACTTTCGCAAGGCACTGTATGTCAGTTCCGTCAGACATCCCACCTATCAATCCACCAGAATACCAAATGGAGGACTGTGCACCTAAGTGGAAAGAAATAGAGCAAGCTGTGAAAAAAGCAAGTGCTTCATCATCTCCAGGGCCTAATGGAGTTCCGTACAGAGTGTACAATAGTGCTTCAGGAGTTCTACGAATTCTGTGGAAATTGATGAAAGTGGCATGGGAAAAACAGGTTGTACCAAGAGCATGGCGCCGAGCAGGTGGAGTCTTTATACCTAAAGAAAAAGATTCTACAAGCATCAGTCAGTTTCGTCCCATTTCCCTATTAAATGTAGAAGGCAAGATTTTCTTCAGCATTATTGCTCAGAGATTGTCAGCTTACCTATTAAAGAACTGCTTCATTGACACTTCAATACAAAAAGCGGGCATTCCAGGTTTCCCAGGTTGCTTAGTCAATGTGATCTGGCAACAAATTCAATCAGCTAAAAAGGAGAGGAAGGAGCTCCATGTGACATTCCTGGATTTGGCTAATGCATATGGTTCAGTGCCACATGAACTACTTTGGGCAGCATTTGATTTTTTCAGTGTACCGATGACAATAACAAATTTAGTGAAAGCCTATTTTGGAGATTTGCAATTCAGTTTTTCAACTTCAGAATTCAGCACTACATGGCAATGCCTAGAGGTTGGAATAATGGCAGGATGCACCATTTCTCCACTGGCTTTTACCATGGCAATGGAAGTAATCATTAGGGCATCAAAATGGGTAGTAGGAGGAGAGCGCTTGGCTTCTGGAATGCGACTACCACCAATTCGAGCATACATGGATGACATGACAACCATGACTACAACAGTAGCCTGCGCTAATCGGTTATTGGGCAAATTAACCAATAACATTGAATGGGCACGAATGCAATTCAAGCCCACTAAATCAAGGAGCATCTCTATAATTAAAGGCAAAGTAGTAGATAAAACATTCTTCATTAACCCTTTGCGGTCCATTTATTAAACGCGCGTCAGGCACGCCAGGAATAATTAATTTTCACACGCGCAGTTAATTTTATACGCGCTGTTTAAAAGTATTTTTTTTCACAGTCAAACGGGTTTAAATGGCCCTGCATATCAACAAAGCACACACTAGGCATCTCCAGCCCCTCCCCAGCCTTTTGTTTGCTATAGCGTTCAGCTGTGTAAGAAATAAATAATAATAATAATAATAGTCGTACATACCGATCGATCATCTCCAGATCACTCGTTTTATCACCAAACTCCTCAATAATGCGATCAAAGTCATTATTTTATTACTATAACATCTGAAAAAAGCTCTGCAAATGTCCATGATAGTCTCAGTGCGCTGACGCACTTAGCCAGCTTGTTTATTATGGACGCCCATTATCTGATACCTGATACCATGTATGACTATTCATGAAATACGCCTTTTTTTTTTTTTTTTTTTTTTTTCCGACTTGTCTCGGCTCCTGTCGCTACCACTCGGCAATTGAATGGTTTTCTCGGCTTTTTCCGGAGAAAAAACGACTAAACACCCGTTTATTGCGTTGCTATAATGATGTCGGACCCAGTCCGACAAAGGACCTGTGAGGAATAATTGCAATGTCGGACCCAGTCCGACAATGGACCGCAAAGGGTTAATGGTGAGGCAATACCAACAGTGTCTGAGAAGCCAGTGAAGAGTCTTGGGAGATGGTACGACGGGGATCTAAAGGACACAGTTCGTGTGGGAGAAGTTAGACAACAAGCAGTGGAAGGGTTGAAGAGCATAGACAGCTGCGCTCTACCAGGTAAACTAAAACTCTGGTGCTTTCAGTTTGGTCTACTGCCGAGGTTGCTGTGGCCACTGACTGTGTACAAGGTTTCTTTGACAACAGTAGAGAAGCTGGAAGCTTTAATCAGTTCATACATCAGGAAATGGTTGGGAGTTCCATGCTGCCTCAGCAGAGTGGGACTTTATGGTAAAGGAATACTGCAGCTACCAGTCTCTGCTCTAACCGAGGAGTTTAAGTGCGCCAAGGTCAGACTGGAAATGACATTAGTAGAGTCACGCGATAAATGCGTAAGGGAGGCAGCACCTGTGTTGAAAACTGGAAGAAAGTGGGCGGCAAAGAAAGCTGTGGAAGATGCAAAGGCTGCCCTTCGAATTGGTGATATCATGGGGCAAGTTCAGCATGGAAGAGGGGGTCTTGGTTTCAGTTCAACTCCTCCTACATGGCACAAGGCGGCCCCAGCTCAAAGGAGGAAGCTGGTAGTCAACGAGGTGCAAAAGCAGGAGGAGAGGATGAGGTTTATAAAGGCCATTTCCCAGGCCAAACAGGGAGAATGGATGAGATGGGAGAGTGTGGAACAACGCAAGATTGGCTGGCAAGACCTATGGTCAATGGAACAGAGCAGGATCAGTTTCCTCATCAGGTCAACATATGATGTTCTCCCATCACCACAGAACCTAAACCTCTGGGTAGGAGAGGATCCCTTATGTCCTTTGTGTTCATCACCTGCAACATTAAGGCACATTTTGACAGGATGTAAGGTGGCTCTTAGCCAAGGACGGTTTACTTGGCGCCATGACCAGGTGCTGCGATGTTTGGCCTTAGCATTGGAAGACAAGCGTAACATGACCAATAAGTTGCCACCTGTTCCATCAAAACATTACACACAAAAGACAACATTCCTCCGCCCAGGAGAGCAACCACCAAGAAAAGGTGTTAAAACCAATCCTCGCCCAGGACAACTGGAAGCTGCTAGAGACTGGAATATGCTGGCAGATGTTGGTCAACGGCTTATTTTTCCACCTGAGATTGCCACCACTAACCTTCGACCAGATATTGTCTTGTGGTCTGGATCAGCACGCCTTGTTCACCTGGTAGAGTTAACAGTGCCATGGGAGGATGCTGTAGATGAGGCGTATGAGAGGAAGAAACTGCGGTATGCTCAACTAGCCACTGAAGCGGAACAGCGAGGATGGAGAGTTCAGGTTTACCCAGTGGAAGTGGGTTGTCGAGGATTTGTGGCACACTCTACAACCCGGTTTCTCAGAAACGTCGGATTCAGTGGCCAAGAGTTGCGTCGCACAGTGAAGAACTTATCTGAAGCAGCAGAGAGGAGCAGCAACTGGCTGTGGTTGAGACGGAAAGATTCTGGCTGGGGACAGGTAAGTAAGATGGGCTGAGTTGAGTGGGGGACGGAGGGGGGTGATGCTGGGACGCCAGAATCACCGTCGAGCCCTCTTGAGGTGTCGTGGGCTAGTCGACGAAACACTGAGGATGGAAGGTGCCCACTTGAAAACCCCAGAGCTGTACCCTACTTAGCTCAATCCAGACGGTTGTCATGCTGATGCGCTGGGGAGGCCGCACTTTGGTTGATCCCCGGAGCCAGCATCGCAGCCGTTGTGTGTGCTGATGCGCCAGGGAGGCAAAATAAGCTGATCCCTTCAGCCATTAACACCAGACAGAAGGATATCTACATCATCATATGGAAGGAAACGTAAATGGATGGAGACACATATGGATCACATTAGTTTACTGTAAAGCTACGTCTTAGTTGGTGCTTATCTTGGCGAGAGCCGAGTTCAAATCAGCATGAAGTTTTAACATCTACTCTCGTGTAATGGAAATCATGATCACTAACCTACACCAGTTTTAGTAGTTAAGGGACGCAATACGGTACAGTACAAATATGTGTTTGAAGTAACCTGCGTATCCTGTATCAATTGCTATTTATAACTCTAAGCTCCTGCATGGTGGTAGAATCCATTGATCATAAATATTGTCAAGACATTGTAGAGCTGACAGTAGATCTTACTGCCATTTGTAACCAGAGTGATGATTGTACATAGTAAATATATATATATATATATATATATATATATATATATTTGTTTGTTTATACATTGATATATCATTTAAAAAAAAGAGTGAAAAGGGAGGATGGCAAAATTTTGTTTGCCTAGGGCAGCAACAATCCTCGCGCCGGCCCTGCGTAACACTTTGCTAAGATTAAAAATAAGACTTTAACTAAACTGGTGATATTGTGTGCATTTGAAAACAACAACTGCGACCATCAGAACCATTTAAACATTAATTGAGTTTATCTACAAGATAACTTTGATT
Source organism: Acipenser ruthenus (assembly GCF_902713425.1). Taxonomy (NCBI): domain Eukaryota; kingdom Metazoa; phylum Chordata; class Actinopteri; order Acipenseriformes; family Acipenseridae; genus Acipenser; species Acipenser ruthenus. The sequence continues at coordinate 76,833,981 of NC_081190.1, forward strand.
ACAATTTAATACTATTGAATTGTAAACGCAATTGAAACTGCTTCTGAACTGAACTTGTAACAAAAACGCAGTCTTCATTCCAACACAACACGCTGCTTAACACCGTCACTGTACGTATTGTGCACTTAACCATACGGGAGCCTGCATGCTTATGTTTTATTCCGGTTTCTGTCTTAATAATTTTTATGTGTTGAGTTTCATTTTGCCTGTTATGAGTACTAAAGTAACCATTTATGATTGATTTGAGATCCTTAAACCTTGGTTAACTCGATTGGTGGATAACTCAACATCTTTGCTTAATTCGACAGACAGTCTTGGTCCCGAATGTACTCCATATAAAATATATGCATTCTGCCTCTTTTAATTTTTTTATTCGACACCACGCTTTACTCGTAACCCGACACTTATTACCAGTACCGAAGGGATACAAACTATTCAAATGACTAGTGGATAACACTACACTGTCATTTCACATGACTGACTGGAAACGTATCGTTCATTAATTCATTCATTCGCAACTACCGAGTGTAGCTGGTTAGTGTCAGTTCATAATGAGTGAGAAGTGAAAAATTAGTTCAATTGGCTTTAAAGCTCTGGTTATTTGGGATAACAAGCTTGTCAGCAGAACTTTCAAAGCGCGTGTTTCTGCATGCGAAACAATCGACAATGTTTGAGTTCTGTGTGAAACTGAAAGCTGTTTATTATTGTTTTGTTCACGGAGTTAATTCTGTATAATGTACATTTGTTAACTTTTGCTATTTAAACTGACAAATTAGACAATACAAGCCAATACCTTAAAGTATAGTCAACATTCTATTTTAATCGAACTGTACCAGTTATACAGATTTTGTACAGTGCTGTATACTGTAATTGATTCATTCACTGCAGTTCTTTCAACCATTTTCATTTAACTAAAAAATACACTTGTAAATACTGTAATACTGTAAACGTGTGGGTTCTGTTACTTATATGCATGTTAATGCCATGGCTCAAGTACACCTGTGGTTGACTGTATAGGAACTTTCACTGTTATTAATTTGACTGGTTAACCTCTCTTGATATTGAAACTGCAAAGCATATTTTTAAAACTTAGCCTCATATTTATTTTCTATTTTGTTCATAGTTCTTTTATAAGAAATATGAAACTTGTGAAAGACTAAAACCCTATTTTATATTGAATTACGAATCACATGATAGAGGCGTTGTCTTGTATATTAAGATATTGAGGTATTAATGTGAAATATTGTATCTTCCTAAATATGCACTATAGTAAATACCAATTTGGTAATGGTTACATTTATATTTCCGGGAACAGATACTGTCGTAATTGACCCCAGTCAACTGTCCTCTTTCACTTGGAGATAACAGTTTTTGCAAGAGTAGCATGAAAGCAGATTTTGTTCAATTCAATTCTTTTAACTAGCATTTCCAGCTGCTTTTTAAAATTTATTAGCGTGCAGTGAAGGAAAGCCCAGGGGATGACATGAACCAGAAGTTCTGATATGTTGGTTAAACACAATCAAAGTAATCCATAGCTCATTTAAATCATACTGCTAATGTAATAATATAAGGGCATTGTATTTGACCTTGTGTGAGATGTGGCAGCACAATTTTATGAGGTAAATATGTGTGGTCAGTTGGTTTAGTTCTTTGTTTAGGTTTGTTTATACCTTTTAGTGTTGATATGATCTGGGTGTTGTGCTGTTTTATTGTTGTATTCTCATCAGATGTTGCAAAGTGCAGTTCGGATAGTGATGCCAGAGGGCCATTGTTCTTAAATAACAGGATGGTTTTCAGTGCTGTTACGCTCTGGTAAAGCACGAATTTGCCAGGACGTGATTAACGCTCACAGCATGATATAATACTGTGTTATGCAAATTACTAGTGTGCAGTTACAGCATCACAATAATTGACTTTGCAACAGACATTCATAGAAATGGTTTTGCATAAGCAGCAGAGTGCTCAGAAAGGAAAGAAGACTGGGTCAGTTTTGCTTTCCCTCTAATTAAATACCATCAATCACCATTAGCCAAGCCAGTATGCATCCTCATTCCCTCATTCAAATGTGGTTTAATTTTATTGTTATGCATGCTAATTCTTTTTCAACTCCATATTCATTAGAATTGCATTAAAATGTCGCACCCTACTGAGCTGTAGGAAGCAGTAGATCACTGGAAAAGATAAATACACAAGAACTGCATGTTTAAAGCATTATGTGCACTTTTATTATTTACAGAAATAAAAACAAAAAACCTAACTCCATAAAGGAGTGTTAAACTAAACTTTTCAATCCCTAACTATAAGCCGTTTACCGGTTGGAAAAAAAAAAAAAAAACAATGCACTAAGGTTCACACTGTACCTTGTTTGGCCTTCACAGAGACGACCTTGGCGTCACAGACAACCCCGAATAAACCTTTTGGCCTGTTTAAATACCTGCCTGCTAATCACAGGCAGGTATCCCTCATTAAAATTAGAGCCAGGTGAACCTCTTCCTGACTCACTCCCATGGCATTCTGGGGAATGTAGTCCGGCAACACCCTCCTGGACTACAACATTTCTCCCCCACCCCCTACTCTGCCACTATAGATAGATAGATATATTTTTCAGAAAATAACACGTGTAGCTCTTGCAGACCACATGCTTAGCAAACTACTTCTGAATCCTTTTCCTATGTTTTCCAACAGTTACCTATAAGAGTGAAGTCAAATACAAGATACAGGAAGTAGTTATAATTAAGTGGTGGAATACAGCAAGGTATGGAGCAGTTCAGTGCAAATACAAGCTGATGCAAGTACTGGAACAATTGGTTAGTATATAGTCCAGTATAGTCGAGAGTTGTGAGGTTTACAGATGCTGTCTGAATGTGTCTTGAGGAGGCGCCGGAAGGTGGTCAGGGACTGAGGAGTCCTGATATCCATGGGTAGGTCATTCCACCACTGAGGGGCAAGGGTGGAGAAGGGGCAGGCTCTGGAGGCGGGGAGCGGAGGAAGGTCAAGACAGCGATAGACGAGTACAAGAGTTTTGAATTGGATGCAAGCAGTGAAAGGGAGCCAGAACAACAGAGTGGAGCAGCGGTGTAGCGTGGGAGAAACGAGGAAGGGAAAAGACAAGGTGAGCAGCAGAGTTTTGGATGAGTTGGAGCGGCGGATGGCAGAGGCAGGGAGACCGGCCAGGAGGGAGTTGCAGCAGTCAAGGCAGGACAGTATCAGGGCTTGAACTAGAAGCTGTGTGGAGTAGTTGGTGAGGAGGGGGCAAATTCTGTGTATGAGGGCTCCCGAGTGGCCCAATCAGTAAAGTCGCTCCACATGGAGTGCAGGATGCACCCTATAGCCTGGACGTCGCCGATTCGAGTCCAGGCTATTCCACTGCTGACTGTGGACAGGAGCTCCCAAGGGGCGGTGCACAAGTGGCCGAGTGCCGCCGGAGTGGGAGAGAGTTAAAGTCGGCCACGGTGTCCTTGGCTCACTGCGCACCAGCAACCCCTGTGGTCTGGCCGGGTGTCAGCGGGCTTGCCTGTAAGCGACCCAGAGCTGTGTTGTTCTATGACACTGTAGCTCTGAGGTGGCTGCATAGTGGAACTGCAGTGTGTAAAAGATACAGTCGGCTGACGGCACACGCTTCGGAGGACAGCGTGTGTTGGTCTACGCCGTTCCCGAGTCAGCGTGGGGGTGGTAGCAGTGAGCTGAGCCTAAACATAATTGGCTATTCCAAATTGGGGAGAAAATGCGAGGAAGAAGCAACAGGAGCGTGCCAGAGTAGAGATGTGCTGAGAGTAGGAGAGGGAGGGGTCGAAGGTGACAGCGAGAGTTCTTGGTGGATGAGGATGGAGAGAGGGTTGTCAATTCAAAAGGAATAGATAGAGAGATCAGTGGTTGAGTTTGAGCTGATGTGAGTGCATCCAGGAGGAGATGGCCGAGAGGCAGGTCGAGATACAGGAGAAAAAGTCAGGGTCAGAGGAGGGAAAGTAGAGGATCTGGGCATCATCAGCATAGATATGATACGAGAAGTCATGGGAGGAGATGAGGGCACCCAGGGAGCGGTTGTAGAGAGAAAATAGCAGGTGTCCCAGGACTAAGCCTTGGGGGACACCTGTTGAAGAGAGTAAGAGGCAGAGGGTGAGCCACGCCAGGACATCTGGTTAGTGTGATCAGTGAGGTAGGAGGAGAACTAGGCAAAAGCAGTGCCAGAGAGTCTCAGGTCAGCGAGGGAGGATAGGAAAATAGAGTGGTCGACCATGTCAAAGGCTGCAGAGAGGTTGAGGAGAATTAGAACAGAGAAGAGGGAGGTGACATGGGCAGAGAGTAGAGAGTTGGTGACGGAGAGAAGAGCAGTTTCAGTGGAGTGTGCTGGGCGAAAACCTGATTGGAGGGGGTCGAGCAGAGAATGTGTTGACAGGAAAGCAGAGACCTGGCGATGTACCGCTCGCTCAAGGGTTTTTGAGAGGAACTTTCCTATGCAAAGTTTTTCAAAACCAGGATTTTATATTTTAGTGCAATGGGGTCAGCAGGTTTCTGGGAGGGAAATAGAGGAGATTCCCCGATATTTAATCAGGTCAGCACATACCACAACATGTAATTATGAGTAACCAAAATTAGGGGTCTTGTATTAATTTCTGTGGGCAAGCAAACTAGATGTGATGTGGCCTCACTGACCTTGAGACAGACAGTATTGGGGGCTCCCGAGTGGCGCATCCAGTAAAAGGCGCTCCGCGCGGAGTGCAGGATGTGCCCTATAGCCTGGAGATCGCAGGTTCGAATCCAGGCTATGTCACAGCCGACCGTGACCGGGAGTTCCTAGGGGGCGGCGCACAATTGGCTGAGCACTGCCCGGGTAGGGAGGGCTTAGGTCGGCAGGGGAATCCACGGCTCACCGCGCATCAGCGACCCCTCTGGCTGATAGGGCGCCTGTGGTTATGCAGTGGAGCCGCCAGATCTGTGTTGTCCTCCGGCACTATAGATCTGGTGGCATTGCTGTGGATCTGCAGTGCGAAAAATGATGGCTTGGCAGGAGCACGTTTCGGAGGACGCGTGTTCCAGCCTCCGTTTCCCGAGTCGGCAGGGGGGGGGGTTGCGAGCGGTGAGCTGGGGATACAGATAATAATTGGGCATGCTAAATTGAGGAGAAAACCGGGGTAAAAAAATTGGCGACGACTAAATTAAAAAAAAAGAAAACAACAAAAAAAAAACACAGACAGAAAGTATTAGGTAGGACATAGGTGTGTTATGAGGCACAAGGCCACAGGCAGTAAGATATCTGTTACCGTACACCTTGGAGCTTAAAACAGCTCTATGCTTATTTTATAAAAATAAAACAAAAAAACAATAACATTTTAAACTTTAAGTTTTATGTAATGTATCCTTCCACCAGTCCAAAACAGTTCCTATACTTTGTCTATAGAAGCTTCAAATTTGCTGAGAAAAAATGTATTATTGCTGAATAAATTATTATTATTTATTTATTTATTTTTGACATTCAAGATATATATTTTTTTACAACTACTTATTTACATGTTTTATAAACTTTGGCAAGTAAAGTTACTATTTGAAATCACTGTTTCCTAGTACAATAATCGTGCTCTGCACCTTTATTTTATATTCCTCCAAACGCGCTGCCTACGTCTCTTCTCAACACTAGTTTACTCCTCCAGTCTCCCAGACAGTCACTGAGGCAGTCATGCAGAATGTCACAGCAGTGAACTTGCTTATTGCATTATAATATATACTGATGTTACAATTACTGTAATATATTAAACTTTTTATACCATATTTGTACAAAATAGGAACCTATGTTTTTTTTTTTTTTTTGTCAAGATCCAACACAATCAATCTCCACCCCAATTTCAGATCCTGCAGTCTAGCGGATTTGACACCCCCTAGCCATGCAGTATGACAATTCTTACTGCATGGTCATATGATCTAGCTCAGCCAATCATGGTGTTTAATTTATCTTAGCCATTTTATGAAGCTCTTTAAAGGCTGGTTCACACTGGGTAAACGGTTTATTCTGTTTGGTCAAAAAAAGATAATCGTGTGACATAACCCTAGACAGGAACACTCCAGGTCAGACATAAACACTTCCCAATGCCGTACTTTTGTCATCCTTTAATTGCAATTGAAATGTTGAGAATTCTTCTTCTCATGAGAAGGAGAATAAACCGGAGGTGGTGGGTGAGACCTGTAAACCAACTTAGGTTTCAGCAAGGAGATGCGTTTGAGGGGCACGGAACATTTTTTTCCTCAGAGATTTGATGCACTTCTGAGTTTAGTGGGATCTCATCAGAGAAAGGAAACAACTCGATTGAGAGAACCGATTTCTGCTGTTATGTTAAAGTAAATGTATTATTTCTATCTCTCTATTTAATGTGTACATTTTCGTGAATTAATTTATATTTTGTATATCCATAAATGTGTACATTTGTAATCCACCAATTCACCCATCAATAACCAAAAAATATAAATTACCACAGTTTGATTGTGAATTAACCCCCAACCCACCCCCCAATTTGGGTTTCAACAGAATTATGACTTAATTAGAATTTTGTAATTATGAATTTTTTTTTTGCAGGTAACTCAGGTTATAACCAGGCATCCCTGGCATTTAGCCTCAGGATAGGGCATGTGCCATCCTACACAAGACCTACGAAGCTCTATGATCGGTCTTGCAACTTCTGTATTTAGAAGCACCAAATGGTGATCTATGGCTTCAGATTGCAAATTAATTTAGGGAATTATCCAAAATGCATAGCAGCTATAGACAGAAAACATGTTGTATCCAGGTATTTTAGTTAAAGAGGGGGGGTCTGCATCATCCTTGCAATGTGAGATGCAAGATATTGCTTCACACTTGGTCGCTGGAACGACAGAAGCATTTTTCAGAGCCTGACTTGGGCAAGGCGCTAGAACAGAATAGGCAAGCTGTTCCATTGCCAGGAGCACTCCCAAGTTCTTCAACTAAGGCCCTCCTGGTAATAGTTGGAAAATAAGCCTTCCCTTTGAAGCCTAACCTCATGTGACCCGACCCTCGATAGCATCTGCCAGTTCACCACAGTGTTTATAATTAAGGCACCCGTATGCCCGACATGTAATTGAAAATGCCTTTGGTATTTTGGTGGCCAGATGGGCAATGTTCAGCAGGTCAATAGGGATGAAACCTGAAAAAGCCATTTCCATTGGGCAGGCAAAAGCTGCCTTCACAATTACCTACAAATGTGAGGTACCAAATTATGGTCTGAGCAGCGTTACTACCCCCCATCTTTAACAGACTGGGAAGACATCAGTGACACTCCGTACCTTGGGAGCTGGAGAGCTAAGGTAAAACAACTTTACCGACAGCGTAGCATCTTAGCAGATTTCTTTCAGTCTCCCCAGGGGCTTGTCAGTTGGCAAGACCATATGTTTTGTGAGGTCAGGTGGTTATCAGAAGCTTAAATCGAAGATGAGCAATAATGTTTTATATCCTTTGTTTTTTTATATATATATGCTTGCAGGGGGATTATTTTAATGGTATTATTTTAAATGATTTACAATTGTTGCAGTCTGAGAGAAAAAAAAATACAATTGATTTTTATTTACAACAGACTGAGGATGAAAAAAATGAAACACCTGAAGATTTTTTGATGCTGGTTTGAAGAGCACAGCAATTTATTTGACTGAATTATTTTAAATTATCAAATAGGTATCTGCACTTCCATATATTATTGAAAACGTGATAAAAATAATCAAAATAAATACATTATATAGTATGTCTGTTTATTGGGGGTGTGTATGAATGTCCTGAATCTTTAGAAGTTATTATTTTTGTTTTTAATTTCTTAGCTACTTTGTTTTTCTAAACAATTAAAATTAAAAACAAAACAAAACAAAAAACACTTATAATGGACCAAGGAAAAGGTTTATTTTCAAAAAGTCATAACAAACAAAATGTTTATTCCAGAAACATAAAATAATTTGGAATGCAATTACTGTCCAAATTCAGCTTCAAACATTAATTGATTTGAATTTTTAAAAGGGCTTTCTTTCACGGTTCGGACTTCTGCCGTAAAGCTCATCTTCATCACTTTCAGCTGAAACTGCTTTGGCTACAGTTGACAAGGCATTTCAGACCTCCCTTTCAGGTGGTGTTTGTGGGACTTGTGAAGGGGATGGGGATGGAACAGGCAAAGCTGAAGTGAAGGGTAAACTTGCAAGAGTGGACAGATGTTTTGGGAGGGGAGTGTTGTCATTAGGGGCCTCGTCTTTGGATTTTATTTAGTTAGGTGATGTTGTTTACTTCTGCGCGTTCGGGGGTAAGTGACCAATTCATTCAGAAGCTTATAGACCACTATCTTGTATTTGCAAATGCCTTAACAGATCAAATTAAAAAATTAAAAAATAAAACTATCCATACCAGTTTGCATTTCTAATGGTTTATGTTTTATTGAGATTTCTGAAGTAGACTATCATTCACTAATGGAGAAATACAAAAAACCTTTTTAAGATTCCTACCTTCTTTTGTGTGTAATGTATGGTGATAGGAAACCAAGGATGTCAAAAAAGCCAATTTATATCTGCTGCTCGCTTCAAGCCCACTCTTCTTTTTATTAATTGATTTTTTCCTCCCTGATATACTTGTCCCTCAGACTTTTCCACGTCGTCATGCATTCTGTGACTAAAATTCAGTTAAGATAGATTACTTTTCTGAGTTTAGACTTACATAAAACAGAGTAATCAGTGGGTGGAAATGCAAATATAAAGCTCTGTCATTTTTATTTGCTTTCTTGGATCTTACTGCTTCCTACAATTTTAACTTTGCTCTCAGATATTTCACTCAATCATCAAATCCCTCTAAAAACTAAAATAGCTGGTAACAAATGTTTCAATTCCTCCCTGAATTTTCATTCTGATTTTTAATTTTTTTTTTTAAATTTATGGTCAGCTGTGTCATGGCTTGATTCAGTTGCCAAGTTAACAGAAAGAGAAATGATTCTACTGTAAAATACTATTTACCATTCATAAATTATACAAAATGATAAAAGGTTATCACTCTACTCAGTTTGTTTAAGGCACCTTTCGGAGTGTATTATAAAGTCGTTTAATTCTTTGGGCTATTGGATTTGTAGAAGCAGTCACCTCTGATTTACTGGAATTATAAAATAAAAGAAAATGTTAAAGAAAATACCAGTCTTCAAAGTGCACATGGTCATTTTATGGAGTAGCTTTGCACCTCATTCAGTTCCTGCTTACTATCAGAATAGATTGTTGAGAAATGCATTATTGATGTAGCCCTACATATTTATTTTTTAGCCATTAGTAATTTTCAAAAAGCTGTGAGTGTGTGTACAATATATTCGCTTCCAGCACTGTATTTGATAACTGCATTATTTACAGTATCCTGCTTATTACCTACTACGGACATTATTACAAAAATAATAATTTTATTATTTTTTCTGGTCTCCAGGGTGTTACAAAAAAGACTTGCCTTTCATATACTGTAGGCTACCACACACTGCTTCTTTTGACTGGCGGAGTAGTGCTGAAAGATGGTGAACAGGTGTCACACGTGTAGCATGTGTGTTTTGTCACTGACAAAGGGTTAATGCAATAAAACGCCAGACAATGGGCTGCTAAATTGTTTACCCCTCAAAGCCACTGTCATTTTGTTTAATCTAATAGAGACTCAAATATACCTTTAATTTTCCTACAAACACATGTTCTTAAAAACTAAATATATACTGGTATCTGCTTAAGTTCCCTTCTCTTTTCTCTTAAATCCTGAAAGTTGAGTTCATGGGTAATGGAAACGAGAAAAGGAAAATTAAGTTTGACAAGTGTGATCCTTTGTTGGCAAGGTCCAAGCAGGTCAACGGTGGTAGGTGTGAATCAACTTATTTTAGACTCTCCAGTGTTAATAACTTAAACCAATTATTTTGTGTTTTTTCTCCTGGTTTTACCAAGCTTTGTTTTAAATAGATATTTCCAGCTGTAATAGAATTGGGAATATTTTACTCCAGCCCAGCTTCATTGGTCCCAATAGAGCAAGATTTCCATTCACCTGGTTAACAAAAGACAGAATAAAAGGATTCAACAGTACTGTAACTTTGGATAAAGTTGCATGTTAGAAACTCAGACAATTCTAATGCTAAATTGCTTTTGAATACAAAGCCAGGAAGAGTTAATTCTAGAGCTACAGAACACCCTGCAAAGTTAACGAGAAATGCATTAAGTTGCCTTTGCTGCATCCTGTGTTTTCCATACCGCAGTGTTATATTTTTAAACATATTGGAGACTGTTTTCAATTTTTTAATCACACATCATGGGTGATCAACAGGGTTCGTGAGGAGAACAAATAAAGTCTTGTGAGGATCGCAATGTATCCATATCATGCTCACTCCTGCAACAGTGATGGTTTTCTTTTCCTACAGTGTACCACTCATTTCAGTTAGAGCACCAGCATTGTTGCAGGGAGCATGAGCTGGACACACTGATGTTTAGAAGAAAAAAAAATACATATATCTTTCTTTTCGGAGGGCTGTGGGAACCTGGTGAAAAAACATTTACCAGTTTATTTACCGATGATGTGTGAATAAAAAATAATCAAAATTATTGGGAATATGTTGAAAAAAATTGTGATATGGGCAACATGGGATACAGCAAAGGTTAAGTAATATGTTTCATGATGTTGTTATTTTGAAAAAAGAAAAAACAAGGTGAGACAGGAACTTAGAGTAAATAGCACAGTTCTGAAATATATAGCGTTATACGTCCCCATGTGTTGCTACAACTGTTTAAATAACATACCTGTAATTTTTCTATTCATTGTTAACATCCTGACAATTTTTTACATTTATACGTTTTTTCAAAATGTCCACTGTAGTGCACTGGGGTTTGAGATCTGTCCTCTAAATCACTGCGGGAAGAGCGATAAAAACATTAAAGGAAAAACATAACTGGCTTTTCTGTTCTGTACCATGTCATGGATCGTTATTGCTGTGTTACCCGTTTGACAATGTGGACTATCCGTGCACTAGAGCAGACATTTTGAAAAACTCTTTGAAACAGACTTTGAAGTTATGAGTGTAAAAATGTGTCAAGATGTTAACAATGAAAATAGAAATTACAGGTACTTTATTTAAACAGTTGTAGCAACACTTGGGGACATGTAACGCTATATTTTTCACAACCCCACTACTTACTCTTCAACTAACAGTTAAGTTACGTTGTAGTTCTTATTATAAACACAAAATTTGAGATATTGATTAACTCGGCTTTAAAAGCAGTTCGAATCATGAAATTCAGCAAGGGTTTAACTCTGCGTTGTGTACTTTTTGAGTTAAAGGGAGTGCCTAAAAATGTGTTCAATTCTTATGGCTAGCCATAGCTCAAAATGTGTGAGGTGTATAAACATGCCATTCAGCACAGACACGCTCCTACCAGGAATCAAGCCTTTTGATAAAAATGTTAAATGAAAAGATATACTAGAAAATGGATCAGAGATTTTCTTTAACCTGATTGGTCAATATGAGGTCTCTAACCTCTGCTAAAGGACCTCGAATGTTATCGTTCAAACTATGTTTAATCACTGTTCCAAATCAATCCATCTGAAAATATGTAAATACCGTCTGTCTGTATTTGACCTTTTTTTCTGCTTGATGAAAGAAAATCTCCACCCTCTGAATCAGTGATGTAGTCAAGACCAAAATTTTGAGACCAAGACCGAGACTGGATATGTTGAGAGTGAGAACACATATGTTGAGACTGAGACCGGATTTGTTGAAAACTACACAGAAAGTAATATTCAGTGTCTCATAGGCTTCGCAGTTGCTTCAATAATTCTGTTCTGAAGTTTTCAATTACACATACAGGATTGTGCTTCTAAAATTAATCTTTCACATCAGACTTTTAGAAATAGTAAAGCAATAAAATGCATTATTTATTATTATTATTATTATTATTATTATTATTATTATAAGCATGATATAAAATTAAAGGGTAAATAAGGACCTTTTTATTTTATTGTGTTACATGTTCCAACGTGTTGCAACAACTTTTTTAAACTTTTAAATTGCATTCCATGTCCCCAAGTGTTGCTACAACTGTTTAAATAAAGTACCTGCAGTTTAAAACAATTTTAAAAAATAATAATTTCATATTGGACTGACGTTTCTCTGCATTTATTTCTGAGATCTGAGCCTGTCTTTAAAACTGTAAACTGTTTCCTAATTTAATCAGGGTTATCTAATAATGATAAAGCGAGATGAAATATTGTGTTCGCTAGCTTTACATGCAAGCTATACACATGTAAAATAATTGACTTACCTTAAAAGGAAGAAGTTCCCCACACCTCTGACACCTTTGTGTGGCAATGCTTGCACTTTGCCACCCATTTATTATTTTTCTCATCAATTTAAAAATGGATTAAGGCGAATTGGATGACGACTGGCTGCTTGGATGCCATTTCAATTCTTAAGTGTTCAAAACACGTGACCACATTTACTAATAGTAATATTTAAACTGTAAGAAACTCGAGAGGCGTGAATTTGTCACAGAAACCAAAACTAAACCTAAACTTTTTATAGTTGCCGCAATTTGTTATGTGCCCACAGTGACTTTCTATTATTTAACTGTAATTTTGTTGCAAAATATTACAAACAGAAAAGGAAACGTCACACTCAATTCTCTTTTGCTAGTACGGGATTGGTATGCCTGTGGTTTTATCCATGGTAAATGTATGGTCTATGTTGAGAGGACTTTAAATGCTACTAGAATCTACTTTTAATTTTTTTTTTATTTTTTTAAACCATATCTTTTGTCATTGAAAATTGTTTATGTCTACGAGTGTGTGTGTGTGTGAATTTTGGGTGAAAATGAGCATATACGATAATCGAGTGTATTGCCGAGACCGAGATCAAGACCTCAAAATTTGATATCGAGACCAAGGCTAGGTCTCGAGACTCCACCACTGCTCTGAATGTTGTCTGTCAATGAAGACTATTCCTCACTGTCTAAATGTTCAATCTATCTATTTATATTTAGTACAGTAGTGCCTCGCTAAACCGAACATGTCTGGAGACAGAGGGGACCCACTTTGGAGGTCGATCGGTTCGGTCTCACCTCCGCGAGGCGGCTCTCCATCTGCTTTCTTCTGTGCCAGTCTCCTTCTTTGGAGACACCTTTGCATGTTTCTTTCTTTCTCTCTTTCAGCATTCCTGTCTCCTCTCGTAGCTCAGCCTTGATTTCTTGATTTCCCCTTGGTTCGGTCACCTCCACGGCTCTCCGCAACCCAGGGGGAAATCCTGTCCTCTTTTTATAAAGTCACAAGCATATCATTCCTATTTCAATTCCCAGTTGTTACATGTTTGGTGGAAACAATATATAGCAATACTGTACGGTACGTATTTATTTTTTATCTCGTTAGATGTTTGATGCAGTACATTCACCAGATAGCCTACTTTTGATTTATTTTTTAATCTTTATGCTGACATGGTGGTGGTCTCAATTATGAAGTGCATAACTGAATTATCTAACATTAAAGATTGAATAACATGAAGGGTCATTGAATGTTATGGCTGTTTTTAACTATGGACCAGCAATGGTCGTCACACTTTTTACTCTTTATTGTCTTCTTATTTGTAATGACATTCTATGATATTCTGTTCCTAACTAAGTATAAGAGTAACCTTTCGTGTATATAGGGATATTTTAATATTGGTCTAACTTTACTCATAATATGATATTTAGGCTGTTCAAAAAGCGTAGCTCACCTGAGACAACCTGCCTCATATAGGGGTTGGTTGTTACAGATTATGCGGTTGCTTTTACAACGGGAAATTATGCAATATTTCCATTTTTCATAATAACATAATGCTTTTATCTTGTAATGCAGGATTACAATGGCAGATAATGTGATATGAACATAGGCTATATATGATATGACTAAGACTACAAAGAGACTAATATTTCAACTGAGTTGAACCCATGGTACAAAATCATATTACAGCCTCCATAGAAGGGATGACAAACATTAAAGAATTCAGATTGATATATCTGGTGACATGGCCAACATGTCAGTGTATAAAAGTATAAACACAAAACGAAAACAGCTGGTGGTGTTGTACCTTCCTCAGTTTTTCTCTTAGAGTTCTGAACCATGTTTTCAACCCCATGTACATTAGTTATAAATCAGGAGAACTAACAGTTATGCATACATTAAATCTCAGTCTATATAGGTATATAAAAGGCCTGTGTGTATGCATTATTATTATTATTATTTATTTCTTAGCAGACGCCCTTATCCAGGGCGACTTACAATTGTTACAACATATCACATTATACATTATTTCACATTATACAGATATCACATTATTTTTACATACAATTACCCATTTATACAGTTGGGTTTTTACTGGAGCAATCTAGGTAAAGTACCTTGCTCAAGGGTACAACAGCAGTGTCCCCCACTGGGGATTGAACCCACAACCCTCCAGTCAAGAGTCCAGAGCCCTAACCACTACTCCACACTGAATTGCGTACCGCTTTGTACATGCCCCCCAAATAACACACAAGTTTACAATAATATGAAGCAATCAATAATAAAATGCCCACTTATGACCCCTGAGTGTCCAATAGCATTCACCTTCTGAATTGTATCAATCAAAGCTTTGCTTACCAGCTAATTGCAATATAAGAGCAATTCTTCAACTATAAGCCTTTGGGCCACACAAAATAATTAAAAACCAGAGGGATGCAAAACAAAATTTATCTATTCAGTTGTTTGTCTACAACTACTATAAATAGGAAACCTTTAACAGCCTTGACTGATTATTTTTCAGATTATCATTTTTGTAAACCATTGTCTCGAGTTGCTTACACAAAATGTCACAGTTATTTATATACTTAAGTCTTTTTTAAATAAATGTGAAGTAAGAATGAGTGTAATAAAAAAAGTAATATTACCTAAAACTTCTAGACAAGGTGTACTCCATAAAAACACCCTTTTTAGTACCAAAGAATATACTTTCTGTTTAAATTATTTTTTTTTTTGTTGTTACTTAAATGCTTCCCCGTTGTCTATTATCATGCTGTTGATATATAAGGAATTTAGAAAGCACAAAACAGATAATTATCCCAAAACATCAATTGTGATGGTGATGATTGCTGTTATGGTAATGACATGAATGTTCTGGTAATGACACACACAACTTTTACGTTACAAACATCTTGTTTATTTATTTTCACACCATAATATGCTGTTAACCAGTAAACATAATTGACCAATTATTCTTCATTTGCCAGAAACGGCTGTATCACAGCATCCGTTATTGGCCAAATTAGAAAAAAAAAAATCTTACACCAATTATGCATAGCCAGATATTGAGAATAGAAACATTGTGTAAAATGCCAAAACCAGGATTTACTGCATAAACCAACTGTATGCACTGTAATTACTAACTCTAATTACTAACCATGTTTTAACCTACAGTAGAACCTCAGAGTTGTAAACACCTTGGGAGTGTGGAGGTCATTCGTAAGTCTGAAGTGTCTTTGAATATAAGTTTTAATGTTTTTAATAAATTTGTTCATCTACTATCTACTATTGTCTGAAAGGCTTAGTATTTAAATTATAACTGTAGCAAAAATACAGATTAATACGTCGAGGAGAACCTGGGTTAACATAAGGCTTGCATTTGTGCAGCTTGCTCAGTCATTCAGACTGCTTTGGCTCGAAATTTTGTTTAAAATGGTAGCATTTTTTCTTTGCCTTTTTAAATATAACTGACAATTCCTCATTGCTGAGAATGATATCACTGTCAAGTTTTTAAAAATATTTCCAATGTCTTCTTTCAATTGAATGTGTAACATGTGTATTTCCCAGTTATTGCTATTTCAGTAGGTTAACCTTGCGTTTTTCTAAACAGGAGTCTGATTGCATTGTAGGCATGGTTGAGAGATTGAATGCTACAAGCTAAAAGTGGGGTGTCTGGTTGACCGGTCAGTCAGGCCATTGACAAAAAAAAAAAAAGTTGTTGCAAAATCACATTTACTGGACTGTGCTGAAGGTGTTCCATTACATTTTGAAATATATGTAATCACTTTTGCAGAACCTTCAGAATGATTCAAGTAAATGTAATATAACAATCTAATTGCTATTGTACATGTGATTACATTCGCAAGCTTTCTGATACCTAAATTGAATTCCTAAATTGTGTTTAATAAAGTACAGTTACAGATCAGATTTTTTTTTTTTTGTGTGTGAACCAATTTTGCTAGCAACTGACATAGCAACAGTATGGATATAAGGGATTTAAGAGGCCTCATGTTTTATAAAACATACCTCATATTTAAAGTATAAGGTCACTCTTGGACTCACACCACACATCTCTTAATTCACTATTATAAATACTACCCAGAACAACATTTCACTGATCACATCTGTAGACAGCCCTAGATCAGAGGGCAATGGTTACTTTACCTCTCTGGGGTATATGTACTGTATCAATAATTATACTACAAGTGCTGAGAGATCTTGCGTTTAATACCTTTTTCATATTGAGGCCACAGAGTGAATATTTTTGTTTTGGAATCCATCTTTAGTCAATTAATTTAAATCCTACATAGATATTTCACTCATGAGGACGGCCATAGAGAGTTAATTCAGCCATGCTCATGCATCGATTAACTACACTGAACAAAAATATAAACGCAACATGTAAAGTGTTGGTCCCATGTTTCATGAGCTGAAATAAAAAGATCCCAGAAATTTTCCATACGCACAAAAAGCTTATTTCTCTCAAATTTTGTGCACAAATTTGTTTGCATCCCTGTTAGTGAGCATTTCTCCTTTGCCAAGATAATCCATCCACCTGACAGGTGTGGCATATCAAGAAGCTGATTAAACAGCATGATCATTACACAGGTGCACCTTGTGCTGGGGACAATAAAAGGCCACTAAAAAATGTGCAGTTATGGTATGGCTAGGCACAAGCTACGGACAACGAACACAATTGCATTTTATCGATGGCAATTTGAATGCACACAGATACCATGACGAGATCCTGAGGCCCATTGTCGTGCCATTCATCCGCCGCCATCACCTCATGCTTCAGCATGATAATGCACGGCCCCATGTCACAAGGATCTGTACACAATTCCTGGAAGCTGAAAATGTCCCAGTTCTTCCATGGCCTGCATACTCACCAGACATGTCACCCATTGAGCATGTTTGGGATGCTCTGGATCGACGTGTACGACAGCGTGTTACAGTTCCCGCCAATATCCAGCAACTTCACACAGCCATTCAAGAGGAGTGGGACAACATTCCACAGGCCACAATCAACAGCCTGATCAACTCTATGCGAAGGAGATGTGTCACGCTGCATGAGGCAAATGGTGGTCAGACCAGATACTGACTGGTTTTCTGATCCATGCCCCTACCTTTTTTTGTTTAAGGTATCTGTGACCAACAGGTGCATATCTGTATTCCCAATCATGTGAGATCCATAGATTAGGGCCTAATGAATTTATTTCAATTGACTGATTTCCTTATATGAACTGTAACTCAGTAAAATCTTTGAAATTGTTGCATGTTGCGTTTATATTTTTGTTCTGTATACATACATAACTACATAACATTTCCATGACTAGTCCTACTTACACGAATAATAATAAAACTAAAATTTAAAAACTGATTAAATTAAGATGTAGTAGAGGCGGAATTTATCTATGACATGTATTCTGTAAGTCTGAAAAGCTGAATCTCTGTTACAAGTCAGGGTTTGATGGAGGGCTGATAATAGGCTGTCAGTTGGCAGGTGATTTCTATATCCAAGAATGCACATACTATTGATAATTCACAAGAAATGGTCAGTCTCTAAAGTTATAGAATCATGGATCATTCTGAATATGTGACTTCACTGCAGATTTGCACCTTCAACTTTCCTTAGTAAGAAATTGTATTCTTTGAGGATAGGTCGCATATCCCTCTGAACAGTTGCATCCTGGCTGCCCATGGTTGCCCTACATTCTGTTGACTGTATTACAGCAGGTGTTTACATGTTTTTGTTCAACCCCGGAGGTTACCATTTCCAATTGTGGACAGTAAACGGTAGATGCAGTGACTTATGCAGTATGTTTTCCAAAGAAGCTACTGCACAGAGTCAACAAATGCTACTCATACAAAGGTGCCAGTTAAACTAACATTCCTTTCCTTTTGAAGCCCATCAAGTACGCCCTTAAATTTACAGTAGCACAAATAAGTCTTTTATTTCTTTTCTTAACCAAAGTATTTCTACTAACATCAAAGAGAACTGATGCAGGCAAAGTTTACTAAAATGTGCATTTGATAAATACAAGCAGAAATAAGGTCTAATGCACTTTTTTACAAATAGAAAATGGGATTTATATTTAGACTGCTTCCCCAAGGGACTTCTCAGGAACATAGTGTAGCTGCGGACCGGGGCTGACCAAGCTGTATTATTTATTAATTTTCCCTTCTTTCTAGGTCAAACTGATGTGCAGCACGGAGACAGTTTTTAAATCAGTTAAAGAACCAAGTAAATATCTAATGGAATTTCAAAATCCTGCAGCTTGCCAGCCATTGCTGCCTAAAAGGAATGTGCACAATGAACTGTGACAACAAAGATGTTTGAAGTGATGGAGTCGGTAACAGTTGTGATGCAGTCACCGTGTGGTTTGGAATTTACTGAGCAATAATAAAGACAGATTCCTAAAATGCTCTTTTTTAATTGACCATTTCTGGACATTTCTTTAAAGTGTGTATTTTCTTCTGTTTTGATTTTCTGGGGTTCAAAATATCCACTGAAGACTGTTTGTGCAGTAAGTGTAAACCTTTATAAAAGGTTCCCATAGTTAAAGTGTAATAAAGCACAGTGAAAGCCTTACCACAGTATACCATCCACAAACAGACAGATTGGTTGAGAGGTTTAACAAAACCCTCAAGTCCATGTTGAGGAAAGTGGTAAGCAAAGATGTAAGGGGCTGGGATTTGTTGCTTCCCTACCTCATGGGAGACGCGAGGTACCTGTCAACTCTGGACTTGACAAAGGGATATTGGCAGATCCCATTAACATCCAGCTCTAGGGAGAAAACCGCATTTGCGACCCCAGGGGGCTTGTTTCATTTCCAGACCATGCCTTTTGGGTTGCATGGAGCCCCGGCGACTTTCCAGAGAATGATGGACAAGGTGTTGGCCCCACATCGTCAGTATGCGGCAGCGTATATTGATGACGTGGTAGTGTTTAGCTCCACCTGGAGGGAGCATTTGGTTAGACTCACGGCTGTCCTTCAGTCTCTGAGAGAAGCGGGTCTAACAGCTAATCTGGGGAAATGCGCGTTTGGCAAAACCGAGACTCAATATCTTGGCTTCATTATGGGTAATGGTAGAGTGAAGCCGGTAGCCTCCAAGGTCCAGGCGTTGGTGGACACACCGGTTCCTCGGACCAAGGCCCAGGTGAGATCGCTTTTAGGACTGGCAGGCTATTACCGCCGTTTCATCCCCGAGTATTCCACCATTGTTAGTCCTTTGATCGACCTCACCAAGAAGGGCGCCCCAAATTCTGTGCAGTGGTCAGGGCAGTGTCAGGGAGCGTTTGATAGGATTAAGGAGATTCTGTCCCAGGCCCCTGTGTTGATAGCTCCGGATTTCAGACGGGAATTCATCCTCCAGACTGACGCTTCGGATGTGGGTCTGGGGGCTGTTTTGTCCCAGGAGATAGACGGAGTGGAGCATCCGGTGCTATACCTTAGTAAGAAAATGGCTCCACGTGAGCGTAACTACTCTGTCATAGAGAAGGAGTGCTTGGCCATTAAATGGGCCATGAACTCGCTTCGCTATTATCTCCTGGGACGACCGTTTACCCTTGTCACAGATCACGCTCCTCTTAAGTGGCTAAGCACGATGAGGGACACGAACGCCCGGATTACTCGGTGGAGTCTGGCGCTGCAACCCTTTAACTTCACTGTTAAACATCGTGCGGGTAAGGAACATCAAAATGCTGACTTTTTCTCGAGGGAGGGGGGCCAATTGGGGAAGTTAGAAGAGGCCGAGTGGGCCTACGGCTCCACTCTGAGGGGGGGGATATGTGACGGGGATGTAATAGGGTCCCACTGTAATCCGCCCTCCCGATCTCGTGTGGCGTTGCATAGGGCAGCCCGAAGTCGGGGCGAACGACCTGAAAACGATCATACTGGGAGTTCTGGTGTGGTGGGTCGTTTTGCCCTGACGCGGAACCGCACGGTCGCCGGGCTCACTTTCTGCAATCAGCTGTGCTGTGTTCGCCGGTTGGCTGAGGCGGGGGCATTAGCTGATTGCAGAGGCGGGGTTGGGCAGTATTTAGGCTGCACGGTTTCTGCATTTGGGCTCTCTGTCCTGGGTTAGCAACAGGAGTTCGCTGGGCTGCTGCGTGTGTGTGTTGCTACTTACCTCTGCTCCTATTCCAGACCCCTGAACAGGCGGCTGCCTGCGTCCCGACTACGTTCTTCTTTCCTGGAGCGTATGTTTTGGAAGTATTCGGAAGTCTAATTTCCGCTCAGGGCGGTGAGTGCTGGAGTATGCTGCAGCTAGTGCGTGAAGGAGCCAACTGCAGACACAGCGCCACCACCACTAACGTGGCCGTCTAAAGAACGGCAGCTACTCTCCTTTGGAGCACTACTTTATTATTGTGTGGGACTGGTTTAATTTACTCTTTTTATTTTAACCCGGTTTTACCATAGTTGGTACTACCGGGGGTTGTTGTGTTTGTTTTGCAATACCTGTTACTCTGCCTGGGTACCGACTGTGGTTTTGGCCCTGCTGTTTTTATTTAATAAACCTCTACTCAGTTGCCAGGTGGCACTGAGGTTTGCCCACAAGTTTCATGTGTGTGTGACGTCCTTTCTGGTCCTCCCAAAGACAACTCCCACTACCCTCTAACAATGCTCCAAATGAAAAATAGGTTCGAAAAACTCACACCTATAGTAAAGGAGCGTATGAGGCAAGCACAAGAAAAACAAGCCCACCAATATAATAAATATGCCAAGCTTAGGAAGTTTCAACCAGGAGATCGGGTGTTGGTCCTGGTTCCGACTCCCGAGAGTAAATTATTTACTCAGTAGCAAATCCCCTATGAAATAATTTTAAAAAATCAGCAATGTCAAATATAAGGTCCGCCAGCCTAATAGATGTCAACCCGGAGCAAATATATCACATTAACCCTTTGCAGTCCATTTATTAAGTGCGTGTCAGGCGCGTCAGCTCCAATTTATTTTCACACGCGAGGTTAATTTTAGACACACTGTTTAAAAGTATTTTTTCCCCCACAGTCAAACGGGTTTAAAAGTCCCTGCATATCAACAAAGCACTCACTAGGCATCTCCAGCCCCGCCCCACCCTTTTGTTTGCTATAGCTTTCACATATGCTAAGAAATAAATAATAATAATAGTCGTACATACCGATCAATCATCTCCTGATCACTCTTTTATCACCTCAATAATGCGATCCAAGTCATTATTTTATTACTATAACATCTGAAAAAAGCTCTGCAAATGTCCGTGATATTCTCTGAGCGCTGATGCAGTCACAGCCAGCTTGTTTCCTTATGGCCTCGGTTATCAGATGCCAGGGGCAAGTATGACTATTCATGAGATACACCCTTTTTTTTCGGCTTGTCTCGGCTCCTGTCGCTCCCACTCGGCCATTGAATGGTTTTCTTGGTTTTTTCCAGTGAAAAAACGAGTAGAAACCCGTTTTTTGCGTCTTTTTGATGATGTCGGACAGGGTCCGACATTGAACCGGATAGGAATAATTGCAATGTCTGACCAGGTCCGACATAGGACCACAAAGGGTTAATTTGTTAAAGGCTTACTTTCTGCTCAGTTCTTGGATGGCCTGACATTTGACCCGGTGGGAAGGGAAGATTGAAAAGTGAAGACAATATTTAATAATAATACTCACCTGAAGAAAGAGTGAAAACCTTGGAAAAGCTTGTGTTAATTCCTCAGAAAGAGTTATAAAATTGAGTTGCAACAACCCAAAACTCCACCAGTATGCTACACCACCTTTGACCACTCATGGAAGTACATGCTCGGTTATATATTAGAGAAGCAAGTTCTCTAATAGACTTTAGTTAGGGAGCCAGTTCTGTGTTTAGTTAGACTCCAGGGGGAGTAGGTTTATTTTAGTTTGTTGTTTTGTTTTTGTTGGATTTATTCCCTGCTGATGGTTTTCCCTGTAAAATAAGGAAGTTAAACTTCATTAAAAAAACACTTTTTTTTACTGGACATTGCTCAGTTTGTACCTTCTCATTATAGCCATTCGGTAAGCATTGTAAAGCCCAAGCACGTATGGCAAATCATGGTAGACTATAGTAAATCCATAGTATGACCATAGGAAAAGCATGTGAAAACTGCAAAATTACCGTGCCAAAATACTGTGGTAAACCTTTATAAGGGAATGGCCATAAGTTCTACAGAACACCAACGACACTCAATAGTTTCTCAAATTATGTCAAACAATACTACATTTAAATTTTATGTGTCACATTTTAAATAATGTTAGCTAAATATAACCAGTGCCACTTTGTAAAATGTTAGGCATCCTGCTGTCAACTGGTATGAAGAGGAGAGAAAGCAAGCATCTTCTGTGGCCATTCTGAGCCCTTTTCAAACAGGCTATCTCATGGAGTGACACTGGAAGAGGTGGGAATTCACAGGGCACTGACAGGACAGGCAGGTTGGGGATTTGTATGCATGGGTTGAGTTCACCACTCATATCAGTGAACAAATTCAAAACCCCTAGAAAGTCAGGTTTCTCAGACAAAAAAGTATGGTTTGTGTTTGCATGGCTGTGTGTGTTATTATGTATGAACAGTAAGTAAGAACCTAGATGAAAGATCATCCAGCTCTAAATTGCCTTTCATATTGGTTATGCACTAACTTTAAATTGTATTGTACTCTGACATTTGTTTAGACTTTTTTTTTTGTAAAATAAAGATAAAACATCAAATCAAGTCAATACGACTTTGTTTTCAGTTTAATTTCCCACCTGAATGTGTTTTTTTTTTTAAAAGCTTTTAATCAATGTTTGTCCATTAAAATGCATCCAAATACATTAGTATAGCTGTATTGGCATGTGTAAGGTAACATGGCTGTACAACAATAACATATGGAGGCTTTTTATTCAACGCATTGCTGCAGGGTGATGGCTTCTGAAAAGTTGTCATTTAACAAAAGAAAAGCTGTCTGCAAATGCCAGATTTAAACAGCAACTTGTACAGGATTGCTGGTAATTGTGTAACTGATACTCAATTTTATGAACAACATTCCAGGATCCTTGTCTAAGCAGGTATTGCTACGCAAATGTCTGGAAAAAAATATGTTTCTCTTTTTCAGATTTATCTAACAACTGTAAAAATCAATTTAGGACATCACAATAAAATAGGACCTGGAAAATGTAAAGCTTTGAGGCTGCTATGTTGTGTGATTTTTGCATCCCTTTTGAGCAAAACATTAGTATTATAAACACTACACTGGTGCATCAGTCCTCTAGCCATCGTTTCTCAACCAGTGGGGATTGCTCCTGAGTGGGTCGCAAAGCCCAGTTTCACAAATGAATGAATATTACTGTTCAAACATATTTCCCTGTCTCAACATTAACCTTAACTCCAGTAAATCAAAATAGTGTGCTTGCAAAATAATGAGTACTGCCAATCAAATATAATTTGAATTTAAACTGAGAATGAGACAGCCGGAAATTACGTTGAGCGGAAGAAAGTGAAGTAAAAGCATTAAAAACTTGTAAGTAAGGAATAATCAAGAAATAAAGATAATGTGTATCTAAAACAAAATCAAAATAATTATAATTAAATTAGATGTGTGAATAAAAAAACATCTACAAAAAATTGATCATTTTTTGAAACGCGTTGGGCCTGACCAAGAAGCTGCATCACCAACAAATTCAGTGACAGGGCCAGCAAAAACTGAAGGCATAGCCGGGGGGGGGGGGGGGGGGGACCTTCACTTGGGCTTCACTTATATCAGTTCCGAAATGAACCCAAACTGCAGCGTGTCATTTGCTGTGAAGTGCTTGCCAATGAAAGCAAGAAACCGTCAAAACTTAAAGAGGCATCAACAAACGCCACACCTGGGTGATAAAGGTAACCCTTTGGCTTACTTTGAAAGGAAATTGAAGCAGATACAAACACAAAACAAATGTGGTTAGCTGCGCTTCTACTGTATCTCGAGTGCTTTGAAAGCTTACTTTTTAGTTTCGCAGCGTACAGCTGAATGTAAGAAAGCCCACACAATAGCTGAAGAG
This sequence comes from Acipenser ruthenus, assembly GCF_902713425.1. Taxonomy (NCBI): domain Eukaryota; kingdom Metazoa; phylum Chordata; class Actinopteri; order Acipenseriformes; family Acipenseridae; genus Acipenser; species Acipenser ruthenus. The sequence continues at coordinate 76,858,268 of NC_081190.1, forward strand.
TTGATATTACCAGCTGCTTTGGATATGTGTACTGAAATCTTCAGAGAATCTGGAGGATAACAGGATAACACAGGAGGATAACAGACATTTCAAAAGACATTAAAGGACATCTTGTGGATTTTGTGAAAGCGAGCATGTTGTTTGCCATTCAACAGGGATTTCATTAATTTTTTGGGGGGTGGGGCTGGGGGGCAAAGTTGTGTCAACATTGAACATTCTGTATCCCAAATAGCATCAGGAATGAGAAAAAAACAGGCAGTAATTGGGCCGGTTTACAACAAGATAGCGTGCTGCGCTTTGTCTGCATCGTTCTTATTCTTAAAATAAATTATACAAAATGTGCAATACAAGTATTTTTAAAGCACGGCAATGATTTATAACAAACTCGAAAACGTCATTCCACTAAGTCTCATTTTATAGGAATAAAGTGTGTAACGTTACAGTCGTCATGTTCACTGAAACTTTTGTCTTTAAAAAGTGGGTAAAGCTTTAAAATTAACCAAATTGCTCTGCTGCCAGCTTCCGATATCCAGTTAAGGATACATTTCAAAAAAGTTATGTATTCCATGGGCTTTACAAAGAGAGACAGGGGTAATAATGCAGTTCAACTCTTTATTTTAGAGCATTTATCCAAATGCATCTCACTAGATTTGATACATACTTATACCTCGAGTTAAGTTGGACACATTTCACCTGCTTTCCACAAAGAATGACACTTTGTATCAAATATAAACCAATGAACATAAACTGCTAAATAAGCACCACGATTCTGTGAATGTCGAAAGTAGGAATGTGTAGCAAAGTTTAATAACATGTTTACCCAGATAATCATGAATAAAATAAAAGGGGGTAGCGTCTCGCTTTCATCTAGGCAAATTTGTCAAAACCAGCCTGTAAGTCTAATGTTTTTTTGCCGAAATAATACCAACATTTGCATACGGCAAAAATATGTAGAAAAGGAAATCCATTGACTTTCATGAATAACATTGCCTAATATTTTTTTTCCATATAAATGCATATTTGAGCAATGTAACATTTTAAAACAGTAATCAGCATCATGAATGAGAAAAAAACAGGCAGTAATTGGGCCAGTTTACAATGAGATAGTGTGCTGCGCTTTGTCAACATCTTTCTTATTCTTAAAATGTGCAATGAAGTATTTTTAAAATACAGCACATAAACTCTAAAAAATATATATATTGCATTGATTTTCATGTGTAACATTGCCTACCAGAATGTATCTAATACTGTAGTATACCACCTTAAATATTATTTTCTGCTGATCCACTGTGAAAAAGACAACGATGAGTTTATAGAGCAGCTATGCAAACCCACAAATGCACAACACAGCCCTACACATCTCAGTTTAAACCTGAAAACACACAGCAGAGCCCTACACATGAGTCTAAATCTGAAAACGCACAGCACAGCCCTACACATGAGCCTAAATCTGAAAACACACAGCACAGCCCTACACATGAGCCTAAATCTGAAAACACACAGCACAGCACAGCCCTACACATGAGCCTAAATCTGAAAATGCACAGCACAGCCCAACACACAAGCCTTAATCTCGTTTTCAAATCTATGGTACCTTTTCTTTAGTGCATGTATAAATAATTGTACATGGGCATAAGCAATATTAAGTTTCTACCGCAAGTGAATCCTTGTTGTCTTCCATTTTCCACCTGCTGTGACAAACATATCTGAGATTTCCCTTTTGACTCATGATATCAATAATATTAAATTATTATAAAATGATAGAATGCAATGCAATTCTGTGTTGTCGATATAATCACTGGACAATGATGAACTATCAATCAAAAATGAATGAATGAATGAATGCCGCAGACGCCTCGAGACACTGAGCGTGAGCAATTACATCACCATGGCAACCATCACCGACTTAATTCCGGATGCTGGTTAGATTAGAAAATAATGATGTTTGAAAAGCGTATTTTATTTGTTTGTGAAAAAAACTTCGACCATCTGATATTATTATTATTATTTATTTCTTAGCAGACGCCCTTATCCAGGGCGACTTACAATTGTTACAAGATATCACATTATACATTATTTCACATTATACAGATATCACATTATTTTTACATACAATTACCCATTTAAACAGTTGGGTTTTTACTGGAGCAATCTAGGTAAAGTACCTCGCTCAAGGGTACAGCAGCAGTGTCCCTCACCGGGGATTGAACTCACGACCCTCCGGTCAAGAGTCCAGAGCCCTAACCACTACTCCACACTGCTGCCCTATGTTGATATGTGATATATGGTTATATGTGTCTGGGGGGTCAAAAAGTGGAAGACATAATGTAATTTAGATCGTCTGGGGGGGCAAACCAAGGTCTGGGGGAGGGGGGCAACTGCCCCCCCTGCCCTATATCAAATGACATCTCTGCCATTCAAATAGACAAGTCAACAGATGCAGCTCACTGTGCAGTTTTGTTTGTGTATGTACATTACTGCTGCAATGGTGACTTACAGGAGGATTTGCTGTTTAGTGCAGAACTCCCCACAAAAACAACAGCCGAGGAGATTTTATGGTAGAAAACGCATTTGAATGGAAAAACTGTGTGGGAAATGCTACTGATGGTGCTGCCTGCCACCATGACAGGTTTTGCAGCAGATTTTGCAAGTAGAAAAAGATTCTACTTGGCACCATTGTATTCTCCACAAAGAGGCATTAGCATCAAAAAAACTAAGCCCCGAACTGCATGCTGTATTACAATTGGCTACAAAATGTGTTAACTTTATAAAAGCACACACCCTCAATGCTTGCTGTTTTGAAGTGCTGTGCAGGGAGATGGGAAGCGAACACGTCCACCTGTTATGGCACACCGAAGTTCGTTGGCTGTCAAGAGGTAAAGTGCTGAATTGTCTTTATGAGCTCCGTTTAGAGGTGCGTTCATTTTTGATGGATAAAAAGTCTGATTTAACAGATTATTTTGTTGACAGAGTGGCTTGCAAAACTTGCTCACCTGGCGGATATCTTCAGTCACCTCAACCAACTAAATGTATCACAGCAAGGCCATGGAGGGAATTATAGGTTTTTTTGGGGGTTTTTTTTTTTTTTTTTTTTAAAGCTGAAACTATGGGGGAAGCGGGTTGCCGATGGGCGTACTGATATGTTTCCTGTCATGACAAACTTTTGATGATCATGAAGCCCAAGATTTCAGTCAGGTAAGAACAGGGGTTGTAAACCACCTCTCTACTCTCGCAGTTCAATTTGATGAGTATTTCCCTGGCGATCCTACGTTAAACATCGAGTTGATTCAACACTCCTTTACTACGGCAATCGAGAGTCTTGACCTGACCTAGTGACTGTGAAACGAGCTCATAGAACTTTCTTGTGACAGATCTTTGAAAAGGAAATGTGTGGAGGTTTCTCTATCACAATTTTTTATCCTGGTTAAATGTGAATATCCCAATATTGCGCTGAAAGCCATCAAGCATTTGCTGCCATTTACAAAAACATATTTAGTTGAAAGGGGATTTTCCATCATGACATCAATCAAAACGAAATACAGGAACAAGCTTCGTATGGGGGATGACCTCAGAGTTAGCATCTCACCCATAACACCTTGCTGGAGAAACCTTACAGAGGACAAGCATCATAGATCACACATTAGGTTTTGTTTTTTTTTAAATCATTTAATTACTTTATAGTATTTGTAAAATGTACTTTCGGTTTATTTATTTATTAATCTATAATATCTACATAAAATTAAGTATTTCACTTTTTTTAAATTTGGGTCACAGCTTCAGTAGAAAAATACAAAAGTGGGTCTCCAAAAAAACAAAAAAAATAAAATAAAACAAGGTTGCAAACCGCTGCTCTAAGCCATAGTGACTCGAATATCTAATTTCTGTTTTCACATGCATCTGTGAACAGAAATGTGCATGCCGAGCTTCATGTTTGTACATATTGTGGTGAACCGTGGTTTCCACAAGCTGGGGCTTCTCACAGGCGGAGGTCGAACGCGAATCCGGGACCTCCCGCTTTGAAGCATAGCACCGATACCGCTGTACAAAAGAGCCGAGTGGTAGCGGTGAGCTGAGCTTAAAAATAATTGGCTATTCCAAACTGGGGAGAAAATAATAAAAAACAAACTGGCAACTACTACATTTGAAAAAACAAAGCTGTAGATTTACAAATGTGTTTGAGATGCCTTACAAAATGTAATTGACATGATATTTACTCCAAGGGGTGAATTACTAACTGTAATAATACACAAGTTTCAGGGTGGTGGTATATAGAGATAATGCTGTTTAGCCTCTAACCCCCTACTTAGAGAGTCTAAATCATGTGCTGTGGAGTACAGCATGCATTAGTGTATCTAGTTTAACAGTCTGGTGGCATCAGATAAAACAAAAAATAGTGCCACAGATTCTAAAACTTTGACTGGGCCACTGTAGGACATTCACCTTTTTGTTCTTGAGCCACTCCAATGTTGCTTTGGCCTTGTGCTTGGGATCATTGTCCTGCTGAAAGGTAAATTTCCTCCCAAGCTTCAGTTTTTTAGCGGACTGAAGCAGGTTCTCTTGCAGTATTTCCCTGTATTTTGCTCCATCCATTCTATCTTCAATTTTAACAAGATGCCCAGTCCCTGCTAATGAGAAGCTTCCCCACAGCATGATGCTGCCACTACCATACTTCACTGTAAGGATGGTGTGTCTTGAGGCATGGGCAGTGTTAGGTTTGCACCACACATAGCGCTTTGAGTTTTGGCCAAAAAGCTCTATCTTGGTCTTAACTGACCACAAAACCTTTTCCCACATCGCAGCTGGGTCACTCTCACGCTTTCTGGCAAACTCCAGACGTGCTTTCAGATGGTACTTTTTGAGTAACGGCTTCTTTCTTGCCACCCTCCCATACAGGCCAGTGTTATGCAGAGCTCTTGATATGGTTGACTGGTGCACCATTACTCCACTCCCAGCCACTGAACTCTGTAGCTCCTTCAAAGTGATTGTTGGCCTCTCTGTGGCTTCTCTCACAAGTCTCCTTCTTGTTTGAGCGCTGAGTTTTGAGGGACGGCCTTTTCTTGGCAGTGCCTGGGTGGTGTGATGCAGCTTCCACTTCCTGATTATTGATCCAACTGTGCTCACTGGGATATCCAAACACTTGGATATTATTTTGTACCCTTTCCCTAATCTATGCATTTGTATTACTTTATCTCTAACTTCTGTAGAATGCTCTTTGGTCTTCATTTTCCTTCAGATTCACAGCCTGACCAATGATCCTTCAACAGTGGGGTTTTTATCCAGAAAATGTGACAGCAACTTTAATGGTTCACAGGTGGAGGCCAATGGTAAGGTAATTGTGTCCTCGTTAGGGCAATTTCTTTCATCGGTGTAAACTGGGAGCTTCCACAGCACAGGGGTTGAATATTTATGCAAGCAAGATATTTCAGTTTTTTATTTTTCTTAAAAATATTTCCCAACATAAAACCAATGTCACCTTACAATAATTGATTGAGTTTCAGTGTTTTAAAATAAAATATCAAAGAGAACGAAATTTCAGTGCACCATTTGTAATTCAGTAATATGAGAGAATTGGTCAGGGGTCTGAATGCTTTTGCAAGGCACTGTATATGGTCCACAATGTCTTTCTGTTTGCAACAGTGCAAAGCATGTCTCCGCAAACAGAAAACTATTTTAATATCATTATTAGTATTGGTGTAAAAGCCCATTATTGCCTAGCTCACTTTCTTGGCAGGTTGCCGTTGTTAGGCTAAAACTGAGTCGATAGAATAATTGAAGTAAGCAGCATGACACCATTTTCAGCATAATGCATCATTAAATGTATTGTTTAATCCATTGTAATTACTAAAATTAATTAATACTCAACAGCCCTGGCTAAATATAACCTTGAGGGGCATTTGAACAATTTTATTTTTTCAGCTAAAGTATTTATTTAATTTACATTTTTAAAAAGTACCAAGGAAAGGATTTATTAAGAACATAAATTCTAGAACGAGGAAAGGCCATTTGGCCACTGGTTCTGTGAATAACAACTGTCAGCAGTTACTTTGTTAAACTCCTTGACAAGTTTAAATACCTCTATTAAGTCGCCTCTAACTCCTCCTTTCTGGGTTATACAGATTCAATTCTTTCAGTCTATCTTCATATGAACATACCCTTCAATCCTGGAAATAATCGCATTGGTCTCTGTACTCTTTCCAATGCCTCAATGTCTTTCTTATGATATGGGGACCAGAACTGTACACAGTATTCTACGTGCATTGTACAATTTGAATATAACTTCTCTAGATTTATAGCTTCTCAACACTGTCTAGTTGGCTTAAGAGATTCATCCACTACTACCCCCAAGACCTTTTTGTACATAGATTCCTCTTTTTCGTTACTATTCATGTTGTACTTGCCTCGAATGTTTCTGCACCCTACGTGCAAGACTTTACATTTATTCACATACAATTTCATCTGCCATGTGTCAGCCCAAGCTTGAATCTTGTCTAAATCTCTTTGTATTATTAAAGTTGCTGATTGGGAGTTTGCTACCCCTCATCTGCAAATTTGCATAGCTTACTGATTATGTCTTGGTCCAAGTCATTTATAAAGATTAGAAATAACACTGGTCCCAATACTGATCCCTGTGGTACCCCACTTGTTATGTTAGTTTGATGCCTGGCCTCCAATGATAACTATGCTTTCTATCTTGTAACCAGTTATGAATCCATGCTGCTACTTTACCATTTATTCCTTAAGTATAGACTTTTGTGCGGCACTTCGTCAAATGCTTTTTGAAAATCTAAGTAGATTATGTCACACACTATCTTTGTCCACTCTAGTAGACACCTCCTGAAAGAAATCTCGTAAAATTAGTTAAACTAGACCTACCTAAATCCATGTTGGCTGTTTCCTATAATGTTGTTACTATATAAATATTCCTCCATTTTGGTCCTTATTATAGTTTCCATGATTTTACATATGATTGATATTAAACTTATAGGTCTGTAGTTCCCAGGGTCACATTTATCCCCCTTTTTAAACATAGGTCAATTTTCCAGTCCAGTGGGATGGCTCCTTTATTTATATATTTGTTGAATATTTAACACATTGGTTTAAAAGTCTGTTCTTTTAGTTTCCCTGAGGACTCTGGGACAGATTCCATCAGGCCCTGGGAATTTGTGTATTTTCAGTGCTGCTAGCTCCCTTCTCTTTTATAACAAACTCTGGTAATGATTTGTTTTGGCAGAGGGTGCATTCCTTTTTTTTCCATTCCATCCCACTGTAACCCAGTCCCTACCTGGTATTGACTGTTGTTCACTCCCCCCTCCTCTACTTGCGTGCACACCTCTCTAAAAGACTGTTCTATAAAATCTTCTGCTTCTGTCATGCTATGCAGTCCAGCCAGCCTTACCTCAAGGCCTGTCACCCTAGTCTCAAGGTAAGAGACCAGCTGGCATCGTTCACAGTTATTTTCATCCTGGATGGGGTTATCCAGAGAAGTTCACATTCGGCAAACCTGGCACTGCATGTTGGCCTTTATATAATACTTGGGTTTGTGTCCAAGGGAGAGCTTTACTGTTGTAATTTATCTTACTTTACCAGTTAAAATGTGACAGTAGTTTAATATTACCCTATATTATTAACGTATAACTTGTTTTAATACTTTGTGTTAACTTAAGGCTACTGTTGGGACTACTGTTTTTGTGTTTACATTTGCTCTGCAGACGGTAGTTGTTGTAATTTTAATGGATATAGTAGATGGACTATGCACACAAGCCAGTCGCTGAGTAATTAAATGAAAATAGACAGCTTTAAGCTTTTTGTGGCAGTAGCCCTGTGCCTACTTCTCCCCCCCCCCCCCCCCCGGCTCTCGCTCGTTGTGGTTCTCGCTTCCACTCTCTCTCGCTCTGGCTCCGCTACAGTATTAAAGTTTCCTTGGGAGACAACAATATCAAATGCTTTATTTTTCACTTTTATGTGTTGTGATTAATGAATATTTCAATAAATGTGGCACCGTGCTTGCTATGGGTTAATTTATATAAAAAAATTAAAATAAAAAAAAAAATCCTCAATGTGCATTTGTAAGAGGGACCTGCTTGATTTATTGTTTATCTGCAAAAGATGGATCCATTATTTTCATCTGTTAGAAGGTGAAAATACATAGCGCATCATGTTTTACTTGCTAGAGCTAACACTACAACAAAGAGAATATTAGATATATAAGGAAATATAAAGCATGTGTCAGATTATATACTTTACATTATTGGAAAACAGAAGGCGCAGAGATATGTTGTATTTGTGAGAATATTCATGTAAAGAAACATTAAAGCTGTTATGTAGTATTTGTTAAATAATTCTCTAAGGAAATGGCTTCAATCCCATATATTTTGAAGAAACCTCCCATAAGGAATGTTAATTAATTTTCTACTAGGGATACAATGTAGTGTTTCATGTAATTCCGATATGGTTAGCTCAAATTACCATATGCAATAAAAAGTTTGGGTCCTGTGGTGGTATTTGTATTGATGTTAAAAGGTTTAGTCTTAACTTGTTTATTTTAGCAACATAAAAAATAAAAACACACAATTCTCTTCAATAATGTTGCTTTATCAAACAGAAAAAAACTTTCACTGGAATGGACTGCTTTGAAGTTACAAACGGTCGTTACTCTGTTATTACCACCTCTAAATTGAGAACTGTTTCTCGTGAACCATTTTTAATGTTCTACATAAGGCATTTCAGCAGGTTGTTTTTTAAAAAAAAATCTAGGCTACCCCTCTGTACTGTATGTTCTTTTCTTAGGAAGCTAGCAGCCAAAACACCTAATTCTATTCCTTACAATAGTGTGTAAACCAGTTGGTTGAGTAGTGTGCATTGTAATATAGCCAGACCTAAACTTTATGCTACTGAGGTCTACAGCAAGCTAGTCAGTCACACTTGTGACATATCAGCACTGAGTGCAAATAAAGGCTAAACTACAGGGCAACCAGAAGACACTGACATGCAAATATGTTCTATGTATATGCCCACAAGGCAAGCTAAGCCTCTCATGGGCTGTCATTATGAACTTATTCACTCTGACAAGAATGAATAGTTGATTGTAGAAGGTATCATGTAAGCCTATATTTGCAGAGGCTGTGTTTTTTTTTTTTACAGAAAAAGGAAATAAATAAATGCAGTGACATTTACCAATATGTTTCTGTGCCTGCATATTGATGTACAAACCATCAACTTGAGAAGTGCCAACATATTCTGTTCTTGCCATCTGCTCACTAATAAAAACAGATTGTTTGATATTGTAGTTTACATAAACTTGTCTCCATTTACTGAAAACGACCTTGTTTATGTAATAGTCTATGAACAAAAAAAGTGTGTACTAAAAAACATTTTTACTTTGATTTTAGGTTCCATGTTCATTCAAATTCAGCACTATTTTACAGTGCATAAAACAATGTACTACTAAAGTACAGTAATCACCAATTATTTACTATTAAATGTATACATTTGCATTTGAACTTGCTTTGCCACTGTTTGTCAAATACCAAAAAAATCAAAAATTGTGGTAGCAGCCCACTTATACCTTGAAGTCCTTATATAAAACTGTACATCATCTTAATATTGCATTTTGGAAGAATCATTTGTTGAAAATTGTTACAAGATAAAACTATTGTGTTATATTCTGTAATCCTTTGCTCAAGATACAGTACTGTTATGTCTTATAGCTAGATTCCATCCTATGTAAATTGAGGTGGATATGCTGGTAACTTTCCAGAGGATTCCAGTTTTAAGTTCAAATGCTTTTTATTGTTTTGTTTACTGGCCTTTTAAAGTACATTGTGTAAAACAAATTAATAATTTAAAACCTCAAGACTTCCCTCTGGAATGGTTAGTGGCTGAGAGGGTTTCATATCTGAGTCCAGCAGGGGCTGCCTGCTGCTATTTAATGCTCTGCAAAAAACCCAGAAAGAAAATGTGCTTCTCATTATTATTATTATTATTATTATTTATTTCTTAGCAGACGCCCTTATCCAGGGCGACTTACAATCGTAAGCAAATACATTTCAAGTATTACAATACATTTCAGAAAATTCTTCCTCTGAAGCATGTGCCATCAGCTTTTCTTTTTTTCACACTGCGGACTCACCATGCAGCCACCCAAGAGCTACAGCGTCGGAGGACAACGCAGCTCTTGGGCAGCTTACAGGCAAGCCTGCAGGCGCCCGGCCAGACTACAGGGGTCGCTGGTACGTGGTGAGCCGAGGACACCCTGGCCAACCTAACCCTCCCTCCACCTGGGCGGCCAATTGAGTACCACCCCCTGGAAGTTCCCGTCCTCAGTCGGCAAAGGAATAGCCTGGACTCGAACTTGCGACGTCCAGACTATAGGGCGCATCCTGCACTCCACGTGGAATGCCTTTACTGGATGCGCCACTCGGGAGCCCCCTCTGTATGGCATTCTGAGTGTATTTTTATATGCAATTTACCTGACGTTTTGGGATATCACCATGCCTCGGCATGAGGCGAGATATTGCCATGGCTATGACCTCACCTAGCCCATTGAAATGAACAGGAGGACGACCCTTGTCATTCTATTATCAATATTATAGGCTGCTGAGGATCTATGGCAATCAGAATGCAGGTTTCTCCTGTTGTGTTCCATGACATATCACAGAGAAACCCAATGTATGATATCAACCGTACCATATTGAGTTTTTACAGATGCTTTAAAAAAAATTATACCTGAGCCACCTCTCAGAATTCACTTCAACTGCAAAATCTATTCAAAACATTGACATTACAATCAACTTCTTAACAGTATTTTCATCATCAACTTTTTCTCTTATTTCATTGAAAATCACAATGGACTAAAGCAGTGGTGCTCAACTCTGGCCATCGAGATCTATTCCAGTCCTGGTCTTTATTCCAACCAGGTCCTAAATGAGTTAATTGCCTCTTAGCAGCTTCAATTAACCACATTAGAATCTGCTTGGAGTAAAAACCTGGACTGGATTGGGTCACGAGGGCCAGAGTTGAGTACCGCTGGACTAATGGATGATCATGAATAGAAAACAAATATAGCTAGATTTAAAAAAAAAAGTATTTTAACAATAAAGAGATATATAATAGTTATAGCACTACAGGTGCCTGTGGATGGGTTATATTGACATTCGCAAAACCATTCACTTCAATTGCCGATATTACTCACCTACACAAATGTGAAGTAATTCTGTAAAATAGTGATAATTTGTTTAAGTGCAGTAACATGGAGGTTAACATTCAAAATTCTAAAAAGAAACATTCCAGTTTTTTTTTTCTCCTGAAACACTACACTTAAAAGCAAATTACTTTCTTAATTATACACCCTCACAAACTTTATAACCAATCAGATTGCACAGTTGCAGCATAAGTCATGAAACACTACTGCTTTTGATTACACGTAAAAAACAAATTATCGCTTAAATATAGAAAGATGCACCACGGATCATGGAGCATCTTCAGATAAATATATACGTGCAGTTTGTTTAATTAAAAAATCCCTTTGAATTGCTTTTCCTTTCCAGTGGAAACCATATACAGTATGCGATAGGCACAGTAGAAGGCTTTAACAAATACAAAATCTGTCAGCTGCAAACATCATCAATTCTAGATACCCTTGCACGATGACAAGAGGGTGGCCTTGAAGATGACAGTTTTACCATTGCTTAAGTCATTACAGTGTTGCTCCTAAAACCAGTGCTAACAATGCAACTCATATTAAAATTCTAGTTCAATTTTTTTTTTTTGCTCTTCTGAAGTTCACTTACAGCTACTAATTGTTGAGTTCCATAAAACTGATAGATGAAAAAAGCTGCAGAAGGGGTGCTAATCTTTCAACAGAACACAAGAATGATGTGACAGATATTTAGATAGCTAAACTATGGTTCAGTAGGCCAGTGCTACTGGTCTATTTTGCTGTGCATAGTAGTGTAAATTTACACCAGAATGATTGACTCGTAACAAAATGTTATTACCACTTCCAGGGGTTGCTGTATAGTTCCACAAAAAAAAAAAGATAATCCATCACTTCTTAGCAGCACAGGAGTTTGTCAAATGTATTAAATGTATTACAAAGCACTGAAGTAACAGTCGTTGCTGTTAAATGACAAGAGAAAATTACATTCAAAATGCCAAAGGGATTTATATGAATGGATGTTGGATTTTAATATAGAAAAAATATATTACATATAAATGTATTTCATCTTCTATTGAAACTGTACTTTGTAGATTGGCTTGCCCATAAAAGACCTTCACTGAACGGTGATTTTTGAAATTGTATGTATAAATGTAACAGACAAACTTGACATCTGCTGTGAAAACAAATGTGTGGACTTCTTTAATAGGAAAATACATAGCTACAATCATGGATTATTCCTATTATGCTGTATAGCACTGTAGTAATATAAAGGAGGATAAAATCCTCAGGATAAAATCCTGAAAACTGCTAAAAAGAACTTAAGACTGGCAGTTAAGTGAGGCTGTGTGGTCCAGTGGTTAAAGAAAAGGGCTTATAACCAGGAGGTCCCCGGTTCAAATCCCACCTCAGCCACTGACTCATTGTGTGACCTTGAGCAAGTCACTTAACCTCCTCGTGTTCCGTCTTTCGGGTGAGATGTAATTGTAAGTGACTCTGCAGCTGATGCATAGGTCACACAGTCTCTGTAAGTCACCTTGGATAAAGGCGTCTGCTAAATAAACACATAATAATAATAATAATAGTTGGGAAACAATACAGCTTTCTTAAGGTTAAAAAAATGACTAATTGGCTTTCAGGTACCAGACAATGAAATAAATATTAGACGTGTTTATTTTGTTATGGTATTTTACAAGGCCCTCTACAGAGAATTTTATTTTTTTGTCACAATAATTGCAATGTGTGTGTTCATAGCCTTAGTGTTGTATTGGGGATGGAAATAAAACTCCCATTGCATAGCTGTCTGAGCCTGGCTGCTGATTGCACAAAGGTACCATGAATCTTTCCTGGCATGATAAGGAAGATGCACTCCTATGATTTTTGTAACCAAGGTTGAAGTCCTGTTTGGATAGTTTAATCTTCCCTCAATTTTTCTTTCCTTCCATTTTCAAACTCACATGCAAAAGAGCTGTTACGGCGTTTTTTTATGAAGCTTCCTTTTAAAAAAAAAAAAAAAAAAAAGGAAAAAAGGGCACAGACAGAACTAATGTGGCTAGATGTTTAATCCTCTGTGACAGAGTGAAACAAATATAAACTCCATCACTGAGTTAACAGTAAATAAACACCAGGACTCAAACTCTGGGGTTGTGTAAAATAATTATTTAAACAAAGAAAAGCATTGCAGTAACAAAATAATAACATGAAAAGAACTTACCTGGCTATCCTGTGTACCGGGGTGCTGTTGTGTTGTTAACCAAGCCTGTAAAAAGAGAGAAAAAAAGTCTGGTTTAAAAATGTTTTTTTTTCTTTCTTACGAACGCGGTGCTTGCTTGTGTTCATTCTGTGGAATAGATGCACATATTTTATACAATGGATATACCCAAATACTAGTGAGTTATTTAATTGTTATATTACTTTTGTTTATTACTAATGGTACACTTGTGTTAGGGCTCTAAACAGTACGTACCATTTTCAGTGGAGTGTACCTGTGCTGTATGGAGCAGCAGAGGGTAGCCATTTTAGGGAGCGTGCACGCACAGTATGCATCCTGATATAGGCGCGGGTATGCGCAATGGAAGTCTATGGGGAACATATTAAATGGCGATTCTCATTTTGAGAATTGATAAATGGATATTGTGCTGTGACAATACTGTTTAGTTAAAATAAGTTTATGTGAATTATAAATTAAATTTAACTTTATTTTCAGATTATTAGAATGGTTTAGCCGAGGGGAGGAGTTATGGGGCTAGATTGGTACTGTATATATAACTAGCAGTAGCTCATTTCAGGGAGATTTGAGTAGCAGTGTGTTTTGAAAATTTCTGTCTTTACAAAATAAGAACAAAAAGTATAGTTTAAGTATACTGTTCATTTTGATTTGTTTTTTGAATTTGCCTTATTTTGTTTACTCTTCATTTCAACTGAGGCTAAATAAATCCCTCATTTTTTGCATTTAAAGTCTGATGTTTACTTTTTGCCACTCCTGCTACATCACTTGAACACATACCTTTACATCCTCATGTTGTTACAATTCTTACCTTTGTAATTATAATATAATATTTTATACAGAAAGATGTTCTTTGTCTGACAGGAATAAATCATTTGAACCAGAGGCTCATTTTTAAATGCTTAACACGAAAAATACAAGTAGGAGCATATAATAATTTTGAATGAAATTGATCAATTTATTTAGCATTCATTACTCTCCTCTTCCAATCTAAACAAAATAAGTTTAAGGGGCTTAAATTATTCTTAATATTGCAGTATTATTAGTAGTTCTTTTTGGAGCTCGGAGGGGCAGGTCCACAGGGGATTTATTATTATTATTATTATTATTATTTGTTTATTTAGCAGACGCCTTTATCCAAGGCGACTTACAGAGACTCGGGTGTGTGAACTATACATCAGCTGCAGAGTCACTTACAATTACGTCTCACCCGAAAGACGGAGCACAAGGAGGTTAAGTGACTTGCTCAGGGTCACACAATGAGTCAGTGGCTGAGCCGGGATTTGAACCGGGGACCTTCTGGTTACAAGCCCTTTTCTTTAACCACTGAACCACACAGCCTCCACAGAGAGCGGGGCAGGCACACACACTCCCTGGCCCCGCCACACTCACCGCCTGCACCGAGGGCGCGGGAAGCCACTGAGTCGTTCGACCTTCCGCACGGAGGTGACAGGTACCCGGACCGGGGGGTTGAGGGGACAGTGACTGAGCCCGAGCCATCGGGCCCGCGCGAGACTTGTGGTCGGGGAAGCCGCCGTGCCTGCACGCAACGGCTGTCCCCGAGTCCTGCAGGAAGCGCCGAGCGGCCCGGGACACATTGAACAGCCAAATTCCAGGGCCACTGCCGAACCCCACTGCCCTCACCTGCCGCGCTCGTCTCCTCGACGGGACCACGACGGATTTGAAGGGCCGCTGCGGGACGGTTGGCATGTGAGAATGACGGGAGGCGGCTCGGCCGCGGGGCGGGGACGGTGGTCCCCAGAGCTACCTCAGCATTTGTCCTAAGAGGAAATCCGTTGATGCCTTCTTGTAAATTCCTTGATATGTTGAATTTACTGTAAAGGAAGTTTACACATGTTAAATTATTCCCAATCAATGTGTTTTGGCAAACACCATGCCAGCAAATTAGGAGCATAGAATCAAGAACAGATGAATACTTAAGAGATGTTCTTCTGTAAATTTCTACCAGTACAGTTATCACATATAAAGTAACTATTAAAGCAGTATGCTGCACTATTTCCTGTATCCTACTATATTTGCTTGTTGACAGTGGAGTAATTTATTAATTAAATTGTTTAAAGTTAAGCCGAATGAGTACAGTTTCAAATTGAGAGGCTTTTAAACTATTAAGGTCAGAGTATATTGACAGGATACAGTTTTCTTTTTTTTTTTTTTTTAAACTGCATATATACAGCTGGTTTCAAAACCTGATTAGCACTAGTCTTGGACTACTTTACCTAAATTAACATTGGATAGTCCAAGACGATGATCCTTGGGTTTTTGAGCGATTTATATTTAGTTTTTATTTGAATAATACATTATTTAAAAGTAGTTACTAAACATATGTTCAGAGTGCAGTAATCAAAAGTCTGTCAAAACCATAGCCCTGGAATTTTAGAATAAATTCCTTTTATTGTAATTGTTAAAGAATCAAAACAATTGTTTCTCTTATGTTTTTAAAGGTGCAGGATTTTCAGAAAGAAGCCAAACATTTAAAAACAAATGCTTTCCCTGACAATGTTCATAAATATATTGAACACAACTGGGTACAATGTGGAGAACTTTGGGAGAAGATTTTTCCATGAAGAATCAGAAACTAACAACATTGCTGAAAGGTAATTATCTTGTGTAAAGTGAAACTTTAATAATTCATCTGCAATACAATTCTTGACCCCTAGTTTTTCTTTTAGAGCGGCATTGCTGTACCTTCGCAGATAAAACCACTGTCTTTTAGTCAAGCCGGTAATTTCAAGCAGTGAAACAAGAACATTTCAGCATATCATAGTCTTCCTTCTGGATAAAAATCTGGTGGACCAGTTTGCATGGAGTAAAGGAAAAAAAAACAAAAAACTTGACAGTCAAATTAGTTTTCCAGCGGCAAGCCCCTGGGAATTAGAGGCCATCGTTAATCGCCCTTCCTCCAGGCATGCTAGTCAGAGTCGGTTGGTCTATTTCTCATTCTGTATGCAAGAGCTTAATTCCCTCCATTGTGTAAACACCTTAGTCCGCTTCTGGGTCCTAAAACTGCATCCAGTCTGCTCTTGCAGCATCCCAAGGTTCATGGAAATCGTGCATTTGACTGCCGACTGTAAAAAACATTACTCTTCACCAGCTTTTATCATGTAGAAGCCATAGACAACTACACAGAAATGTCTGCAACAATAATAAAACTATGACTAATAGATCTTATATTTATCATGGTGTCAGTCTTGGATGTCACATCTTTGCCACTAGATGCAATCCCTGAAATTGAATCTTACAAGCACCATGCCGCTGAAAGTGACAGAAATGTCAATATTGTTGATTTCTGGGTGAGGTCTGAAATCAGATTCCCAAACATGGCAAAAATTGCACGCTGCTTTTGGTCAATTCCACCCAACTCTGGATGCAGAACGAGCAGTTTCCGCATATGGACAGGTTTTTACACCACAAAGACAAACCATGAGTGTTGAAACTGCAACAAGATGCACCGTGCTGGCCTTCAACAAATAACTAGTTTTCTCCTCACGGGCCAGATAATTAATTACTTTGTGTGTGTGTGTGTGAGCGTGCTTGCGTGCGCACAACACACTAGATGGATAAAAAGTCACATACGATTTCTTCTTCTTGTTTGTCCTGTTCTTCAGTTTATTTTATATAGGTTGATTCGCTCAAGCAGCACGATGTTATGTGGTTTTAAAACGCCATATATAAATTTAGTGTGTGTAAAGAAAAACACAAAGT
The DNA here is from genome assembly GCF_902713425.1 of Acipenser ruthenus. Taxonomy (NCBI): domain Eukaryota; kingdom Metazoa; phylum Chordata; class Actinopteri; order Acipenseriformes; family Acipenseridae; genus Acipenser; species Acipenser ruthenus. Next base: position 76,875,373 of record NC_081190.1, read on the forward strand.
TTTGCTTTTGTCACTTGCACTTAACCTTGTTTTTACCATGTTGTTTTTCAAAGTCAGCATAACGCTATACAATAGTCTGTTTAATTACTGTATGAACATAGCCTAAGTTTTATAGCCTAAACTTGACAATGTTGCTGAATTTGTCATTCAGTTTTGTCTGCTTGTTACTTTTTTCAGCCAACACATTTAAATGACCCTTGTTTGTTGCATTTTAAAAGATTGTTTTAAACGTTACAATGTAAATGTTGACTCAGTAGCTACCATTAAATGTTAAAATGTTTCAACCTCTGTGAATTTCTTTGATGCGCTATTAATTTTAGGCAACTTACAATAGAAACTTTAAAAATAAATAAATAAAATGGCACTTCTGTGACAATCCGTGAAATGTATTTTTTTTTTATTGTCATTCGCAAATTTCTTTAAAAAGTACCATGAATGTACCACTTCTGTGGCCCTATTTATACATCTAGAATATGCCTTTGTATGCTGATCCAAATGATCCATTTTTTATCCTCTTCCTGTAAAGTTGTGCTTCCATTCCTATATTCTGAATCTGCCTTTTACTTTTCTGAGCCAGTATTATTTCTCAAGACTAAAACCATAGACTGCTTACAATCCTAATATACAGTCATACATTCAGCTAGTCTATAAAGTGAATAGTCAAAATAAAATACTAAAAACTTTAAAATTAATTATTTTTAACAGAAGCATTTCCCACAAAAACAACATTTAGTGGATAACTAAAATCTTGATGTTACACTGAAAGGGATACTGTACATCTACATTTTATTAACACGTGTCTTCTTACCTATTTAATATCATATTATGCATGTTCTGTATGATTCTCTAAAGTTGTTTCAGCTTAGATCAGGATGTGCTATTCTTACTATCTATTCCAGCAAAAATAGCTTCTGAAAGACTCCAACACTGAATGTGTGGAAGTACGGTGGGGAAGCAAATGAGCATTGCCCCCTAGATGAAGCACAGGTTTTCCCAGATTGTGGATCATATTCATAAAACATTTACCACCACACTGAGTTTACAACTGTTTTTCCTAATAATAAAACACCATGAAGTTGTAAAGTGACAAGTAAATCTTTCACCTATTTTAAGAGTCACTAAAGGCAGTTTAAACATTTTGTAACATTGAGAGTGTGTTTCCTTAAGTAAGCATGACAAATGTTTGTGTATGTGGACATAAAATACAGAATGCACACAAGATGTTAAACATGTAATGCATTTAACTTTAGGTAAACCTAGTATTCTTTGGATTTTGTAATTCCAACATGTGTTACATTATAAATGTACTTTTAGCAGGCTTTCCTCCTCTTTGAGAACACACTCAATCTGAGTTGATGCACATTGCACAAACATGTGCTTTCCCATATTGTGTGTGAAGAGATTGTAACGGGTTAGCAGTGCTGTGTCCTGCAGAATCTGAAGGAAATCTTGAACCATATTTCTAAAGAAAGAAAAAAAAAATCAGTTCATTGTAGCAAAGTACAAAAACTATCAATTGTCATAAAAATATATAAAAGCAGTTTTTTCCTTTTAGCATACTGGACAATCCTAACATATGCTTTGTAACATTATAATTACAAAAGTATAAGTTTTCCTTTTATATTTCTACTGAAATTAAGGTTCTACTTTGTTTTTTAGGATGTTTTACATAATCCCCACATTTCCCATTTGTAACATGTATACAGTGTTTAAAGGCATGACCAATATAAAACCTAAAGCTGTGTATTAAATGACCCATAATAGCTGTTCTTGTGGTTGACTGTGGATATAATTTGGTAATGATATTCTGCCAGTTCCTTAGCAGGGAAATACTTGGCAGTGTCATCTTCTAATGATTTACACAAGTCATGCACGTTGCCTGGAAAACAACAACAAAGATAATTAGGTAGAATTTTACTTCTATATAAATTATCAGCGATTATATTAACTAGGCAGATGTTAGAGTAATGCCTTTTTTAGTGTTTTCAGATCAATGTTATAATTACAACACTGAAAACAGTAGGCTAAAAGGAGGCATACTGTACCTACATTTTTTGTAGTTGTACCAATTACAGTGTGATATTTTAAGTTTTACAAATATGTAATGAAAAAATAACAAATTAATAAAGTGAATGTGTGACATGTATGTACACACAGCCACCTCCATTATAGCCAAGTCACATTGCTATGCAGTAGGGGATGAAATAGCTTTAACCCTTTCAGCACCAAACATTTTTCAGTGGGATGCTCCCCCAGGACCAGATGTTTTTTGACTGTTTAACTCTCTTCCTATAAAAATTCACTATGCATCTATTTTTTACAGTAGCATCTTAGAAATGGTGCCTTTTTTTCAGAACACTCAGGAGAACATTATAAAGTGTTACAGAAACCATACAATTTTTTTTAAAATGGTAAGTATTTATTATGGATTCCGCTTAGAGTTACATGTATACAAACATTATTCTATGACACGAGGGACCTTAAAATACTTTCTGAAAGTTTTGATGAAAAATATTGATGTTTGGGCAAATTACAAGACATTATTTCACCTGAGT